>NC_054388.1:16963656-17563656 GCF_017654675.1 Xenopus laevis | reverse complement strand
CAAAGTGCTTTGTGCTTGCCGCTCATGTGCCTTCGCATAGAAGTTGTACCTATGTGGCTGTTGGGCTTACCAAGGCTCAGTTTCTGACTGCACTCATTGCAAATTACAATGCTTTTGTCAGAGGCACACACATTAAAAAAATCCCACACTGCTGACTTTTTGGAAGTGTGCGATCTGGCGGTAACAGTAGAAGTTGGCGGCATTGGCGGCAATGGCGGGTGCGTTGGCCGGCTGAACACAGGTGCCGATACATGTTGTTGCCCTACTGATCCCTGCGGGCTGTCCTCCCTGCTTCTTCTAAGTCTTATTCTCCTACTGCCTCTCTGACTCTCCGTCTCTCCATCTGAACTACCCTCCTCTTGCTCTCTTCTACTAGGCACCCACAAAACATCAATCTCCTCATCATCATTCTCCTCAGATGCATCAATTTCTTCTGACACATCACAGAAGGAAGCAGCAGCGGGGACCTCCTCCTCATCACTCATTATGTCCATCTCTATCGTGTTCTCTGCCAGAATTAAATCTGGTGTAAGGTCCTCATCTCCTTCATCTTCTTCTGGCAATAATGGTTGCGCATTACTCAGTTCAAGAAACTCATGGGAAAATAACTCCTCTGACCCCAGTGAAGAAGGGGCACCGGTGGTGGAGGAAGTGTTACGTGGGGTGGCCATAGCAGTGGAGGATGAGGAGGATGTTGTGGTAAAGTTAGAAACGGTAGAGGATGGGGTGTGCTGTGTAAGCCAGTCAACTACCTCTTCAGCATTTTGGGAGTTCAGGGTCATTGGCTTTTTAAAACTGGGCAATTTGCTAGGGCCACAGGATTGCATAGCAGCACGGCCCCTAGCACGGCCTCTGCGTGGCGGCCTGCCTTTGCCTGGCATTATTTTTAAAAAAACAACAACAACAACAAAAACTCAGTTGGTTTTTCTGGAAACGATAATACACACAGCTAGATGGCGGGTTGAAGAAAACAGTGTGCAAATAATGCCTACAAGGTCAACGTATACACTACTACAGCGGTGGATACGGATTACGTAAAATATATGAATGCTGCTTGAAAAAAAGTAACTCAAGTGGTTTTTCTAGAGACGATAATATTATCAATATTTAGACAAAATGTGAACAAGCTCACACAGCTAGATGGCGGGTTGAAGAAAACAGTGTGCAAATAATGCCTACAAGGTCAACGTATACACTACTACAGCGGTGGATACGGATTACGTAAAATATATGAATGCTGCTTGAAAAAAAGTAACTCAAGTGGTTTTTCTAGAGACGATAATATTATCAATATTTAGACAAAATGTGAACAAGCTCACACAGCTAGATGGCGGGTTGAAGAAAACAGTGTGCAAATAATGCCTACAAGGTCAACGTATACACTACTACAGCGGTGGATACGGATTACGTAAAATATATGAATGCTGCTTGAAAAAAAGTAACTCAAGTGGTTTTTCTAGAGACGATAATATTATCAATATTTAGACAAAATGTGAACAAGCTCACACAGCTAGATGGCGGGTTGAAGAAAACAGTGTGCAAATAATGCCTACAAGGTCAACGTATACACTACTACAGCGGTGGATACGGATTACGTAAAATATATGAATGCTGCTTGAAAAAAAGTAACTCAAGTGGTTTTTCTAGAGACGATAATATTATCAATATTTAGACAAAATGTGAACAAGCTCACACAGCTAGATGGCGGGTTGAAGAAAACAGTGTGCAAATAATGCCTACAAGGTCAACGTATACACTACTACAGCGGTGGATACGGATTACGTAAAATATATGAATGCTGCTTGAAAAAAAGTAACTCAAGTGGTTTTTCTAGAGACGATAATATTATCAATATTTAGACAAAATGTGAACAAGCTCACACAGCTAGATGGCGGGTTGAAGAAAACAGTGTGCAAATAATGCCTACAAGGTCAACGTATACACTACTACAGCGGTGGATACGGATTACGTAAAATATATGAATGCTGCTTGAAAAAAGTCACTCCGGTGTTTTTTCTGGAGACGGTAATATTATGGATATTTAGACAGAATGTGAACAAGGTCACACAGCTAGATGGCGGGTTGAAGAAAACAGTGTGCAAATAATGCCTACAAGGTCAACGTATACACTACTACAGCGGTGGATACGGATTACGTAAAATATATGAATGCTGCTTGAAAAAGTCACTCCGGTGTTTTTTCTGGAGACGGTAATATTATGGATATTTAGACAGAATGTGAACAAGGTCACACAGCTAGATGGCGGGTTGAAGAAAACAGTGTGCAAATAATGCCTACAAGGTCAACGTATACACTACTACAGCGGTGGATACGGATTACGTAAAATATATTATGGCTGCTTGAAAAAAGTCACTCCGGTGTTTTTTCTGGAGACGGTAATATTATGGATATTTAGACAGAATGTGAACAAGGTCACACAGCTAGATGGCGGGTTGAAGAAAACAGTGTGCAAATAATGCCTACAGGGCAAATAATGCCTAAAAGGTCAACTTATACACTACTACAGCGGTAGTAAAATAAAAAAAAGTAAAATAAAAAAAAAATGAATATTAAAAAAAAAAATTAAAGTTGGTGCTGCTGAACTACTAGGAGCAGCAGATTAGCACACCAGTCCCACTCCCCAACACTGCTAGACTAATAGCACTGGGCTCTTATAGTAGTAGTAGTAGTAGTAAAACAACAAAAAAATAAATAAAAGCAGTCCTTACAAGGACTACTGTTATTGCAGCAGTCAGCAGATGAGATCAGAAGCAGGACAGCTGCCCACTGCAGCTACATACAGAGCACTGCAGTAGAAGGTAGATTACTAGCCAGCAAAGCTACCTAAGCTTAAATGTCCCTCAAACCCCTGCAGACTTCTGTCCCTCCAATAACAGAGCAGTATCAAAACGATTACTAGCCAGCAAACTTTCAACTGTCCCTGAAATCACTAACAGGCAGCAGCTCTCTCCCTACACTATCTCTTCAGCACACACAGGCAGAGTGAAAAAACGCTGCAGGGCTTCGGTTTTATAGGGAAGGGGAGTGGTCCAGGGGAGAGCTTCCTGATTGGCTGCCATGTACCTGCTGGTCTGGGGTGAGAGGGCAAAAAAAAGCGCCAACAATGGCGAACCCAAAATGGCGAACGTCGCGCGACGTTCGCGAACTTCCGGCGAGCGCGAACACCCGATGTTCGCGCGAACAAGTTCGCCGGCGAACAGTTCGCGACATCTCTAAGAACCAGTGGCTGCAGCAAAGTATCCTCCAAATTGAATCCCAGTTTATCTGTTTAAATCTGGCTCCATGATCTTTGTCCCTGCAGCTGGAGTTGGAAACAGTAAAGGGGATGTAAAGGCAAAAATAAAATCCAATACAAATCTCTACACAGTCGCCGACAAAGCTGCTTGAGTTCTGCATGGCTGGGAAGTAAGACAGGGGCTCCCCCTGCTGTTCATAAGTATGATTGTTTTTCTGCAAAGCAGTTAGGGACCGTCTGACAATTCCTACCCACAGCAGTAAATGAAGGGGGAATTTCACTGCATACAGTTAGGTTTCTTATAAAAACTGTACACTTTTTTTAATTAAAGTGTACTGGAAATAGATTTCTTTTGCATTAATGAAAGTAAAAATGGGATTTTATTTTTTGCCTTTCCTTGTCATTTAAACTTGTAAATGAAAAAATAGTTAATTTTGATGCAAACATTTATGCCACCTTCAAGCAGGCGTTAAAAGTTTCCAATGCACAAAGATTTGTAATGCAATAAAGCCTAATGAAGACTATTACATTGCAACATACACATTGTTATTTACAAATTCGTTTTCTTTGGGAATAGGGATGTAGCGAACGTCGGAAAAAAAGTTCGCGAACATATTCGCGAACTTGCGCAAAAACGCGAGCGGTTCGCGAACGGTTCGCGAACCCCATAGACTTCAATGGGAAGGCGAACTTTAACATCTAGAAAAGACATTTCTGGCCAGAAAAATGATTTTAAAGTTGTTTAAAGGGTGCAACGACCTGGACAGTGGCATGCCAGAGGGGGATCAAGGGCAAAAATGTATCTGAAAAATCTGCCTGTGTGTGCTTGGAAGAGATAGTGTAGGGGGAGAGCTGTTAGTGATTTCAGGGACAGATGATAGTAAGTTTGCTGGCTAGTAATCTGCTTGATACTGCTCTGTATTGGAGGGACAGAAGTCTGCAGGGATTTGAGGGACATTTTAGCTTAGGTAGCTTTGCTGGCTAGTAATCTACTGTTCTCTTTAAACAACTGCCATACGTTGACCTTGTAGGCATTGTTTGCCCAGTTTTTTTGGACGCAGCCACTGAAGCACAGTTGCCAGAAAAAATATGCCATATAAATGCTGAAAATAGTCATTTTTCGCCATACGTTGACCTTGTAGACATTGTTTGCCCAGTTTTTTTGGACGCAGCCACTGAAGCACAGTTGCCAGAAAAAATATGCCATATAAATGCTGAAAATAGTCATTTTTTGCCATACGTTGACCTTGTAGGCATTGTTTGCCCAGTTTTTTTGGTCGCAGCCACTGAAGCACAGTTGCCAGAAAAAATATGCCATATAAATGCTGAAAATAGTAATTTTTTGCCATATACGTTGAGTCAACGTATGGCAAAAAATGACTATTTTCAGCATTTATATGGCATATTTTTTCTGGCCTCTGTGCTTCAGTGGCTGCGGCCAAAAAAAACTGGGCAAACAATGCCTACAAGGTCAACGTATACACTACTACAGCGGTGGATACGGATTACGTAAAATATATTATGGCTGCTTGAAAAAAGTCACTCCGGTGTTTTTCCTGGAGACGGTAATATTATGGATATTTAGACAGAATGTGAACAAGGTCACACAGCTAGATGGCGGGTTGAAGAAAACAGTGTGCAAATAATGCCTACAAGGTCAACGTATACACTAGTACAGCGGTGGATACGGATTACGTAAAATATATGAATGCTGCTTGAAAAAAGTCACTCCGGTGTTTTTTCTGGAGACGGTAATATTATGGATATTTAGACAGAATGTGAACAAGGTCACACAGCTAGATGGCGGGTTGAAGAAAACAGTGTGCAAATAATGCCTACAGGGCAAATAATGCCTAAAAGGTCAACTTATACACTACTACAGCGGTAGTAAAATAAAAAAAAGTAAAATAAAAAAAAATGAATATTAAAAAAAAAAATTAAAGTTGGTGCTGCTGAACTACTAGGAGCAGCAGATTAGCACACCAGTCCCACTCCCCAACACTGCTAGACTAATAGCACTGGGCTCTTATAGTAGTAGTAGTAGTAGTAGTAAAACAACAAAAAAATAAATAAAAGCAGTCCTTACAAGGACTACTGTTATTGCAGCAGTCAGCAGATGAGATCAGAAGCAGGACAGCTGCCCACTGCAGCTACATACAGAGCACTGCAGTAGAAGGTAGATTACTAGCCAGCAAAGCTACCTAAGCTTAAATGTCCCTCAAACCCCTGCAGACTTCTGTCCCTCCAATAACAGAGCAGTATCAAAACGATTACTAGCCAGCAAACTTTCAACTGTCCCTGAAATCACTAACAGGCAGCAGCTCTCTCCCTACACTATCTCTTCAGCACACACAGGCAGAGTGAAAAAACGCTGCAGGGCTTCGGTTTTTATAGGGAAGGGGAGTGGTCCAGGGGAGAGCTTCCTGATTGGCTGCCATGTACCTGCTGGTCTGGGGTGAGAGGGCAAAAAAAAGCGCCAACAATGGCGAACCCAAAATGGCGAACGTCGCGCGACGTTCGCGAACTTCCGGCGAGCGCGAACACCCGATGTTCGCGCGAACAAGTTCGCCGGCGAACAGTTCGCGACATCTCTATTTGGGAATTTTATTACATTTCTCCTTTAGTATCTTAGCAAAGCTGACTATCACTATTGTCTATTTTGTAGCTGTAACAAGAAGCTGCTACCAGTAGCTCTGTGTCTTCACTCAGGGCACACAGGCAGATTCGGGGAGATTAGTTGCCCGGTGACAAATCTCCTCTTCGGGGGGACTAATCTCCCCGAAGTGCCTCCCCGCCAGCTAAAATGTAACGATTCGTTTTCCGAAGTTGCTTCAAGAGGAAACTTCGGACGACTTCAGAAAATGAATTGTGCCATCCCTCCGGGGATTTACATTTTAGCTGGTGGGAAGCCAGGGGAAGCAGTTTGTGGAGATTAGTTCCCCGAAGAAGAGGAGATTTGTCGCCTGGCGACTAATCAACCCGAATCTGCCTGTGTGTCCTGACCCTAAGGATGATGACAGATTAGGAGATTAGATTCCCTCATCTAGCCAGGGCAACTAATCTCCTCTGAGTGCTTCCCCAGCGGCTAACATGTAAATCGCTGCTGGGGAAACATATGCATCATGGGGCAACTAATAGTTTCGCCATCCCCTCTAATCTTCTCCTCCCCTTCATGTCCCCTGCCTGCCCATAATCTCCCCATCCCCCTTTAGTCTTCTCCTCTCCTCCCCATCCATGACCCTACTCTCTTCCTTCCCCTCTAGTCTTATCTTCTCCTACCCTTCATGTCCCCTCCCTACCCCAAGTAACTCCTTTCTTTCTATTCTTATCTTCTCCTCCTCTTCATGTTTCCTCCCTGTCCATAATATCCCCATCCTCTCTAGTCTTCTCTTCTTCTCCCATTCATGTCCTCTCCCTGCCCCTAATCCCCATTCTGTCTAGTCTTCTCCTGGCCCTTCATGTTCCCTCACTGCCTATAATTTCCCCAACCCTTCTAGTCTTCTCTTCTCCTCCCCTTCGTGTCCACTCCCTGACAATAATCTCCCCATCCCCTCTAGTCTTCTCCTGGCCCTTCATGTTTACTCCCTTCCCATAATTTACTCATCCCCTATAGTCTTCTCCACCCCTTCATGTGCCCTTCTTGCCCATAATCTCCCCATCCCCTCTAGTCTTCTCTTCTACTCCCCTTCATGTCCCCTCCTACACATAACTTCCTCATCCCCTCTAGTCTTCTCTTTTCCTGGCCCTTCATATTTCCTCATAACCCATAAACTCCCCCATCCCCTCTAGTCTTCTCTTCTCCTTCCTGTCATGTCCCCTCCTTGCCCATAACCTCCCCATCCCCTCTAGTCTTCTCCTCCCATTCATGTTCTCTCCCTGCCCCTAATCTCAATCCCATCTAGTCTTCTCCTCACCCTTCATGTTCCCTCCCTACCTATAATTTCCCCATCCCCTCTAGTCTTCTCTTCTCCTCCTCCTCTTCATTTTGCCTCCCGGCCCACAATCAACATATTCACCCCTGCGCCCTGATTATAGTTACTTGTTCTTGCCACTTGTTTTAGCCAATAGCCGTTTTAGGTTTTTTAATTGCAGCAGTCAAATTTGAGCTACAGCTGATGGCTGAGGAAGGAGAAATTAGGACCCAGGACAGATGGCTGAGGAGGGAGGAGTGAGGACCCAGGTCGAATGGCTGAGGAGGGAGGAATGAGGACCCAGGACGCATGGCTGAGGAGGGAGGAGCGAGGACCCAGGTCGGATGGCTGGTGAGGGAGGAGCAGGACCTGACAGCTGAGAAGGGAGGAGCGAGGTGTGACATCTGCTTTGCGGAGGGGTGAGTGGAAAAGCAGGCAACGTTGCATTCCTCTAGCATAGGAGATTGCATACAGGGCATGGATTTCCTCTGACGATACGAAACTCATTTTTGGACATCCTTTGGCGAAATACCGGTCCTCCTGAGCTGATATGGAACGCATATTAGGACATCGTCATACGGAACAATTTTAGGACATCCTCCGGAAAATTCCTGTCCTCCCTGCGATGTCCTATGGCTTAGGAATGCTGCATCAGGTGCTTTTACCGTCACTCATCCTCCAAATCTGCAGTCATACCTCCGTCATCTACCCTCCCTTCTCAGCCGTCAGTCATATGAACTCCGCCCTTTGTCCTCCGCCTTCCGCCCTCTTCCCTCAGCCTTCCGCTTTACCTCTTCATCCCTCCGCACTTTGCCAGTATTATTATAGTATTATTATAGAGATGTTTTAAACACATTTCCGCTTTCTCAGACTGAAAGCTTAGAGAGAAGACTGTGCTGTCATACTGTTATCATTTGTTTAACATGAAAATCAAATAAAATATTTTCAAACAGAGAGAAGGTAGAGGGCTGAGCAGGGAGGGCAGAAGGCTGAGGGCGGATGGGAGAGGGCGGAGGACTGAGGGAGGAAGATGGAGGGACAAAGGGCGGAGTTCATATGGCTGACGGCTGAGAAGGGAGGGTAGAGGACGGAGGTATGACTGCAGATTTGGAGGTTGAGTGATGGTAAAAGCACCCGATGCAGCATTCCTAAGCCATAGGACATCGCATTGAGGACAGGAATTTTCCGGAGGATGTCCTAAAATTGTTCCGTATGACGATGTCCTAATATGCGTTCCGTATCAGCTCATCTGTTTCCAGCATAGGGCTCTAGTTGTAACAATGTAACGGTATTTCCCTGACTGAGCCTGCCAAGGAGCGGGCTGGGCCAGCACAGAGAAAGCAATGTATAGCTTGACAGGGTAAAAAAAATCCCTGCATTTTCTCTTAGCAAAGGATTTAGCCTTGGTCAAAATGTTTTACAATTTTATGGTACTGGTGATTATTTCTACATTAATTGCTGTGTTTTCTGCGAGTTTTTAAAAGCCACTGTGATATTACAAATGTGCAGATTTTAAGGCCTTTAGGGCCACAGTCCTTATTCAGAGTGGAGCTATATTGTACTTCTATTTACTACACTTTATATGCCACTTTTGAAAGTTTTTCAAGTTTAATAATGTTGTCTACTGGCTATGTGGCCCTGTACGAAGGAAGATGGTAAAGGCATTATAGTTTAAAAAATGCAGTAGACACAGTCACCATTCCTTTCTATTTTAGATCATTCCAAGCTCTTTCAGTTTTTGGTTAACTTTACATTGTGCCCCTTTACTTTATGGTGAACTTTGTCGGCCATTGTGAGAAATAGCACAAATATTCCTGCAATAAGTAATATATACCTTGCACTACATGTTAAATGGAAGCTGAGTTAGTTTTATTGCAAGTGTCTGAGGACTATGGGACAAGAAGCATTTTTAATACTCAGAGTGTTGTCAAGAAACCCTGCAGCAGTGAACACACCATTAATTGCTTGGAAATAACTTCCCAGTGGAAAACTCTGCCTCTGGCAGAAACTAGTGGTGATAGGTTGGTTAAGTATTTTTTTTGCTTGCCATATGATTAAGTGAGCAAGTGTGTAGCACAGCAGATAAGGAGTACTTCACTGTACACCATATACTTTACAGTGCAAAGTCTTTATGTATAGGGTTTATTCCCAGGCAGATGAATGCGTGTGAACTGCATCGCAGTTTTTGCAAGGGCTGCTTTTAACTCCCAGTCCGTCACTGTACCAGATCGTATGAAATATCAAAGACCCACCTGGAATATTTAGTGGGCATGGCTGTCCCAACTGTACTTAATTAGAATGTCAGGCGGTGCCAATAATATGGAACCCATAGGGAAAGGGAAATTACGGCACATGTCAGTCATACTTGAGAGGCGACTGCTGGGCAAAGGAGAGAGAGACCAAGAGACAGGGCCGGATTTACATAGTGGGCGCCCCTAGGCCCACTGCCGTTTGTCCCCCTGTCCTCTCCCCTTTTTTTGTGCAAATTTTCATCATCCGGACCAATGTGGGTGTGGTTGGGCAGCATGCCACCCCCCTAAATTCCTGCCGCCCTAGGCCCGGGCCTAGGTAGCCTTTCCACAAATCCGGGCCTGCCAAGAGAGCGAGTGTTATCCAGGAGGAGCAAGGGGTGGTGGAAGGAGTGAATTTAATTAGGGACAGAAGGATGGGTGTGCAGAGGTATGACTGTAACTAGAAAATATGTCTGCGTAAGAACAGATGCCCTACAAGCCCCCTGGGATTACAAGTCCTCATCAAATATAGCATCTGAATATTTATCAGTGCAACATAAGGCCTTGTCCTATCCCTCTAAACGTGAACTCCACCCATATTCCATTTTTTTTTTGCATAATTAAATAAAATGTGACTTTCTAACATACATTAATCATTTTCAATAGTTTGAAAGTTATTGTATGGCATCTTATATTCTCTACAATGCTGCTAGTTCTGACTCCTGTAAAAAAAAGTGTCATGGATAATACTTTATTTCAAGAGTGATAACCAGAGAACATAAAGAAATAGTCAGACACTGCTTTCAACAGCATTGACATTGACACATAACGAAATCCATTGCATTTATTGCATTGATGTTTGCTGCATGTCTAGTAACCCATAATAACCAGTCAGCTGTTTGCTCAAACTCTAGTAAATCATAGTGGTCAACCAGCTGTTTGCTTCTAGTCTAGTAACTCATAGTAACCAACCAGCTGTTTGCTTCTAGTCTAGTAACTCATAGGAACCAACCAGCTGTTTCCTTATAGTCTAGTAACTCATAGTAACCAACCAGCTGTTTGCTTCTAGTCTAGTAACTCATAGTAACCAACCAGCTGTTTGCTTCTAGTCTAGCAACTGTTTGCCGCAGGTCTGATAACTCATAGTAGCCACTCACTTGTTTGCTGCATGTCTAGTAACCCATAGTAACCAATAAGCTGTTTGCTCCAGGTCTAGCATTTCATAGTAATTAATCAGATGTCTTAGGAGAGGCACTTACCTGTTGCACAGGGTGAAGCTGTCTTTGCCCAGAGGGGGAGCTCGGTAATTCCACATACTTAGTGAATCTGATGCCATCATTCTGCCATGTTCCAGGCTGGAGCAGTGCATCTCAAAGCTCTCCTTGGAGATGGCACTGACTCGGCACAAACAGCAGTAGAAACCCATATTTATTGTACCTTGCCCGAATAGCTCCTCCCGGGTAAGTCCAGCATCCCACTCTGCCCTCCAAACAGCCAGTTCCACCTCACTGTGTGCTTTAGGGCACTGCTGTCCTGCAAATGAGCCCACGGGAGGACTGGCTGCAGAGGCATATGTGCTGGGAGCTTGGCATGTGGTGGATAGGATTGCACTGCTTCTTAGTCTCATAAATCAGAATGTGCATCAGGAGGGGCATAGGCCGGGGGTGAGATTGGCCCAATGATCTCAGGGTGACCATGGGGGTACTCTGATAAAAGCACTGCTCACACACTTACTGGAACTGCACTCCATATTCATTAAAGATGTCCTGCCAGCTGCTGGGGACATGGAGGACAGTGTCAGAGTATTGGGTGGGCTGCAGAAGTGCCCGCAGTTGGCTCCTTTCCAAATATGTTTCCGTTCAAAGGACCAGATCAACGTCTCTTGCTCATTCCAGGAGAAGGTGCAATTCTGATGGTGCCGAATGCACCCAGTTCTCGACGGGTAATGCCAACACACCTCATATCGGGCTGGCATAGGTAATACGGGGAATCGTCTGATCTCATACCACTCCTCCCTGGCACTCTTAGATTTAGCCAAGAGAAGTTGAGCACCACAAGTATGCTGGCACGGAACCAGGGTGTATGTAACAAGATATTTCTTCCAGCAGCAGGTACCACATGCCAGTTGCAGTTCTACCACCTCCTGCAGCCTTGCCAAGCTGTTCTCCTCTGGGTGTGACAATTGCACCATAACTGCCCAAGAAACAAAATAACACTCTGAGATCTGGATTTATTACCTAAGGTGTCATTACATAAGTATTTAACAGCAAAAAACCCTTGAGCACAATCCCTTTCTCCCTTTCTTGGTGACCAATGTCCAGTAAATGGTACAAAACAAATATGTTGCTTCCTGGGTAGTAAGTACAAAGCACATGCCAAGCAAATACACACTGATGGTGGAATAGGGTGTGGGGGAGAATTATGCTCCAGTTGCTATTTCAAACCCTAATTTTAAGTTCAGTATTTGTATGGCACCCTTCCCCATAGCTCATAATAAAGCTGTTGTATTACGGGCAGCAAAAAAGTGTTCTGCCCAAATTCTACCCTATTTGACCTTTAAAGGAATTGTTCAGTGTAAAAATAAAAACTGGGTAAATAGATAGGCTGTGCAAAATAAAAAATGTTTCTAATATAGTTAGCCAAAAATGTAATGTATAAAGGCTGGAGTGATTGATGTATAACCTGTCAGTCAGAACCCAACTTCCTGCTTTTCAGCTCTCTTGGTTTACACTGACTGGTTACCCTGGCTACCAGGCAGTAACCAATCAGAGACTTGAGGGGGGGCCACATGGGTCATATCTGTTGCTTTTGAATCTGAGCTGAATGCTGAGGATCAATTACAAACTCACTGAACAGAAATGTCCCATGTGGCCCCCCTTCAAGTCGCTGACTAACTCAGAGTTATAGAGCTGAAAAGCAGGAAGTTGGATTCTGGCTGTTTTATTAGACATCTGTTCACTCCAGCTGTTATATATTACATTTTTGGCTAACTAACTATATTAGAAACATTTTTTATTTTGCACAGCCTATCTATTTACACAGTTTTTATTTTCACACTGAACTATTCCTTTAAGTTGAACTTCTATGCCCCAGCCCCGATTACAAGGGTTCAATTGGGAAATGACTGAAAAACACATAGAGACAGTATAAAAAGATGGAGACAGCAGGGCAAAATTGAGAAAGTAGGACAAGGTGGAGACAGTAGGACATAATGTGGACAGTAGGTCAAAATGGAGACACTAGCAGAGGCAGAACTACCATGGGAGCAGGGGGTTCAATTGTACCAGGGCCCACACCCCCTGCCTGTAGTTTGCACATGCTTAAAATACCAGACAGTAGTTTGCGCATGCTTAAAAAAATGCTTCCTGAGGGTGTGGGCAGGCCCGTGTGCACAGTCTTCACCCAGGCCCACCACTCAATAGTAACATTACTGGATACTAGGACAAGATGGAGACAGTAATGCAAAACAGAGACAGCAGGACAAGATGGAGACAGCAGGACAAGATGGAGAAAGTAGGCTAAGATGATGAAAGTAAGACAAGCTGGAGACAGTAAGGCAAGATAGAGACAGTAGGGTAAGATGATTAAAGTAGGACAAGATGGAGACAGTAAGACATGATGAAGAGAGTAGGACAAGATGGAGACAGTAGGGCAAGATGGTGAAAGCAGGACAAGATGAAGACAGTAAGGCAAGGTGGAGACAGTAAAGCAAGATAGAGACAGTAGGGTAAGATGATGAAAGTAGGACATGATGGATGGAGCCAGTAAGGCAAGATAAAGACAGTAGGACATGATGGAGGAAGTAGGGCAAGATGGAGACAGTAGAGCAAGGGAAGGGCATACAGTTGCACATAGAAGGTACAGAAGGGAAAGAAGGGCATACAGTTGCACATAGAAGGTACAGAGGAAAGGGAAGGGCATACAGTTGCACATAGAAGGTACAGAGGAAAGGGAAGGGCATACAGTTGCACATAGAAGGGATGGAAGGGCATACAGTTGCACATAGAAAGTACAGAAGGGCATACAGTTGCACATAGAAGGTACAGAAGAGAGGGAAGGGCATACAGTTGCACATAGAAGGTACAGAGGAGAGGGAAGGGCATACAGTTGCACATAGAAGGTACAGAGGAAAGGGAAGGGCATATAGTTGCACATAGAAGGTACAGAAGAAAGGGAAGGGCATATAGTTGCACATAGAAGGTACAGAAGAGAGGGAAGGGCATACAGTTGCACATAGAAGGTACAGAAGAGAGGGAAGGGCATACAGTTGCACATAGAAGGTACAGAGGAAAGGGAAGGGCATATAGTTGCACATAGAAGGTACAGAGAGGGAAGGGCATACAGTTGCACATAGAAGGTACTGAAGGGCATACAGTTGCACATAGAAGGTACAGAGGAGAGGGAAGGGCATACAGTTGCACATAGAAGGTACAGAGGAGAGGATAGGGCATACAGTTGCACATAGAAGGTACTGAAGGGAGGGAAGGGCATACAGTTGCACATAGAAGGTACAGAGGAGAGGGAAGGGCATATATTTGCACATAGAAGGTACAGAGAGGGAAGGGCATACAGTTGCACATAGAAGGTACTGAAGGGAGGGAAGGGCATACAGTTGCACATAGAAGGTACGGAGGAGAGGAAGGGCATACAGTTGCACATAAAAGGTACAGAGAGGGAAGGTATACAGTTGCAAATAGAAGGGAGAGAAGAGCATACAGTTGCACATAGAAAGTACAGAAGGTCATACATAGTAACAGTATGTTACTATGTATGACGTTCTGTACTTTCTAGTATGCCCTTCCCTCCCTTCAGTATGTTACTATGTATGCACATGCAACTGTATGCCCTTTCAGTTGCACATAGAAGGGCATACAGTTGCACATAGAAGGTACAAAGGGAGGGAAGGGCATACAGTTGCACAGAAAGTGTAACAGTGGGACAGAAAAGGTGTAGAGGGAATGGTATAGAACAAAGTGAGACATACATATGACCATCACTGTAACAGACATAGTATCATGAACATGTAGTAATTCAAAAAATAAGTTTTCCCTTAAAGGCAAAAAAAGAAACCAATCTACAGATCTCCAATATACTTTAAAAAATGTCTACCTGACTATATGCAGTGAAATTCCACCTTGGTTTTACTTGCTCTGACTGCTATGGATAGGAAACTTCAGACAGTCCCTAACTGCTCTGCAGGGAAACATACTTTCGAACAGCAGGGGGACAACCCCCCACTTTACTTCCCAGCCATGCAGAACTTACGCAGCTTTGTTTGTTTCCCTGTTGAGCAGTCGGTGACTGATTAGAGATTCATACTGGATTTATTTTTGTCTTTACATCCCCTTTAATGTTTCCAACTACAGTGGCAGGGACAAAGATCATGGAGCCAGATTTATACAGATAAACTGGGTTTCTCATTGAAGGATTATTTTGCTGCAGCCCCTGGTTCTGCAGAGCTGGAGAAAGTTTTTATTAAACAATACAAAAACTATAAAATCCACATCAGATTACAGGACAACACAGGACCCAGTGCAGTCTGCATATTCTGATTATTAATCAGTCTTGCTGTATCGGCTCCTATGGCACAAATTATTTGACTTTGATAATTTATGACGATCCCTAAGCAGACCACACTGAGCATGTGCATGGTCTTTGTCTCTCTTAACTGACCTCTAATCTGCCCCACAGTCTCAAGGTGTTGGAACCACTGTCATAGGGTTGCACTGCTGGACATAGGATTACTGTGCAATAACACAGGCTTTATCTCTGACCCAAGCACAGAAAGTCCAATGAACGGAACCATTCATTCTCCTTACAAGTGATATACTAGATTCTTGCTTGGTACAACAGGTTGAGGCTCATTGTTCTCAGTGACACCAGGACTACTTGTGTTTTATCAGAATAAGCACAGCTCAGTTGCTTTCCCTGTTTACTCATGCAACTTATCTTTCTAAGCACAACAGCAATATTTTGCTTTATGGCTGGGATTCTAGACATGCTCAGTCAGAGCTACAGTGGCAAGCTGGACATTATTCTGTGCATGTAGTCTACCCCCACACTGTATTGTTCTGTTTAGAAAGGGGGTTTGTATCACATTAGGGGGTGTGCAGTTGCAGAAAGTTGCTAAATGCAGCATTGCAACTAGTTGCCATAAAGCTGCACTCTATAATTATGCTCTTCCAACATTTATGTGGATGCGCTGGGGGGTCACAACTTTTATCATATTTCTAGATATAACTGTTTGCTTCAGGTGAATTCAGAAAGTAAATCATTGAAGGGGAAGTTCGACCTTGAATAAATGTTTCCTATGTTATGGATAAGCAACTTTTTTTTTATTTTCTGTGGGTTTTAAATGATTAGGATTCATATTCCGTCTCCGACTCAACCAACACCATTAAATAAAAAACAGCATGGAGCCCAGTCCCGGTAAGACAAGGTGAAAGACCCAAATGGCTATGCACTAAATCACAGGGGGAAACAATTTTCCATGACCCTCCTGTGACCAGAAAAGAGATTGGAGTGCAGGTGAATGTAAAACAGGACAAATGCATTTCTTAGCCCATACAAAGGTACATAAAATGTTTTACTTTTCCTATTACAGGGATTGTAAAGGACATTCGATCCAATGGTCAAAATCTTACAAACCTGAACCTCGTCATATATGGTATCCAGACCTTTAGAATGCTGCTAAGAACTGCCTGTACATTAGCGGAGTAAGAAACAGCCTTTAAATCTTTATTAGGCAGAGAGTGAAAGTAAATAAGAAAATCAGACAACAAGTCCAATAAACACAAGCGGGCACTGTGACTTAGCCTGCATTGAAGAATAAAGGCTTCACCATTTTCCTTTAACCCAGGAATATATCTCCCTAGATGTTGCTCAACTACAGCGTAAATGCAGGAGTTGCAGTTAAACTTCTGAGATTGCCACAGGCCTAGCTTCCTCTTCCTGAGAGCAGAGCAATGAGCTAAGCAGTTTTATTCATCATGTGACCCATCCAGGGGGCTGTTTGCATGGAAGGACAGTTACTAGTGTAATGTCCAAGAGATAATCCTAGTCCATAGCCCAGTATGCCACCTGCCCTGGGGTCCGGCCCACTGTAAATGCTGCCCTGGGAGCTAAAGTCGAGCAGGGAAATCTCTCTCTAGGCAACCCACCCAGTGAGGGCAGCCAGTGTCATTTAATGTACTCATGTGGATAAGGGCTGGTCGGGGCCTCTTTCAGGCAGGCAGCCGTATCAAAAAGAAGCTGTATTTGATCCTCAGCGCCCTCAAGTGGAAAAAGACAACCACTTCATGGGCAAACTACTGCTGTTAATTGAGCTTCTAAATGCTTTCCAACTTGAGCCCCCACCAAATGGCCATCATAAACTTCCAGAAGCAGCAACAGAATCAGAACACAGAGGCCACTGCCCTAGGCAGTTCTTATAGTCCAATTCTGGGCCAGAATATCCTGCATATATCTGCCTTGCTGGAGCAGGAGGTAAAGTGGCTCAATGCTCAGAAAGATACTTTTTCATCACATGGGTGGGATGCTGATTTTGCATGAGTGTGAGGGGAGATGTAGTCCCTTGCAAAAACTCAGGGATCTGGGGAAGGCTATATTGAGCACTTTAACTGCATCCCTGGCTCCCAGCTCTCCCTGCCCCAGCATGTTCCAACGAATGGGTACTCCAACTGTGTTTTCTCTTAGGTGTACAAGCCAAGGCTTAGTACAAGGAGTCCTATAAAACAGTTTGTGTTACCCTGTTCAGACTGACCTGCACCACAGTCCAGCAGGATAAAGCTGCAAGCAAAGAAGCATACATAGCATTGCACTGCAGCTCTGTCCCTCAGCACAGATGGAAATATCCCTCTTTAGTTCAGCATTGTCCTCATTCAGGAGCTGTCCTCCCTGTCCAACTGTCTAGCACCTCTGGGCAGCCCAATGCTGTGAGACACACGGCACCTCCAGCTGCCACTATTTCTGCTCCTGTTCCTCTTCTGTCAGCGAGGTTACCTCAATGGTGGTATGTTCCTCCTCCCCTTCTCCAGTACCACAGGGCATGGTCACAAAAGTGCTTCCTGCTGGAGCAATCTGGGCTAGATTCTGTATGGCCCCCAGGCCCTGCAGTGTGAGAAGCTGGATGGGACTCACCATCTTGAGGACAGTATTGCTGTCCTGCATGGCTGCTGTGCTCAGGACCGTGAGGTTTGAAGAGTCGGGGTGAATCTCCAGTGTGCTGGGGAAGTTACTGCCAGAAGGTGTGACAATGGTGTAACCTCCCAGCATGGGAAAGGAGGGAGTGGAAGAGTTCTTGCTGAGAGCAGAAGAACAGGAAGACACAGGGATGCTGCTGGAAATTACTTTGCTGAATGGGAGGCTGCTCAGCTGAGAGAGGGTTATTCCCTGTGGCAGAGTTATATGGGTGGGCTGTGCAGGATTCTGTGTACTAATGGCTGCTGGGCCCGAGGTGGCACGGGACAGGCGCGGTCTCTTGGCTGGTGGTGGCACACTGACCGGTGTCAGAGTCATAAGAACGTTGTTGAGATGCTGAGACTTGTGTTTGAGTTCCTTGGCCCTCTTCCTGTGCTCATCACATTGCTGCTCTAGTGCTGGAATGAAGAGAATGGGTATTAATACCAGCACACATCCCTTTCTATTTACAGGGATGCTTTAAAGGAGAACTAAAACTTAATTAAAGAAGTAGGTAGAAATGTTGTACATTATGTTTTGGGTTTCTGTAACAGCCCAAGGCAACCACAGCCCTTTAGCAGGGAAGATCTGTGTCTCCAAAGATGTCCCAGTAGCTCCCCATCTTCTTTTCTGCTGATTCACTGCACATGCTCTGTGCTTCTGTCACTTACTGAGCTTAGAGACCCACTCACAATATACAGTACATATAGAATATAAATATCACAATAAGGCTGATAATTAATACAGATAATTACTACATGGGAGCACAGAAACCAGTGCAATTAGCATCAGAATTTAATAATCAGCCCTGTAACATCAGCTTATATTACAGACCAACCTCATTTTCTGCTGGATAATTAGTGACGAGCCCTAAGCTTAGCTTCTCAACAGCTGCTCAGAGCCCATTGAGCATGTGAGTGTCACAGACACTTTCCAAGATGGTGACCCCCCTGTGGCAAGTTTGAAGTCCTGGATCATTGCTGCTATTGAGATGCTGAAACTTAAGACTGGTGCAATAAGTTCAGTATAAAAAATATGTCATTTTTAACCATATTCATTTTTAGGGTTTAGTTGTCCTTTTATGCCACGCTACACCTCTGTTGCAAATCCTATGTTCTTGGTAGTCTATTGTAGATCTTTTTTAAATTCAGGTAGATTTACTGAATACATGACATTATATGCACAGTCAGTAGTTATAGATAACAGTAGTGCTAGGTTACAGTACAAGGAGTAGGATGTCATTGGTTAATATGCCACTTAATATGATATAAACTGTTGCTTAAAGGTGAAGGAAAGGCTTGCAGCACTTGGGGGTACCAAATGTTAGGCACCCCCAAGTGATTGTAGTTACTTACCTGAAACCCCAGGCTGGTGCTCCTATCAGCATAAAACTGGCCCGGGTTCTTCCATTGAGCACCACGGAGCGTTCTTCCTCCTTCTTCACGTTGGCTATTTCGTTCAACTGTGTATGTGTTTGCCCCGGGAAATTTGAAGACTGAAGAACACAGTGGTCCGTGGTGCTCACTGGTATAACCCCGGGCCAGTGCAGTTTTCTGCTGATAGGAGCACCGGTCTGGGGTTTCAGGTAACTACAATCACTTGGGGGTGCCTAACATTTGGCAGCCCCAAGTGCTGCAAGCCTTTCCTTCTCCTTTAAATATTCATATTGGGAGTAAAGTTTTCCTTTAATGTAAATATATATTACACATATATAGTCCACTTTGGTAAGATTCTTCAACATGCCATTTAATATGATATAAATTATCGGATGCTTAAGTATTCATTTTGGGGTGTAGTTTTCCTTTAACTACCTAACAAGGACCAAACAGATAGGAACTTTAATTTCCCTGTTTAGCTCCAAGGATAATATAATTATAGGCAAAAATAATATTCAGCACCACCCCTAATTATTGAAATCATGTTGCACAAGGGGGAATACTGCCCCTTATAGAAACAGTACAATCCCTATTCATTGCTCTAATGCTGTATAAGCAAAGGGGTTCTGTCATGAGTTTTATGATGTCATTTTTATTTCTAAATTACACCGTTTACATTGCAAATAATTCACTCTATACTATAACATTCCATTCCTGAACCAAGTTGTAATATTGGTGTGTAGGTGCGTCTCAGGTCATTTTGCCTGGTCATGTGCTTTCAGAAAGAGCCAGCACTTTAGGATAGAACGGCTTTCTGGCAGGCTGTTGTTTCTCCTACTCAATGTAACTGAACTGTGTCACAGAGGGACCTCATTTTTACTAATGAGTGCTGTTCTTAGTAGGGATGCAACAAATCCAGGATTCGGCCGAATCCTTCTGCCCGGCCGAACCGAAACTGAATTTGCATATGCAAATTAGGGATGGGGAGGGAAATTGCCCCTAATTTGTATATGCAAATTAGGGTTTTGATTCGGTACAGTATTTGGCCGAATCACAAAGGATTCGGGGGTTCGGCCGAATCCAAAATAGTGGATTCGTTCATCCCTAGTTCTTACCAGGCAGCTGTTATCTTGTGTTAGGGAGCTGCTATCTGGTTACCTTCCCATTGTTCTGTTGTACTTGCAGTACAGCAGTAAAGAGTGAGTGAAGTTTATCAGAGCACAAGTCACATGACTGGGGGCAGCTGGGAAACTGACAATATGTCTAGCCCCATGCCAATTTCAAAATTAAATATAAAAAAATCTGTTTGCTCTTTTTGAGAAACAGATTTCAGTGCAGAATTCTGCTGCAGCAGCACTATTAACTGGTTTTTTTCCCATGACAGTATCCCTTTAAGGATCAACACAAACCTTATGCATTCCACTCATGGACAAGCATAATATCCAAGGATATTGTGATACTTTAATCTATAGTTAGTATAGATATGGGTATATAGTGTATGTGAGTGTATGGAGGGGTCAGTGCTAGTGTGTGTATGCATGGATGCTGGGTTTCATTTGGAGGGGTTGAACTTGATGGACTTTCCACAGAATCATACCTGCCAAATCCCTCGTATACTGCTCCCTGGACCGGTCCATCTGGCTCTTGTGACTAGCCAGCACTTTCTTAATCAGGTCCAACATGCCAAAATTCTGGACAATGTTGTTAAGCAAGACGGCATCTAACAAAGTGGAGTTAAAGATAATGAGAGTGATGTGGGCAAGTTTTGGCAATGGACATGACACCCTGAGATGATTAGACATGCAGAGTGATAAAACCAGATGCCAGTGATCCACAGACAGCCAGATCAGACACAGCAGATGAAATTCCCTATCCCAGAAGGGATAGCTCAGGATGGGTGCTCACCTTGCAGTTGGATGGGTGGGCTCTGAAGGCGCTGTTTCAGTCCTTTCAAGGTTTCTAGCACCTCTTGGTGAAACTCTTGGATAACCTCTTCCAGCAGCCCAGCATCCTTCAGGCCCTGCCAGAACACCAGTGACTCGTCTGTAGGAAGGTCAGTAATGAGTAATATGTAAAGGCAGGGAGCATGTAGATACAGGTACACTGAATCCTCTCAGCTTGGAGCATTCAGAGGAATTATAGTTGTATCCCCCCCCCTCCCACAAGAGTCTCCACTTCCTGTATGTTCACTTCCTTGTGAGTGATGTGCCAGCAAACTCCCTTCCACCATCTAATCCAATTATTCTTTATATGTACCCAGATTAGCCCCTGGCATAGAACACCAACTGCTTCTTTATTGTAACATTAATTTCCAGAGCAAGATCCCAGTCCCAAACAACCAACAACAATCACCCTTACCTGCAACTGTGCCAGTCCATTCTCCAGAACTCTCGCTTGTTTCAATAGTAATGGTCGCTTGATTTCCATTCACTGTGAAATCTACAGAGGCAACATGCAGCATTATATACAGTGCTAGTTCCTTCTCTACCCTCCAGCTATCATGGTCCACCCCTGACACACAGTACTGACTTCGGGAGAGCTCCCTACTTCCCAGAATTTTACTCTCCACCCAAAATCCTTCTGTGTTCTCCTGCCAACATAGGCAACCCCGGACACATGCTATACTGATCTGGGAAGATCTTCCAACTTCCCAGAATCCCTTTCTCCATCCAAAATCAGTCTCTGCTCTCCTGCCTTTATAGGCAACCTCCAGACACACATAGTTCTGACCTGGAGAGATCCCTCTACTTCCCAGAATCCCTGTACGAGCATGACTGTTAGCCACCAGACACAAACAGTACCTCAAAATGCTTCTCTTATGAACACTTGCAGCCCCAGTTGGAACAGACCTCCCTTCTTACCAACACCCCCTCCCCTTCTCGTTGGAAGCCTATCAGTGTCCCCATATCTGAGTACAATACATACTTTCTCCTATAGCTTGGCTAATGGGAATATATTCCGTCGATGTCTGACTGCAGAGAGACACACGGTTCCCGGTCAAGTCGATCTTGGTGCTGCGGCAGGTGTTGGAACAGACCTTAGAGTGCTGGTAGAAGTCCAGCTCCCCTGAATCCATTATTTTCCTGGTAGTATAAAACAACTTTCTGTCACTTCCAAAACAAAATATCTCCCCTTACAATGAAGCCCCCAATGAGATATGCATGCTCACATATAACTCATGATTGCAGGGCAAGCATATGGCAGTTTCTGTTCAAATCTCACAGGCCCTGAAATAATAGGGACTCTGGGCTACCATGTCTGATATAATTGTCACTGATTCCTTGTAGGAAGCACTTCCTGACATCACCCGCAAAGCCCATAATGTCCCAGACTGATGTGAGGAAACTCAGGCTCTCTATAAAGCAAGCATCACTCAAGGGCTAAATAAAAACAAGACAATTAACCATAGTTAACCCCCATAGTCCATTTAGCAACCTTTCCCCAATCACCAGAATCCAGCAGACCCCCCCCCCCTTACGCTCTGCCTGATAATACACGGTACCAACCTGATCATTACACCGTTCATTCGGATTGCCCTTTTCCAATCCTTCAGTGTCGATTTCCCTGCCAGATGGACAAACTCTTTGGGGCTCATTAAAATGTCATTGAACTGCAAGAGAGAGGGGGGCACATAGCAATATATATCTATATTCATACAATAGAACAAGTAGAGAGCGATATTCTGAGGCAGTTCACAATTAGTTTTTATTTTTTTAAGTTGTGATTTTTGAGTTATTTTGCAGGTCTAGAGTTTGCAATTTCAACAT
Organism: Xenopus laevis; assembly: GCF_017654675.1. Lineage (NCBI taxonomy): Eukaryota > Metazoa > Chordata > Amphibia > Anura > Pipidae > Xenopus > Xenopus laevis. The sequence goes on along the minus strand of NC_054388.1, from coordinate 17,540,937 downwards.
TCTGGTTGCTAGGGTCCAAATTACCCTAGCAACTCTGCATTGATTTGAATAAGAGACTGGAATAGGAATATAAGAGGGCATGAATAGAAAGATTAATACTAAAAAGTAGCAATACATTTGTAGCCTTATGAGGCATTTGTTTTTTTTAGATGGGGTCAGCACAGCTCTGATTTACAGTATAAATACAGAAACAGGCTTGTGCATTCCCAGTATTAAATGCCTGACTGTAAACTCCTGGGCCCAGATCAGCTACATAAAGAATGATGCTCTCACCTGCACACACTTCACATTGATCCCTGGACACACAAACTTCCTCCAGATCAAATTGGCTTTACTTTCTCCACAAGTAATAGGATACACAATTTCTGTTTCCAGACCCTCCTCTTCCTCCTCCTCCATCTTTACTGCTCACGCAATATTCAAAGGGGGAAAGAAATGTCATGTCAACAGCTGGTGCTTTGCACACTTACAATACCCTGAGTATAAACAGCTTTGTAATAAGTAACCCAGACACTAGTGCTACCCCTCTTCAGATGAACACTGTGCAACAGCTGTCTAACCTGAATTTGTGCTGCACCACAATCACACAACCTATACTGGTACACAAGTACTGTGCTACAGTCTGTGCTACACAATCATTAGTACTGACTTGGGCTCAGGTGCAAGGGCACCCCTTAGCTAAGCCAACATCTGCTACTCCAATAGGAAATAAACCCCACCAAAAAAGAAATTGAATATCTTAAATGACAGTAACCCTGCACATTTGTTAAGGGCCCAATGATACCTAGCACTGCCTCCTTCAGCTCTGTAGAGGCACGGAAAGCAGCAGCTGCTGCAGCAGCAACATTCTCTGATTCAAGGGCATCATCTGGCAGGCTCCTGTAGGAAAACAAGATGAAGAGAGAAAACTAAGATTTTCTTTTATAGATCTATAAAACAGAAGGGAAGGGGGCTTGTGTCATAAGGAAGAGTAAAAGAATTCCAAGCTTCTTCATCAAAGTCCACTAGGGGTTGTGAGAAGTTGTGGAACGACAGCTGCAATGTCACACAAAATACAGAAGAACTAACACTATAGGGAGATATGTTTTTTTGGCTACAACATTAGTACTGATTGTGTCTACGGGGTTGGGGAGACTTACAGGGAAGAATCGCTCTCGCAAGGGATGTGGAAAAGCAAAAATGGAGGATGAGGAGGGATACAGTGTGAGGAACATCACTCTGCTGGGAAAATGTGTGTGCATTTTGGGGTCACAAGCAGGACCCCCTCTCACAGGGCATGATGTATGGGGTCGGCATGGAGGCTGTATGGGGGTGTCTAGGGAAAAGGCTCTAGCAGGATCTTGTTGCTACAGCGAAGTTTGAGATAGGGATCTGGCTGTTTCTATGATCTCGTCTGGTGGGAATCCTGGGAGATGTCCCCTCTCCTGTATGTGAAAGTAGGCACTATATACAATATATAGTAAAACTAATAATTATTATTCCTGTTCTGAATCAGACATGGATCAAGTGTTGGATCAACTGGTGGAAGGGGGTGCACATTTCTGCTTTGTGCCTAGATAGCTTCTTACCGATTTGTGGTAACCAGCACAGCTTTAACTTCCTCAACACCACTGCCATCCATAATGGTATCTGGCGTAGTCACAACTACCACCTCTTCCACATGCACGCTAACATCAGGCGTGGCCATGCTGTCCCGTTGGGCAGAAACTGCACAGATTTCCTGTAACAGAATAGATGGGGGTGACAATGAGGCACTCACAGAGAGAAGTCATCCAATAGTGCTATTATCATATTGTTATTGGATGGTTATAGAACAGTGCCTTTAAGTTAGATTTTGTGATTCCACTCTTTGCCCCAGCACAATATAAGGAGAATTACAAAGCAAAGGCACTGGCAGGCAGGATACTGAACAAAATGTGCTGCATTGGTAAAAAAAGTTCCTGGAAAAGGAACCATACTGATAATATCAATGGCCCAATATGGCTGTAACATAATCTATCTGGCCCTTCTCGGGGCCACTGGTACATTTACTGGTGCAGGTGCACAAAAAAAGAGCACTTGCATAACACTTGACCTGGGAACTGACACTTTTAGTGCAGTGTCACCACTGTAACCTGCAACTCTTAATATCCTCCTATTTGTACCCCACTTAGATTGTAAACTCTGCAGGGCAGGGGCCTCCATCATCTTATATCTTTGATACTCAGCTAAACTTTAATGTAACTGTGTAACAGTGTGTTTACTATTGTAACAACCCTTGTTTGTTCTATTCATGTACTGTTATGTTGTACAGTGCAACAAAGTATCACTGTATGGATAAACTATACAAACAAAACATATATTGTAATTTCTGTCACCTCAATCTCAGTTTGAACCCCTAATACAGGAGTGCCCATACTTTACTAATATGAGGTCTACTTTTAGTGATCTTGTCCCATTATGATTTACATCCATAAAACATTGTTAGCATTCTGTTCCATGGAAAATATTAATTAAATAGGTGTGGGAAAATGTATATCGCTACATTTAACAAACCATATTTCTTAGGTAACCTTAATATAATAAATATCTGAATGAAAAGCATAAAATAGGAGGGTAATTTAGGTCAAGCTGTTGGTTGACAGTGTCTTGAGATCTACTGATCACCACCTAAAGGTCTACTGGTAGATCCCGATCTAACTTTTGGGCACCCCTGCCCTAATATTACACTGTAGTGTCTCACACAGGATCCACCCCCAAAAGCATTGTAGGTGGCACCATGGGAAACCCACGTCAAATGTAGGAGACAGATTCATGTTCAGAGTCTGACGTAGGCATCCTGTCCATGCCAGTGCTCTGGTGCTGGGGTATTTCATTCCCTCTTCATGTAGCTAATTGGCATCTGCCCATAGGCACAAGGACAATCTAGGTACCAATGTACAGCAGTCTTCAAGCTTCACAGTCTTCAAGCTTCACACAAAAGCAGGTGAGTCAGATAAATAGAAATTGGGGGCTGGAAGCATAGACTACCATGAATATTGGGGGTTGTGCAGAAGGGACCCTATGTAGGTAGAAGGGACCCTATGTAGGTTGTATATATTAGAAGAGATGAGGGATAGAGGTGATGGTTTGCATGGAAACAGATAGGCAGTGCAGGGTAACACTGCAGGATGAGTATACATTGGGTATATATGGATCTACGCAATAAATCTGGCCCTATGTTATATGCCATTTGCTCAAATTCCACTGGCCAGGGACAAGTGGGCAACCCTAGTGGGGGCTGGAGGCTCAGATGTAGCCAGTGCCAATGTGGGTGCTTGTATATACAGATAGCAGACAGGTTAGAAACAAGGGTTTAAGGGAAGATATTTTTGGAGGGACAGGAAGGGATTGGTCTGGGCCCCAGAATCACTGGGCTCTTTAGAGGGGAAGGACAATGAGTAGCAAGAGGAGAAGTATAAAGTGCAGTGACTGTTCTTGAACACCAGTGAGTAAAACAGAGATGTCCACCCACTGGGGGATGCTGGGAATTGTAGTACCACAACATAAAAAAGCAGAAGGTTACAAATCTTTCATTTATATTGGCTTCCCCCTAAGACATGGGCCCCAGTTTTAGTGCAGTGCCAGGGACCCCATCTATATAACCCCCAGGACTGCGGAAAAGGCCCAACACGTAAGTAAGTCGCCATGGAGACAAGCATGAGGGAAGTACAGAGCCCGGTCGGTGCAGGCCGGTGGCGGCTGGGGGCTCCAGTTGCTATGGAGACGGACGGGCCGTGCGGAGGTGACGCTACCCGCGTGCTCACGGCCCAGCACGTACTGACGCTCCGCAGGGAGCCGGACGCCGGCGCGTAGGGCGGTACCTACCTGCTCGAGGCCCAGAGTTACAGAGGGGACGGGGCGAGCTCTGCTGGCGGGAAGGTTCCGGGAGTCGTGCGGAGAAAAGGCCGCACGGGGCAAGGGGGCGCGCTCACGTGACGGGGAGCGATCGGGCCTGCCAATGGAGTTGAGGCCCGAGCCAGTGCGCATGCGTAGTAATTCTGACAACGACCATTAGGTGGCGCTATGGGGAAATAAAGTAAATATTTCACGCCTACTCGAGGGATACTCTGGGACTGGGAGTTGTAGTTTTGTCTGTGTGACCAGGTCTGGACAATCCTTGGGTTGTGGCAAATGCCAAATGCAGTGCCGGTCCGTAAAATGCCATAGAAAGTCATTATTTAGTGGGCTGATTGGGCCTCTCTCTACTTGCAATGCCAGGGCGTGTTTGAACTTCCAGACCAGACCTGTCTTTGACAACCTGGACAGTGTATCTTTGGTTTCATCTCGTGCTATTCTCCTTGTTCCCAAATGCTGTGTATCCCTCCTCATACCTTATACATACTCCTGAGTCCAGACATACAAGTCCCCAGGTAAACTCCCCTAGTGTCCCCAATACCCAGTTATTGTGCCTCTACCCCAAATCCTATAACTACTCCTAGCACCTGAATCCCCAGGTATTGTAATTCTTACCTGCGTCCAATAATTACCCCAATCCCCTAATATTGTGCCGCTTCCCTCCCTACTCCAAAAATACCCACAGTACCCCATAAATACCCTTGTCACCCCTAATGAGCAGCAGGGAATACAGTGGCCCATGGCAGCACTAATGTGGCCAGTGGCGTAACTAGATATTACTGGGCCCCACAGCAAATTATTTTTCAGGCCCCCAAAATTTTTAGCAGTTGACTTGTTTTACCAATATTTATTGAAACTGTATATGAATTAGGGCCTCGTGGGGCCCCTATACCTCCTGGGCCCCCCTGCAGGCGCAGGGTCTGCTTCCTCTATAGTTACGCCCCTGAATGTGGCTATTACTTTCTCTGCTACCGTATTCTCAGGTGTATATTTGTGCATTTGCCTAAGATCTGTTTAGTATCACGATCTGTTCTTGAAGGAAGGGAATCCCAAAAAATCTTGATGAGGCAGATTACAAAACTTGATCATCTGACCAAAGGACTGACCGCTTGGAAGCTCAGGGGGAACCACCGGACTATGGACATAGACCCAGTAAACATCATGAGCACAGAGCACTTTATGCTTTTAACTGCCATCAAGGTGGCTTGATAAAAGACCGATGGCGGTCTGAAACATTGACAAGTGTATCGGGGTCTGAGCCCCTGCCTCAATAAAGGCATTTTAAGCAAAGGAATCCATGACTGGTGCTGTCAATATTTGAAAATTGTGAGTTAATGGATACATGGTGGAAACCGTTGCACGTGCACCAGGCCCTAAGAATTGGGAGGCTACAGGTGCTGACCTATAGGAAAACCTATAATATTGGGATCAGCCATCATTTTTACTGGCCAGGCCGGTAAAGTACCGGCCAGGTGGCAACCCTAGGTGCAGTACAGCCCTATTGGACCTGAAGACCTAAAGGTGGACTGTGTGGCCCCCAGGTTTCAGTCATCCCTGAACTTGGTTGCTCAGATGAAATTTCACTGGACCCCTTGGAAAAGGAGACTTTCTCTAGCCATAAGGCAAAAGAGAGTCTGAGACCCTTGCCCATTAGTGCCTGTTGGCCTGGGGGTCAGGGTTTAAAGGTGCTCACTCAAGCCTTTGGGTGAAGGCGAAGCCAAATACTCTCGATTATCTTTACAGCCCCTTGGCCTGTTTTTTTTTTAAAAGATGTTTTAAAGGAGCCAGTCACTTTTAAAGGAGGACTCACTGATTGCATCCTGCACTGTGCACTGTGTTTTTTGCACTTTTTGGGGTTACTTGAAAGTAGGGGTGCACCAAATCCACTATTTTATATTCGGCCAAACTCTGGAATCCTTCGAGAAAGATTCGACCGCATACCAACCGAATCCTAATTTGCATATATGGGGTGGGAAGGGGAAAACATTTTTTACTTCCTTGTTTTGTGACAGTCACATGATTTGATTCATTTATAAGTGTGACTGTAAAGCACTGAACACTGTTCAGAGAGTTATTTGTTCCCTACCCCCAACACACACCTTGAACTAGGCACCAAAAAACGGAAAGCAGAACAAGGAAAATAGAGGAAATAGTATTATCCTATTGGTGAAGAAACATCCCACTCGCCCTAATCTGCTCCCATCAGCCAGCTCTAAGTCTATTTGTCACCCTGTGTGTCAGTGTAGTGATTCTCACATACACATACGTGTTCATGTGCTCCAGTGATGAACTGTTCTCCTAATGTGCTGTGGTGAGGTGCAGTTCTATACACGCTTACAAAATCTTATTTCCCCCGAATGTACAAAATCTCATAGATTCTTGCAGGGAGTTTGTGTTTTCTCATAGAAGTGGTGTGTATAAGTGCATACATGTTGGCAAGGACAGAGGGATTGTTGGTCATGTTATGTTGGCCATCTATGTTTAGCTTCAATTCACCATGGTTTCCTCCTTATACGTGCTGCCTTTATCATTCACCCACTGTCCGTGTTTGCAGGAAAAGGTTGGCTACAGCCACCAAACATTGTGTGGTCCATACGTGATGTTGTCTGGAGTTTGATGCATGCAGATGACTATTATGATTATTTAATTCATTTCCATGAGTTATTTCCATAATGAGACCAACTCGAAGTTAGTTATGCTGCTGAAGTACATGCTTGGACTTCTGAATTCTACTTATCAGGGGCCATCTCCCCAGTTGTTTCTGAATACTCACACTTGACCTAGGCAGCATCTGGGATATAAGACTATTTCTGCAGGTAACATAATAGCATACTATATTGAATATTCACTTGTCACATAGACAGACTCAGTAGTAATGAGTTTATTGAACAGCCAGTGTACAGATACAGTATATTCAGTCTCACGTTTTTTCATCTTGCACAGACATAACCAGCGACAATGAATAGACTAGGAGTCCTACCAGCTATGTGACTGTGTTGGTGTGAGACAGACGGCCACTGAAAATAAGTCTAACAAGCTAAAGGCACAGTCACACAGAGTAACTAGTAGCCAGACACTACTGCTTCTGTTCCTAAACACAAACATCTTCCAAACGTCAGGGAACCCCAGCCTGCAAAGCTTCCTCGTTCATGTGAATTCTAATGGGAATCTGCAAGGGTGTGATGCATATCATGATTTCCTAGAGCTCTCCCCTTGCAGGTTGGGTGTGTCTGGTGGATAAGAGCTAGGCAGAGATGGTGGGTCAGACAAACATTGCCCAAGGCTTGTGATATAGACATATGAGGTTGCATGTAGGTGAAATAGTTTTGTTTTTGTCATGACATGGCAGGAAAGCTTGTGATTAGATCTTATCCAGAAATCTCCACTCGCTGCTCCTTGTTCTTACGAACTTCTTCTGCATGGATCTCCTGCAAATACATCAACCATGTATGAGCTAAAGGAACAATGCTGTTCACTTGAACAATACACTTATAAGGCAAAACTATTTTACATGGATCTTCAGCTGGGATCTCATGGTGTCAGGCTCTTCCAGATACAATCTTATTGTGACTCTGACCAGGGACCTGCAGATCAGCTCTTAAGCAGGCCATACACATGAAGATCCACTCAATTATCTATCGAATTTGCTTACCTTGAGGTGGGCAGTGTCAAGCTGACAAAATTGTTTGGCCCTTGGGCCAGTGATTGGACCATAATTGCAGCTATGCTGGTTTAAAGGAAAGTCAAACCTACCCCATAGATATCTATCTTTTCGGACAGATATCAGTTTTTCAGGCCTGATGGTTGGCACCATATACAGGCCAATGTGTATAGCAGCTTAAATAAATATTAATCACAAGCAGTTAATCTGCGTTTGAGTGCTCTCCTCTCTCTTACTGAAAGTTTAACCATATACAGGCCAATAAGTTGGCAACTCTGCCCATGTATGGCCATCTTCAGGCTATGGTCAGACAGCTGCATTGAACTGTAGCCTTATTGTGTCAATGGCCAGGGATCTTTATATAAGATTTTATTGAGACTCAGGCCAAAAGATCTTATTGTGTCTTTTGCCAAGGATCTATGCAAGAGATCTTATAGTGTCTCTGACCAGACAACTGAACATAATATATCATTGTGTCTCTGGCCAGGCACCTTCAGATACAACATTATTGAGATTCGACCATATATCTTATGGAGATTCAGGCCAGGGATCTCCATCTGAGACCTATGACCAGGGGTCCCTGGGCCACATTCAAATGTAAAAAGAGCTGGGGAGCAACACAAGCATAAAAAAGTCCCTTGGGGTGCCAAATAAGGGCTGTGATTGGCTATTTGGTAGTCGTATGTGGACTGGCAGCCTACAAGAGGCTCTACTTGGCACTATACTTAGTACACTTAGTACTTTTATGCAATTAAACTTGATTCCAAGCCTGGAATTCAAAAGTAAGCACCTGCTTTGAGGACACTAAGAGCAACATCCAATGGTTGAGAGCAACATGTTGCTCACGAGCTACTGGTTGGGGATCACTGCCTAAGACTAATGCCACATAGGGGCTGAAATCGGACTGCTGAAACACGCAGACCAAAAATCAGCCCCTATGTGGGCATTAGCCTCCTCTACTGCCTGCAACTGGAACTACTGTGTTGGCTCGGAAGCAGGCACAAGTTGTTGGTTGCAAAATCTCACATTGCCAAATTCAGCCACATTTGCCCAGCAATGTTCTGGGGGTCCTTGCCGCCTTGAGGCGGCCTTTCTAATGCCGCCCCCCTCACACACCAGACACTTGCTGTTCTGAGCACAGGAGCAGGCTGCATCACTAGTGTGGAGAGCGCAATTGAGCTCTCTGCAATAGCAGAGTTGAAATTCCGATTAGCTCTTAAAGCTACAGGGATCAGCTTTTACTTGCCTCATGGCAACAGCGCCCCTGCATGTGCCTGCACTCGAGCCGACACAGTGTTTCCGGGTTGCAGGCAGGTGAGGAGGTTAATGGCAGTGTTTTTAGAATGATTTAAGCCCTCATATGGCATTACCCTTATTGTGTTCCAGGCACCTCCAGACAGGTATGGGACCTGTTATCCAGAATGCTTGGGACCTGGGGGTTTTCAGTAATTTGGATCTTCATACCTTAAAGGGTTGGTTCACCATCAAATTAACTTTTAGTATGATGTAGAGAGTGATATTCAATAGAGAGACAATATGCAATTGGTTTAAAAAAAATTATTATTTGTGGTTTTTGAGTTATTTAGCTTTTTATTCAGCAGCTCTTCAATTTGAATCTTAAGCAATGTGGTAACTAGGGTCCAAATTACCTTAGCAACCATGCATTGATTTGAATAGGAGACTGGAATATGAGACAATAAAAAGATAGACAATTGAAAGATGGTTCATTAGCATGAACATTGGAAAAAAAAGTTCTTCATAGGAACATTTAACCAGCAGGTATTCCTACCTTCTCCCGAAGACGTTCCCTCAGGGCAGATAAGTTTGCATCTCGGATCTCCTGGCTTAGTTCCATCTTATAGTTCAACTTCTCCTCAGCAATCCTGCTGAAGTTATTGTTGTCTTCTATGGCCCTGTGCAGAACATACCTCTCATGCTCCCTCTTTTCGGCCAGCTGCTTCAGTACCTGAGCTTCTTGGGTCTGGAAGATGAAACATATTTAGAAGAATAAAAGTCAGTATTTGGATGCCTAATTACGATGCAATTGTTTTCTCAAGGCCAAACTTTTCAATTAGCCTGATTTAGGCCACCAACTTGGCAAACTTTCCAAATGAATGGATCTTTCTATGTTTCAACATCTTTATTGTGTTTCTGACCACACATTTTAAAAAGGCAGTTCTATGTCATCTTACAACAGCCTCTCTGGCATTTGCAAATATAACCGAATTACCAATCCAGCCTGTTGGTAACAAGACTTTTGAACCCCTGATATTTGAAACACTGCTGTAGAGATGTAACCTTAGGGTTCTTACTCACGAGCGGTTGTAGCTGCGCTCCCCTGTGTTCCGCTTTTCTGCGTTCAGGCGCAGGGGAGCGCAGGAATAGACGCATTACATTTTTTCCAATGGGGCTGTACTCACACAGTGTAGGCGCAGAACGCAGGAAAAATGCATGTTGGGTCTCTACCTGCGTTCGGCGCCGACACGCGCCTGTGTGAGTACAGCCCCATTGGAAAAAATGTAATGCGTCTATTCCTGCGCTCCCCTACGGCTGAATGCAGAAAAACAGAACGCAGGGGAGCGCAGCTACAACCGCTCATGAGTAAGAGCCATAACACACATCAAGTCATACTGACCTTCCTCCTCTCTTCTGCAGCTTCCAGTCTCTTCTGAAGTTCCATTAGGGAAATGTCCTTCTTTGTTGGTGAGGTGGTGAGAGGAGGACTCTCTGGTGATAAGTCTGTGGGTGGCTTCAGGATAACTTCAAAACTCTGTCCTGATGCCCTTTTATTCAACTGCTTCACCTCCATGTCTGTGTAGGAACAAGTAAAATTAGATTGTAGAAACCACTGCTTGGGACACAGTACATGAGGACATGGGATGAGCAAGTAGGGAATAAAGTAACAAACTCTATCAAGGGAGTGGGCTCTGTCTTATGAGAATGATTAATTTAGTTATGAAAACAGAATGACCACTTACTGACCTTCATATTGATAGATAGTCTTGGGATGAGGTTGGGAGTAGAGGCAAGAGCAGATCATTGATATCATAGAAAGTTCCTTCATCTTCTCCTTGTAGGCTGCAAGAGGAGAACTCAACTTACTGATCAAAGTCTCCCACAGGAACAATATATATGGGGCTATTGGTGAATGGCAAACTAGAATACTTTTGTGCCAGGTTCAGAGTTCTATACAGTATGTCTCATTGGCTGCCTTCCCTTAGTTGACAAGCACAAAGCCAAGTTGCCACTCATTCTAGTTTATTGAAACCTCATTAGTTGCCTCCCACCCCAGCTGACTCAATGAACTAAATACACTGCCACTCTCAGAAATTCATTGGGCACACATTGGGTACATTGGCAGACATAAAATTGAGAGTCTTGCAATATTTACAGATTATTTCAATCCACCTTTGCTGCTATGGGAGAAGAGGAGACGGACCATAGTACAGCCGAACCAAATTGGCTGAGAAGGGGGACATGGAGAAATAAGCATATGGTTGCAGCCAATAATTGTACCTAGCCAACCCTGTAGTATCAAAGTAATACTGGTTGTACTCAGGTCCGCCATCAGGGGGGACAAGTGTCCCGGGCCCGGGCATGAAGGGGGCCCGGCAGTGCTGCAGTTTTGAAAAGAGCCGGGCCCCCCTTGAGAGCGCCGAAGCTGTGTGTGCGGCCATGACGAACAGCCGAAATGTGGAAGTGCCGAAGGACCCGAAGCCACGAAAACAGCCGAACTCCCGAAGCGGCGAAAAGACCCGAAATCACGAAAACAGCCAAAATTGAAGTCCTGAAGCTGCGAAAAGACCCAAAGTCACGAAAGGAGGCGAAGTTGAAGTGCTGAAGCCACCAGTTCAATTCTACTGAACACCAATATGTTTTTGTTTTTTTTTATCCCCTGGCCACCAATATATTATTTTAATATTCTATAGGTCCCTGCCACCAATGTTTTTTTGTTTTTTTTTTAACTTGTAAGGGGGGCCCTTGCACCAATGTTTTTTTAAAAACTATTTTTTGGGGCTCCAATTTTTTTTAACTTGTAAGGGGGGCCCTACCACCAATGGTTTTTTTTTAAAAAAAAAAAAATTCTAGCCCCAATTTTTTTTTAACTTGTAAGGAGGGCCCTGGCACCAATGTTTTTTTCAAAAAAAATTTGGGGGGCCCCAATTTTTTTTTAACTTGTAATGTTTTTTTTTTTTAACTTATAAGGGAGCCCTGACCATCAATAGCTTTTTATAATTTGTGTGTGTTGGGGGGTTACTTTTTTAGCGCTGATGTCTGTGTGGTCTTTGAGCGGGATGGAGTGGGGCTTGGGTGGAGTGGGCAGGATCTGGGCTGCGGCTTGGGCGCTAGTGTGGGCTTGGCCCCCGAAAATTTTGTTGTACGGGCCCGGTGATTTCTAATGGCAGCCCTGGTTGAACTGTTGCCAGTAAGGGAGTATAATTGGTCTTAATAGCAATAATGGCAAGATGCAAAGTGCTACTTGTCCAGTTTATTGGAAATGTAACTTGTGCCAAGTGACAGCACCAACAACTGGGCCCCAGATTCTACAAGGAGATGAGGGCAGTGTTGTAGAATGTGTTGTAAATGGGAAGTGGTGTGGCAGGAGGGTAAGTGAGTAGGGAGATGGAGGTGGGTTTGGCTGCTAAAAGAAGCTGAAAGTATGAAGTGTACTGATGTATGCCGTCTGGCCCTGTCCACACTGAGCACCGACTTGATAACAATTAAATCATTCAAATGTCATTGGATCTGAGCTGCTGGCATGGGGAAGTTTATTGATAGGTGGGGGCTATACATGTTAGGGTGAGTGATGCAGTAGATCAGGGTCCCATATGGACAGATTGCAGAGGGCTGTGCAGTTAGTGGTGGGCACCATCTGGTGAGATCCCAACATGTAACAGATCATCCTCCCCTATGGCCACCCCCCGAAGTTGCCGCTCCTAAGTCCAGCCCCCTGGGTGCTGATATATGGCCCTGTAAATGACACAAGTGGGGAGAGATCTGTGTGATCTCTTTTTGCCTCCCATATTCTGATCCCCAATATTATATTGGAAATAACTGTACCAATCTTGTAATGTACAATAATGTCCTGTGCTCCTACAAATACCACTGAAAGCCTTTACATCTGAGCTTGATATGGCACCCTAGCCCACCTTATCTGGAAACCTCACCTTATGTTACCCTCTGTTTAACCTAACATCTGCCAAAGCCCAGAGTTAAATCCCACCATACCCCCTGTAGCTGAACGCTAGAGCTATTGTTAAAAATAAATGGTTGGATAGGCCAGTTTACAGTATCAACAGAGGTGAACAACGTGGATTCCAGGACTTTTCATCAACACTGTGGTATTGGGGGTAGATTAAAGGGCAATATCATCCAATATCATCCAAGATGATCCAATATCATCCAACGTGATGCTGCATTGAGAATATGAATTTCATTTATTTAATATGAATTTCCCATTTTAAGCATCCTGTGATCTTTGCCTTGGGCACTAGGTTCTGGTGAGAGAACTGGGGGCATGCACTGAGAGGGGAGGGTATATATAATTTATGTACACTGAGAAGGAGGGTATATATTATGTACACAATGAGGAAATATACATATTATGTGCAGTACTGGAGGGAATATACTGGGAGGGATAGGTGTAAATCTTGTACAGCACAGGAGTGAATATACACTAAGATGGGAGGTTATATTAGATAAAGTATTGGATGCAATGTACATTAAGAGGGTGTAAATTCCAGTGTATATAATAAGCAGGTTGAGGTTAGTGTATTAGGATGGCTACTGGTCCAACCAGTTGTATACTTGCAATGGGTGCAGCATTGCCTTAGAGCAGGGGTCCCCAACCTTTTTCACCCGTGAGCAACATTCAGATGTAAAAAGTGTTGGGGAGCAACACAAGCATGAAAAATGTTCCTGGGTGCTGCCAAATAAGGGCTGTGATTGGCTATTGGTAGCCCCTATGTGGACTGGCAGCCTACATGAGGTTCTGGTTGGCTGTACATCTGGTTTTCATGCAACCAAAACTTGCTTCCAAGCCAGGAATTAAAAAATAAGCACCTGCTTTGAGGCCACTGGGAGCAACATCCAAGGGGTTGGGGAGCAACATGTTGCTCGCGAGCTACTGGTTGGGGATCACTGCCTTAGAGAATATACACTGAGATGGTATATATGCAGCACTAGAGGTAATATACACTAGGTAAGGGCAGATATCATATACTGGTGGGAATATGCATTAGAATGAGAGGGTATACACCATCCACATTACTGGAGTAATATACACGGGGAGAGGTATACAGTATATCATGTAATAGGGTGAATATACACGATGATGAGAGGTTAGATGATACCAAATACTGGGGGTATATACTCGAGTATATATGGTAGCCTATTGGGAGCTGTACATTTGGGCAAAAGGGTTATTATCACACACACGAGTGGGTATAGATCATGTATAGAACTAGCGGGGGAATACAGATTTGATGGAATATCTTCGATCGGAATGGGTAGTATAAACAACGGGATATAATTCACTGGGTGTGGGTGGAATATATTCCATGTCTATAATGCAGACTTAACACCCAACCCCCTTGCTGCGTGATCGTGAAATCCCCTCTGGCTGAACAAATCGTTGCGCCCAGCAGCAAATATAAAGAACTGCGCTGGCCCTGGGCTGAGAGAGGAGTACCTGAGAGGGTGCTGGCCATGGTGCTGGAGGGAGCCGGAGCGGTGGGTGTGTAAGGGCTGATGGAGCTGCTGCTGATGCTCTTGTTGGTGCCGTTGCTGCAGTGCCGCAGAGATAGGAGCGGGTGCCTGACTCAGCAGCAAATCGGGGTGGGGAGAGGGAGCTTGTGGGTATATTTATAGGCAATGGCTGCTGGGGGCTGGGCTTGTTTTTACAGTAGGCAGGGCATGTGGCCAGTACCATTCCCAAATCATTTCCCTTTTGTAACTGTGCCATTCTGTGTCCAACCCCAGCCAATTTTGAGTATTTGGGTCGCGAGCTCCCACAATATCGCTGCGTTTCCTCTGGCACCCTGTATCTCCCCTATTGTAATAATGTAACACCTGTATCTCCCCTATTGTAATAATGTAACACCCCGTATCTCCCCTATTGTAATAATGGGACACCCTGTATCTCCCCTATTGTAATAATGTGACACCCTGTATCTCCCCTACTGTAATAATGTGACACCCTGTATCTCCCCTATTGTAATAATGGGACACCCTGTATCTCCCATTCCTATACACCATACACGGTATATCTCCCTTCACTCTGAATACACAGGGCACCCTGCTGTATCTCTCCTGTTGTTATAAGGTGATACCCTGCATTTTCTATTCCCTATCTCCTGTACCCTGTATCTCTTCTACTGTAATAACATGTGGGCTAAGACCTCCCAGTCCTTATATCTCCCCATACCCCATATCATCCTCCTAACTAGGAATATTCAGGGCACCCTGTATCCAATCCCTTCTCTCCCCATAACCTGTACCCCCCCCCTTACTGTGAATACACAGGAAACCCTATTTCTCCCATTCCCTAAATCTCCCTACAATCTGAATTTCCTTTTTCTCTCTTGAATACACAGGGCACCCTGTATCTCCTATACTATATATCTCTCCATACACTGTATATTCCATACTGCAATAACATTGGGTACCCTGTATTTTCTATACCCTATATCTGTCCGTACCCTGCATTTCCCACTTATTGTAAATATACAAGGCATCATTTATCTCACCTATTGCGACTAGGGATGTCGCGGACTGTTCGCCCGCGAACTAATTCGCGCGAACATCGGCTGTTCGCGTCTGCCGAATGTTCGCGAACGTCGCGCGACGTTCGCCAATTTGGGTTCGCCTTAGCTGGCGCTTATTTTTGACCTCTCACCCCAGACCAGCAGATACATGGCAGCCAATCAGGAAGCTCTCCCTCCTGGACCACCCCCACACCCCCTGGACCACTCCCCTTCCATATATAAACTGAAGCCCTGCAGCGTTTTTTCATTCTGCCTGTGTGTGCTTGGAAGAGCTAGTGTAGGGAGAGAGCTGTTTAGTGATTTGAGGGACAGTTGATAGTAACTTTGCTGGCTAGTAATCTACTTGATACTGCTCTGTATTGTAGGGACAGAACTCTGCAGGGATTTGAGGGACATTTTAGGTTAGGTAGCTTTGCTGGCTAGTAATCTACCTTCTACTGCAGTGCTCTGTATGTAGCTGCTGTGGGCAGCTGTCCTGCTGCTGATCTGCTGACTGCTGCCTGTAACCCAATAGTCCTTGTAAGGACTGCTTTTATTTTCTTTTTTGTTTTTTTTACTTTGCTACTGTAAGAGCCCAGTGCTATTAGTCTAGCTATGTTGGGGAGAGGGACTGGTGTGCTGCTCCTAGTAGTTCAGCACCAACCAGAGTAATTTTTTTTTTTAATATATATATATATTTTTTTATTTTACTTATCTTACTGTTCTTTAACGTGTCCAGTGCTGTTTGCTGTTCTTCATAGTAGTGCACCAATAGTAGTGCACTTGCAGGCATTGTTTGCCCAGTGTGTTCTTCAAACAACTGCCACCTAGCTGTGTGAGCTTTTTCACATTCTGTCTAAATATCAATAATAATACCGTCTCCAGAAACACCACCTGAGTGACGTTTTTCAAGCAGCAATAATATATTCCGTATCCACTGCTGTAGTGTATATGTTGTTGACCTTGCAGGCATTGTTTGCCCAGTGTGTTCTTCAAACAACTGCCACCTAGCTGTGTGAGCTTTTTCACATTCTGTCTAAATAACAATAATAATTCCGTGTCCGTAAACATCACCTGAGTGATGTTTTTACAGCAGCAATAATATATTCCGTATCCACTACTGTATACGTTGCCCTTGCAGGCATTGTTTGCCCAGTCTTTAACCAAGTGCCACCTAGCTGTGTGAGCTTTTTCACATTCCGTGTCCAGAAACATCACCTGAGTGACGTAGTGTGATTTCTGCCCTTTACAGCACAAAACGCAGCGCTGTGTCAACAATGTATTTTTCAGATACATTTTTGCCCTTGACCCCCCTCTGGCATGCCACTGTCCAGGTCGTTGCACCCTTTAAACAACTTTAAAATCATTTTTCTGGCCAGAAATGTCTTTTCTAGCTTTTAAAATTCGCCTTCCCATTGAAGTCTATGGGGTTTGCGACGTTCGCGAACCGTTCGCATTTTTGACGCAAGTTCGCGAATATGTTCGCGAACATTTTTTCCGCCGTTCGCTACATCCCTAATTGCGACAACGAGATAGTACTCTGTATCTTCCATACAGGGGCGGATTGATGCTTCCCTAGGCAATAGGGGCCCTTTGTGATCAGGTACCTATCTAGCTTTTTTCAATCATTATTTAGTGGCAGTGCAAGTAGCACATTTTGATACAATCATCTTTAATGAATGTGGGTTTACAGGCAACTGAATGCAGAGAACATTGCTGGACAATGGTAAATGTAATAACAAGGGGCATCTTACATTACCCATACTATGTATCTCATCTGCTGTAAAAAAAAAAAAAAAAACGTGGGGATCTTGTATCTGTCCTACTGTAATGCAGGCAGCACTGTAATAATATGGGGACAAGCTACACTGTGTATCTCCCCTTACCCTGTATCTACCGCACTGTAAGAAAATTGAGATGCCCAGGCTTTTTTTTAAAGGAAGAATTCAGTTTAAAAATAAAAACTGGGTAAATAGATAGGCTGTGCAAAATAAAAAATGTTTACAATATAGTTAGTTAGCCAAAAATGTAATGTATAAAGGCTGGAGTGACTGGATGTCTAACAGAACAGAACAGAACAGGACTTTCTGCTTTTCAGCTCTCTAACTCTGAGTTAGTCAGCGACTTGAAGGGGGGCCACATGGAACATAACTGTTCAGTGAGTTTGCAATTAATCCTTAGCATGCAGCTCAGATTCAAAAGCAACAGTTATGACCCATGTGGCCCCCTCAAGTCACTGATTGGTTACTGCCTGGTAACCAATCAGTGGAAACCAAGAGAACTGAAAAGCAGGAAGTAGTATTCTGGCTATTATGTTAGACATCCAGTCTCCTCTGTAAAAACATTGAGACACCCTGTAGTTCCCCTATTACAAGAGCTTATTACAATAAAAATTGGGTAAATAGGCTGCGCAAAATAAAAAAATGTTTCCAATATAGTTAGTTAGCCAAAAATGTATTGTATAAAGGCTGGAGTGACTGGATGTCAATAGCCAGAACACTACTTCCTGCTTTGCAGCTCTCTTGGTGTGTCTGTGTGTGTGGGGGGGTACCCTGTATCTCCTTTACTGTAATAACATGGGGGCACCATGTATTTCTCTTTCTGTAAGGACATATCTCATTCTCTCTCAATGCACTAAAACATGGAAAACCCTATATGTCCCCTTCTGTAAAAACACTGAGATGCCCTCTTTCCTATATACATACTTGGGGCACTCACTCACTTTAATATTACTCTGTTAGAGTGTTAGCTCTGTGGGACACTCCCTATCTATCACTGTTATATATGTATAACTTGGGCACCCACTCACTGTAACATCCCTTTATGGGTGAGCATACTGAGGCCCTTCGGTGTGGCCACATGGGAGGAGCCCAGTCACACACGGGATTATCTGTTTAAAGCGGAACATTGGAAGTGTTAATAACTAAATATAAAGAATGTTCAGTGTCAACTGCACTTTGTAATAACAGTTGGGGTTAACTTACTGAAACAGATGGGGGGTCCAGGTGCTCAAGCCCCAGACCTTCAGCAATATAGCAAATAGTAAATGATGAAAGGCTGGCACATACCGGACCACACTCTAAAAGTTAGATGTAGTAAAAAACTTGTTTATTATATCAAAAACATCACAACAAGAGGATTTTCGTGTTTCATGCCATAGGGGCACTTAGTCATAGCCTATGAAGTGCCCCTATGGCACGAAACATGTAAGGCCTCTGTCAAGGGTTGACATGTATAGAAGAAGCTGGTGCAGGTGACCGTTCTGACCATGGATTTCTCGTTCCACCCAGGTCCGCTGTAGGGTTGGAGCAAAGAATTGACGTACCACCAGAGACAGGAGAGGTGTAGGGAGTGGAAGTATGATGGCAATAAATGGGGCAATACATTGGTCAGAACCAATATCTACAGCATGCCTGGCCTTGATACTGATCAGGTGCCTACATGATATGCTGATATTTATATATCTGCCATGGGGCCCCCATTGCTAATAGCAATACATAGAGTAAATACTGGTTCTAAAATGAGAGATTAGTGGTATAAAAATACATTTAATTACATATATTACATAAAGCAGTTACACACAAATGTCACATGGTAGACCCCTATTAAAGTCATATAGGCTGTGTGTTGCTTGTACCTAATCACTAAATGTTCACTTCAGCCTAACGTAACATACCATTGCCAGCACTGGGGTCATTTATAAACACTGGCTAAAATTGCACCTGGGCAGTTATCCATGGTGATCAGTCAGACGTTTGCTTTCATTTTGTTTATTTGCCTCCTGCTCTGCTTGGCTCTCTCTTGCTTCACGAGTCTTGCTCACTCTCTCTTGCTTCACAAGCCTTGCTTGCTCTCTCTTGCTTCACTAGCCTTGCTTGCTCTCTCTTGCTTCCCGGGTCTTGTGCTCTCTCTCTTGCTTCCCGGGTCTTGCTCGCTCTCTCTTGCTTCCCGGGTCTTGCTCAATCTCTCTTGCTTCACAGGTCTTGCTCGCTCTCTCTTGCTTCCCGGGTCTTGCCCGCTCTCTCTTGCTTCCTGGGTCTTGCTGGCTATCTCTTGCTTGACGGGTCTTGCTTGCTCTCTCTTGCTTGATGGGTCTTGCTCGCTCTCTCTTGCTTGACGGGTCTTGCTCGCTCTCTCTTGCTTGACGAGTCTTGCTCGCTCTCTCTTGCTTGCCGAGTCTTGCTCGCTCTCTCGTGCTTGAAGAGTCTTGCTTGCTCTCTCTTGCTTCACTAGCCTTGCTTGCTCTCTCTTGCTTCCCGGGTCTTGTGCTCTCTCTCTTGCTTCCTGGGTCTTGCTCGATCTCTCTTGCTTCCCGGGTCTTGCTCAATCTCTCTTGCGTCACGGGTCTTGCTCACTCTCTCTTGCTTCCCGGGTCTTGCCCGCTCTCTCTTGCTTCCTGGATCTTGCTCGCTCTCTCTTGCTTCCAGAGTCTTGCTTGCTCTCTCTTGCTTCCCGGGTCTTGTGCTCTCTCTCTTGCTTCCTGGGTCTTGCTCGATCTCTCTTGCTTCCCGGGTCTTGCTCAATCTCTCTTGCGTCACGGGTCTTGCTCACTCTCTCTTGCTTCCCGGGTCTTGCCCGCTCTCTCTTGCTTCCTGGATCTTGCTCGCTCTCTCTTGCTTCCAGAGTCTTGCTTGCTCTCTCTTGCTTCCCGGGTCTTGCTCGCTCTCTCTTGCTTCCTGGGTCTTGCTTGCTCTCTCTTGCTTCCCGGGTCTTGCTCGCTCTCTCTTGCTTCCCGAGTCTTGCTCGCTCTCTCTTGCTTCCCGAGTCTTGCTCTCTCTTGTTTCCTGAATCTTGCTCTATCTCTCTCTTGCTTCACGAGTCTGGCCAACAGGCACCATTTGAGGGGTAAATCTATACTGTTTCCAGTGCTGTCTCTAAATTAAAGTCCTGCAATTGTACAGGAATCCTTTAAAGGAATCTGGCAGCTCAGCCCTTCTGAGGCACAAGGCCCACAAATACTAAATAGACAGTAAACAAAAGGACAAATGCGGAGTCTGTTTCCAGTGCTATCTCTATATTAAAGTCTTGTCAGTGGTGTTCCTTTTGAGGTGCTTCTGTGGACCTGGAGAAGATGCTTTTAGGATTTGAGATGGAATATTTCTGTTGAGCCCCATTTGCAGTGGACTGGGTAAGTAACAGGCCCCACACTTCACTACCATAGAGGAGGATTGGAGTGATGACACTGTTGAAGATTTTAAGACAGACTCCCACCAGTGGCTTGTGGCAGTAGAGGTGTCTCCTGATGGCATAGAAGGTTTTGCATTTCTTATTTTTTAGGACAGCTATTGCTGGTTTGAAGCTCCCTTATTGACTGGTTTCTAGGCCAAGGTAAGTATAACTGTTGTTTAATATGAAGGAGGGACTTTTTCTTTGTTTGCTTTTCTTCTGGAACACCACAACCTTTGTTTTGTTCAGGTTCATGGATATTGCTCATGTTGTGCTGTATTTCATCACCAACACTGTCAGGCTGGCTTGCAGGCCACTCTCTTTTGGTGACGGGAGCAGTTGGTCATTGGCATACAAGAGAAACTTTAGCTCTGTGTCATGTAGTTTCAGTCCTTGTGCTGAGGAGAAGACCAAAGCTGCTGTCAATTCATGAATGTATATGTTAAAGATAGTTGGTCTCGGGGGCGGAGCCAAGACACCCATGTGAGCAGACGTGCAAATGGTGAGCTCTCCTGCTAGCAGCCCAAAAAGGTGACAATAAGCATATTTTCCTTATCCGGGAGTAATCCTCAATTACAACTGAATGCCCAGACCCGAAGGGTGCAAACATGGGACCCAAAACCACGTGGCTGATTCTCAGCAAATTAGGGAGAAAGAGGTAGCCAGGCTGACCAACAAAACAGCGGATCTTGAAGACCGCTCATGTCGATGCAATATACGCATAAGGGGAATCACAGAGGAGATTAAGCCAAAGGAGCTAGAGGTCTACCTAATTGATCTGATGCAACATATACTCCCAGACGTGCCACAAATCAAGCTCATAGTGGACCGCATTAATGGAGTGCCAAAGCCCAAAACAGCTCCAGAGTCGGTGCCCAAGGATGTCCTCACTAAGCTACACTTCTTCAAAACCAAAGAGAAGGTACTAGCTCTGGCTCGGAAAAAAGATTAATGGCCAGATATCGGAATATCGCATGAAGTAACAGGGGCCCCCAACCCATAAAACTGGGAACACAAGCACAACAACATCTACTACCCCTATAAAAAGGGAAATCTACAACCCAACAAAATGGGCTACAGGAGAACCAACACTCTCCATCCCCCACCCTACCTGTTCAGAGAACAGGACTCCTATTGGTATCAGCAAAGATGCAGCCGCATAAAAACTACAAAGGCAGCTACTCATCACTGAGACTGAAATGTCTTAGTTCAGGTTATTTTTATATTCTACTGTTACATGGTTATGCTCTCACATAATACATCTCTTTCTCTTTCATACCCAAACTGCTACAGAGATATGCTGCTCCCACACCCTTTCCCTCTCCCTCCCATATAATCTAAATTGTGTATGCATTGTACAGGTTTGGTAATAACAACTTGAAACACTTAATGACCCAATCACACAAGAAGAGGTAGCTGAAACTATAAAAAATTTGAAACCAGGGAAATCCCCAGGCCCGGACGGGTACTCCAATAACTATTATAGAATATTTTCCGAAATTGTCATACTGAAATTCACAAAATTATTTAACCACTGGATTACAGCAGGACACCATAAATCCAGAATTCCTTGTAGCACACATAGTCACCATCCCTAAGCCAGGCTAGACTACAGATAATAGTGCCAACTATAGGCCAATAGCATTGTTAAACGCAGACATTAAAATATATGCAAAAATTTTAGCCAACAGATTGGGCCCTCTACTTCCTGGATTGGTCCGAAATGATCAGGTCGGGTTTGTCATGGGCAGGCAAGCCACAGATAACACTAGGAAACTACTAGATATCCTACAAATAACTGAAAGGGATAATTCTCCTATGCTATTCTTATCATTGGATGCAGAAAAGGCATTCGATAGGGTCAACTGGACATACATGCAAGAAGTCTTAAAGCAAATAGAACTGCCAGGAAATATTCTCAGGGCAATTACACTACTCTATACCTCACCAACGGCTAAGGTCAAAATACCAGGGGCCCTATTGAAAGCCTTCAACATCACCAATGGGACTAGACAGGGATGCCCTTTGTCGCCCCTTATCTTTGCACTCATGGTAGAACCTCTGGCAGTAACAATTCGCTCCCAACGTAATTTTAGAGGAATCTCAGTGGCAGAGGAACAACATAAGATAGGCCTGTTTTCGGATGACATAATCCTGACTATGGCAGACCCGACCCCCTCACTACTGGTGTTAATGGAGGAACTAGGAACTTTTCAAAGGATATCCCACTACAAGATAAATCATAATAAAACCCAAGCTTTGCCAATTTGCCTTCCAAATGCCACTGCTAGCCTACTACAACAGAGATATCAATTTGAATGGAGAGAAACATATATAATTTACCTTGGGGTTAAAATCCCTAAATCTTTTAGCAACACATTTAAATTAAACTTTCCCCCATTACTTAACTCAATTAGGGCGGATTGTAATAAATGGCAAAAACTGGAACTCTCATGGCAGGGAAGGATAGCCACCACTAAAATGACCATACTCCCACACATATTATACCTCTTCCGCTCATTACAGGTCCATATCCCCCAAAACTTCCTCAAAGATCTCCAAAAAAAAACTCCAGTCCTTTATATGGAAAGGCCAAAAACCCAGATTAGCCTTAAAAACGATACAATTCCCTTTGCAATTAGGCGGCTTGGGGGTACCAAATATCTCCCTATACCACAAAGTGTCCATCCTTGAAAATGTGATAAGAATGCATAGCATCCCAGGACATAAAAATTAGGTTGATATAGAAACCTTTCACCTATCTGGACACTCTATAGCAAAAATCTTATGGATCCCTCAAAAACTACGACCACAGCTACCCAAAATACTGGACACTACCAAATTGCTTCCCAAATATTGGGACATGAATAGAAAGAGGCATAAATTTGGGGACTTCCCTTCCATCCTTACTCCCATCGCAGCTCTTAAACTATTAATACCTAATATCAGAGTGCCTAGAGTTGTAATCCCTTTTGCAATTAGATCTTCCACTCTGATATTAGGTATTAATAGTTTAAGAGCTGCGATGGGAGTAAGGATGGAAGGGAAGTGTACCTGTTTCCTTTTGTCAGGCCGAATTTCCTTTGTAGGTCATCATATGGTCTCCACTTGCCGGCAAAGTATAGATTGCCTAGAGTTGTAATCCCTTTTGCAATTAGATCTTCCAATCTATACTTTGCCGGCAAGTGGAGACCATATAATGACCTACAAAGGAAATTCGGCCCGACAGAAGGAAACAGGTACACTTGACTACAAATAAGCCACCTATTACAGTCACACCTTCCCAACAATAAGACAATTAAACAATCATCAGCTTTAATGGAATTTCTGTGCAGAGAAAGCAAGTACGGTAGGGGAGTGCTCTCGGACTGCTACAAACTACTCTTACAAAAAGATCCAGATCAAAAGCTCCTATACCAACTCAGATGGGAACAAGATCTACAAACAAACCTCACACCACAACAGTGGGACTCAGTATTTGCAACTCCTAAAGGGCAACTCGTTGTACTTCTCATATTAAGCTCAACAGAAAGATTGTTTTCCATTGGCACCTGAATCCTGACAAAATTCACCATATTAACCCAGTTTACAACAAGGGCTGCTGGAGAGGATGCAACACTACAGGCACCCTGCTACATATGTGGTAGGAATGCCCACAAGTATATAATTTTGGAGCTCTGTCTTTAATTTTCTAAAAACACATTTGGATTGGACAATCCCCTTTAAACCAGAAATCACCCTTTTCAATGTCCCCCCACCAGATGCCAACCCTCAGCAGCGGAAAATGTTATTCCACATTTTCACGGCAGCAGCCAACCTGATATCCAGGAAATGGAAACTCAAAACTGAATATGCACTCAAAGACCTTCATACTCTACTCTCTACCTGTGAACAAATGGAAAGTATGGCGGCAACCATGGAAAACTAAAAAGAAAAACATGATAAAGTATGGTCCCCTTGGCAACAGTATGTATTTAAATTAGGAAACACACAAATGCTACCTAACCCCTCCCCCTCCCTGGGAGCAGCTACCCACATAGAAAGAGAAAATAATGAGTAACGATATCACCAAAATAACGAGACACACAAATGAGAGCAATTATGTTTCATGTTTATTGTTTATTGATAACTATGCTATATTTTATTACAATGCAGGACATTGTATAAGTCCTACCACAACACTGATATGTGATATGTTGAAACATCCTTTTTTTTCTTATGTGGATACATAAATAAAGCATATTTTTGGTTATAAAAATAAAAAGATAGTTGGTCTCAGACTGCAGCCTTGTCTGGCCTTATTGGCCTTCCACAACCACTTGCTTCTCTTCCCATTCACCTTCTCTCTACATTGGTTCTCAGTATATGACCTCTCTATGACATTGTATGTCTTGCCTCCTATCCCACTCTCCAGCAGTCTCAACAACAGACCTGGGTGCCAGTCGAAAGCCTTTTTAAAGTATACAAAGCAGAAGATAAATTTCCATGTTTTGTATGATGGACATGGTCACTGATGAGGCTGTTCAGGGGTGTAGTGGTGATCTGTAGTACAGTGGTTTGGCATGAAGCCTGCTTGGCTCTTGCTGAGGACATTGTGCTTTGTTAGGAAGGTAAATTTTCACCTGTTTCGAATGGTCTTTCACAGTTTCCCCATTTTACAGATCCTTCTGTAATTGGCTGGGCCATACCAGTCCCCACTTTCATACTTAAAAGGGCTGTTCACCTTTAAATTAATCAGTATGATGTAGAGAGTGATATTCTGAGACATTTTGCAATTGGTTTTCAATTTATTATTTGTGTTTTTTTATTCAGCAGCTCTCCAGTTTCCAGTTTTAGCCGTCTGGTTGCTAGGGTGCAAATGACCCTAACAACCATGCATTGATTTGAATACAAGGCAGGAATATGAATAGTAGGGAGCTGAATAGAAAGATGAGTAGTAAAAAGTAGCAGTCACAATACAGTTGTAGCCTTAAAGAGCATTTGTTGCTTAGAGTTAACCATTCTATAACATCTTAAAAGTTAACTTAAAGGTGAACCGCCCCTTTAATGGAAGTAGCCAGCACTAGGACCAGGTTGTAGAGTTTTTCTATTGCCGCATGTGTTTTTGGGAGCCGTATTTAAACATCTACCAAAGGATTCCATCTGTACCAGCGTCTTTTTTTTTACATTGTAAGTCTTCTATTTTCTCTATTTCTTGAGGTGTCATTGGTCTGACTAGAGGGGTTTGGAAATCTTTGAGCATTCCTCTATCTGCTTTTGTTCTGGGTGTTTCCTCAGATGGGGGGATTTATATTTAGATGTCTTTATTTTTCCCCATCCACTTCATGGTTCAAGTTCTCTTTTTCTTCATGAGTTGCTCTTGCTCCACCCTTCAGGTCCACATGCGCCGTTTCGAAAGTCTCTACCTGTACTTGTCACTTCTACAATAACATTGAAGTTGAGTCAGACTTTGAACTGGTGGGTTTGATTTTAACATAGTGATGGGGTTGGAGAGGATGCTGTTGGAAAGTAACAATTGCCTAGAATGTATTTTCCACTGTGAAAGTAAATCATAATATATATTATGTGCTGGTGTGTGCTCTGGTGTGCTCTGGTAACTGATGCACATTGCTGTTTAGTGGCCAGTAGGAACAGTTACACATGGAGGTTCCATTGTTACCCTATTACAGAAGGCAAATGTAATGGCCAGTAGAAATGGATGTTTAATAACAGTGACTTGGCTGAGAGCTGCAGGGACAGAGCAACAGTTCAGAACTACAGCATGGGGGAGTAATGTTACTGATATAGGAAATATCAAAAAAACAACGTAACATCTGTGTTCTCTCCCATAGAAAAGAGCACAGAAAAGGATTTGACTAACCACATCTTGGACATAGAGGATCTGGTGACGAGTGGCACCAGACCCCGGTGAGACTTGGATTTCTTTTTCCAGCTTCGCACTGACAGCTTCAATCATCTGCTGAGCCATCTGTTCTCTCCTCAGGGCCTGCCCTTACTATCTGTCCCGTAATCTCAAGCAGCAAGCCAACATCATATTTATTCACTATAAATACCTGGTGGTCCCTAAGGTAATTTGTGTGTGGGTTAGCTTGCCTCCTTTGCATTTCCATGAAAATAGGGACAGTGCTACAGGTCAGAAATTTAAAGTCAAGGCACATTGATGAATCCCATAGTAATTGTTTTTAGATTAGTTAGTCTTACTCCTGTCCTATATATTTGTGCCTTAATTGCATTCAGGCCCGGACTGGCAATCTGTGGGTTCTGGCAAATGTCAGAGGGGCTGCTATAAGGTGCCATAGAAAGTCAGTATTTAGTGGGCTGGTGGGGGCTGTTTGGGCCTCTTTGTGGGTGATTGGGCCTCTGTGTACCTGAAATGTCAGGGCCTATTTTAATTCTCAGTCCAGACCTGTCTGCATTAGATTTCCCACACCAGTGCTGAAATGGTTCTGGTTGCAACTCAATAGGAATGAATGTGTGAGGATTCGTCTTCTTTTGTCCTGAACCCATACGCTTTGGCTTTAGGGATTGATGCATTGGATCTGGTACTAAAAGAGCAAATGGAGAATGTAGAACAGAAACACTTTCAGGCAGAATTCAACTTGCATTCTCAAAGTTCAGGTGAGTTAGGAGTAACTTTGAGGCATTACGGTGCATGTTGCTTGGCAATGCATTATACAGTTTTTAGCAAACTGTGCAGCCCCCAACACTGCTTTTGCATTGTCCCTCTGTCTGCAGTTATATCTTTCAGCTCTTTGCTGCTTCAGGCCTCACTTTTGAAACCAAGACCAAGCTGCTGGAGTCTGTTGAACAGATCATACAGCACATAGTCGGAAGTAAGGCAGGCGGGAAGGAGTGCTTGTGTGTGTATTTATGCACATTGTAAATTGTAAGCTCCTCTGCACACACACAAACTGTTCTTCGTTTATTGAAGTAATTGTTCCACAAGTGAGGGCTAAATAAAAATCAATTGTGCTTACCCATACTGTGGCTGATTTGCCACATAGAGGGGTAACATTCTTTTCTGACTTCAAAAAAGGCATCTTGTATATTTTTATATACATGGCCCATCTCAACTTGGTCAGCCTTTCTCCATAACTAAGCCCTTCCATCCCCCTGCTTAATTGCACTTCTCTGTACTATATATATGTAATTACTGCCCCATATATATTTATCTATAGTGATTATATCCCACCATAACTTCCTCTGTACTGAGGGTAGGGTAGGAATTTCTGAGAATGTGGACACCCTTGGAACTGGACCTGTCACCCCCAAAAAAAAATTCATAATCCTATTTTATCATGTTAGTCAAGCAAAATTAACTTTAATTACACTGTATAAATTATTTGAATCTTGTTTCCTTCAGTCTGGGAATTCATAATTATAGCAAGCAGGCAGGGTCCATTTTGTGTACACTGTTATTAAGGCAAGTCTCAGAATCTTGTTTGTGCACCAGAATGGGGGACCTGATGTCCATCCCCATGACCTGGTTACACAATTAAACGTTGAAGAAAAGGGGAAATGTGGGGAGTACAGTGACATCTAGGAAGTGCTGAATGGAAAGTGAAAGTAATTGCTTGCCCCGTCTCTTTGCCTAAGGCATAGAGAAGGGGCAGGCAAAATTTGATTGACAGCTGAGAGTTTTAAATGAGTTTACAACAGCTATGAATGCTTTAATGAAACAAAAATTATTTAGATATCATGTTGAATTTGAAAAGGACTTTTATTATACAGCTTTATGTCTGGGTGACAGGTCCACTTTAAAGGAGAATTCAACGTGTAATAAAAAAACCTCTCCTCCCCTACCCTGGGTAGACCCCCCTCCTTATCGGAGAAGAAGAAGATGGCTGCCGTGAACTCTGAGGCCAGAATCTGCACGGATGGGTGAGTAAAAAATTTGTGGCATTTACCCGGGGGGGGGGCAGGTAGGCTGGAGGGATGGGGGTCTACCAAGGGGAGCGGTTTTTTTTTACTACGGGTTGAATTCTCCTTTAAGGAAGCAGCCTCTGTTTCTGCCTGTTTATAGTTTCCTTTCTTGCTAGGCTCTGGAATATTCACCAACACAATGGAGCTGCAGAAACTGGCAGATATTATCCAGGTGAGTTACTTTAAATTCTGCCACGCTTCATTCTAGACTAAGCCTTCCATATGGGACGGACTCCATGGGAGTGCCCCCCACCCCAATGCTGAATACAATTCCTTTGGGGAATTTTGTTCAGTGAAGTAACATTTGATAAACCCTGTGAGATAACCCCATTCATTGTGTCTGGCTTTGCATCATAACCTGCTCTTACAAATAGCCTTCAGTGTTTTTATTCAGCAGGAAGCATGGGACTTAATGCTGACTCATAGGTACTTTCTGAAGCTATGGTTAATATATGCCACCATGCAGTCATAAATGTTATATGTGTGCCATCATAAGTGTTACATTGTAACTGAAAATTATGTCCTATTGTGTCATTTCGTTTTATTGTGTGGAATAAGTGATGTATGAAAAATTAGCACCTTCTGTTCACTGTGCTCATCTCTGCTTCTGTTCCAGCAAAGAAGCAGCAGCAGCACATCCTTGCAGGCAATGTAGATAAACTAAGACATTTTTATAGGCTCAAAAGATAGACAATTAAGTGTTAATAAAGTGAAAGCTTCCTCTTATTGACAGTACTGCTGCCTGGACAGCCCTGTGATTGATATTGGGAAAGATAACAATTTGGTAAGAGCAGTTGTCAAGGGGTCAGGATGTCTGAAATTGTGATTCCTCATGCTGTATGGTCCTCTCATATTCACTTAACCACAGATTGTGTTCAGCATGGACCCCCCAGAGGGCGCTAATGTGTCAAGCTTTAATCAGAAGATCCCCAAGTACTACAAAGTAAGAAGAAAAGCTATCGTATGTATGTTATGTGTCAGTGCTGTGTTTGATGTGCCCCATGTACCTGCTTTCCAGCTGCCATCATCCTTCCCCTTTCGGCAAAGATCCTTCGAAGTGTATAGGGCAAATGATTCATGGAGTCGTCAGGAACCTTGTGGGAGCAACAAGATAGATCCTGCAGTGCTTATAGCGATTGGAGCACCCAGGGTGAAATCCTCCTACAAATGATTTACAGGTGGGCTCCAACAAACTTTCCTTTTCTGTTCATACTGAATATCATTGTAGTGATTTACTGCCATGCCTAAGCACCTACTGCACATTCAGGGGCCCCTAAGCAATATGTTTGGGGTATCTTGGTTTGCTGCTCTTATCCTGCGGTTCCCTAGATGTGGCTAACTCCCAGCAACCCACAGATCTCACCGGTTATCTGTTGTGGGAAAAGTTCTCAGCTGTTGGTGCTTCAGCCCATCATACACTATGCACGACCTGGTGAAACAGGGACACTGCCCTCCCCCCTTTCCTCCTTTACATGGAGATGCAGATATAAGAGTTTGGGAATGGGAACAATTGATGTAAGAAACAAATGGTCATTAAAAGAGAGCTAAATTCTACCCCCTGCACTGTCCTCCTCCAAGCTCCACAGCATCTATTCTGTTCAAAGGTGATTGTGTGCTGATTTGCCATTAATCTGCAGAGTTGCACAGCTGAGTTTCATGGCACAATCATCCCCATCTTCTGTTGGTTTGCCAATGCAATTCTCGCAGGAGCATGTGCAATTGAATTTATGTCCTGGATCAGCTTCCACTACACATGCTCCTATCTGTATTGGAGAACTGATAGAAGAGAATGAGAAGACAGGGGAAGATGGCACATCTTTGCCGGTGCAACTCTGCAGATTTATAGCAGGTTGAACACAGGGACACTTTTGAACAAGATACAGTTAAATCTTTGGACAGAGACAACTTTTTTCTATCTTGGTTCTGTATATTACCGCTATAGTAAATTGAGTGCACCGTTCTGTACTATTGAGCTCCACTCCCAATACTGTGCTCCGGATGAGACCTTAAATCCTAGGGAGTAAGCACTTGCAAACGGTGTGGAGGCAGGGTGTAGTGTAGCTGTAACTAGATGCAGGGTGCAAGAATGGGCGCCAGTGGTTCTTATAACTTAACCAATGAAAATATTTATTGAACAGTGGAGTGTAAATAATAGCAGAGCAGGATCATACAGAACAGTGGATAGGCATATACTCACAGCACCTTTGGTCAGTATTAGTCCCCACAGGGAAGAAAACATACACAGCAGCAATGAAGGTACATCCAGCTTTCAGCCTTTTTTCTCCTGGAACCCAGGGGAATTCTACATCCCCGACCCTAAGTCTACACACTTAGTCCCTTCTTCTGGGCAATTAGTACCAGTCTTAATCCCTCTGACTCTCTTCGTTGGAGCCTTGAGCTGCTCAGCTAAATACCCTGTCTATCTGTCACTCCTAGAGTGACCTCTTAAGGTGAGTAGCCTATCCTTTCTAGACCTGACCTATCTAGGTTCCACTCGAACTCTGCCTGCCTGCTCAGGCTAGAGCCAGCACAAGATGGCTTAGAAGGGTTTTATACTTTAGCACAGTGCCATCTACTGGTCACTATTGTGAACACCAAGACATAGCTTAAGGCAGAGCATTGGTACAAGTCCCCATTAGGACCCATCTAGGCGTCTAGAATACTGGAAAACAACTCAGATGCAGTTGAACTGCAGACTTTCAGCTTTAATTCAGTGGGTTGAACAAAAAGATTGCATAAAAATGTGAGGAACTCAAGCCTTTTTTTAACACAATCACTTAATTTTAGGAGCTCAAAAGCAATTGGACAAAGGCTATTTCATGGGCAGGTGTGGGCAATTCCTTATTATCTGGAACACGGTGAAACAGAGCACACTCTGGTATCTTTCATAAAGAACGCCTGGTGCACAGCGTAGACAGTACGGCAACCCCCAATGTATAATTGAAGTAGAAATACGCTGGCACTCAAGGCAAGTCAAGGCAAGTGAAATGCAGGGTTACCCCTTGCTGTTTAT
The DNA here is from genome assembly GCF_017654675.1 of Xenopus laevis. Lineage (NCBI taxonomy): Eukaryota > Metazoa > Chordata > Amphibia > Anura > Pipidae > Xenopus > Xenopus laevis. The sequence goes on along the minus strand of NC_054388.1, from coordinate 17,509,553 downwards.
TTTTGTGCGAACCTTCGCACAAAAATAAACAGCAAGGGGTAACCCTGCATTTCACTTCCCTTGAGTGCCAGCGTATTTCTACTTCAATTCCTTTGTTATGTCATTATCAATAAAGCCCTGGAGTTGAGTTGAGGGGGGTGCTTGTATGTGGAAGATTTTGCGGTGAATGGACAACATGCGGTCAAAAAGTCTACCATAAAGAGAAGACTGCATGAAAGTAAATACAGAGGGGCAAATTCACTAAGCCGCGAAGCACCAAACGCTAGCGTTAATTCGCTAGTGTTTGGCATTTTCGCTACTGCGCAAATTCACTAACGAACGCTGGCGTAGTTTACGCTAGACTTCCTTCGCCACCTCAGACCTGGCGAAGCGCAATAGAGTAGATAGGGATTGTTTAAAAAAAAGTCAATTTTTTTTCTAAGTCCCAAAAAATGCTGGCGTGTTTTCTACATGATGGCTGATAGGCTGAAAAAGATCGAAAAATTTTTGGGGCACCCCTTCCTCCCCCCTACATTTCGTGACTCATGGCAACTTACCTAGACAGTGGGCACATGTGTAGGGCAAAATAAAATTTTTATTTGCTGATTTGAAGGTTTTCTAGGCATTTGTAGTGCAGATACGTGTTCCTCCATTGAAATTTGAATTTCGCGCCGTATGCAAATTAGCCTTCGCTAGCGTAACTTCGCTTTATATAGCGAATCAACGCTAGCGCAACTCCGCAACCTTACGCTACCCCTGTGCGCAACTTCGGATTTTAGTGAATTTGCGGAGCCCTGGCGAAACTACGCCTGGCGAAGTGCGGCGAAGTTGCGCCTGGCGCAACTTCGCATCTTTGTGAATTTGCCCCAGAGGGTGCACTGCAAGGTACAAGCCACTCATAAGCCTCAAGAATAGAAAGGCTAGATTGGACTTTGCAAAAAAAAAAAACACCTAAAAAAGCCAGCACAGTTCTGGAAAAACATTCTTTGGACAGATGAAACCAAGATTAACCTCTACCAGAATGATGGCAAGAAAAAAGTATGTAGAAGGCGTGGAACAGCTCATGATCCAAAGCATACCCCATCATCTATAAAACATGGCGGAGGCAGTGTGATGGCTTGGGCGTGCATGGCTGCCAGTGGCACTGGGACACTAGTGTTTATCCATGATGTGACACAGGACAGAAGCAGCCGAAGCAGCTGAGGTGTTCAGAGACACTGTCTGCTGAAATCCAGCTAAATGCAGTCAAACTGATTTGGAGGCGTTTCATAATACAGATGGACAATGACCCAAAACATACAGCCAAAGCAACCCAGGAGTTTATTAAAGCAAAGAAGTGGAATATTCTTGAATGGCCAAGTCAGTCACCTGATCTGAACCCAATTGAGCTTCATTTCACTTGTTGAAGACTAAACTTGGGACAGAAAGGCCCACAAACAAACAGCAACTGAAAGCTGCTGCAGTAAAGGCCTGGCAGAGCATTAAAAAGAGGAAACCCATAATCTGTTGATGTCCATGAGTTCAAGACTTCAGGCTGTCATTGCCAGCAAAGGGTTTTCAACCAGGTATTAGAAATGAACATTTTATTTTCAGTTTTTTAATTTGTCCAATTGCTTTTGAGCCCCTGTTTTTGATTGTGTTAAAAAAGGCTTTAGTTCCTCACATTTGTATGCAATCTTTTTGTTCAACCCACTGAATTAAAGTTGAAAGTCTGCTTCATTATACATTTTATACAGGGGTCAAGTTTTACATGCAACTTGCTTGCTTTCAAGGTTAAAACTGCAAAATGGTTTCCCTTTTATTGGCCACCACTGATATCACTTGACTGTAGCTGGAAAGGGTGGGAGCTACAACTGCTCATGTATAAACTATAGCAAAAAAAAAAAAAAATTGTGCTCAGCACTAAATTTTAAACCATGACTTGTGTCATTTTTAGTAGCCTAATGGACAAAATGTATTAACCAATTATCAAAATATTAAGGACATTGAGTGCAGAGGACCTCTTGTTTTTGTCTGTATGAATTTTTTGGTCACCGCCTTATTGAATTGAAATATGCCACGTCTTCACTTGGAAGATGCCCATCCCTACCTCAAAAAATAATCAGAAAGAACGACCAGAGCCTCTGAATGGCTCTAATTAACAATCTCCAAGGCCAATGGCTCCATCAAGTACCTGGGAGGCCCTGAGGAAAGCCAAAAGCCTGGACTCCCATGTGCCCAGCTTGAAAAGGAAGAGAGATGGTGTTGATCTTTGTATATGGTAGTTTTTGGTATATGCGTGTAATATGGACAGTGGGCTACTGTTTCCAGCATGCAGCAGAGAGGTGGACCCAGGCTCAGGCGTACGAGGAGGTACTATTAAGTAGTCACCGACCAGCAGCATTGTTGGCTGCACTAGAACACAGTGAGAAGAGGGTACATGAAGATAAGGCTGGAGAGGAAAAGATGACACTGGATTTGGAGTTCTTGGATGATGCACTGACCCTAATCTTCAATCTCTTGATCTGACTCCCTTTGTCCTGCAGGTTGCCCATCTTTCTACTCTCTCCATACAGTACGACAAGCAACTGCCAGATGAACAAAGTGGGAAGCGCAAGATAAAAATTGTGCACAATCTGGTATGTCTCCTATCCAGTTATTTACCTATTAAACACACACACACACATGCTCCCTTTATCTTTTCTTGTCCCTCCTCTTATAACATAATAGTAACACCAAAAAAGTTTTTACAGTAATTAAAATATAAGGTGCCCTGCACTGGAAAATCTCATTCGTTTGTTTCAGAAATAATGCTGCTGTATATATAAACAAGCTGGTGTGTAGCATTGGAGGCATTTGAAATTGGGGATACATGTCACAAATTAAGTAGTAGATAAGCTATGTGCAACTTATCTGTTATCTTATATGTGATCTGAGCCTTTTCTCTTTTGAATGGCTAACCACCATAGCTATTTAACTGCTTATTTATATACTGTGTCTCTGTTCTGCCAGGACACTGCCAAGTACAACCTTCTACGAGGTGCACCATCCCTCGTTACCTGTATATCCCAAAGCTATTCCATGTCCCTGTTCTTTAGGTTTCTATCAGGTTATCTGACCTCACCAAAAGCGGGTGTTTGATTCTGCCTGTAAACACCTCACTGGGAAGGGCTGTGGATATAAACCTGAGCACAGTGTCCCCTGGGGCTGGGCAGAGAGAGAGAGAAGGATGAGCATTCCTAAATGCTGGCACCTGTGCAAGTGTGCCAAGTACCCCTTCATCTCATTGGGCACCCTCACACCCTTCCCACACAGAGAGACTATATTTAGCTAAGGATATATCTTACACACAGTGTAATGACACATACTGTGTACATGCGGGTACATTGTGTAAATGATACACTGCACTACATTTATAGTAGATGGCTCTCGTTGCTGTGTAATATTTCTGCCAGCATGTTCCTAACTGAGAGTGAACAGAGATGCCCAACTATAGGCCTGCCAGCTAATGTGCCCAATAAATTATGCCTAGTTCCCCTTTTTGATCTGCTCCAGTTAAAATATGTGGTCTTCAATTTGAAAGACGATGCCTAAACCCACTTACTACTACCAGTAATATCTCCATAATTTACAATACACTCACGGAAGTATCGCCTGAATTGGAATGCTCCTATATGACTCTCTGGAATATGGATCTCCCCACACGAGATAGGGCGGATAAGTAAAGCCAAGAATATGGTCCTCCATTCAAAAAAATTCACATAATGTGGGGGTTAAAGAGATGGCATACAAGGTAATTTCCAGATGGTATATTACCCTACTTCGTAAACATAAAATTATGCCTACTACTTCACCATTGTGTTTTCGCGAATGCCAACAACCGGGCAGTTCTATGCATACTTGGTGGGACTGCAATATAGTGCAAACCTTTTGGTCACAAGTATACCAGATTGCGACGCTAATATTTGGGAGTACGATTTTACCAAATCTGGATGAGGCGTTATTTTGCCTACCGCATCGGTCACTACCGATCATATATAGAAAGCTAAGGTCTCAAATACTAGCGGCTGCTAGATGGGTTATAGCACTGAATTGGGTTGCTACTAAGCTCTCCTTATTACAATTCCTCCAGAGGCTTGATTATAAACAAAATATGCACTATCTTACGGCTCTTTTGGAGGATACTCTGGATACTCATTCAGAAATATGGGCCCCTTGGGTCTCCTATAAGTCTGGCACAGAAGCCCCAATGGGCTGAATTTCTATTATGAGACTTTATTTTTGCATTAGTCAGTCAAATATTATGAGGTATTTTGCAATGTCTGTGATTTATTATTTTCTATGAGAAAAAGGTCTATTTGCTAACCACTATCCAGGTAACTGTTATACATTTTTGTATTTTTCGTTTTTTTCTTTTGTTTTCTTTTGATCCTTTTTTGTTTTTTTGCTTTTTTCTGCTTTTTCTATTGAAAAAAATCATAAATAAAGAGATTTAAAAAAAAAATATGTGGTCTTCTGTTTCCCATCTTTCTAGCCAGCTCTCACCTATTCCCTCTGTGCGCTTTAGCTCAATCAGCTTCTGCAGTGTCAGAGCCCAAAGTCACCTTCTCCGAGGCATCTGCTCAACACCTCAACCATGGTGGAGGACAACTGAGTACTGACTCAATAAAAGGTGGGTCTGGATTGGAAGAGATGTTGCATTCTCCAGATAACATGTGAGGGGGAATGCCTGACCCTTAGCCTAGGCACACCTGAACCATACCATCACCATCGTCAAGTGTTTAAATCCAACTTTAAAGGGATGCCAGGCAGTTTAATATCCAGAACAGATGCTATAGATCTCTCACTAATGAGTGTGTAAAACACTAAATCCCCCCAATAACACAACCCACCGGCTAGTGTCAGATATTATCTCTCTGTATGGTGATGCATAGCTTTGGGATGTGTCAGCCAGTGAGTGATGGCCAACTTTCACTGTCTCCATATTAGGAGCAAACAGACTATTGCTTTGCTATATAAAGATTTAGAAATGGCTGTGAATCAGCAATCGCCCAACAATGTGATGCTCAGATGCCAGTAAATCGTGATTCGGTGGAACGGTCGATTGATGGGAAGTGTGGAGTATACGTGCTTTTTGGCACACAAACGTCTGCTTGAAATTCCATGGAAATCTGCCTACAGGCATTAACCAATGAGTAAGATTCCTGTGTCCAATTGCTCTGTGAATCTGAAGCCCAACACTTTATTCACAAGTGCCCAACGTTTATGACATATTGATCCCTGGAGCTAAAATATTATTGGTGGGAAATGGAATCATTCTGGATTTGGTAGGGCTTATTATTTTAGGACCAATTTAGCCAAAATGATTTCATTGGATGCCAGGAAGAACATGGAAAGTCTGAGTGAATGTTTGGGGAAATGGGAGCCACATTAGAGTGGTTTTGTATACAATCTGTTTCGTGATATATACACACTCTTCAGTTGTACTGCACTTCTGAATATGCTGGTGCTTTATAATGAAAATGAGTGGGGGTTACTTAATATTGTAAGTGTCCTGTTAACACACGAAGCCTTCAGGTAAATGGCACACAGGTGGGTGCTGACAAAACTCCTGTCTGCATGTCACTGCTGCGAATGCTACTGAAGGAGTTTTGCCTTAACGCCAATTACGATCTTTCTTGGAAAAGATCTTTCCAAGAAAGATCGTTCATTTCAATACACATGTGTAGAGCTGAATATATACAGATATACAGGTAGATATACAAGTAGAAACAATAGAATTCTACCTGTATCTGACGATTCAGCACTAACAATGGCCGATGTTTGGGTGCCTTCAAAGGCACCCAATCAAAATTTTCTGTCCAGCCCGAACGACAAGCCGACCGTTATTCAAGTCTTCTGCCGACATCGGTTGCTCTTTTCCCATCCCACCATACAAGCACCGAATATCGTGCGAAAATTTGTTTTGTACTATATTATCTGTGCGTCTAGGGCACCACTGGGAATTTGGCTCAGCAGTTGAAATGTGCAGCTTGTTCCCACTGTAATGTTCATTCTCTTCAAACCAGCCCCTACAGGTAATTGTCACACAGGGCAGGCAGGAAAAAAACAGATGAGATGAGCCATGAGTTTCCAGCGTTTCACTGCAGCCCTCTCTTCCTACAAGAAAAACAACAGTTATGAGGCAATGGTGTATGAGATTGCTAACGGGTCAGCCAGAGCATTATGCTCTACTCAGCAGTGAGTCTTGGTAGGGTCCATATTAGGGTCATGCTGTTTATTTAAGATGGAACCATGGATTTGGAATGATAATTTGCAGCTCTGTGGGGTCAGAGCCTAAAACATACTGCTTACCTCAGCACAGAGGCACTCCCTCCTGGGTCCAGCCTTCCCCTGTTACAGGGTAAGGAAACCCTCCTTATATAGTCACTGAGTAACATTCCTGTTTCTGCTCACCTCCCTCCTTCCTGTCTCAGAATTTCACAGGTTTGTCCGCCCCATCATAAAAAGATGTTCAATGCCCTGTGCGAGGAGCTGGCCGGTTTGGGCTACTGCCCCAATAAGTCACAAGTACTGCCCCAAAGTGAACAGGCCGGACCCTCAGACCCAGTTGCTCGCAACAAAGTTATTAGTGGCCAACTATGTGACATTGATTTTCAGGCATTGCACAGAAGATGCACAGACAGGACACTTTCAAGGTGAGAGGCTGCTGGAGATGCCAGCCTGGGGGAGCCAGTGAACTGTGCCCTCCTAATTTTGTCTCTTCAACTATTTCACCACTCCTTTCCTTCTTTAAGCTTTTCTCCTTCTTCCTACTGAAGCAGATCACATCCATGCCCTGGATGATGAGCCAATCAGAGCACCCAGTTTAGTTCCTTCTCCCCTTCCCTATGTGCCTCGTGCAGGTAGGTGGACCTCTAGCGAGTTGCTTTGGGAAGAGAATGTTTTGTGATCCAGTAAGTAAGAAGTAGAAGCAGATCATTTATTGTATTGCTTGTGGAATTGCTGCCCCTGTCTCAGAACTAGCTAAAGCCAAAATATATGCACACACTAAATGGGCGTTGGTAAAGTCCTGGGGGTCAATTATACTTTGCAGCATGCCCACGCTTTGTTCTAATTACTATGGGGTAGCAAGAGAAAGGGCAGGTTGGAGAGCTGGTGCACTTGGATAGGGCCCAGTACAAGTTGGTTCCTATGAGAAAATAAATCAGTGTCAGCAAAGAATATTTGTCATTCAACCATGGCTGTCTGTGGGCACCTCAAGGCTGGCAAATGCATGGTGGGGTAAAGTTGCAACAGAACTAAAGCCCCAAGGCAATAGTAAGGTAGTTCAGTTTTTACAGGAAGTTCAGTATAGAGTCAATATAACCTCTGGTTGTATCTCATATGTCAGTAGAGCCCAGTAGAGTCTGTTGGGGAGATTCTTCACTGAGCATTGCATGTGGCTGGTTATGTGCCAGGCTGTGCCATATTATGGAAGGTACCTGTCCCAGAATCAGTCCTCTTCCTTGTTATTGTGTGTCACACAGACAGTTCCTCATTTCTCCTCTATACAGAACATGATGGAACAAGGGAATCCCCCTGGCTTCTTCCTGGATCCCAAATATCAATCGGTTTCCGGTTTCAGTGGAACTGAGTCACGGTTTCTATTTGCCCTGTACATCATAAAGCCACAAGGCCTGAGTCTGGTTTCTGACATATTTTATCTGTTGTTTGAATAATCCTTGCACCATGACTTGCTTATCTATTGTACCTCATGTGTGAGGAACTACATGTAGTAAGAGGCATGCAGGTGGGCATCAGTCCTAGCAGGACAGGCTTCATGCCATTGTTTGTTTCTGAGCTGAGTGACATGTAGCCCATTGGTTGTTTTGGCTACTACCCTTGCTGGTTCACAAGCCCACAAATAAGACTGAATTGTGAGTGGCAAGTATATGTTGGGCTAGTGATTAAGGGTTTTATTTGGCATCCTCACTAGGGGTTTTGATCACAAGTGATCTGTTTACTGATTTTACCGCCAGCCCTGTGTTTCTGCTGGTGGCCCTTGCAGGCTCCAGGGCCTGCTTTACAAATGGAAATGTTTTAAAGGTACAATGAGGATGGTTTAGGGAATCTCTGCTCTGCTACAGACCTGGGAAAGATTACCTACATCTTTTTACAATGACCTTCTCTTGTTGTGTATCGCTGAGGGATCAGTGCAGTTCTATCATGTTCCAAAGATGGCGTTAAGGCAAATCTCCTTCAGTAGCATTCGCAGCAGTGACATGCAGACAGGAGTTTTGTCAGCACCCACCTGTGTGCCATTTACCTGAAGGCTTTGTGTGTTAACAGGACACTTACAATATTAAGTAACCCCCACTCATTTTCATTATAAAGCACCAGCATATTCAGAAGTGCAGTACAACTGAAGAGTGTGTATATTTCACGAAACAGATTGTATACAAAAACCCTCCCATTTCCCCAAACATTCACTCAGACTTTCCTTATTCTTCTTGGCATCCAATGAAATCATTTTGGCTTAATTGGTCGTAAAATACTAAGTCCTACCAAATCCAGAATGATTCCATTTCCCACCAATAATATTTCAGCTCCTGGGACCAATATGTCATAAAGTGTTGGGCTGCAGAGGCACAGAGCAATCGGACACAGGAATCTTACTCATTGGTTAACGCCTGTAGGCAGATTTCCATGGAATTTCAAGCAGACGTTTGTTTGCCAAAAAGCACGTATACTCCACACTTCCCATCAATCGACCGTTCCACCGAATTACGATTCACTGCCTTTAATCCTTTTAAGGGTTACTTCCCAAAAGTTACTCTTTAGATGGGCCTGTTGCATTATGAGTGCCATGTTGGTGCTGCTATGCAGTATGTGGAGCTTATGCGCCTAGATTAACCTTGGTGTGTGGGATGGGTGGACACTGATGTGAAGGGCATGATCATCATGTAATGTAGTTAAACCACCGAGTCTGTAAGAGAACTGTTGACCCTATGACTGCATCAGTACCTCAGTATGGCTGGCGTGAGGAAGGTGCTTACGTGCAACATCATCTTCTGGTTGTGTTATGGTTACAGTTCCCGTTACGCTTTCAAACTGTTTCTGGTTCTGGGTGACTCACGCACAATTAAGTGCTTCCCCATAATGAGAGGCACGTAGCTAAATTTAGCACTTGGTAGGGAAGTGGTTCTTTTCGTTGGTCAGGTACAGTTTTTATGCTAAGGTTGGGCATTATGAGGGCAGTTATTAGCAGCAGAAGCAGCACAATTGAACAGCCTATGCCAGGGGCACCAGAAAAGCGTTCATGTTGTTTTCTCTGCTGTGCCACTGTCCAGATAGGCAACTCCTGGGGTAATGAAGACCGGTATCATTCTCTTTTCTGGGAGCATGGGCATGAATTCAACATTTAGTGCAGGGTTACATGGTATAATATATGAAACACTCCATAAAAACTACTTGTTTTCCCTGCCCTCCATGTCACATGGAATAACCAAATCAGTTAAGCTGTGAGTTACTGCTATGCTGCCCCACCCAGAGAATACATGATTAGATCAGATAACCTACCTCCACTTCAAACTAAATCAATCACCCTTGAGCACTAACAGAAAGGAAAGGACCTAGCACATATAATCTTTATAAAAATAATCTTGATAATTATACACTAAATGGCAGCGTTGGGGGTTTCCTTTATTGAGAAGGATCTAGGGAGTTTTTGTAGATAAGTTGTCTAATTCTGGGCAGTGTCATTCTGTGGCCCTCAAGCAAATAAAGTAATAGCTTGCCTAAAAAAAAAGAGCCTTAACTTAAGGGATGAAAACATAATTTTGCCCCTTTAGGTCCCTGGTACAGCCTCACTTGGAGTATGGAGTGTAGTTTTTGGTTCCAGGCATATAAATGAGATGGGGAGAGTTCAGAGACGTGCAGACTTAAATTATGAGGGTTGACTGTCAAGGTTGTTTTCTCTGGGGGAAAAAAGGCTCTTGCGAGGGGACATGATTACACTTTACAAGTACATTAGAGAACATTAAAGACAAATAGCAGGGGACCTTTTTTCCCATAAAGAGGATCACCGCACCAGAGGCCACCCCTTAAGACTAGAGCAAAATAACTTTTATTTGAAGCTGTGTAGTAAGGACAAGCGAGGTTGGGTAATGCTTGGCCAGACTATGTTGTGATGTTTTCTTGGACAAGCATAATATTCAAGACTATTGTGATACTAAAATCTACAATTAGTATAGATATTCGTATATATAGTTTATGTGAGTGTATGGGGTGTTTGTTTTTTTTAGAGGGTTGAACTTGATGGACTTTGGTATTTTTTAACCTGATGTAACTATGAGAACAGGTCCCTAAGGGCCCCCTTATGTAATTGTTCCTCCTTGTACTCAGCATAAACAATGAACTGCAGCCCCCTGGCTAGTTAATGTGTCTGTCCTACAGCATCCTGGAGGCTTCCTGGCTGCCTGCTGAGCTCAATGAAAGACCCTTGTGACTCCCTTCTACAATACAATTCCCTGCACCTCTAAAGGAATTGTTCAGTGTAAAAATAAAAACTGGATAAATAGATAGTCTGTGCAAAATAAAAAATGTTTCTAGCATAGTCAGTTTGCCAAAAATGTAATGCATAAAGGCTGGAGTGATGGATGTCTAACATAATAGCCAGAACACTACTTCCTGCTTTTCAGCTCTCTTGGTTTCCAGGTAGAACCCAATCAGAGGCTTAAGGGGGGGGGGCACATTGGTCATAACTGTTTGCTCTTTAATCTGACCTGCATGCTAAGGATCAATTGCAAACTCACTGAACAATTATGTCCCATGTGGCCTCCCTTCAAGGCGCTGACTAACTCAGAGTTAGAGAGCTGAAAATCAGAAAGTAGTGTTCTGTTATGTTAGACATCCAGTCACTCCAGCCTTTATACATTACATTTTGACTAACTAACTATATTGGAAACATTTTTTACACAGCCTATCTATTTACCCAGTTTTTATTTTTACACTGAACAATGCCTTTAAGCTGGCCTAGATGCAAAGATCCGACTGTACGAATCATCGTACGATCGGACTTTCCCATCTCCCGACCCGCCACTAACCATTCAGATCAAAGTCTTACCAGTCAGCTTAGTTAAAGAATAGATCAGCAATGTTTTGCGTATGATATCTATGTCCAACCAAAGCTAGTGACAGTCTCCCACTGAAAATCGTACGATCGGCAATACACACAGAGATATTATCGGCAGCCGACAGAAAATTTCTAACCTGTCCAATCGACCAAACGACCGATCTCCGCCGGACGAAAAATGTCGGGACTCTCCACACACGGTTCGAAAATAGCACGAATCCTCGATTCGTACGATCAGATCTTTGCGTCTATGGCCAGCTTTAAGCTTTTGGATGTGACCTACTTTCATATGTTGGTGCTGCTTGTCCTTGTGGTGCAGTTATTCCCTTGCCTCTTTCTCCCGACAGCTCAGCTCATTGGATAAAATCTCTCCACTTTGACTGTCCGTGTCCTCAGGTCCCCAGTAATGGCTGATTTTGGATCTGCAGCACTACCTGCAACTGTTATCATGAGTGGATCAACTGCTACAACTGAAGGGAAATATGTTCTTTGTAGAGCAGGAGCATCAGCAACAGCAGGTGAGGTGCCTGACTTAATACAGAGACTTCCCACCCACTAATAATGTACAATAGGCATTGGCGCATGGGGAGAGAGCAAAGTTCAACCTTCAAGGCCCACAACCTATGGATCTGATATATATATTATAAACTAATCACAAACCACACTCCATATATAAGTGAGAAAAGCAAATCTTCTTTATTTTAACGTTTCGGCTCCATTACTCGGGCCGTCTTCAGGAAGTGAAAACTCCACAACAGTGATGTGATTTAAAAGTGAGAAAGTGGCGCCAAACAGGTAAGTATGACATCATTAGTGGGTGTCAACATTTTACAACAGTATATATAATAACTATCCGTCATTTTCAATCTTGTGTATTTTCAGTGAATAAACGTCTATTGCTTCTGACCAGGTGCCTATCCGTATTAGTGCCTATCCGTAAAAAGTGCAAGCTATATCTCTCAATGGCGCTGACACCTCAATGGCGGTCAAGGTGAAAAATTAAAAACACTTACCCCAGGGGATCTGAGGATGTGGGTAGTTGTTCCAATGTAGTCCTACTCACACGCAGCGCATACCAGTGACATTTGGGTGCACACCAGTAGTTAACCCGGTGGCAGCACCATATGTCCTACAACCCAACTTCGGGTCCTGGTATTGCACTTACCCTCCATGTCACAGGTTCTCTCCCTCTTTGCCCTATTCTGGAGTCAGAGTCTTTTTGGTTCTCATGGGGTCAAGACATCTAATGTTCGCCCTTCATGGGTCTGCCAGCGCACTGGTATGTAGTTCTGCTGTGGGACACTTTCCCTTCTTTGCCAATCTCCTTTCTCCCTGGGCTATTGATACATCCTGGAAACAAGCCATAAGTTTCAATGTTATCAGTGGTTTTATCTCATAACAGGTTACATAGTATACTTTTGTTACAAAATGTACAATATCTTTCTCTTAAGCAATGAGACTACCTTTATTTTGACATCGCAACAAAATTGCACTCAGTCCAATCTTGCAGTAGCAGGGCTCAATTTAACCAATTGTATTCCAAAAAGTTACTAAGCTATTTATATGTAATGATAAATATTAGCTAGTGCTATCCTGTGGTTCAGTCGGTATCTCATAGTCCAAATCCACAGTTTAGGTGTATGAACATCAATTTTAATAAAAGGGAGACATCGGTAGGGTCCCATTCAGCCCTTTAGGGGCCAGGGTGTCGAGTTTGTAAATCCAACTTGACTCTCTTTGTAACAGTAATAGACATCTATTCTCCACTCTCCGAGGCGCTGGTACATGATCAATAATCATGTGACGGAACTGGGGTAAGGTGTGTCTCTGCTCTGCTCTGTTTGAGCCAGTGTCTTGCTACAGTCTTGTCCGTTTTTCCTGTGGATAAAGCACTCCTTATGGCATTCCTGTGATTATTCATTCGCTCCCTATACGTGGTAGCCACCTTGCCCACGTAATACAAATCACAGCGGCACCACGCCATATACCACGCCATGTGTGAAATAGGTGCCATGTAGCATCCCGCTACAGGCCAGACATCTGGCACATTTAAAGCATCCCTTCTTTTGTGGCCCATGTAGCCAAGTAGATCTCTTTTTTGTGAGGTTGTAAGATCTTTTACCACAAGTATGTCGCTTAAAGTTTGTCCTCTCCTAAATGCCACAAGTGTTTTTTTGTTTGGGAAGGTTAAGTTGTTAGCCATATTTATTATATCCCATCTGTTGGTAAGTGCTTTCTTCAAATCCACATTGGTGTCAGTCATTGTTTGCCAGTTTTGGGTGCACCAAATAGGACTTATTATATGTTGGGAGCTCCCACCTCTTATGAATGTACAGGAAAACTCTACTCTACTCTACTCAAAAATATTTGAACCAGACCCAGGGGGACATCACTGAATTTGAGTCACAATACCTAACACAGCTGACAGAGGACAAGACTGTTGATGGGATCAAAAACATAGAATCCAATATCAACAAATATAGACAGGAATTAATCACCTTTAAGGAAAAAAAAACTATTGACTGTGAGAGAGAACTATAAGCAGAAGAAGGTGTATAGGTGGCTTCTCTTCCTCCCAGACAGCAGAACAAGGAGAGTGATTGATAGTTCAGGTGACTCGACAGATTCAAATCCAGGTAACCAGACTCGTTTGACACAACCTTTTTTAGGCAGTACCCCTGCTATCCCAACCGCTCCAGAAGCAAGGGGAGAGGCATTTTTTAAACACAGAATTCCCTAGGACACATTTTCTGTACACATTACCCAAAATACATAAATCTCTGACCACAGGTCGCCCCATCATTTCAGACATGGGTTCCCTGTTCCAGCCGGTAGCAAAATACATTGATTATTTCCTACAAACTATAGTACAAAACATGGACTCTTACATAAAAGACACCAAACATTTGCTGTCATTATTGAAAGATATGGTTACCCCACATACTAGTAACGATGGACGTGTCTAGCCTTTACACAGTGATTCCACATGATATGGGCATACAGGTATGTAAGGAAGCTCTTATATAAACCCACAAAGGAACCAATAGAATTTTTGATTGCTCTGCTTGATTTGATTCTTTCACATAATTATTTCACATTCAATGACGTTCTTTTTCTACAAGTGGCAGGGACAGCCATGGGGTCAAATGTGGCCCCGTCATTTGTAAATTTATTCATGGAACAATATGAAAGATGCTGGTTATTGCCCATGGGGTCTGATAAGATTTGTCTTTACAAACTCTACATTGATGTAACCTACTGGTAATATGGAAAGGGACAGAAAAATAATTATTAGAGTTCCATCAGGCTTTAAATCTCCTAGATTCCCCTATCAAACTAACCATGTCTTATGACAAATCACAGAGTCACTATCTTGATATAACTATCTTTAAACAGAAGGACAAGTTGGGTACAACGTTGTATAAAAAGCCAACTGATAAAAAATAGTCTTGTCCATGCACATTCACATCCCCCTCCACATATGTCCGGGGGTCCTGTACTCACAGTTCTTGAGGGTAAACAGAGATGGCTGAACTACAACTCTCCACTTTGGCTGAACAGTTCGCTAAGAGAGGATACTCCAGGAACTTAATTAACGCCCAACTACAGAGAGCTAAGCGGATGACCCAAGATATTTTGCTAAATCAAGATACCACGAACTAGAGAGCCTCACCAGACTTAATTTTTTTGACAGAGTGGACTGACACCAGTGTGGATTTGAAGAAAGCACTTACCAACAGTTGGGAGATAATCAATGTGGATAACACCCTTGTCAAACGAAAAACACTTGTGGCATTTAGGAGAGGACAAAATTTAAGCAAAATACTTGTGGTAAAAGATCTTACAGAATCTACTTGGCTAGATAGGCCTCTAAAGAAGGGGTGCTTTAAATGTGCCGGATGTCTGACCTGTAACGGGATGCTACAGGGCACCTATTTCACACACCCAAGGACGGGGACAGTAGTGAACACGTAGTGTATATGGCATGGTGCCCCTGTGGTTTCTATTACGTGGGCAAGGTGGCTACCACGTATAGGGAGTGAATGAATAAAATAAAATAAAGTGCCATAAGGAGTGCTTTATCCACAGGAAAAACGGACCAGCCTGTAGCAAGACACTGGCTCAAACAGAGACAAACCTTACCCCAGTTCCGTCATATGATTATTGATCATATACCAGCGCCTCGGAAAGGAGGGGGGGGGGGATAAAGGTCTATTACTGTTACAAAGAGAGTCAAGTTGGATTTACAAACTCGACACCCTGGCCCCTAAAGGGCTGAATAGGACCTTACCGATGTCTCCCTTTTATTAAGATTGATGTTCATACACCTAAACTGTGGATTTGGACTATGAGATACCGACTGAACCACGGGATAGCACTAGCTAATATTTATCACTATATATAAATAGCTTAGTAACTTTTTGGAATATAATTGGTTAAATTGAGCCCTGCTACTGCAAGATTGGACTGAGTGCAATGTTGTTGCGATGTCAAAATAAAGATAGTCTCATTGCTTAAGAGAAAGATATTGTACATTTTGTAACAAAAGTATACTAAGTAACCTGTTATGAGATAAAACCACTGATAACATTGAAACTTATGGCCTGTTTCCAGGATGTATCAATAGCCCAGGGAGAAAGGAGATTGGCAAAGAAGGGAAAGTGTCCCACAGCAGAACTACATACCAGTGCGCTGGCAGACCCATGAAGGGCGAACATTAGATGTCTTGACCCCATGAGAACCAGAAAGACTCTGACTCCAGAATAGGACGAAGAGGGCAAGAACCTGTGACATGGAGGGTAATTTCACCTGGTCATAAGCAATGGACGTACACAAGATGGAAAATGATGGATAGTTATTATATATACTGTTGTAAAATGTTGACACCCACTAATGATGTCATACTTACCTGTTTGGCGCCACTTTCTCACTTTTAAATCACATCACTATTGTGGAGTTTTCACTTCCTGAAGACGGCCCGAGTAATGGAGCCGAAACGTTAAAATAAAGAAGATTTGCTTTTCTCACTTATAAAGTCCTTGGAGTGCGGTTGTGATAAGTTTATACAGTTTGTTTTTTAACCAGCACCCAAGCGGTTGTTTGCGAGTTTTGAGTGCACCAAATATGACTTTATATATATATATCTATATATATATAGATATATATACATCCTGACGACGGCTCCCGAAACTCGTTGGTACACCCTGCCCCAATAAATAACTTTTTGATAAATATTGGATAGTGAACGCTGCAGTGCTTTCATGGACTGCTTTGAATATTTTTGGATAGCACCCAGCAAGTGACTATGTGAGTGGTGAGTGCCGATAATCCCCACATATATATATATATATATATATATATATATATATATATATATATATATATATATATATAGATATATATATATATATATATATATATATATACACATACACACTTGTAAAATGCTGGCACTCTCGAAAAAACAGGGCAGGCAGTTCAGCTCTGACTTCACTTTGTACAGTAGAATAAAGCCTCCCCAGCCCACTCTACTGTTTAGCCTCTGTCTCGCCTTTGGGGAAAAGATTCTGAGCTGTAATAAAATAATCTGAGCTGCATGCTGAAGCTCTGCCCTGGAAGTTTAAACTGAAAAAAGGAAGTCCATGATACAGAAGCCCATGAGTACACAATAGAAGGAAAGAAATACAGTGTTTTTTTGACAGTGGACAACATTACTTTGAAGGTTTACTGGTGTATTCATATAGACCTTTCTGATAGAGCTTAATTCGTTTTAACCTTTCCTTCTCCTTTAAATATAAATTCCCAGATTTGTACCTCTGAATTGTGCATATTTATTACATGTGGCTGCCTCCAAAATGTATAATAAGGGCCCAAGGATTTGCAGAGTTGGAGGTGTCGGTACTTGGTGAAAGTGTTTGGATGGAGGTTACACCATGTGGGCAAAGTATCTGGGCACTTACTCGAAAATGCCTTATCCTCTTATGGAACTCTTGCTGAGTCACGTCTAAGGAAGCAATGTCAGTACAAGAGCTATTCATAGAGAGTCTGGGCTTTAATTGGGGATCAGGGGGCAAACAAACCCAACAACACTATGAGCAATGCCAAGGGTCTGCTGGAGTGGGGTAAAAGCATCACCACTAAGCTCTGGAACAGAGAGCCCTGACCTGCTGATTATTGCAACCCTGACTGCGAGCCTGATCCCCCAACATCACTGCCCATCCTCACTAATGCTCTTGTGGCTGTATGGGAGCAACACCCAGCAACAATGTTCCAACATCTAGTGGGAAACTTCCCAAAAGAGTAGGGGCAATTATAGCTGCAATGGGGGGGGGGCAACTTTATTATCTTTCTCTTTGGGCATGAGATGTTGGGGGTGCTGGGGTCCCCATATATTTGGGGCTCTAATAGGTGAGAACCTTGCCAGTTACAAGGGTTGGCTAAAGAGTCCAATTTCTGGGTTTTAACCTGGAAATTTGGCTCCACTAATGCAGAGAGCACTATTGCACTAGTGATGCTGCCCCCCTTTGACCCACTCCAACACTGATTATTATAATGGATAAATGAAAAGTTAATATCTTTAAAAATAGCCCCTTTATAAGAGCTCCCTATAGATGTTCACTGGTCTCTGTTTCAAATCAGGGGTGGGAGTGTCCTAATGGTCCCTGCCAGAAGCACAGTAGGAGATGGACAGCCAATCACAGCCCTGCAGTCACACAAGCAAAGATATGCATTAGTTCCCTATCAGGTCCTGCTAGCTGCTGATTGGTTCCTGTCCTACAGTGCAGTGAGCTGAGTGCTGCCAGCTCTCCTGCACAGCCTGGGGATTCAGGGAGCAGGAAGTGAAAGAGAAGGCAGGGATTATTATGGTTTTTGCTGAAGTATTCAATAAGTCAGCCTGAAACTTATTTCTGGAAAAAAATACCGGCCTTCCTATATATTTATAATTTTTCCCTATTAATAACATTGGTATCAACCATCATTTTTAAAAATACCGGCCAGGTGGTAAGCCTACCTGAAACACAATTCTTCTATATCTAAATGAGTATAACGCACTGGTAGATTCTTTTTTTTTTACACAAAATATCTCCTTTAAAGGGGAAGTAAAGTCTAAAATAGTATAAGCCTAGAAATGCTGTAATTTGTATAATAAACATGAACTTACTGCACCATAAGCCTAATCAAACAAATGATTTATGCTTTCAAAATTGGCCACAGGGGGTCACCATCTTGTAACTTTGTTAAACATCTTTGCAAGACAAAGACTGTGCACATGCTCAGTGTGGTCTGGGCTGCTTAGGGATCGTCATAAACAAAGCTGCTTGAGTTCTGCAAGGCTGGGAAGTATGATTGTTTCTCTGCTCAGCAGTTAGGGTCCGTCTGACTATTCCTATCCACAGCACTAAACGAAGGGAGAATTTCACTGCATACAGTCAGGTTTCTTATAAAAACTGTACAAATTTTTTAATTAAAATATATTGGAGATAGGTTTCTTTTTCATTAAAAAAAAGTAAAAATGGGATTTTATTTTTTTGCCTTTAAATGCGGAGTGGGAGAGGTGGGACAGCAGCAGCCCCAGGATTGCCCCTGTATATTGCCTATTAAGAAATGGAGTGCGCTGCCCCTTTAAACAACTGTCAGTATAAGTAGTTGGACGACTCATTGCATTGTTACTTTGTCATGCACTTGTGCGAATGTCACACGCTTCCCACTGATTGTACTGCTGCTAATTGTGCTGTGTCATTAACCACAGGAGTTGGCTGAGGCCTCTCACGTGCGTTGCAGATGGTTGAATGTAATGTTCTCTTCCATTTGTCACAGGTATTGCGTGTGCCACAGGTCCCGGTCACAAGCTGCTGGTAAAGGCCTGATGGTTAACAAGTATAGAGCGCCTCTCATGTATTTATGAGTGAGTCACCTGTAGGGCAAAACCAGCTCTCTGAGCAGCAGATTAAACTGTATTTACTACCTCTCATATTCATGTACTTAAAGCTGAACCAACAATGCCTTGCGCTGACGGGACCAGACCAAAATCTGCACCTCAATGTGGGACTTTAACCAAAGACGTCTGAAAAGTACAGCTCTTAAGTTCCCATACGCAGATACAGACATGGATCACAGGGGGCGGCACTCAGGGTATCCACAGATGAGAAAGCGAATAGGATCCACAGCTTGGATTCCCTTTCTGTTGTTTCCATTATATGGGCTGTTTTGATGGAATATATGGACCCTCTCCTGCTCTCTCTCTCTGTTCCACATGTAGTTCAATTGGTCGGAAAGTATTGGCCCATGTATTGCCACCTTATGGGAATATGGCATCCCCCCCCTCCTAAGGGAAAGAATGTGGCACCTCCCTCCCATATGTATCAATACAAATAAACAGAGAAGGAATGTTCTGGGCACACAAGTATACCCTCATACTGTACTGTCTAAGGGAAAGAATATGGCACTACCCTCCCATATTTTTAAATACAAATATACAGATAAGGAATGTTCTGGGCACACAATAAGCTATAAAAAAACAAAAACGGGATAGACTTAATGTTAGTAGAAAAAAAAGCCCAGATGATATATAAAAAGTAGAAAAATCTTTATTACACGTTTCATGAAAACGTCAGGCTTGGATATGTCCTAATAAAGATTTTTCTACTTTTTATATATCATCTGGGCTTCTTTTTCTACTAACAGTAAGTCTATCCCATTTTTGTTTGACTTTACTCAAATATATGGCCCTTGGACTGGGGGTCTGTTTGGGATTAGACTACTGTGAAGAACTTTGATTTTAAGGAATAAGGATGAGGGTTCATTGATGTTCCTGGCTCCAGATGAAGTTCGGGGTTTATAGGTGTTATACCAGGTTCTAATTGAAAAAGAGGGTTGATGGGTTTACTTCCTGGCATCAGATGAAGAAGAGGGTTGATGGGTGTTCTTCCTGGCAGTAAATGAAGAAGAGGGTTCATGGGTGTACTTCCTGGCATCAGATGAAAAAGAGGGTTCATGGATGTTCTTTCTGGCTCCAGGTGAAGTAAAATGTTTATAGGTGTTCTACCAGGTTCTAATTGATGAAGAAGGTTGATGGGTGTAC
This sequence comes from Xenopus laevis, assembly GCF_017654675.1. NCBI lineage: Eukaryota > Metazoa > Chordata > Amphibia > Anura > Pipidae > Xenopus > Xenopus laevis. Next base: position 17,489,397 of record NC_054388.1, on the reverse strand, counting down.
TTCCTGGCATCAGATGAAGAAGAGGGTTCATAGGTGTTCTTCTTCCTGGCATCAGATGAAGGAGACGGTTGATGGGTTTTCTTACTGGCACCAGATGAAGTAGAGGGTTCATGGTGTTCTTCCTGGCTCCAGATGAAGTATAGGGTTTATTGGTGTTCTACCGGGTTTTAAATGAAGAAGAGAGTTGATGGGTGTTCTTCCTGGCTCCAGATGAAGAAGAGGGTTAGTGATGTAACTATAGAGGAAGCAGACCCTTTGGTTGGGGGGGCAAGTTACATCAAAATCTCCCCTCCCCAGGCAGAGACAACGTAAGCTAGCAGGCATGTGGGTGCCTCGGATGGTCACTGTGCCCCTCTTAAAGTTTTTTTGTGTGGGGGGCAGCAAGTTGTTATGCCACTGAATTGTACCCTAAAAAGGTTGATGAGTGTTGAAGCTTAGTTTGGGGAACCTGCTAGACTTTGGGTCGTACATCCCTGTGGGACAGGAGGGACAAACTTGATTTATGTAAATTGGAAAATTAAATATTATGTCTTTCCCATGACTGTTCTCCTTGTGTTTCCAGTAGGAGGGTTTCCTTTTCCGACACTAGCACATCTCTTACACAGGGTCTGTATATTGATCAGCATGAGTGGCCCTTAGATCTGGCACATGTGCTCCACTGACCAAGTCCCATGCACCCAGTGCCCATATTAATAAAATTCATAGGCTGCAAATGTCTGACCGGCTGGATGTAGTTATTTTTCAAAAGTATATAATAAACACAAGCTGATATCAAAGTGTAATAAAATTCTCAGGTCTCCAATTGTGAAAAACTCACCAAATGTGGGAAGAGTACGGGTTTTTTCTTAAGGGGTTAACTTCTCCTTTAAGTGGCTTAAAGGACCAGTAACATAAAAAAAAGTTTTTTTGAAAAATCTGTTCTTTGTAACGAAAAAAAACCCACCAACACAGTTTTAACTTTTAAATCGCAAAGCTTTTATTAAGAAATTAGTTACCGATTGTCTGCATGCGCTCCGCTTCAGAAACAGCGACAGGGCGACAATCCATCGATTTCTCCTCCTTGGCTATCTCCTACAGAAGGCAGGGAGGAGAAATCGAACGCCGCACAATGGATCATCGCCCTTTCGTCGTTTCTGAAGAGGAGCTCATGCAGAGAATCGGTAAGTAATTTCTTAATAAAAGCTTTGCGATTTAAAAGTTAAAACTGTCTTGGTGGGGGTTTTTTTTCGTTACGAAGAAACAAATATTTTTTAAAAAAAAAGTTTATGTTACTGGTCCTTTAAGATACGAATGTACCTTGAATAAATGACCAACTATTTTACAAGTCTGTCTGGAAGATTGATCCTCTGAAGTACCTGTTGTTATTTTTCAACTACAGTGTCTATGGTACAAATTCATTAATAATTGTACTGAAAAGCAGGGGTGTATCTATCGAGGTAACAGACCCTGCAAATGTTGGGGTGGGGACAGGAACTATAAGAGACCCCATTAGTTGGTTCATTGGGTTCAGTGGAGTTCACCCTAAGTTTAAACCCTACCCTTCTCCCTGCTCCTGTTCTGCACTGTCATTCCTTGATGCCCACGTTGTGTAAGTTTCTCCATCAGTTACGTAAATTGTTTAATCTTAGGGCCAATTTGCTAATAAGTCAGTAAGGTCATTGGGGATCAGCAATGTTTGGGCAAAATTTGCCCGTCACACTGCTCTGCCTTGTCATGGCTTGATACACAAGTCACGTAAGTTTCTTTAAAAGTAACATAGATTTTGCATAAGTCACATGAATTGTGTAGGGGCCTAATGATATTGCTGTGGGGTCCCATAACTAGTCATTCCACTGCTGAAAAGTTCACATAGGAGATGCTTATATAATTCCATAAATAGATCCTAATATAAATATATATGATTTTTACTGCTGATCTACAACTCAGTACTCACTGCATATGGCTGATGTGTTGATCATATTCTTGCATTAATGCCCTGCAAAGCTTACACTTCTACAGACCAGTTCCCTCCTAGTATTATTGGGGAGGAGGGTCTTTGTCCCCTCAGAGCTTACACTCTATTTTACAGATCTAGAAACGTAACTAGAGGGGGGCGGGCCCTGGCGCAGGACGCGCAGCCGGGCCCCCCGCCCCCTCCGTACGCCCGGAACTGGCCGGGAATAAGTGGCGCGCGAACTGCCGGGGGGCCCTGAGGGGGTGCCTGGCCCGCTCGCACCCCCTGCTCCCCCGGTAGTTCCGCCACTGTACAGATCAGTTCCCTCCTACCATTAATTGGAGGAGGGGTATTTGTCTCCTCAACAGAGGCGCTCCACCAATGAGGCGAGTTGTTGCCGCTCCTGGTAACTAAGAGCCAAAATTCCGGTTTTCAACCCGGAAATTCGGCTCTTCTAGTGCAATTCTCCGCACTGGCGTCGTGCAGCGCCCCGACCCCCTCCTGCGCAGAAAATGTGAGCGCCGTGAGGAGGGATCGGGGCGGCAATGGAAGGCTGTCTCAGGCGGCATAAAGGCGTGGATCGGTGCTGCTCCTCAGAGCTTACACTCTGTTCTACAGATCAGTTCCCTCCTAGCATTAATGGGAGGGGGTCTTTGTCCCCTCAGAGCTTACACTCTGTTCTACAGATCAGTTCCCTCCTAGCATTAATTGGAGGGGGTTCTTTGTCCCCTCAGAATTTACACTCTGTTCTACAGATTATTTTCCTCTTAGCATTAATGGGGGGATCTCTGCCCCCTCAGAATTTACATTCTGTTCTACAGATCAGTTCCCTCTTAGCATTAAAGGGGAGGGGGTATTTGCCCCGGTGAGCTTACACTCTGATCTGCAGGTCAAATCGCACAGAGCTGTGTAAAGAAGTGGCAGACCGTCCATGTTGCTGAGCATTGCTGGGGGCCCCTAAGCCGATCTATGGGGAGGGGGGAAGAGAATATTGTTCCGGTATTTGCGGGACTGTCCCAGAGATTTTGCTGAGTTGTTTCTGTGAGTCACCTTTTTCGACCCTCCCAGTAGCGGCGTGTAGCGCTCATATATCACCTGCCGCCTGGGAACCGCATTGACTCCTCCGAGGTGAGTGACTGGAGGCAGCTCCGCGCCGCTTTGCCAGTTTAACGCTGGGCGGGGTATTGCTATTTATAGAGGGAAATAATTGGGGGTATTGCTATTTATAGAGGGAAATAATTGGGGGTATTGCTATTTATAGAGGGAAATAATTGGGGGTATTGCTATTTATAGAGGGAAATATTTGGGGGTATTGCTATTCATAGAGGGAAATAATTGGGGGTATTGCTATTTATAGAGGGAAATAATTGGGGGTATTGCTATTTATAGAGGGAAATAATTGGGGGTATTGCTATTTATAGAGGGAAATAATTGGGGGTATTGCTATTCATGGAGGGAAATAATTGGGGGTATTGCTATTCATAGAGGGAAATAATTGGGGGTATTGCTATTTATAGAGGGAAATTATTGGGTTATTGCTTTACATAGAGGGAAATAATTGGGGGTATTGCTATTTATAGAGGGAAATAATGGGTGTATTGCTTTACATAGAGGGAAATAATGGGGGCATTGCTATCATAGAGGGAAATAATAGGGGGTATTGCTATTCATAGAGGGAAATAATGGGGGTATTGCTATTCATAGAGGGAAATAATGGGGGTATTGCTATACATATAGAGGGAAATAATGGGGGGTATTGCTATTCATAGAGGGAAATAATTGGGGTATTGCTATATATAGAGGGAAAAAATGGGGGTATTGCTTTACATAGAGAGAACTAATGGGGGTGCAATGTCTTTATTTACGGCAGGAATTTTTCTGTGTAGGCAATATCTGTATATAGGGGGAATATGGGGGATATATATAATGGGAGTATCTATTTTGTGGGGCATACTATCTGTATATGAGGGTATCTATTCTGTAGGGGCAATATATATATATATATATATATATATATATATATATATATATATATATATATATATATATGTGTGTGTGTGTGTATGTGTGTGTTCTATTAAATCACTTCTATTACATCTTTCCCACAATCCAAGGCAGAGGATTTCACAACGCAATACAATGTGGGTCTGTGGGGCAAACACATCACTGGCAAAGGTAAGCCTATCACCCTCTGCTGCCCCCTTTCTTTGTGGACACCTGTCTATTATTCCATATGCTTGCACTTCTGTCAGTGCCCCCTCCCCCCATAAACATGTCCCATGTGTCCCCTGTGCCAGAGTTCATCTAACCCCCGATTGGCATTATTTATACTATTTGTTCCATTCCATTTCCCAGCATCCCCTCATCCCCTGAGAGCCATTTACTCACTCTTGTGTGTTCCCACAGCTGGCACTTTGCTCTCTGATGTTGGCCCTGGCACAGACTAGTCCTTCTGTGCCCACCTACCAGTGGAGAGACAGCGTAACTGGGGAGCTGCTGATATGCAATAAGTGCCAGCCAGGCACATTGGTGGCCAAGCATTGTACATCCTCTAGCCCCACTCAGTGCCAGCCCTGCCCAGAGAACCACTATACCCAGTACTGGAACTACCTGGACAAGTGCCGTTACTGCAATGTCTTCTGTGAGGACAGGGAGCGGGTTGAGCATGAGTGTAATGCCACCCACAATAGGGTGTGTGAATGCAAACCTGGGTACCACCGTGGTGTCCATTTCTGTGTCCAACACAAAGAGTGTGGCCCTGGATACCTGGTTTCAAAGAAAGGTGAGTGGCAAAAAAAGTGATGGGCATTTTGGGACTTCTTCCTTCCTGCGCCATGGCACAGCTGGTATACGACCCCCATCCCTTACCATTCACATGCTGAACTCTGATTTCTCCCTTCTCACTCCTGGAATCTACCCCCCATCCAATGAAAATCACATATATTTATGTAATGTTTACCCCCTTGCCACCCCTGATATATACCCCCTCTGCACAAGTGCCACATACTGTTCTGTTTGCTAAGTCACTCTGCCCCCTTCTCCCAAATGCAGGTACTGCAGAATCAGACACAGAGTGTGCCCCCTGCCCTACCGGAACCTTCTCTGCTCATCCGTCTATGGAGAAACACTGCCAAGCCCACACAAACTGCTCTTCACTTGACCTGAAAGTCAATGTTCCAGGGACCACTCACTATGATACCCTCTGTACCGGGTGCCTGGGTCACTATAACCTCAAGGAGGGTAAGTTACACTACCCCTGCCTCTACCTTCCTCCCTGTCTCTTAAAGGGGACCTGTCACCTTAATAAATAATTCCAAATTGTTTTCTAAAGTGGTAATCAGGCAAAATAGACTTTACTTACACTATATAAATGATATAAATCGTGTTTACGTCAGTCTTGGAATTCCTAATCACATCAAGCATGCAGCCAGGATTTATTTATAGACTTTGTATAAACCAAAAGGAAAAAAAGTCAAAAAAGGGAAGGAAAAGTATGGTTGACAGATAAGATTTCTAAATGAGTTTATAATTTGGGCTTCATGTTTAATTTGAAAAGAATTTGGGCTTCATGTTTAATTTGAAAAGAACTTTTATTATACAATGTTTTATATCTGGATGACAGGTCCCCTTTAACCTCTAATTGTCCCCCCCATCTCTGTGCCTCTCAGCATCTTCCTACCTCACTTTCCTCAGCCTCCCTCTGCCTTTCATCTTGTAATCATCTTCCCCATCCCAGCCTCTGTACCAGGAGTGCCCACACTTTACTAATGTGAGGTCTACTTTTAGTGATGTTGCCCATTATGGAAAATATTACTTAAATACTGATCTATGGAAAAATGTATATTGTTAAATTTAACAACTATTTTTTATGTAACCTTGACATATAAATATCTGAATGAAAAACATGAAATAGGAGGGTGATTTAGTCAAGCTGTGTGTTGCGAGTGTCTTGAGCTCTACTGATCACCAGCTAAAGGTCTACTGATAGATCCCAATCCCCTGCTCTAAATACTTCTCTCTTCAGCCTCTCAGTCAGCAAGCTCCCTCTCACCTTGTAATACATTTTCCCCCACCCCAACCTCTAATTCCTGCCCTCTTCTCTCACATTTAGCAATCCCTTCCAACTCCCCAGCCTCTCATCTTGTAATCGAGCCCCCCTTTAGCCTCACAGTTCTCTCAGGTGCCCTCTCTTTCTCAGCCCTTCAATTCCCCCCCCCCCCACAAAAGCCTCTATGTGCTTTACCTTCTCAGTCTCAATTTTTCCCTTTGCTCAGCCTCTGTCTTCCTCCTTCTCAGCAGCCTCCTCTCTCTCATCTTCTAATCCACCATTGTCCATCTGACCAGCCTCCCCTATTGGCTGAGTGTCCCTCTAATCTCCTTCTTCTTGCCCCAGTGAATGCAGAATGTGATCAGGCTGTTCAGGATTTTGTGGTCCATAAAAAATTGAGCTCCCGCCGCATCCGGCGCCTTCAGCTAAGCCTGAATGGTCAAGACAAGTTGGAGAGGGAGGCCGAGATTTACAGGAAACTTAGATATTCCCTGGCGCACCTAAAGGCCAGTCAGCCAGACAAACCCCTACTGCCAACACTTTTGCCAATCCTGCGCAAAGCCAGACTGGGTCACTTGGAAGAGGAGTTACGGACCCGCTTCTTGCAGCCCCCGAACAGCTTGGTGTAAGAAATGAACAGAAGGTTCCTTCTACATTAACTGGGAAGTCGCAAGTGTCACCCTGTTGCTACTGAGCCTCAGCTCTAGGAGAACCCCCTGTAAAACCTCCATGGGCTGCACAGACATTCTCCCATGTTGGGGTTTCAGAAGGCACCAAAGCGGGGTTGTCGTGGATTCTGTCGAACTTTAACCAGGTTTCGTCTCCCTGCAGAGCCCTTACAACTGCATTATAGAGAGAGCACTGAAAGATAGCTTTATAAGAAAATACTATTTTTCTATCATAATAAAAGCACAATTGTTTGTTTTGTACCAAATGTGTAACTGTGTAATGTGATGCAGGCAAAGGGCTTGTGCCAAAGGCTCCTTGTTTACTGCCTGCTCCACTTCTCCTCTATAAAACTGCATCCATGTATTGCCTGCACCATATCTCCCTTTTAAAGCTGTATCAATGGGGCCCCACTTCTATTACCTGCTCCACATGTCCCCTAGAGAAATGTATGCACGGGGTCCGCATATACTGCCCACTGAACTTCTCCCCTACAAAACTGTATCCATGGGGCCCCACTTTTTCTGTCTCCTCTGCATCTCTCCTGCATCTCAGCCTGCTTTAGCTTTTTTTCAATATAGCTATATCCATGGGGCCCTGCATTTACTGCCAGTTCCACTTCTCTCCTATAATACTGTGTCTATTGGGCTCCACATGCAGTGCTTGCTCCACCTCTGTTATAGAGAAAGCGCATTAGACCCTGTGTCTTTATGTAACTTGTTCTTCTATCCCTGAAAGGATAAGCTGCTGGAGCACTGGGTACAGGAGGGGGGAAAATGAGTTGTGCACTGAATTGTGTGTGTTGAAAGGAGGACTTGGTGTAGTTGTGTGTTAGTAGTTGTATTCCCTCAGTGCCAGCCTGCAGTGGGAAAGTCAAGTGACACAGTGTAATGTGCACAATGGTTTCTGGGGGAAGTGGTACCTCATACCTCATTGATGTCACAAAATCTGGGTGCAGATAGAGTAGGGGTATTTAGGAAACCTACTCAGCTTACATGGCCACAGGTAGAGATGCAAGAGATTCCCCATGCTCATGTGATGCTTGTTTGTCACATACAAGGGTGTTGAGTGTGGGCATTATTCAGTTGTAACGAGACCTTCCTGACCAGTGATAAACCACCATCATTTTCACCACTGATAGTGCTACCAGCACCCCACATTGGATGAAGTGGGTGGAGGAAACAAACCCCAATATTTTACCCCTTTTAACCCTTTGATTGCTACTAACTTACCTTCAGACTGTGTCCCCTTAGCTCAAAACAAGGTTACAGATATAAAGAAACTTTGTGGTGACCCTGCTATAATTTCAGGGGTACCCATAGCACAGATAAGCACTCACACCAACCAGCCCCTAACTGGCCTCTGGCTGGGCCCCCTTAGCTCATAACAGGGTTACATATACATAGAAGCACTGGGGTAACAGTCACCCAACTATAGTTTACGGGTACTCATTAGTGATGTGCGGGTCGGGTAAAACCCAACCCTAACCCGCCCTCCCTCCACCCACTCATGCCCGAGCCCGATTTCCATTTATAGACCAGTGTCGCACCGCCATGCCGGTGACGTTACAAAAGGGGCAGTATTTAGGTATATAGCTCAACATACAAACTTACACTCACAAACTGTACTTGAGAACCTACAGAAGATTTTGAACTTTCAATCATATTAAACAGACACATTCCCAACTTAAATGGTCCCCTGAAGCCTCACACTCATCTCAGTATTACAACAAATATTAATATGAAGTAGGGCAGGGGCAGAATCCAGTGCTGCTCTCAGGTACTTATCCCACAAGTCCAATAGGGATAAAGCAATGCCATACAGATCACTTGGTAGCCTGGGGTCCTATGAAATCCACAGTAGTACTTATCTTATCCTATTGTCCATACAAAGGGTTCCAGGATACAAATGTCACACTCAAAGTTATAGACATACAGAAACATTGGGGTCATAATTCCCTAGGGCACAGGGCTCAGCTGAGTATTACATTGGCTGAGTGTGATAGGGGGCACAGCTGAGAGTTACAAGGGGCATGTGAGTTACAGGGGGCACTGCTGAGAATTAAAGGGCACAACTGAGTGTTGAAGGGCACAGAGGGGGTTTGACTGAGCATTACAGGTGGCACAGGGAAGAACTTGCAGTTTGGGTTCCAGGAAGCAGCAGACACATTGCCTTATTGTAAATGTGAAAGAATGGAGGGAAGTGATATATTACTCATATTATAAGCACTGAAAGCTCAAGGGCAGGAAATATCTGCTGCCCACAAACCTTTTGGTTAAATGTCACTAGAATGAGTTCATCCACTAGACAATGAGTAATTGTTGAGTACTATGGCAGCACCATGCACGTCCAGGGCTTTTTAGCCACCCAGGGCTGGTGGGAATATTAGCAATCAGGACTGCCATCAGACACCACTGAGCCTCGTACAATGATATTATTAGGGCCCCCACGCTCTCCCAGTCTAGTGGTTAAAAATCAAACATACAGGGATTGGATGAGTGAAGTTTGAACTTCCCCTCCAGCCTACCGAATCCTCAAGTGGCCTAACCGGGGCGTAATTGCACTAAAATTAAACGAGCACACAGAAAGCGGTTAGAAAAAAAAGTAGGTGAGGGCAACTGAACTCCCACCCTCCCTTCCTAAGTCACTCAGCTAACTAACAGCAGGGGGGCACAGCTAATTAAATAAGGACAGCATGGCCTTAAGGGTAGGACTTCAGGGACGATTTCCGTGCCCGAAAACGGCAACGCCACGTCGGATGAGACGGAAAAAAGGTAAGTAATAGTATTGTCGGATGGTGATCCATAGTTGATCCGATGCAACACGACTGTCGGATGCAGATGCTGCATGCTGTGTCCGCATCCGACAGTCGTGACGGACCATGCTGCGACTTCATCCAACATTTCCATTACCTTATTTCTGTCGCATCCGACGTGACGCCTGCATTTTTGTGCTGCGCGTCGGATCACGCAGAAATCGTCCGTGAAGCCCTACCCTAAGGTTCAATATAAAAAGGAAATTGCTCTTTATTTAAACCTCACATAGTGCAATTTACGCCCATATGGCTACGTTTTATGTTGGATTTTACACTAGCTACACCCATGTGTGAATGCAGTGTACTTCTGATGTTTTAATGTTCAAATAAATGGCTTTATATCATCTGTACAATTAGCTTTGTTGTACCTGACAAGGTCCTCCCCCTATTTAAACTCCCTCCCATTGTGCCTAATAAACTCCTTCCATATTTAATCCCTCTGACCCTCCCATTGTGCCTGACAAGCTCCAAGCATTAGAAAGAAAATGGGCAGGGGGAAAGGTTTACATTATTGACATCTATAGTTACTGTTACCCCCCAAATAGGGCGAAGGTAGCGATGGCTACTCATTGACTAAGTGGAGGTAAAAACAGTGTTTGCGCAGCAATTCTAGGCTATCCTCATTCTGTGACACATTGGGGCAGATTTATTAAAGGCCGTGGTGAATTTTCAAATGAAAAAAATTCTAATTTAGAGCTATTTTTTGTGTACTTCGACTAGGGAATAGTCCATATTCGATTCAAATTTGAATTTGAAAAAAGAAAATCGAAAATTTGAATATAGAAATTTATCATGTACTGTGTCTTTAAAAATTCGACTTCGACGATTCGCCATCTAAAACCTGCCAAATTGCTGTTTTAGTCTATGGGAGACCTCCTAGAACCTATTTGGAGTCGATTGGTGGACTTTGGGGAAAAACTCTGAATCGAATTTGATTGAATGCGCTATTCCTTTAAATCATACGATTCGAATTCCGCCGAATAAGGACCTATTCGACCAAAAAAAAAAAAAAATTTAATTTAATTGCGATTAGTGTTTTTTAATTCGAATTTCGAAGTTCTTTCAATTCGAAATTTGCACCTTGATAAATATGCCCCTGAAAGGCACATTTATCAAAGGTCGAATTCATGTGTTTTTAAAAACTCCCCTAAACTCCTATAAATTCGACCAATTGAAATGTATTATTAAAATTGAATTTTTAAAATTCGGACTAATTTAAACAACCCGAAAATTCCGATCAAACTTGGAGCCCTCCCATTGACTTAAACAGCAATTCAGCAGGTTTTATGTGGCGGATAGTCAAATTCTTAAAGGGCCAGAGTATGATAAATCTCAAAAATTGAATTTGAAAAAAAAAACAAAACCTTAAATTGAATTTGACAGTTTCGACCATAAAAAAAACAATAAAATTGTAATTTTTAATTCGACCCTTGTTAAATCTGCCCCTTAGTCTAGATTTAGTGCTTCTGTATTTCATCAATTGTCCTTTCTGATTGATGAATACACAAGTAATACAACGTAGTACCTCGATGAATTACCTGTTGTTCAGAGTTTCCACTTACCTTGCATTTATAATGAAAAGGCTTTATGGGCCGTGCTAAGTCACTAACAGAAGTTAGGGCTAGTGAACCAGAACCATTTACTGCCATTTCCACTTCTCACTTATAACAGGGTTACATATACGCGAGAACTGAACTACAGCATCCCCACACCAGTCGTGTGGTTAGGGAAGCATGCAGTCATAATCAGCAGTGTCAGTCAGTAGCTCAGATCTCATGGCCAGGTTCCTGGAAATTCCTGCACTGGCATCACAATCCTTCTATTGCTCCATGGATCTCTGGGTGACTCACAAGCATCAACTGATCCACCCACAGGTATACATAGAGCAGCTAGCCTGTTTGTACACATGCCATTGCATCTAGGGGACACCAAAGGGAAATGACTCCTATGAAAAGCCACATACACACGGAGTAAGTCACGCATTATTACAGCTATTTATAGATGCCAAAGTTTTGTTTGCTTTGCATCAGCTGAGCTTGTTTCCCTCTATCAGTACATGGAGCAGCAGTGTAACTAAAAACCACCTTTTAATACTTATGTTTAGATTCTAGCTCAGATCCGGAGTGTGTATGCCAGATTACTGCCACAAAGCAAAGCAGTAATTGGGAAGCAGGAAGTCAAAGCAGGAAGTCAAATCAGCTGCATGTGTATCAGGAACACATCTCTCCACACCAGCACAGGAAATGACTAGAACTCTTCTCATATTTTATTTTTGAGAACGACAAATTGTATCAGGCACACGTAAAGACACAGTGCCACCAGTTGCCCATGAACAGAATGCAGCGTGGGAAGCAACGTGTGGGATAATACAAAGAGTGTTACTAAATAAGGGGAGGCCTTGGAGTCCCTTTATATATTGCAAGGAGAACCAGAAGGGCTTTCCTGAGAATGAGCTTCTCAGCAGAAACTGTACAAGGAGATGATATGCTAAGCCCTACAGCCAGCAGGGAGGGATGGGAAAGATTTAGGGGAGACCAGTCATTTGAGGGTGAATACATGAGGCAACTGGTCATAGCTGAAACACTGGGGCTACTGAAAGAGGCAAAACTGAGGATTGGCTTTGCTATCTTACCAATACAGACCTGGGCAAAATGGAGGTTAATCGGAAGCTGTCTATTCTACATGTACACCTGCAGGCCCTTCAGTGGTGGCTAAACTGCAACTCCCTGCATCCCTAGTGGGATGGAACAATAGATGAAACAGCACAGGCCCCCAATTTGTACATCAGTCAGATAAATAAACACTGCTCTGGGAAAAATATAAGCACGTTCTCTGCCCATCCCACTGGCTGCACAATCAAACTGTCAGCACTGATCTTTACGGTTACAGACTAGCAGGAGTCATATAAAGTAAATACACACAAGGATCAGCCTGCACCCAAGCACTTCCCATAAGAATACAGTCCATCAGTTTATAATGAAGGTGTGCCACATTTAGGTCCTTATAACCAGCCGGCCCAGCACAGCTCGTTCCTCTAGTCACAAGGCATAATCCTATGTGATGTCTTTCTGCCGCGGGGGGCGGTGAATATTCCTCACGACACATTTAACCATCCATTCCACCCCCTCATTAAGCCCTGTCCTGCATGGGAAAAAGAAAGGATCAATACACGGATTGGAGGATGTACTGGCATGAACATGATGAGAGGCAGTCTCCTCACACAGCAAATGCTCCTAATACAGAAACTCACCCCGAGAGCGCTGAGCAGGCCTGGGTCAGGCAGTCCCTCTTACCAATCTTGTTAATGCAATCACTGAAGGCAGTCTTTACATCGGGAATGGAGAGACAGCCCTGGGAGAGAAGGAACACCAGTTACAGTAGAACAAAAGCTACTGTATTCATTGCAAGGGGACCTAGTGCACTAAGAGGTGGGATATGATCTCTCTCTCTCTCTCAGTCAAGCAGAGGTAGGTTTTATCCGATGTTTCAGTTCATCAGGGAAATTATATATATATATATATATATATATATATATATATATATATATATATATATATATATATATATATATATATATAGTGTATTTAAGAGCACTCACGGGTATTGTGAAAAAAGGCTTTTATTGGAGTGTTACAATCTACCCCACATCAACGCGTTTCGGTTCTCTCTGAACCGTCGTCAGGATATATATATATATAATCTATATATATATATAGATTAAATAAAAGTAGTAAAAGGACAAATCAGATGATGTTATGCCCGTGACAGCAATCGTATGAAAGTTATGTCCAACAAAAAGTAGTCACCAATTGATGTTGTCAGAGATTTGTCGACAGAAATCTTCTAACTTGCCAGATTGACTGTAAGAATTTACAATGTTGGGACAAAACATACAAGGTCCGAAAATTGTTAGAACCTTCGATTTGTACAACTTTATCTTTGTGTCTATGGCCATCTTAAGCGGATAAAGGAATACAGGGGCTCAAGTATAAGGAAGGGCTGGAGAAGAGGTAGTTAAGGGGGGTACAGTCACTATATATAAATATATAAGGGGCAGTAATGAAATAACAGAGAGGAATTACTCCACTTGAAGTGCTCAACCCTTTCTGTGCCACAGATTATATAATCTATGGTACTGAAATAAAGTACCAGAGTTCCAGCACCATAGATTCTATGTTTCTGCAGTATCACATGACAAGCATGACTGCCAGCATAGGCAAGTCCGGATTCTAAATTGGCCCTGGCATTCTGAGTACATAAAGGCCCAACCAGGCCAATAAATATCAACTGTCTATGGCATTTTACAGCAGCCCCTCTGGTATTTGCCATAATCCACATATGGCCAGTTCAGACCTGAACATGGGCAATAATCTTTTGCTGTCTCTGAACAGAGTACCATTTTTTTTAACAGACCTTCAGCTCCTCCTCCTGGTGACTGGTATTAAACACACCCTAAGTCAGGGTTTCACAGAAGAAGGCAAATAGCATATGGCATCCTGGAGACAGGGCAGAGTCAGGGCCACTCATCTGTACCTTGTGTACAGGGTCAGGGGATGGAGGGGCACAACCCTGATCCCTCTGATGGGGAGAAATGAAGTTACACTCTGGCACAAGTGCATTGAACATATGTTTGTGAAAGTTCTCATTCATCCAGGTCATGGTATATCTATAGAAATTATTCAAATCAACTGGACTTGCTGTGTTTTCTTGAAGACATTTCACCAGTCATCCAACTGTCTTTCTCAATTCAGAATAACTTGTACATAGGATCTTGCTCCGCTATATATCCTCTGGAATGCTGCTCCAATCAGCATAATCTGTTTATCATAATCCACAATGATGTCATTAAATTAGGTGTTGATTGTATTAGCAAGATTGGAGATTTGATGTGTTATTAAACCCAGGGCAGCCATCAGGGGGGGGACAGGGGGGAGAGTTGTAGGGGGCCCCGAGGTTAAGGAGGGCCCGGCCATGCCACACTTACTTGATTATCTGGGCCCCCCCATCTTTCTGAGAGCTGCTGACTTCGGGAAGGCATGGACTTTTAAGGGGCCCTGGCCACCAATTTTCTTATAATGTGGGGGGGGGGGCTGGCTACCAATTTTGGCCACCAATTTTTTTTTTCTCATTTGGGGTCCTAGCCACCAATATTTTTTAATGGGGGGGCCTTGACCACCAATATCTTTTTACTTTTTATTAACATGTGGGAACCCTAGCCACCGATATTTTTTTTTTTTTTACGGTGTGGTGGGGAGGGCGCACCTGTAGGTGGGGCTTGCAGTGGGCGTAGCTCAGGGGGCCCAGGAAATTTTGTCGTATGGTGCCCTGCGATTTCTGATGGCGGTCCTGATTAAACCTTCCAGGGAGGGGAATGTATGTGGCAGACAATGGATGGTCAGAACTCAGACATGTACCTACATCTAAAAGAAAAAGGACACATGTTTGAAGACTGCCAAATTCTGATTCTAGACCGGGAGAGCGACTGGTTCAGAGTGGTGTTAAAGAAGCTATATATGTAAAAACTGAAAAACCAAGATTGAATAGAGGCGAGGGGGGGCGGGGGGTTGCGACATCTATTGTCTGCCGCATACAATACATACAATGCTGTTTTGGCACCTCTCCCTGGAAGGTTTACTAACACATCAAAGCTCCGATCTTGAAAATACAATCAACACCTAAATTAATGACATCATTGTGGATTATGATAAACAGATTATGCTGATTGGAGCAACATCCCAGGGGATATATAGCGAAGCAAGATCCTATGTACAAGTTATTCTGAATTGAGGACGCTAGTTGGATGACTGGTGAAACGTCTTCAAGAAAAACACAGCAAGTCCAGTTGCTTTGACTTATTTCTATACATATGCATTGAACATCATTTTTGGTGGAACGATTGTGGGTGTGGTGAAGTTCCTGTTCTGTACCTCCACATCCTGCTTGTTAGCCAGAACCAGGATGGGAACTCCTTCCAAGGATTCGCTGCTGATCATCCGCTCTGGAGAGACACAAGGGATTAAAAACGTAGCCATGGCCCCTGGTCCCATATACAAATAGCAGCCCCTTCCCAACGCTACTGCCCACACCACTAAGACTTAGAAAGGGATTGCAGTGCACAAAGCCATGTATGGGGGAGGAGGGTGCTGCTTCATGCCTGAAGAGGGATTGGAAACTGAACTGAGGTACAAAGTTGGGGCTGTTACAGTGTCACATTAAAGGGAAAACAGTCCGGTGGCAGTACAGGGGCATGTGCCTAGACTAGAGACTTACCAAAGGCGTGCTTAGATTCTGAGAGGCGTGTTTCATCTGTGGAATCAATAACGTAGATCACCCCATGGGACTCTGCATAATACTGAAAGAAAGTATAGTCAGTATAAGTACTAAGGGGAATTGGTTCTCACATACAGACAATCCCACCCTCTTCTAGGGTGACTCACCTTATCCCACAGTGACTGCAGCTCCTCCTGCCCCCCCAGGTCCCAGAACATCAGCCGCACCTTCCCAACATCAATGGTACCAACTGCAATACACAAAGCAATAGTAAGTATCCCTGGACTCCAGAAACATACTCTCATGCTGTACTGTCTAAGGTAAACAATATGGCACCTCCCTCCCATATGTATAAAAACAAGAATATAAAGAACAAACATTCTGGGCACACAATAAACTATACCCTCATACTGTACTGTCTAATGGAAACAATATGGCACCTCCTGTCCATATGTATAAATACAAATATATAGAGAAGGAATGTTCTGGGCACACAATAAACTATACCCGCATATTTTAGTGTCTAAGGGAAAACAATATGGCACCTCCCTATCATATGTATAAAAACAAATATATAGAGAAGGAATGTTCAGGGCACACAATAAACTATACCACAATACTGTACTGTCTAAGGGAAACAATATCTAACCTCCCTACCATATGTATAAAAACAAATATACAGAGAAGGAATGTTCTGGGCACACAATAAGCTATACCCTCATACTGTACTGTCTAAAAGAAACTGTATGGCACCTCCCTCCCATATACATGGATGGCCAAACACTGTTTATCAATCCAGGCACCAGGAAGAACTTACTGTTTAGCCCAACTGTGGTTGTGATCTTGGACAGGTTCATTCCCTTGTAGTTACGGCTGAACTGGATTTTTGTCTGTTCCAGAAAGGTCTGGGGGTTAAATGACAGCGAGAGACTCAATAAATCTGCAGGCTCACAAGGAATGTTCATTTGCTACACACATAGTTGGGCATCCAGTACAAGCAAATTTCCATGTATCTGCTACATATCTGTTATAAAGTGAGCAACCCCCCCAGACTGCTGGAGTTGCCAGGTTGGCATTTTACTAGCCAAATTGGGCTAGTTTTAAAACTTAGTGACAGATTTGGGCTACTTTTGGAAGTTTCTGCGGGTTTGGACTTTCAAAACCCACCCAATTTTTTTTATTTAGGTTTTAGTGTGCTCTTTACTATGCTTTGGCATATACCGGCTGTGGAATTTGGCGGGGGGAGCCGCGTTAGCCTAGCTGAAGCTAAGCAGTTCATTGGTCCAGACTTCACTCCTTTTTATTCTAACACCCCACAGTCTCTTTTGCATTGCCTGGTCACATCCCAGTCCCTTATTTTGTGTGGGGATTGGTATCCTTGCAGTGAATTAATTCATCTTTCTAATCTATGCAGCATGTGTTTCTTGTGGCGACTCTAGTAGACAGGGGTAAGGACCACTAAACCAAATGTACACAATTACCTGAAACTGGTATAGCTTTCATAATATATAGAGAAATATTAGAACACCATTTTTTGTGATTTATGAAAGAACAATGGACTTTGAATACCCCCCCCTGAAGAGCAGCAATACTATGTTGGTTTTTATAGAGGTCACAAGGTATTCTGGGGAAAGGGCCTCCCAAAATTTGCTTGAAATACCCTAGAGGCTGTAGCTCGCCTAAAATGCACTTTTTCATTCCAATAGAAATCTGTCCCAACCAGGAAAATTGAAAAATGTCCCCCTTTAATGTAAGAAAAGTTATTGGAAAATTGCAGACAGTTCATTGATTTGATACCCTTATTGTGATTTTTCAGCGTAGAAATTGGGCTATTTTTGGACTACTTTTTTTTTAGTCTTTGGCTAGTTTGGAAAAGTAAACCTGGCAAACCTGAGTTACATGCACCAGTCTGTCTTTGGGCAAAGAAGATGCTGTCCATGTCCCACAATGCCAAGAAGACGCACTCACCGTTTTGCCAGCATTGTCGAGGCCCAGGATGAGGATGCAGTACTCGTCCTTCTGAAACATGTACTTATACAGGCCAGACAGCAGGGTGTACATGGTGGGTACCTGAGGGAAACACCAACACTTGGTCACTTCCAGCTCTGCCACAGGGCACAGACCATTCTGCAATCAGGGGGGAGAGTGTCTCTCAGTTACTCCTCTCATTTACTCCTCTCAGTAGCAGAGGTGATGTTTTATTTACCCCAAAGGCGAGGTTATCTACCCAACTCATTGGCAAAGGTGTTGCTGCCTATTTATCTTTCTCTTGGGCAGGAGACGTCTTATTCACTGTAATTTCCCCCTCTGAGAGGAAGAAGTGCTGTCATTTACCCCACTCACGGGCAGAAGCGCGGCTATGCACCCCAGGCCTCTACACTAAGTGCCCCTCACTCACCTGGATTCCACATCAGCTCCACTTTCCGCATGCAATGCATCACGGGAAGAGAACCTGGAGTTTTCCCGACTCTTACTGGCGGCCATCTTGTGTGTGGCGGAAGATGCAAGATACAAGGAGTCAGGGATTTGAGTAGAAACCGGAAGACAGCTACCGGTACCTAGTATAGGTTCTAGTGACTTGGACCTCACACTCCGCACAGCCACGAGAGTCGAGTCTTTTTCACTGACCCAGTTCCATGCAGTATTTGGTGGAACAGCAACATGGCGGACGAGCTGGTCTAGCTTCAGCTCTACGCGACTCTATGGTCAGTGGCGGTATCCCCCCTACCATGGGGTTGTGTATGTGGGAGTTCTATTTGTATAAGTGTGTGGGTGCTTGTGGGAATTGTAGTTCACTGTGGGTTGTGGTTTCCAGTGTCGGACTGGGACACCAGGGGCCCACCCAATAACCTTAGACCAGGGGTCACTCTCAGTAGTACTAATATTCATCTCCTCAATCAACCTCTAGTCTCCTAGTCTGTTTTCTTTACATACTATAATTTATTATTCCAATTATTTAGCCTCTTTGTTCTCATAGAAATAGGGAATGACCATGAAATAGGCCAAAAGTTTAGCAGCATGAGGGCCCACTGACACCTGGACCCACCAAGAGTTTTCCTGGTATCCCAGTGGGCCAGTCTAACACTGGTGTCACCTTGTTTGTTTGCCTGTGCCTGATGTGTGGACCATGTGTAGTGTATGTGAGGCACAGTGCCCGCTGTTGTTATCACTATGGGGGAAATTTACTAAAGGGCGAAGTGGCTAACGCTGGCGAAAATTCGCCGGGGCGTGATGTCATTTAGGCACTTCGCCATTTTACTAACGGTAGCTGGCGTAAATTCGCTGGTGTAATTTTGCCAAGGAGATAGACTGGCACAACTTCGCACTCTAGGTGAATTTTTGGTCTGGCGAAAGAGCGTTACTACGCAAATTCACTAAGTTTTTGAAGTTACTGACCGTTACCTCTATCACCAGACTTGCCTTTACCACCACAGACCAGGCGAAGTGCAATAGAGTAGACAGGAGTTCCTCAAAAAAAAGTTGAGTCCCAAAAAAACGCTGGCGTTTTTTCCTATATAAAGGGTGATAGACTGAAAAAGATCGTAAAAAATTTTTTGGGGTACCCTCCTTCCCTCCCTACATTTGCTAACATATGGCACCTAAGCTATACTGTGGGCACATATGTAGGGCAATAAAACAACTTTATATAATTCTATTAAGGTTCCCTGGCCTGGTGTAGTGTAATGTATTTGCTGCAGCATATACGTCCATTGTACTTTAACTGCACGCCGTATGCTAATTAGTCAACACTAGTGTACCCCCCACTACTACTGCTGTTTCCCGTATCAAACCCTTCTCTCTTGCGACTCCTTATATTTGGAATGCCATTCCTGAATCTTTCAGGAGAGAATCCTCCCTCAATGTTTTTAAAACAAAACTCAAAGACTACCTCTGGGAGCACCTGGACAACACCTGAACTGGCACTTATATAACAGTGTAACAAACTGTAACCCACAGCACCTTAATACCCCTCTGAATTGTGTCTGTATGTTACCCTCCCATTTAGACTGTAAGCCCTACGGGTCCTCTAGCCTTTTGTTTCCTTGACACTGAGCACTTAATCTGCATTGTAATTATGTTTTATATTTTTGTGAATTGTATTCTAATAATGCACTTATTGTTACTTTTTATTCCAATGACCCCTTGTTTGTTACTACTAATTTATTGTTTTGTTGTACAGTGCTTTGCCCTCAAGGAGCGCTTTACAAGTAAAAATATACATACATACATACATACTAGTGTAACTTCGAACTGCTGAGCATAATTTTGCCAGCGTTCGGTACCCTGTGCGCAACTTCGAATCTTCGTGAATTATCGTTGTCCAGACGAATTTACGCATGGCGAAGTGTTGCGAAGTGCGCAAAGCCAGCGCTGGCGAATTTTCTCCGGTTAGTGAATTTGCCCCTATGAGTGGCCTTAGTTCTGCACCTGGGACCTATACTGAGCGTAGCGATACTGGCTCTGTGACAATGATGGTAGTTGTAGTTCTACTTCAGCTGCAACACCTATTTAATGCTGTTTGTGTGTCCAGCAGAGAGCCGTTGCACCCCTAACATTGTACAATGGATGAAGAGGGCCTGGCCACTGCCCTTCACACATACAGAGCTCAGCTGGAGCAGGTGGTACAGCCGTACTGGCCTTAAGGGGGGCCTGTTCGGCACTTTTCATTTAGCCTGGCCCCCCCTTAACAGCGGCAAAGTTAATGCGCCGCCGAAGACTCAAAGCCACGAAAAGATCCAAAGTTGAAGTCCTGATGCCGCGATAAGACCCGAAGCTACGTAAGGAGCCTAAGCTAAAGCCACATAAAGACCCGAAGCCATGAAAGGAGTCGAATGAAACATAAGAAGAACCTAACGTAAGTTCCACTGAATGTGTGTTTTTTTATTATTTTATTGAACCCCTGGCCATCAATGTTTTTTTTAAATAGTCTATAAACTTTTATGGGGGGCCCTGGCTCCAATGTTTGTTTGTTTTTTAATTTATTGGGAGGGGCCATGACCACCAATGTTTTTTTTTATTTCAAAACTTTTATGGGGGGTCACTGATGCCAGTATTTTTTTTTTAACTTGTAGGAGGGCCCTGACCACCAATGTTTTTTTTTTAAAAAACTTTTATGTAGGACCATGGCCCCCAACTGTTTTTTGAAATTATAAGGGGCCCTTACCACCAATGACCTTTTTATAACTTTTGAGTGAGGGGGTTGCCGTTTTTAGCACTGGTGTCTATGTAGTCTTTTAACTGTGGGGTTTGGGGCGGGATCTGGAGTGGGCCTGGTGGGGACCAGGAACATTTTGCTATACTGAGCCCCATGATTTCTGATGGCGGCCCTGATTCCAGGATCCCAGGCGTTCATATTTAGGGTGTTAAACCTTGGTACCTAATGATACAAGGAAGATAATATGCTGCAAATTGGTACCTTTGAGGTGATTTTTAAGAAATGTCACCAAATTTAGGAAAGCTTTGCGACTGGGTACTTTGAGTCAAAAAGTGATCCAGTCAGCACCTTTGCCTTTCAAGCTGTTTCACGCTGATGCAAGTCCAACAGTTTCCACTCAAAACTTGTTTGCCAAATACTTGTATAATGGACAGCACCACTCACGATTCTCTTTTTCTTTAAAAAGCCTTTATTCAGCCATGGGCTCTGACCCCAAACAATTCGGCAACGTTTCAGACCGCCATCGGTCTTTTGTCATTGACAAAAGACCGATGGCGGTCTGAAACGTTGCTGAATTGTTTTGGGTCAGAGCCCATGGCTGAATAAAGGCTTTTTAAAGAAAAAGAGAATCGTGAGTGGTGCTGTCCATTATACAAGTAAAAGACTTTGAGTCAAAAGACATGTATACCCATCTTAGATTCATAGGAATGTGTATTTTCCAAAAATATATGGCTTTCTGGGGTGAACATACTTTTTTTGTAAAATGCTGTAAATGTGTTTTATTTGCGGTGTCTGGAATTACAGAACTGATAGCTCATATGCTGTCTTCATTTTCGGGCCCCTATGTGCCAAATACTTTGGTAAACCTATGCATATTGGGCATCAAACAGTTCGGTGATTCTCAAACATTCATATTTAGGGTTTTTTATCTTGGCACCTAATGATATGTGGGAGATAAGATGCTGCAAAGTGGAAGCTTTGAATTGATTTTGGAAATGTCACCAAAATTGGCAAAGCCTTGTGACTTGGTACGTTGGAGTAAAAAGACCTGCATATTTGGATTCAGGGGAATGTGTACTTTCCAAATATATATGGCTTTCTGGGGTGAATGTACTAGTTTGTGCCTTTACTCCTTTTTGCAGTACCTGAAATGACAAATCATATGGGGTGTCTTCATCTTGGGGCCCTCACATGCATATACTTGGGAAAACTAAAACACACTAGGCATCAAACTGTTTAGTGGTCCCCAGACGTTAATATGTAGCGTGTTATACCTTGGTACCTAATGATACAAGGGAGATAAGATGCTGAAAGTCGAGGTTTTGAGGTGATTTTTTTGGACTACTCCAAAATCACCATATTTAGGAAAGCTTTGTGGCTTGGTACTTTGGAGTAAAAAGACATGCTCCCATTTGGATTTGGGGGATGTGCACTTTGTAAAAAGATAATGTATTATGAGAGTATAACCTATGTGTAAGTGCTCCAGCAGGCACGAAACGCGTTGGGTCTTGCTCTGATGTCCTAATAAATGTTTACATTTTTTAATTGATTGATTCATTATTTCGGGGGATACTCACATTTTTACTTTTTTGAAATGTTGACTTGGACCTACACCCTAGGACAGGGGTGAATTGTGAGTATATTCTCCATGATTAACTTTAATAATATTTGATTTTGAATTATTTATTAGTTTTGTAGTAGTACCTATACATATACATATTTTTTGGCACCAACATAAACGATATTATTATAACTGTTAGCGGGCAAATTATAAAGGTTTGATCTTCATGAACCAATTGCCTTTTCTTTCAGGTAACAAAAGTGCTGGAAGTGCCTATGAATAAGTGCCTGTGGGTGCGAAACGCGTAAGGCGGAGCATCAATTGGTCTGTATGCCTACTTTTTAATATTTATGTTAAATAAAGAGTGACTTTTTAACTTTGAGAGTACTGACTGGGAATATATTTTTGGATTTTTGATTTGGGTGCCCTTTGGAGTTGGGGGCTATATTCCAGCATTTTTGGCCCTTTTTTTGACAGGCCTGTGTAGACTGCAGCAGCTGAATAACAAGTGTTTTTTGAACAAAAGTGCTGGAGACTTCATGGCAGCAGGTAAGTGTAGCAGAAAAGTAAAGGCAAGTCTTGTTCCAGAGAGACAGCAAGTAAAAGTGTGAGGCCAATATCTTTTGAGGAGAATGCCAGCAAATGGCAAGTTTACACTTCCAAACTTCCCAAAAAGGAACGTAAGTCCAGAGGGAAGCCAGTCATTACCAGGAAGTTAGTCCGTGAAACATCAAAGCCAGAGGGGAACAGAAGAATTAATTTTAGGAGGCAGCTAAGTCGTAGCTTAAAATTCTGTCCAAAGAAACGAGGTGCAGGAAAGGAGAAGCTGGAAACTGAAGCCGAGAACTTTGCCAAAGTCAGGACCAGAAACAGGAGGGAGACACCAATGATAACTGTGTCCACTAATGCACCCACGCGCTCACAGCTGTTGCTGGCCTAGTAAACAATGAAGTGTGTCGCTTTAGCAGGAACCCCCCCACACACACACCAAAAGGATGTCTCATAACCTGGAGAGAGTGGTACCCACAAACAAATCCAGCAAAGGCATTCACCAATATCAAGCACCTTCATATACTAAATATCTGTTATAGTATCAATAGGCTTGTGGGAAGTGGATGGAATTCCAATAGTAAGAAAGGGGGTGTGGCCTGTGGAGTAAATATTGTAGTTCCTTCCAATCATTCGAGATCAGTATGTGTCCCTATGTTTTTTTAGCCCCATCGTATACATATTCATCAATTAACCCTGCAGAGATATTAACCCATTCCCTTCTTCAACTCAGTGCTACAGCATCCCTATTAGTTATTTTACCTCGCCCTCATTGGCCTTTTAGAGAATCAACAGTGATATCTGTAGCCTTGGCCAGATCACTGTTCAGCAACCTAGTACCACATTAGCCCAATAAGTACCCTATGACTGCCTTTTTATAACTACGATTGCTTGGGTAGAGGCCCTAAAAACTGGAACTGTATTTAATTACGCAAAGTTTAGTGCAGTAGCCAACATTGTGCATCAGCAATTGAAAATCAGTTGCCAGTATGAAGATACATTACCCAGAATCTCTGGAGCCTCTTGGTTATTGCTCTCTGGGCCCGTTTTCTCAAGGTCATTCTTTGTACCTTTACAGTAGTACCATTCTTCTGTTCTTCTTTCATCCACTCCACTGCAGCAGGAGGCTCAAAGTTCGGGATCTCTTCCTCTGCAGCAGGAGGCAGGATGGTGGTGACCTCCTCCTCTGCAGTAGGATCATCGACCATTTGATGGTTATGTTCTCCTCTGCAGCAGGAGTCTCCATGGTGCCAATCTCTTCCTTAGCAGCTGGAGGCTTGATGGTGCCAATCTCTTCCTCAGCAGCAGGAGGCTCGACAATCGAGATTTGCTCTTCTGTAGAAGGAGGTTTGATGGTTATCTCCTCCTCTGCAGCAGGATGCTCCATGTTTGGGACCTTTTCCTCTGCAGCAGGAGGCTCGATGGTTGTGAGCTCTGGATCAGCTAAAAGAGTTTGCTTTTGTACCTTGCTAGCTTTGAAGGGAAGAAAATATAAGAAGAGAGTCGATGTTAAGCACTGCTTTGTACCAATGCCATTATTGTGCCCATGTGGCCCCTTGTGATAAAATTCTATGCAGTGTCTGTTCATAACCCCATTTTTTTTGTTGTATGACAGTTAGGTGGGTGACTTTAGATCCCCCCCCAGGGGAGCAAGAAATACAATGAATAAGAATGCTCCTAATTATTATAGAGACACAGTGAATAATGACCTCTCCTAAAATAATAATAATAGTGACACTTACATGAGACAATGAGGCATCGCTCCAGAGGGTGTCATGAGCCCTCTTGAGCACTTTCTGGAACATACAGAAAGTAGCAGTGTGAGACGGGCTGGCAATTTAATATTATTTATTCCCTATTTATCTAAGCATCTGTTCTGCATTTCATGCCAGAGAGAGGAGCATTACCAAGTAATGGGTAATGTTCTTCATTGTTGTCATCTTCGTGTCCAACATGCACAAAAGAAGATCGTGCTCTCTGAAAAATAATAATCCCACTGTGCGTTAATAAAACATTTCCCACCCTTATTGCCCTTTCACTTACCCCTGGGGCAATAGCAAATTATTTATAACATGTAATAAGACCATTTATGTTTTACCTACAATGTGCCATCGGTGCCGCATTGGACCCAGTAGTGATGTTCTGCAGGGAAAAACACATTTCCATTATATACTGTACTAAGAGGGAAAGGAATTCACATACAGTCAAGCTTTCAAAGTAGCAACTTCCTTTTAATATATAACATGCCTTATGGAAACAGTAGTATTTCAGCAGTTTATTGGATTAACAGAAAATATGCAATATGCATCATAAAATTAGACAGGTGCATAAATTTGGGCACCCCAACAGAGATATTACATCAATACTAAGTTAAGCCTCCTTTTGCAAATGTAACCGCCTCTAGATGCCTCTTATAGCCTTTGATGAGTGTCTGGATGGCGGTATTTTTGACCATTTGTCCATACAAAATCTCTCCAGTTCAGTTAAATTTGATGGCTGCCGAGCATGGACAGCCTGCTTCACATCGTCCCATAGATTTTTCATGATGTTCAAGTCGGGGTACTGTGATGGCCATTCCAAAATATTGTACTTCTCCCTCTGCATAAATGCCTTTGTAGATTTCCAAGTGTGTTGTTGAATATCCAATCCCCGCGTAACATCAACTTTGACTGATGCTTCAACATTATCCTGAAGAATTTGTTGATATTGGGTTGAATTCATCCGACCCTCGACTTTAACAAGGGTCCCTGAAGTAGCTGCTCAGCATGATGGAACCTCCACCAAATTCTACAGTAGGTCGCAGGTGTTTTTCTTGGAATGTAGTGTTCTTCTTCCGCCATGCAAAGTGCTTTTTGTTATGACCAAATAACTAAATGTTTGTCTCATCAGTCCAAAGCACTTTATTCCAAAATGTCTTAATGAGCTTTTGCATACAACATGCGACTGTTTGTGATGAAAGGAGTGCAGAAAAGGCTTCTTTCCTATCACAGAAAAGGCTTCTTTCCTATCAGCATAAATTATTATGCTGGCTGAGAAGAGTTCCCAAACTTTTTCATTTGACTTTTTTTTTCAATAACCTTTTTAAATATTGGAACAAGATCTGCTTTTCTCCAATCCATAGGCACCATACCAGATGAAAGCGAATCTGAGAAAATCAGAAATAGTTTAGCGCTTAACATTTCCTATGGAATACAGAAAAAGGCAGATATAAACGTATGACAAATTGTGTCACTTCCATCAGGTACTGGGCCTCCGTTTACATTGGAAGTTTGCTCACAGCAGCCAATCAGAATTGAGCAGTGGGGCAGTTAGAATGAGCACACAGTACATTGGGGAAAATTCTCCAAATTACCTAAAATGAGGGAGAGGAGCAACATCTGTCAGTCTAAGGGGTGTCACTCAACCTTTTCCCATTTTTTTCACTAAAATATGGGTTATTTGGCAAAAACTCTGAAGGAATATACACTTAACACAGAGCCAACCAATGGACAAAGTCAACTGTCAAATCCCTAGGTATGAAGTCACCTTATATGGGACTCTGCTGTATGTCCCTCACTCATTTTCTAGGCCAGGGGCAAGCATGAGCAAAAAGCCAGCAAAAGATGACCAAACCCCACTGGCCAATGGGGTGGCACAAAATCTACCCATGACATCTTTGACTTCCTGAATGAGAAAATGAAGGGCAAATATACCGGTGAGACCCAGATGGCTTCTGAAAAGAAGGGGAAGGAGCTGTGCAAGGACAGCAAGAGGGCACTAAGTGTGGCAATAACCGCTGAGAAGATTAAATAGAAGCAGCGAGAAATTAATCATTTAAAGGAAGCCCTGGCACTCAATGTGGGAAGGTAAGAGGGGTGTTTTGGGTGGGTACTTTCCATCTTCTGCAAAATATTTCCAGAAATACATTCCTGGCAGGCAGTGAGCTTATGTCAGGGGTTTTCAAACTTTTTGCAACATAGGACAGATTTGGTGAGGTGAAAATGTGTGGGGGCCGACCATTCAGTGTATGCACTTTAGATACCTTATTGAAGAAGGTCAATTAATTGCATTAATAATTCATTGTGGATTGTTGATTGACAATAGAATTAGAATTAATGATTGAAGTCTAATGAATTATTTATTGATTTAAGCTCTGGCAATTTAGATACCTCAATTAATTGAAAGAGGCACCCGGGCCACCTCACAGATTTGGTGAGTGACAAGCTCTGCTGATTTTCTACCATATTTGAAACAGAATTGTTCTTCCTTTAAGTGAAGGGCCTGGGGTTTGGACACCCAGGTCACCCCTTTCCACTCGGTGAGAATTACCCAGTGGCTTGCTTTTTGCTTTTTTCTATTTGATGTGTTTAGGTATCTAACAGCATCAAAGCAAGTTTATAATGGAGGTCGTTAATTAGTTAGTCCATATAGAGATTGGAGCCAGCCACCCATTTTTGTGTACGTGGGTTTAATTAATTGCACTAATAATAACGACCAACAACTTATTAATCAATTGACTTAAATATATTAATCAATTTACTTAAATAAAATCCTTAAGGGTTAGGCCACACTGGGCATTTTGGGGAGATTTGGCGTCTCGTCTTTGCGGCGACCAATCTCCCCAATGAGACTTCAGGCGACTTCTGAAAACGAATCGCCGTGTTTGATTAGCGCCATCGGGTTTTTTTTTTCTCATTTTAGCCGGCGCAGAGTGGGGGAAGGAGTTTGGGGAGATTGGTCGCCGCAAAGACAAATCGATTAGTCGCCAGGCGACCAAATCTCCCCAAAACGCCCAGTGTGGCCTTACCCTTAAAATGTCAGGAAGACAACAGTGGTGGATAATCGCAGAATCAACAGCCAAACAAGTGAACAACACTCTCTAGGAGGTAGGCATATCGATATCCAAGTCTACCATAAAGAGAAGACTGTATGAAAGTAAATACAGAGGGTGCACTGCAAGGTACAAGCCACTCATAAGCATCAAGAATAGAAAGGCTAGATTGGACTATGCTTAAAAAAAAAAACCATCTAAAAAAGCCAGCACAGTTCTGGAAAAACATTATTTGGACAGATGAAGATCAACCTCTACCAGAATGATGGCAAGAAAAAAGTATGGAAAAGACATGGAACAGCTCATTATCCAAAGCATACCACATCATCTATAAAACATGGCGGAGGCAGTGTGATGGCTTGGGTGTGCATGGCTGCCAGTGGCACTGGGACACTAGAGTTTATCCATCATGTGACACAGGACAGAAGCAGCTGAATGAATTCTGAGGTGTTCAGAGACACTGTCTGCTCAAATCCAGCTAAATGCAGTCAAACTGATTGGGAGGCATTTCATAATAAAGATGGACAATGACCCAAAACATAAAGCGAAAGCAATCCACAGGTTTTTTAAAGCAAAAAAGTGGAATATTCTTGAATGGCCAAGTCAGTCCCCTGATCTGAACCCAATTGAGCTGCATTTCACTTGTTGAAGACTAAACTTCGGACAGAAAGGTCCACAAACAAACAGCAAGTGAAAGCCGCTGCAGTAAAGGCCTGGCAGAGCATTAAAAAGGAGCAAACCCAGAATCTGTTGATGTCCATGAGTTCAAGACTTCAGGCCGTCATTGCCAGCAAAGGGTTTTCAACCAAGTATTAGAAATGAACATTTTATTTTCTGTTTTTTAATTTGTCTTATTACTTTTGAGCCCCTGAAATGAAGTGATTGTGTTTAAAAAAAAAAAGGCTTTAGTTCCTCACATTTTTATGAAATCTTTTTGTTCAACCCACTGAATTAAAGCTGAAAGTCTGCAGTTCAACTACATCTGAGTTGTTTTATTTAAAATGTAATGTGGTAATGCACAGAACCATAATTTATTATCAAAAGATTTATGGGCCTAACTGTATATGACTGATAGAGTGCACTTGCTGTTCCTATAGAAAAACAAGACCTAAGTAACCCCTCTACTACCATCTTATTTGCCAGCTGAGCTACATTGCACAAGGTTGGCCACTGCACTCTTGGCTCTTTCAGCTCCAACCCTCATGCTGAGCATCCTTGCACCTCCTGAGCTAACTCTACACTTTGTGGTGCCTCAGCATTAAGCTGTCGGATCTCCCGTGGCAGAACCCTCCCGCACACAGGAACTGGCTGTTAGTCACAGACACAAGAAAATGGCTGCATATCTGCTTTGAAGGTAAGAGGTGAGCGGGAGGAAGTGGACTCAGAAGTGGCCCTTGAATCAGGACTTGTCAGGTCAATGGCTCTAGCTGGTCAGACGGTGGTTATCCTTATTTTTGTCTCACTGGGTCACCCACTCACACCCTTTGATCTCTGTAGTACCTGGCAGTTCAATTAGACAAGCATAGATGCCCATTTTTGGTTGACAACCTCCACTCACTGCCAGGTTGTTCTGCACCCACAAGCTAATTACAGTGTGTATATAGGACGGTGTGTGTACAGGAGGGTGTCCTCCCAATGCCCTATTGCACCCAATTTCCACAGCTTCTTTTGCTGGTGGTTTCTACATCCCAGTGTGGTATTTGCTGGTCTCATAAATATGAGCGGCACCCCCTGCGATACATTACCTACATTGCAGCAATCCCCCCGGGCTTTTGTGCGATAGCCCCTAACACCCCATCCCTCTCTGTACAGCTCCCTCAGATGTTTAGATGGAGGGGATAGACAAATGATAGGGTGTGCAAGATGTTATGGATGTTAGGGGTTGATGGGAGTTGTAGTTCAGACTTAGGATCAGGCTGATAATATAAAGAGGCTGCTGGTGAAACCACAAGCACCCAGCTCATCCTTGCACAGAGCACACCTGCGCGCCACAGGAAGTGGTGTAACTGTACAGAGGCGACACCCTCCTGGGGATTTATTGCCGCAGAATGAACCCCAGCACCGACGCCATGAGGCCCAGAGAATGCGGCTGAGGATTTGGCTGAACTGCACCTGACCATGTCCCACTGCTTTCTCTCTCTTTGCACAGCTGGTCAGTACGTGTCCCATGGCTCCCACACCCAGCATCTCCTCGAAGAACTTTTTGCCCCTCTGCACTGGGCTGCTGGGGCTCTTCTTGCTGCTCGTCAGTCTCTGCACATTCTGCAGGAGGAGGTATGATGGGCACAAACATGGCACCAGGGGGAAATATTGGGTAACACTCCCACTATGGGACTATACGTGTGTGTGATACAGCTGCTGTAATAGAAGTTTAAGCGGGATGCTCACAAACACAAAGTTCACCATTTCTGTAATCGTAGCTGCCAATCAGAAATGTGTTTGCATTAGCATAACTGCACCAGAGTGAATCTACTAGTTGACTCCTATGGGTCACTACTCAAATACAAATTTAGTCTGTATTAATGAATCGGCACTTGTGCGTGACACAGCTATGTGCTATTCTCTGGGGCAGATACTGACTAGAGGGTCACATGAGAGGCACAGCTACCCCTTAGTCCTCCCAGCACAGCTCTCTCCATGTCAGGAATGTGACTGATGTACAAGTGAGAGCAGGCCTGGACTGGCAATAGGTCAGTTCGGGCAATTGCCCGAAAGGCCGCATTATGGTTTGTCCAAGTGGGCCGCTTCTAATCCTGATTAGAAACTATGCTGCAGCCGCAGCGTCTCTCACTAATGACTTCCGGCTGTTTCTGGAAGGCAGCCTGACACAGTGGGACAAGCAGTCCGAATAGTTAGCTTGGGGGAGGACATTGTATCTACTTAGCCATCTCCCCCTCCTGCAGGCAGTGTGCGATCATTTCACTATCGCTCTTGTGACCTGCTGCAGCTCCCGCCTCCCACCAATACTAACTTCAAGAAGAGATCCGCAGTCGGAAGAACAAGTGCGGGAGGGAGAGGCCTCTGAATTTCTGTGCAGCTCTGGTGAGCCAACGAGGGGCGAAAGAAGGGTGGATAATGAGCAATGTCAGGGTGTGGAGGAGGAGGATGACGGAAGCAGCTAATGCAGGTGGGCCTTGCCTGCTAACTTTGACTACCCCATAACCGACACAAACTGCATGTTCCTGACTATCCAGCTGCCTCCTTCTCTGCACCCTTCACAGGCAACTTACACATTCTCTGACAGCCCCCCCCCCATTACTTCATTGACTGCTGCTGAATTGGCTACTACCTCCAATCAGACACCCCCCAAGAAAGTTTTTTCCATGCCCCCCCCAAGCAATAAAGTTTGCTTGGTGTCACCAGTTACATACAGGCTATGTGGGTTATTCTCTTATTTCATTTTACTTTTAAACCCCATTTCTTTTTATTTTACTGCTGGAACTCCCCCCCCCCCCTCCTCTGCCCTCCTCACAGTCATTTATCTTGTCTGTACACTAATTTTTTTGTTGTACTTAGGCTGGGGTGCATATAGTGATTAAATTAAATAAATCAAATGCAGGCTATTGTATTATCAATAGATTCATAAAATACATTAAATATTATTATTTATTAATATTAATGAATTGATTAAATAAATTAAATGGAGTACTGGTGTTTATAAAATGTGTGTGTCTGTGTATAAAGTAGAACACCAATTTACGTTTTTCAGGGGACCAGAAAAACAAATGTAAAATCAGGGAGATGTGTTAAAGTGACTTTTTCTTCAAGTACTGGTTAGCTTTTGTGAATAAAGGAAGGCCCTCAAGCTCAGGTTTTCTGGTGGGCCCCAGGTGCCCCAGTCCGACACTGGTGCCATTGGTGCAACTAGTCTTCTTGGTGGCCCTAGCATTCGTCTGCTGCGCAGGACTACAAAAAGGGATGTTAGTCCTGGGTACTTGGGCAAACACCTCTGCCTAGACTGGAAGCAGGGCAGACAAGTCACTTCTGAGCACCCCCCCCCCCCATACTTGACCCTAAGGCTAATGTCACACTTAGGTGATTTGTGTTGTTTGAAGTACATATCCAGCACTTCTTGCTCCTGTTCTTCTCTGGTTTATGTGCTGTAAACCGTATCTTTTTTAGTACTATATGTTCAGGATCCAACTAATGACCTGCATGATTTTTTTGCAGTTTTACCCCAATATATGAGTGAATGTGTACAAGACCAGCGCGTGTTTACATGTGGGCTGCTTTGATTTTTTTGCCCGGGCTGCTTTTTACCCCCAGTCCGGCCCTGAGTGAGAGTTGTTGGGGATCAGTAATTAAAGGGCCACAGGTTTGCTCACTATACTGATCTCATACTGTCCATGCTGTCTAGTGCTCATATGAGCCTGTGAGATGTGCTGTAGCGACACTGTAGGAGGGATATAACTTTTATTTCCCTGTGGGTACATTGCAACTATATAGACTTCTGTGTAGACCCATATCTTATCTATCATAAATAAGGCAAGACTGTATGTTCTTCTGCCAATCTAGCTAAAAGCACCATCAGCTAAAGCATTGTAACTATAGCAGGTTATGTGTCCTGTTTTGATTGTATTAGGAAGAAAAGGAAGATGCAGAGAGCACAGAGCAAGTATCCCAGTGGGGTGGCCTTGGTGGATGTGGTAAGTGCAAAATTTATGGAGCTGAAGGTAGAGTCCTGCACGGTTCCATTTTTTGGAACCCGTACCCGACCCACAACCTGCAACCCCCTTGGACCCGTTACTCGACCCGCAAGTACCTTATCTGCAACCCGGGCCAGTGCTGTCATTGTAAACCAGAGGTTACATCATGGGAAGTAGACGTGATCAGAAAAAAAAGAGTAAAAACCGCTATTGAGAAGACCCGCGGCCCGACCCGCAAACCCGCAGTATCGCCGCCCCTCGACTATACCTGCACCCGGTACCACAGGTTTCTGCGGCTAAGCCGCGGGTACCCGACCCGCTGCAGGACTCTAGCTGAAGGGTGTAATTATGATGGGGCGGGAAAGTATAGACCGGGAAGTGAGTTGAAGTATCTAGTTCTAATTGATGGCAACTCTGTACTTGGGGCTAATGTGATAGAAAGAGCTAAAAGAGTCACTAACATGACTCTGTTTGCCTTACAGTCTCTGCTGCGTCAAACCCAGCTGCGCTCTCTCAGTAAGTCTGACACCAAACTGCATGAGATCCAGCGACCCCGTCCAGGATACCCCCGTAAGTTCACACTCACACCTTTAAAAGATAAAACCAGTGAGTGAGAGGTTACAGCAGGTGAGTGAAGCATTAGTGAGGGGTTACATCAGGTGAGCAAGGGGTTACAGTGGTCTGGGTGATCTCATGTGACCCCTAGTGGGCTAAAGTGGAGATTCCCAGCAGGTGGAGCTCAAGCCTCAGTACCTATGGTAGGGTGATGCCACCATTCCTCTAGCCTGTGCTGGTTGGCCTGTCTCTGAAGGTGAGGGAAGGGGCACAGACAGTGTAGGGGTCTATTGGAGGTACAGTCGCCTCTTGCTATGCTAATTGGTACATACCAATAATACCCAGCAGGGGGCATTCACATACTAGACAGCAGAAGTCAGCACTCAGCAATGGAAACTTTTGCAGTTGGGGTGCACGTCTCAGGTAGCCACTTCCACCTTAATATTCAATATTCCCAGGTAGACAGCACCACACATGCAGTCAGGTTCCTTAAAAAGCCTTTATGAGAAAAATATGGCATTCACATACTGCCAAGCCTACTTACCCTCTGCATTTTTCCTTTGTTTGGATTTCAGAGCTCAGGCCAATCAGTATGGACCCTGTGTACCCTCCGTCCAAGTGGCAAGTCCCATGTCCCAGAGCTGATAATGATGACACTTACTCCAACCTGGCTTTTGCCCCTCAGCCACTCACGTTCAGTGGGTATGAGACTGTGGGCTTCACAGTGGAGCCAAATAGGCCAGCCAGTGGTGCTGCAGAGTATGCCTGTATACGGAAAGGGAACAAAAGTGGCGGTTCAGGAGTCCAGAAGCAGAACCGGGACCAGTGGCCCATGGTTCCATCCCCCTCCCCTGAGACAGATGCTCTCAAAGTAAGTGTCTTTCATACCAATGCCATATGGGCATCAACTCATACTACCTGCTTTATATCCCCTATTTATATTGCTCTGTTGCATTCTCCTTATGTTACAGCCTAAAGGTTAAGTTTTTACTTTAAGTAATTTTTCAGTATCTAGTAGTGATAAGTATAGAGCAACTTTACTAGAACTGGACTTGTTGAGATAAATTCACATAAAAGATACTCCTATCATTCAAATAGGAGATCCCAGTATACAATGTTCATGTTATTCTATAATAACCAGTTATTCCCACTTTTGGAAAGTTCATGTAGGAGATACTCATATCATTCAATGTAAACGTTTAGTGTCACTCTAAAATAACCAGTCATTCCCGCTGCTGGAAAGTTCACGTCCTCATATAATTCTAGTAAATAGAAACAGCCTATGTTACACTATAACAAGCAGTTCCTATAAACAGTTCCATTAATTAATTAATCCCCACCCACCTACCTGTCCCTATCATTGTTTGCAGAAAATTTACATTGATTGCACAACTTTTTACACAATTTTATAGGTAAGTTTGTGCTTCTGGCTGGGCTTCTCATTGGGAAGGGGCCTAGGACAAATGACTCCCCGTCCTCCCCCTGATCATGGTGTTGCCACCCTTTATTGGGCTATTCACTTATTCAGTAGTTGTTTGGTCTCCTCAATAGATCTGTGCTTTGTATACTTATTGCTTGTGCTTGGACGTTCCATGGAGTACCGGGTTCTCTCTGTGGGTTGGGCTTCTGTTCCTACTCCACCCAGACACTTTGTGCAAAAGCCCAGTCTGGGCACCAAAGGCTACTTGTGTTTCTTCTACCCATTATTGGGCACCCAGTAGTATTCTAATACCCCCAGTTTTTATTCTGGAGAATGAGAATTCGTAAATATTGATCAATATGAGTGGGTTTCCTTTATAATTCAATATTCAGATTTAGTTGGCCATTCCCATCTGCCCATGTGAACCTGATGTTCTGCCTGCTGGGTTAGGAATTCTGTGACAGCGGCAACCTCAAATGTTTTCACCTACATATATGATCCAATGGGTCAGTGCTGTTACCTTGTAAGTGTTCCAGGCTCTCCTTCCCCCTTCCTTCATGTAAATGTTCCCTATGAGGACAGACCCAGACAGCCCCAGGACATATCCTTGGGCCTAAACTAAGTGCTGATAAGACCCGTATAAAACTTGTTCTGGGCCAAGCTTTGTTCTTTTGATTCAGATTCATCACTGCCAGATTCTATATATCATTTCTCACAGCACTCTGTCTGCTTTTGCTAAGCTTTCTTATGCCATCTGCCACCCAATCAGTGGCATAACTATAGAGTTGGCAGACCCTGCAGTCAAGGGGGCCATAAAACTCAGGGTCTTTGCCTACCTGAAAATTCACAAAGTCTTTTGGCTCCAAGCTTCTTTAGATGTGTGCCCTGTATTTGTACAATGGCTGCCATTAAGCAAGGCTGGGCTGCTGGCTTCTTATTAAAGTGGACCTGTCACCCAGACATGAAAAAACTGTATAATAAAAGTCCTTTTCAAATTAAACATGAAATCCAATTTCTAATTTTTATTAAAGAATTCATAGCTGTACGCTCATTTAAAAATCTCAGCTGTCAATCAAATATTGTCTGCCTCTCCTCTATGCCTTAGGCATAGAGGCGGGGCAGACAATTACTTTCACTTTCCATTCAGCACTTCCTAGATGTCACTACTCTCCCCACATTCCCTTCGCCGTTTAATTGTGTAGCCAGTACATGGGGATGGACATCAGGTCCCCCATTCTGGTGAACAAACAAGATATTGAGATGATGCAAGACTTATCTTAATAACAGTGTCCACAAAATGGCTCCTTGTTATAATTATGAATTCCCAGACTGAAGAAAACAAGATTCAAATAATTTATATAGTGTTATTCATTTTGCTTGACTAATGTGATAAAATAGGATTTTGAATTCTTGTGATATGAGTACCAAGAAATACACTGCCCCATGCAAAGAAAGTAGAGACAGTCACACGAGTACTGAGATATACTTCCCCACATGCAAAGAAAGCAGAGACAGTCACATGAGCACTGGGAAATAACCTTCCCTGTGCAGAAACATGAGTAGCAGGAAAAACACTCCCCCATACAAAGTAAAGACATCCACATGAGCAGGGAATACAAAACAAGATGGCCACAGTTGTGCAAGGTGGAGACCGTGGAAGAAGAACAAAGTAGGTTTTTCAGCCTGTGCCTGTTCAGTTGGCAAGGGCAACTCCCAGCACCCAACATTAGGGTTGTATTATAGCCCCAGCTAAGCAACATGGCAGCAAAGACTCCACTGGGGACAGAATTGTTTAATTCTTTAATAATTTAATTGTTTAATGCAATAATTTAATTGTGTGCCCTGGTATTCCACTTGTGCAGCTGGAGGAGATGTACTCTAAAGTGAACAAGAAGAAGAAGCCCATGGACGTATCAACCAGACAGGGGGCCACTGAGAAAGCTCCAGCCTTTGGCATGACTGCTGGCAATTCCCCCAAACGGGTTCTTTCTGCCCAATCAGAGGAGGAGGACCTGTATGAAAGCATCAGTGAAATGGACAGCTGTGCCCCAGAGTCTGATGGAAATGGCGAGGGGGAGTTATCACAGAATTTTAGCTTCCCCCACACTAATACTGGGAGAAACTGCTGACTGGGGGCAGGAGTGGGGCCCCACCAGGCTTCTGACACATGGATTGCCAGCATGAGATGAGCACATATCAGGGGCGTAACTACAGAGGAAGCAGATCCTGCGGCTGCAGGGGGGCCTAGGAGGTATAGGGGATCTCACAAGACCCTTAATACATGAGCAATATCAACACATATTGGTAAAACAGGACAACCTCTGGATATGTTGGGGGCCCTAAAATGAATGTGCTGTGGGGCCCAGTATAATCTAGTTATGCCACTGGCACATATAAAAGCTTTATTCAGGGAAGTTCTGCTTGGCGTATTTCTTAAGTGTTTGCATCGTGCTCTTTGATTCTGTAACACTGGCTCCTCCCGCCTATGGAATCATTTGTGCAAAGTTATTGGCTGAATACATTAGTGATGTTGCACCTGTGTGCCTATAAGGGTAGGACTACATGGACGTTGTCGGAGTGATCCGACGTGCTGCAACAAAATGCCACCGAAATAAGGTGATTGCATTGTCGGATGAAGTTGCATCGTTGATCCGACATGATACGACTGGCAGATGCTGCACACTGTATCTGCATCCGACAGTCGCGTCGGATCAACACTGCGACTTCATTTGACATTTCTATCGCTTACCTTATTTCTGTTGAATGCGACTTCCCGAAGGCGTTTTGTCGCAGCATGTCGGATTGCGCAGAAAACGTCCAGGTAGTCCTACCCTTAGGGGTATTAATGCAAAGGGTATGGCTTTCCAGAGCCAGGCCCTGTATATGGGATGGGGGGGGGGGGGGTTTGTCTTGCTGGTAATATCCTCAGGCGCAGGGTTCAGACTAAGTGTCAAGATGTGAGCATTGGAAACAGTTGGATTACATTGATAAATTATAATATATTCTTATACTTTGTAACAATACTCCCTCTGAGCATGTAGCAGTAAATGTATAAGCAGTAGATTTATATAAAGGAAACCTGGCCAATCACAGGCTGCCCTCTCTGCTGCTCCTGGTATCCGATGCTTATTGGCCCCCATACAGGGCCTCTATGTGGGCAGAGCTTGAGCAGCTATTGATTGGGAAGGTTGGTCAGGTGAGTGCTTTATTTCTGTGGCCCTAACCCAACAGAACCAAAAACTTTTTTGACGAGCGTCATTTTTTTTGACATTCAAATTCATGCAAGTCTATGGGCGTCATTTCCGCTGTGAAAAAAATTCGCCCATCCCTAAAAGTGACATCAATTCTCCCTTTTTAAACAAATAATTTGTTTTAGAAGGGTTGGTCATGGATTTGAAAGTATAATTGCCCTGGTAGGATTCCCCACATAGTATACATGTCATTTTAACCTGGTCTGAAATGGTCCTGGGTATGAAAAATGGCACAAAACGTGGTCGTGTGTCGGTTCTTCCTGACGCAAACCTGTCTTGGGGGGGGGGGGAGGAAAATATGAGACACCCCCCAAGTAATTGTAATCAATAAATTAATCCCACGGGCGGGTGCCCATGGACTTTTTACCCTGAAGCTACCTCTTCCTGTCGAGTGCACATACGCAGTACCGTGAAGAGCCAACCTTTTAATTAGTAACTTTTAGCAATATTCTAAGAAAATTTGCAGTTGGTTTTTATTTTCTATCATTTGTGTTTGAGTTATTTATCTTTTTATTTAACAGCTTTCAAGTTTGCCATTTCAGCCCTCTGGTTGCTAGGGTCTAGAGATGTCGCGAACTGTTCGCCGGCGAACTTGTTCGCGCGAACATCGGGTGTTCGCGCTCGCCGGAAGTTCGCGAACGTCGCGCGACGTTCGCCATTTTGGGTTCGCCATTGTTGGCGCTTTTTTTTGCCCTCTCACCCCAGACCAGCAGGTACATGGCAGCCAATCAGGAAGCTCTCCCCTGGACCACTCCCCTTCCCTATAAAAACCGAAGCCCTGCAGCGTTTTTTCACTCTGCCTGTGTGTGCTGAAGAGATAGTGTAGGGAGAGAGCTGCTGCCTGTTAGTGATTTCAGGGACAGTTGAAAGTTTGCTGGCTAGTAATCGTTTTGAT
Source organism: Xenopus laevis (assembly GCF_017654675.1). NCBI lineage: Eukaryota > Metazoa > Chordata > Amphibia > Anura > Pipidae > Xenopus > Xenopus laevis. The sequence continues at coordinate 17,450,823 of NC_054388.1, read as the reverse complement.
ACTGCTCTGTTATTGGAGGGACAGAAGTCTGCAGGGGTTTGAGGGACATTTTAGCTTAGGTAGCTTTGCTGGCTAGTAATCTACCTTCTACTGCAGTGCTCTGTATGTAGCTGCAGTGGGCAGCTGTCCTGCTTCTGATCTCATCTGCTGACTGCTGCAATAACAGTAGTCCTTGTAAGGACTGCTTTTATTTATTTTTTTGTTGTTTTACTACTACTACTACTACTACTATAAGAGCCCAGTGCTATTAGTCTAGCAGTGTTGGGGAGTGGGACTGGTGTGCTAATCTGCTGCTCCTAGTAGTTCAGCAGCACCAACTTTAATTTTTTTTTTTTTAATATTCATTTTTTTTTATTTTACTTTTTTTTATTTTACTACCGCTATAGTAGTGTATAAGTTGACCTTTTAGGCATTATTTGCCCTGTAGGCATTATTTGCACAGTGTTTTCTTCAACCCGCCATCTAGCTGTGTGACCTTGTTCACATTCTGTCTAAATATCCATAATATTACCGTCTCCAGAAAAAACACCGGAGTGACTTTTTTCAAGCAGCCATAATATATTTTACGTAATCCGTATCCACCGCTGTAGTAGTGTATACGTTGACCTTGTAGGCATTATTTGCACACTGTTTTCTTCAACCCGCCATCTAGCTGTGTGAGCTTGTTCACATTTTGTCTAAATATTGATAATATTATCGTCTCTAGAAAAACCACTTGAGTTACTTTTTTTCAAGCAGCATTCATATATTTTACGTAATCCGTATCCACCGCTGTAGTAGTGTATACGTTGACCTTGTAGGCATTGTTTGCCCAGTTTTTTTGGCCGCAGCCACTGAAGCACAGAGGCCAGAAAAAATATGCCATATAAATGCTGAAAATAGTCATTTTTTGCCATACGTTGACTCAACGTATATGGCAAAAAATGACTATTTTCAGCATTTATATGGCATATTTTTTCTGGCAACTGTGCTTCAGTGGCTGCGACCAAAAAAACTGGGCAAACAATGCCTACAAGGTCAACGTATGGCAAAAAATGACTATTTTCAGCATTTATATGGCATATTTTTTCTGGCAACTGTGCTTCAGTGGCTGCAACCAAAAAAACTGGGCAAACAATGTCTACAAGGTCAACGTATGGCAGTTGTTTAAAGAGAACAGTAGATTACTAGCCAGCAAAGCTACCTAAGCTAAAATGTCCCTCAAATCCCTGCAGACTTCTGTCCCTCCAATACAGAGCAGTATCAAGCAGATTACTAGCCAGCAAACTTACTATCATCTGTCCCTGAAATCACTAACAGCTCTCCCCCTACACTATCTTTTCCAAGCACACACAGGCAGATTTTTCAGATACATTTTTGCCCTTGATCCCCCTCTGGCATGCCACTGTCCAGGTCGTTGCACCCTTTAAACAACTTTAAAATCATTTTTCTGGCCAGAAATGTCTTTTCTAGATGTTAAAGTTCGCCTTCCCATTGAAGTCTATGGGGTTCGCGAACCGTTCGCGAACCGCTCGCGTTTTTGCGCAAGTTCGCGAATATGTTCGCGAACTTTTTTTCCGACGTTCGCTACATCCCTACTAGGGTCTTAATTACCTGGAATATGAATAGGAGAGATCTTGAAAAGCAGCAGTAACAATACATTTGTAGCCTTACAGAGAATTTGTTTATAGATGGGGTCAGTGACCCCAGTTGAAAGCAGGAAAGTCAGAAAAAGAAGACAAATAATTCAAAAACAATAAAAAAGAAAAAATGATGGCCAATCGAAAAGTTGTTTAGAATTAGCCATTCTATAAAAGTGAACCACCCCTTTCAGCAAAAAAGCTTTCACTCTACCGTACATTCACATGCAGGGCCATCAGGGGGTACAGTTGTACAGGGCCCAGGACTAAAGGGGGCCCCGGCTGTGCTGCAGCTTTCGAATTACCCTGCCCCCCCTTAAAGGAGAAACAAACCCATTATTAAAAAAAACCCTACACCCCTACCCGACATAGACCTTCCTCCCCCCCCCCCGGGCTAGCTGCTTCTCTGGGCCAAATGCCAATTTTTACTTATCCCTCGGTGCAGAGTCAGGGATCGCAGTTCACGGCAGCCATCTTCCGGGTCTTCGTGTCTTCTTCCGGAGCTTCAGCAATTACTGAAGACCCGGAAGATGGCTGCCATCAACGCCAATCCCTGAATCTGCACCAAGGGGTAAGTAAAAAGTTAGGGGCATTTGCGCAGGGTAGCAGCTAGGCTGGGGGAGGAGGGAGGGGGGGTCTACGTGGGGTAGGGTTTTTTTTTTTTTAATAAGGGGTGCCGAAGATCTGAAGCGCCAAAGACATGAAAGGAGCAGATGCTGAAGTCCCGAAGCCTAGAAAAGACTCAAAGCCATAAAAGGAGCTGAAGAAAACCAAAGAAGCCGCTACCGCAGAGAACAAGGAAGAAAAACCTAAGGCAAACCTAAGGCAAGTTCTGTGCACACAGGCCTCTGAGCTACTGACGAAGGAAGTCACTTGTACAGTTTCCCAGCAGGTGCAGTTTCCTGCTAACAGGAGCCCCAGCCCAGGGTATAAGGTAATAAATGACAACACCTCTTAAAGGAGACATATTGTCTTAAAATAAGAACGTACCAGTGTATTATACTCATTTAGATATAGAAGAATTGTGCTTGTATTTCATTCTGATTTATTGAATATTTCTGCAAAAACCCTAATAATCACTCCCTTCTCTTCCACTTTCTGCTCCCTGAATGCCCAGGCTGTGTAGGGGAGCCGGCAGCTCACTGCACTGTAGGACAGGAACCAATCAGCAGCATACAGGACCTGATAGGGAACTGAAGCCTCTCTTTGCTTGTGTTACTGCTGGGCTGTGATTGGCTGTCCCCCTCCTACTGTGCTTCTGGCAGGGACCGTTAAGACACACCCACCTCATTTAAAACACAGACAGGGACCAAAGAACATCTATAGGGAGCTCCAATAAAGGGGCTATTTTTAAAAGATAATGTTAATTTTTAACACCATGTAAAAGCAACACCATATATTACTTTGCCTACAAAATGAGGGTTTTTTCATTTATCCTATATGTCTCCTCTAATTCTAGTGGCACCTTCTCAAGCAGGCCCGGACTGGCAATAGGTCAGTTCGGGCAATTGCCCGAAAGGCCGCATTATGGTTTGTCCAAGTGGGCCGCTTCTAATCCTGATTAGAAACTATGCTGCAGCCGCAGCGTCTCTCACTAATGACTTCCGGCTGTTTCTGGAAGGCAGCCTGACACAGTGGGACAAGCAGTCCGAATAGTTAGCTTGGGGGAGGACATTGTATCTACTTAGCCATCTCCCCCTCCTGCAGGCAGTGTGCGATCATTTCACTATCGCTCTTGTGACCTGCTGCAGCTCCCGCCTCCCACCAATACTAACTTCAAGAAGAGATCCGCAGTCGGAAGAACAAGTGCGGGAGGGAGAGGCCTCTGAATTTCTGTGCAGCTCTGGTGAGCCAACGAGGGGCGAAAGAAGGGTGGATAATGAGCAATGTCAGGGTGTGGAGGAGGAGGATGACGGAAGCAGCTAATGCAGGTGGGCCTTGCCTGCTAACTTTGACTACCCCATAACCGACACAAACTGCATGTTCCTGACTATCCAGCTGCCTCCTTCTCTGCACCCTTCACAGGCAACTTACACATTCTCTGACAGCCCCCCCCCCCCATTACTTCATTGACTGCTGCTGAATTGGCTACTACCTCCAATCAGACACCCCCCAAGAAAGTTTTTTCCATGCCCCCCCCAAGCAATAAAGTTTGCTTGGTGTCACCAGTTACATACAGGCTATGTGGGTTATTCTCTTATTTCATTTTACTTTTAAACCCCATTTCTTTTTATTTTACTGCTGGAACTCCCCCCCCCCCTCCTCTGCCCTCCTCACAGTCATTTATCTTGTCTGTACACTAATTTTTTTGTTGTACTTAGGCTGGGGTGCATATAGTGATTAAATTAAATAAATCAAATGCAGGCTATTGTATTATCAATAGATTCATAAAATACATTAAATATTATTATTTATTAATATTAATGAATTGATTAAATAAATTAAATGGAGTACTGGTGTTTATAAAATGTGTGTGTCTGTGTATAAAGTAGAACACCAATTTACGTTTTTCAGGGGACCAGAAAAACAAATGTAAAATCAGGGAGATGTGTTAAAGTGACTTTTTCTTCAAGTACTGGTTAGCTTTTGTGAATAAAGGAAGGCCCTCAAGCTCAGGTTTTCTGGTGGGCCCCAGGTGCCCCAGTCCGACACTGGTGCCATTGGTGCAACTAGTCTTCTTGGTGGCCCTAGCATTCGTCTGCTGCGCAGGACTACAAAAAGGGATGTTAGTCCTGGGTACTTGGGCAAACACCTCTGCCTAGACTGGAAGCAGGGCAGACAAGTCACTTCTGAGCACCCCCCCCCCCATACTTGACCCTAAGGCTAATGTCACACTTAGGTGATTTGTGTTGTTTGAAGTACATATCCAGCACTTCTTGCTCCTGTTCTTCTCTGGTTTATGTGCTGTAAACCGTATCTTTTTTAGTACTATATGTTCAGGATCCAACTAATGACCTGCATGATTTTTTTGCAGTTTTACCCCAATATATGAGTGAATGTGTACAAGACCAGCGCGTGTTTACATGTGGGCTGCTTTGATTTTTTTGCCCGGGCTGCTTTTTACCCCCAGTCCGGCCCTGTTCTCAAGGCTTCTGCTTTATTTAAACTTCAGAACAGAGCTGAATAATTATGTCAACTTCTGTGCCCCATCAAGGCTACGGGTGATTTCGGGGCAGGCTTGAATGAGAGGCACGTTACACAATACAGGATTTGCCTCTGTGTACAGCCCAACCAAGAAATCAGCGGCACAAACCCAATTGAAACCCTAAAACATCACTCAGAATAGGTAGAAATTTTAACCAATCACTAGACTCGCCTGTCACCAGCTGGCTAAACTACAACCAATGAGCGATTACCTACAACCAATCAGCAATCGCTCTTCTAAGCGACGCAACCAATTAGCGGCTTGCATATATCAGCGTAACTAAAACACCGACACACGAGACGGACCCAGCTGTCCATTGGTTGCTAAGTGTCCCATTAGTGCAACCAGGAAAAGGTTCCAGCCGTTCACGTACTAAGGATTCCCTGCGCATCAGAACAGTTCCAGCCACTGCGACCAATATGTTCGCTTAGGGGCTGTCGGGAGTGGTCGGAACTTAGTGACAGCAGAGCGCAGAGGCTAGCAAATCGCCCCGCATCTTTGTGAGCACGTGACACAAGTGTTCGGGAAAACAACAACAATCCCCCAGCCAATGGAAATAGGGGGTATGGCCACGTGCCAAGGGGCGTGCCGCTTGTTGATGTTCGATCTTGGCCTATTGGAACCAAGGAGGAGGGTGGGTGTGAAGGGAGCGCAAGGCGGAGGTGGGCGTGGTACCGGTGCGCGCGTTTCCCCGTTCGGTCTCTTTTCCCGTCCCGAATATGGCGGCCGCGAGCACCGCACTACCGCTCCGAGCTCCCAGGAGCAGCATGGGAGGCGTGCGGGAACCTGGGCCCTGGCAGGGAGCGGAGGTAACTGGAGTGGGCCGGGGAGGGGCAGCTATACACTACCTCTATTCCCCGCACCGGCCCCCGGGGTGACTGTCACGTGCACACACTTACCCGCCCGCTTGTCTCAAGGGTCATCGTCCCATAAACTGACACCGGCCCCGCCCCCCTCAGGGTTACCTGTCTTGTACTCCCAGGCCTTTCCCTTCCGAGGTTGACTGTCATTTATATATTCTGCCCCTCCCCCAGCGTCATACGCACTGGCCCCGCCCCGCCCAGGGTTCTCATGTTCATTAACTTTATCCACCTGTGTTCAAGGGTAACTGTTGCACGCACCGCACGTACTGGCCACGCCCCCCTTTGGGTAACCATCATATGGCGCATTGGCAGGCCCTACTCCCAAGAGTAACTGTGATATATACACACACCCCAGCCTGGCCCCTGTAACTGCCAGATATGATCAAGGTACCAGTAATGCAGGGATGAACTGGGGTTCATTGGGGTGTAACTCTTAGTAGGAGGTGAGGTGCCACCTAGATGTCATGTTACTCCAACACACTCACTCAGACATAGCAACTCCCCTTATAACCTCCATAATACTCCCTAGTACTCCTAGACACCAGTATAACTGACTTCCCCCCAATAATACCACCCCTGGACACCCATATCACCGAGCCTTCACCCCACTAATATCCACCCCATGTGCCCCTGGGAACCACTAGTACTGAACCTCCCCCCCCAATACCCACTTCTCCCAGGAACTCCTAGGTACCAGTAGTATGGAGTCTTCCCCCTTAATACTTGCCCCAGGTACCCCTGGGCACCAGTAATACTAATTTCCCCCAATTATATTTGCTCCCAGGTGCCACTGGTCACTTATAGTATTGACTCCCCCTCTCCTAATACGCTCCCCCCTGGTGCCCACAGGCACTGAACACTGAGCCTTCCACCAATTAATACTTACCCACTACTCTTGGGTACCCCTGGACACCAGTATTACTAACCATTGCCCTCACTAATACTCACCCTCATATGCCCCTGGCACCTGTATTACTGACTCCCACTAGTACTCACCCCTGGGCACCCGCAGTACTGAGCTTTTCACCCGTAATACTCAGCCCCAGGTGCCTGGTCACTAGTAGTGCTGAGCCTTCCCCTCAATACTGATTACTCCCAGGTGCCTGGTCACTAGTAGTTCTGATCCCCGTCCCAATACTCAGCCCCAGGGTAGTACTGAGTCTTCCCCCATTAATACTTACCCAATACTCCCAGGTCCCTGGGTACCAATAATAATGAGCTCCCCCCCCTAATACTTTACCCTCAGGTGCCCAGTATTAATGACAATTCCCCCAACTGATACCCACCCCCCAAGTCTGTGCCTCATGTTCAAGGGGAAGTAAACCCATATATCTATAAATATGTACCTACATACATGTCTAGTAATAAAATGCTAAGCAGCCTCCCCTCATTATATAAAGTTATAGGTAAATGTGTCTGTTTGTCTCTACACTGCTAGTTCTCCTAGGCTTTACGTCAACATTTTTCTTATAGAGCTGACAGTCTAATCAATACTGATCTCACCTGCAGGTGTCCCTCTCTTGCTGTGACTCTGGAGCCAGATTTGAGCGTGACAGGATTTTGGAGTCTCAGGCCGGGCATGGCCAGCACCATATACTTCCTACCCAGCAGCCTCAGTATGGTAGCAGCTACAGCCCACAGGCACCGCCCTCTTCTGTCATTCCTGTCCCCAAACACAGGTCAGTGGGAGAAGAGGGGCAAGTACCAGATCTCTGCTTCAACTACAGGGACATAGACATATGGGGCATTAGGAGAGTAATACCTGTACCAAGGAGCTTACAGTCTACAATGGGACAGGTTATTGTACACGTAATACTTCCCCCTGTGTTCTTCAGAGGCATGTTAAAAGAAGCAGGTATTTAATCAGATCCCGACCCCCCCTTAAACCCCCTTTGTAGGTAATGGGTGGGGAAGGCGTGGGCACATTATGGGGGACTTGTACACACACACACTCGCAAACACACCCACACTTGTTTTCACACATACACACAGACTCACACACATACTGTACATACAGACTCACACACATACACTCAGCCACACTCACATGCTCTTGGATAGTGGCAGGGGGTTTGTCCGCTGTTGCGTATAGGAAGAGGGCAGAACCCATAGAAAGGAAAGAAACTGGCTGAGAGAGGTGAGTACTGAACAGAAAGAAGCACCAGGAGAAGTAAATCCAGAGGAGGGATAAATGGATTCTTGGCCAGAATAAAAGTAGCAGTTGAGCATGAGGGACATGAATTCTGCCTCTTCCTTATTATGGGGTTATCCCTGTAACATATTGAGTTAAATTGCACAATAAATGTGCAAGAATGAAGTTCTGCTGTTGAGCCTTTTTGTTCCTACTAAGTTTCTTCAATGCAGCAATTATAACCCTGGTGGTAGGAGTAGAGGAACTATATTTTAAGGCTTCCATATTGACCTAAAGTATGGCACAGATCATTGTTTACCCTTTAATAACACCATTGGGGGAGTTTGTTAAATCTGGCTGCAATTGGATTGTGACTCGGAGAGAAGTTGTGGGAAGGAAGTAGAAGCAATAGGGAGTTATGAGGAGGGTTATATGGAGCAATATGATGAGTTATGAGGGGTTAGATGGAGCAATGGGCTGAGTTATGGGGGTTAGATGGAGCAATGGGAGGAGTTATGGGAATGGTAATATGAGACAATTGGAGGAGTTATGGGGGGTTAGATGGAGCAATGGGAGGGGTTATGGGAAGGGAAATATGGGGCAATGGGAGCAGTTATGGGGGTTAGATGGAACAATGGGAGAAGTTATGGGAATGGTAATATGGGCAATTGGAGGAGTTATGGGGAGGTTTATATGGAGCAATAGGAGGAGTTATAGGGAGGGTTATATGAAGCAATAAGAGATGTTATGGGGAGGGGTATTTGCTGGAGTAAATAACATATAGAGAGTTGGCAATACAGGGTGGGAGTTACAGGGGAGCTATCATATTGCTATGCTGGGAGTTTTAGAAGGTAGATTTCCTTTCATAACCATATGTATCTGTCACTTTACTTCAGGCTGGATGAGGCAATTGCTGCTGCTGCCTTGACGAGTTTGTCATCGGGCCCCATGGCTCTGGGAGTGGGGAGCACAGGTAAGTGTGGGGTATTGCTGGGGTGGGGCTACAGAGGAGCATATACATATAGAAGGGAAGTGATGGAACAAGACCCTCATAGAATTCAGCTTTCTAACCCTGTTTCTGGGACCCCCCTCTGGGAAGTGTGGGCACTTACAAACCTCTGGGTCAGTGATGATCAGTAGGGGTGGAGCAGCCTGGAACTCCCAAAATCAGCCCAAAACATTTTATTTTCCTCAGGATACCATGATACCACCCTTAAATGTCCAGTGGCACCAACTTATGAATTGCATTATGGATCATAATCCCTTCTTATCGCTTCCTCTCATTTTGTTTGCTGCAGACTCTAACGGACAACAGTGTTGGGATAGCACTGCCGTTTCCTCCATTCACAGAAGCATAAATACCAGTGGGCTGTACATTGAAATGCCTGCCTCATCCATCTCATCTCCCCCTCCGCACTCAGCGCACTCCTGCTTCCACCCAGATGCTGCCATTGAGGATTCAGACACCACCCACCTCTTGTTTGGTGATCCGATTCCACGAAAGAGAAAGGTGAGGGTTTCTCCTTGTTCCTTTGTGAAAATAATATAATATATAAGCTTTCCCCCCAGAGACTTAACACCTATGGGTCCTGCTACCCCCCTCAGGGAAAATGTAAAAGTGGATGAGTTGGGGATCACAGGACGCAAGAGAGGCCATGGATGGTCCAGCAGAGGGATTACCAGGAACGGGGCAATTGGGTCTGTGTCCTTGGCTTCCTTATAGCATCTTCCTTTTATCTGCTTTTTTTTTTTTTTTTTTAAGAATTCCGGCCGGATTATGTTTCGTTGCTTGTGGAAGAATTGTGGAAAGGTTCTTAGCACTTCTGCTGCCATCCAGAAACATATCCGAACAGTCCATCTTGGGTAAGTGAGCGAGGGAGGATGCACTTGGAGTTTGTGCAGGTGATTGTGCAGCTGGTCACTTTGCTTTGCTGGGCAGTACATGCAGGAAAAGCTTGGGCTGCAGGTGGCAGTAAAATACAGTTGTTTGGTTCCTTGCAGGCGGAGCACAGAGCAAGAGCACAATGATGGGGAAGAGGATTTCTATTATACAGAAATTGATGTCAACATAGATACTCTGAGTGATGGACTCTCCAATCTGACTCCCACCTCACCCACCACATGTGGACCCCCATCCTTTCCATACGCCATGTCCCTGGGAGCTGTCAATGGCACAGAATTGCCTCTCATATCCCCACTGAGTCTTTCTGCTCCTGGCAACCTATGCCACGTGCACTCAGATCATGCATATCAGGTGAGAGATTGTCTCATGGCTAAGGGAAAGGTATGGTATGATAGAGAGCAGGGGTAGAAGGACTAGAGGCAGACAGGAAATGATAGAGAACAGGGGTTAGCGGGAGTCGGGATGAAAGTGAGCAGGGGTAAAGAAACTAGAAACAGAGGCAGGTGATAAAGCAGAGGGGGTAGAAGAGTTAGAGGGAGGCAGGGGATGAGAGAGCAGGGGGTAGAAAGTTAAAGGGAGGCCAGAAATGATAGAGAGCAGGGGGTAGAGGGGTTAGAGGAAGGCAGGGGATCACCATAATAACTATAGAGGCAGCAGCCCCTGGGGGGCAGGTGGCAAGGACCATGGGGTGAGTTTCCTCTATAGTTAAAATCCAGACACTCAGTTGGCTGGGGCGAGCAGAGGGTAGCGGGGGGGGGGGTACTTGAAGGTTTGCTGTGTGCGCCAGGCCCCTCAGAAGATTTGTTTTGCAGGGGGCCCAGTGCCTTATAGTTACACTTCAGAGGATGATAGAGAGCAGGGTTAGAGGGAGTCAGGAAATGATAGAAATCAGGTGGTAGCGGTAGAGAGAATGATAGAGAGCAGGGGGTAGAAGGGCTAGAGGTAGCCAGGGAATGATATAGAGCAGGGGTTAGAGGGAGACATGAATGATAGCACAGGGTAGAGCGGTTAGAGGTTGCCAGGGGGTAATAGAGGGCAGATGGGTTAGAGGGAGGCAGAGGCTGATAGAGAACAGATGGGTTAGAGAGAGTCTGGGGTGACGGAGAGCAAGGGGTAGAATCTTGTGTAATTTCTTCTTTGTCCCCTTCAGGCTTTGTCTCCTGTCACCATTTCTGACAACCCCAAAGTTGGATTTTCCTGGCAGTCACCCCCATTGCTCATCAAAGCTCCAGCAGTGAGTACATCGTTTGTACAACACACAAGAGTCATAGTTAAGCATACAGGGTGAGGGAACCCCAACAGGAGTGCTAAGGAAGCTGTTTTACATTAGAGAGGAGGAGGAAGGTACATGAGTGGGAGTGCTAGGTGTGTTACACTAGGAAGGAAGAGCAAGGTACATGAGTGGAAGTGCTAGGTGTGTTACACTAGGAAAGAGGAGGAGGGTACAGGATTGGAAGTGCTAGCTGTGTTACACTAGGAAGGATGTACAAGTGAAAATGACTGTAACGCATGTATAATTTCTCCCTATAGGTCCTTCCAGCGTTGAGTATAACTGAGAAGGTGCAGCCGCAAGTGATCACTGCTCCCTCGCTCTCTAAGCCAAGCGCAGTGACCCGGTAATCCCCTCAGTCTTTCTGTTGCTTCATATTCTTAATAGACATATGGGAAGGGTATCAAGATGGCACCCACCTGCCTGGTTCCAGAGAACCACTATCCATCCCCTGCAAACTACTGTGAGACAGTTCCACTACCCTATGTTACTAGCCTATCCCTTGTGTACTATTTCCCACACACACACCCTCTTATCCTGCCCATCTATGTCTCCTGCCCACTCACTGAACCCTATGTACCATTAACCATCCACCAACTGATTTTTGCTATTACCCACTCACTAATCCCATCAACTTTGTGTACTGTTACCCGCTCACTAATCCCATCCACTCTGTGTACTGTTACCCGCTCACTGATCCAGTCCACTCTGTGTGTGCCATTACCCACTTACTGAGTGCCACAACCCTCCTGATGATCCTACCCACTTACTGCTTACTAATTGCCCACCCAATGATTCAGCCCAGTCATTTTGTAACCATTACCAAGTCAATTGATTCTGCCTACTCACTGTACTATTACCCACTCACTCATCGTATCCACTCACTTTGTAACATTACCCACTCACCAATCCAATCCGCTCCTTTCCTCTCCCACAGAAAGCCACGTGGAGAAGCCAAGAAGTGCCGCAAGGTGTATGGGATGGAGAGGAGGGACATGTGGTGCACGGCGTGTCGCTGGAAGAAGGCCTGCCAGAGGTTCATAGACTGAAGGGTGCTGGGGTACTTTAAATTGGATCCAGGACAGTTTTAATCTTTAATAATGAATTCCCTTTTCCCATTTTGTTCCAGTGGAGCTCAGTGTGGCCTGTTGGTCAGGGTCAGTGTCCTGCATCATGGGGCATTGAGGGGCCAGAGCAAGTCATTTTTATAGGGCGATGGGCACCACAGGGACATGGTGGGGCAACTGTGCATTTAAAGATGTTCCAGGCTGTACCTTAGCCAGCACCTTTGACATTTATTGCACCCCACTATAGGCACAGCTCAACCTCGGGGGTAGTTGGGGCACTTTTTTTTGCCTGTGTGTAAGGGTCATGCTCCTCCAGCCTCATTGTATAATATTGGGGGGCACTTTCCGGCCTCTTGGGGAGGGATACATTAATACCCCCAGACCCTGGGACTGTCCTATCCTGCTAATATCCCTAGGAGTGCACTGCACACTATTTCACCCTGGATTCAGGCATGCTTGTTTTTGCCCCGGCGGGGGGGGGATATTAGCAGTTTGTCGCTATCTTTGCACAGTAAGGGGCACATTTTATACGTGTTTTAGTGAGTTTTTGTATTCTGTGACCTTTAAAGCAACAGCAGCACTATTACTGGGGAAAGTGTGAGCTTGCAGTGGCCGCACTACGTCGGTGCTGTTTGTGGGAGTATAATATACTGCACTGTATCAGGTGGGACGGTAGTTGCCAATAGGGGGTACATTTGTGTATGTAAGGGGGCAGTTGTACTGTGGCAGAATCATGAATAGTGTGACTGGGGGAAGCGTACGGAGTGTGTGTGTGTGACTGGGGGCATCACCCTGAGTTGTACTGAAGACCCCTAGGAGGACTGGGAAGGGTCAGTGCAGTGGGCCCATAGATTAGGGTGCCTGCGGGTCAGGCAAAGTGACTAGTCTCATGTAACCCAGTATGAAAAAGACCCACCTTCTCCAGCAGTTACTGCCCCTGCCCTAAACTGTGCATAGGGTTGCCACCTTTTCTGGGAAAAAATACCGGCCTTCCTATATATTTATCTTTTTTCCCTATTCATAACATTGGGATCAGCCATCATTTTTACCGGCCAGGCCCTACCTGTGCATCTGGCCATTTGCAAGATCTGGGGCAGTTCCCATGAGGCTTTTCTGCCCAACAACCCCCCCCCATCAAACTTGTAGCCAAGGTAGTGACATCACACTCTAATGAGCTGGTGATTGGTGGGGCAGTTGCAGATTGTGTCCAACCGTTTTACAAACTCACTCTAGAGCTAATTTGGCCCTTGGGCTTGGAACACAGTCCTTCCTCCTGCCTCGTTCTTCCCTCTGTGCTGGGTCAATTCTACCAAATCACAGCCAGTTGCTGCTGGTACCAATAGGGGCCTGGAGTAGTGAGCTCAGTGCATGTATATAGTGAGGCACGGCCGGGCACCCCCGAAACTGAGCGCCTCATTTATATGGGCCCTTAGGCTGCTGCTGGAGGGGAGTGTGGTTCTTTCTGCTTGATATGATTTGGTATCCCCTGCACCTCTGACCTGTGTCTGCACAAGCCATCTACAGGGGCAGAGTTGTACCCATGTGCATGGAGGTGGCGTGTGGCAGAAAGCACGGATATGTCACATGTCTCTAAAGGGCTTCTCTGGGACATTCCAAAGTTGCATGTGAAACGGAGGCTTCATATAAACTTTATGTGTAACGATAATGGGGAAAACTTTCTTGCACTAAGTGTGGCCGGGCGTGTCAGGCTTCCTGTGCCACTGAGATTGCACTAAGTTTGGCCGGTGCATCAGGATTACTGTGCACAGAGTGTGGCTGGGAGTGTTGGCGTCTGCATTTGCATTGCGCGCTCTTCAGTCAGTGCCACTGAGTCTTTGGGGGGGGGGGGTTCCTGTAGGAAACTGTGTGCACTGGGTGGGTATATGGATATTACTTTCCATTTGTCAGGCTGAGTTTGTGACATGACACAGCGCCACCTTATGGAGCAATTGTGCCAAGCACAGAGCTGAACCTCTCACGTCTATCCGCAGAAATTAAAGATTTTCTTTTTGTACCTTTCTGCTGCTTTTCCTTCTTGAACTGGACACCAAGCACTGACACCAACACTGAACCCCAGGTTATGCACCACTCACCTGCCCTCTAGATTATCCCATGTTTATATAGAGCAGAGTATTTACATCAGTCCCTGTATCAGTGAATTTACAATCTAAAAGCCCTTTTATTCCCATCAGTCCCTGCCTCAGTAAGATTACTATCTAAAGCCCTTATCACATTCCCATCAGTCCCTTCCCCATTGGGCTTACGATTTAAGTGCCTTATCACATTCCCATTAGTCCCTGCCTCAGTGAGCTTACAATCTAAGGGCCCTTTTATTCCAATCAGTCCCTGCCTCAGTAAGATTACTATATAAAGCCCTTATCACATTCCGATCAGTCCCTTCCCCAGTGGGCTTACGATCTAGGGGCCTTATCAGATTCCCATCAGTCACTGCCTGATTTTATAATCTAAGGGCTTTGTTATATTCCAATCAGTTCCTGCCCCAGGGACTATACAATTTTAAGGTACTATCACCTTCCCAAAGTGAGCATGCACCTGAAAGCACTGAAGTAACAGCCAATCCTTGGACTTGGTGTAGCAACAATGGACTTGGTGGGGCAACACTGAGGAGTGAGGCGATTCCCTGTTGTTGCCACCCCAGGCTCAAGGGCACAGATATAGAGACCCGCCCTTCAAGTAGAGCAGCCTATTCCCTCTGACAAGGTAATGAAACTGTCAGACCCTGTAGTGATCAGTGGAAACAGAATATTCTGTAATTTTGAAAAAGTGAGCTAATACATAGATGTCCTTTAAGAAAGAGTACTTCATCAGTAAGACAGCCTCAGAGGTCTTACGCTCCTGCCCCTGGGTCTAACTATTAGTTGGATGATAACATTACTCCAAACTCGGTGGAAGCTCTTATTAAAGCTACAAGAACATGGTTCTCCAATCTTTTTTACCCATGAGCCACATTTAGTTCTGAGCTGGAGTTTACCCAGGGGGAAACAAGATCAGACAACATGTGGGTTCATTCTTCATAGATATGAACATGAAAATCCAAACCTTCTGCTCTTGTTGTCCAGACAATTGTTCGGTAGTTGTGGACTCTTGTACCTGGTCTCAGAATCTTCCTAAGAGCTACTCCTTTCACTACCTCAATATCCCAGAACAAGGCAGATACTGTACTAAGACAATGGTAGCGGAGAAGAGTTTGGTTCTCTTGCAACCCTCCAATTCTTCCAAAAATATTATAATGAGGGAATTTAGTGCATCCCAATCCAAAGACAAGGACTTTAACAGGAAACGCTAGCAGAATTTCCTAGATATATTACAAAATGTATATCTGTAAGAACAAAGATGGAGGCACTCGGAGGGAAGTTACCTATTATGTATTCTGCTGACAGCCCCAAGTCCCAAGTGGTGTTTATAAACAGATAAGAGGGGGCTGCAGTTACTCAAGGATACTGGGAGATCTCCCTATGTCTAAATTGCTATGGGGGGATAATACCTGGCAGCATAAGGGAATTTGTCCTCCAATATATATTTTTGTGGCATTCCTCATTGTGCAGAAAAGCCATAGTGGATCACTTTCTAGCCAACCCATATCCAGAGATTATACTTAGCATTGCACAGTGTACTCTCTTTCTCCCACAAACTGATGCATCAATAGTGGTTTTTAGGTTCATCCCCTCCAACATTCTCTGTGCCAAAACTTATGAAAACAATAGGGATCATTTAAGCATGAGTGTGCCCATTAGTGCTCATGCATGGAGCACTTTTGCCTGGGGACTGGCTGCAGGTACAATGATCTGGTGCAAGGTGCAGCACCAGCAAGTCATCCCTGATCTATGCCCTATGTTCGCCACCATTCCTTTCCTTGCAAGTAATTGGTGTGGGGGGTGGGATGCATGGTTCCACCCCCTGCCCATCATGAATGCAAGTACCACAGTATTCATGGGGCAGCCACAGGTCTCTGTGTTCCGAAAAAAGTTGCATGCACACAGCATTCCACTTGTTAAATGACCACAATTATCTGAGCTTCATAGTAACTCAGGTTGAAAGACACGTCCATTGAGTTCAACCCTTTATGTTTTAGTGAAACCTGCTTAACTGTAAAAAAGTAACCGTCACCCTGCCTTAGTTCTTCTCTCTTCAGGCTGGGCCCCCTTAGCTCATAACAAAGTTACAGATATATAGAAACATTGGGGTAACAGTCACCCTGCTATACTTCCAGGGGTACCCAAGACACAAATAAGCACTCGCCCCAAATCTCCCCCTAACTGGCCTTCAGACTGGGCCCCCTTGGCTCATAAAAAGGTTACAGATATATAGAAACATTGGGGTAACAGTCACCCTGCTATAGTTCCAGGGGTACCTAGGGCCCATATAAGCACTCGCCCCAAATATCCCCCTAACTGGCCTTCAGACTGGGCCCCCTTAGCTCATAACAAGGTTACAGATATATAGAAACATTGGGGTAACAGTCACCCTGCTATAGTTCCAGGGGTACCCAGGGTACAAATAAGCACTCACCCCAAATCTCCCTCTAACTGGCCTTCAGACTGGGCCCCCTTAGCTCATAAAAAGGTTACACATATATAGAAACATTGGGGCAACAGTCACCCTGCTATAGTTCCAGGGGTACCCAGGGCACAAATAAACACTCACCCCAAATCTCCCTCTAACTGGCCTTCAGACTGGGCCCCCTTAGCTCATAAAAAGGTTACACATATATAGAAACATTGGGGCAACAGTCACCCTGTACAAAGGGTACAAATAAGTACTCACCCGAAATGTCACTGGAATTTTATTGTAAGCGATAAAACAGAAGGGAAACTATTGGTTTCCGTGTGGTGGGTTTCAGGTCAGACTCCACTTGACTGATCATACAGTGCAAGTTCCGTACTGCATGAAAGTAAAAATGGGAATCAGAATTTTCTTTTTCAATTTTCATAAAACATAATTTTATGAACCATCAGAAAGATGTTGCCCCTCCATCAGGCGCCTGGGGAGTTGAATTAGTAAACCCCATCTAAAGTTTGCCTCAGGAACCCGTTATTCAGAATGCTTGGGACTTGGGGTTTTATGGATAATGGATTTTTCTGTAATTCGGATATTCATACCCTAAGTCTACTAGAAAACCATTTAATACATACAGACACACACCAGTGTAAACAATCCCAACTTTGCCAGCTTTTCCACATAACTAAGCCCTTCTATTCCCTTTACTGGCTCTTCTTTGCACTCTATAATTTTTTGCCCATTACTCTGGTGCTGTGTTTGCCAAACTGCTCAGCATGTGGGTGAGCCGGGGTGCTGGTTCCTGTACTAAGGAACAAAGAAGACAAAGTTAATGACACTATATCAGCATTTTGGGGATTATTGAGCATGATGATCTAATGTAACCCACTCAGAGCTGAACTCCAGCCCAGCAGTGAAACCTTAGAGGTGTTTCTCCAATTGCTGCCACCCATTCATATAATTTGTATGAACAAGCACTGGCACTCAAGTTGTTAAAAGTTTCCAATGCCAAACACCCTGGTAGAAAAATCCAGTCCATATAATATATTCATTGCACGGCGTTGCCATTTTATTGTCTGAGAAATGTGTAATAAAAAGAAAACAGGGTACAATAAATAATGTGTGTGTATAGGAAAGCGCAGGGTCGGCCCCTTGGGGGTGGAGCAGGGAAATCTTCCTATAATATTAGCGCTACCAATCCCCTTTTAGCTGTAAATCTGCACCCAATATCCAGTTCTTGCATATTTCACGAAATTATATATATATATATATTTATATATAAATATTCAATCAATTTATGGGAAAGAGTAAAAAAAAAAGCAAAAGGGGTGGATGGTGACTAAGAGAGGGTCTCCCCAGCATTAGCAAACAGGTTAGGGTGGTAAAGTTCATGAACTGATTAACCCTCTGAGTGACAGAGCAGAGAACTCCATGATATTCTTTGTTTATGTCAAGTGGAAAATAAATGTGCAGCCACCGGATGGCGCTAAAGCACAAGCCAAAGTGCAGCTGTAGTTCAACAACATGTGAGGGCTGCAGGTGACCCTCCCCCTGCCGGAATCAATGGCTGGAGTGGATCATTATCTTCCTGATGGCATGGAGTCAGTTGACGTGGGCAGAGGAGTTACCAGTCCATAGGCCAGGCTGCTCACCCTCAGGAAATGCAGTTGAGGAACAGATCTTCCCACAGAGCCAGGATAAGGGGGGGGGGGTAAGGATTAGGGAGGGGCGGCATGTGCAAACGGGAACTGGTTAAAAATAGACTCAGAATGAGAGATCAGAGAAGCCAGAGCCCACCCAACCAGCCCTCTGTGCCACCACGGATCCTAATCTCAGACCTCAGTTCAACCCAGTGTCTCTCAAGCAAATAGGCAGTGGCAGCTTTAAGTAGTCGGCAGCTGCTTCGGCTGAAGAGCTGGCAATGCAATTAGTGGCTAATTATGGGGGAAGGGCAGGGAAGCCTTAATAATTACTGACATATAATGCTATGGTAGGGTTGCCACGGCCCACCTGGCCGGTATTTTACGGGTGCCATTTGATGGGCGAGTCCCTGCAAGTCTGGTACCCACACATGGAATGTTTTCTGCATGTCCTGCTACAGAGTAACCCACAAGGTTTTGGTGCCCAGATGGAGAGAGAGAGAGAGGTGGTGGGTGGGGGTGCCGTGGGGCGATGGCTCCTCACACTGATTGTGTTCAGCAATTAGAAAACATTAGAAACCTCCTAAAAAGATTTGCTTAAAAAAACAGCAGCTGGCAGGGCAGATGGGGGAGAGGCAGGGGTGTTAGGGGTATTGAGGGAGGTGTGAGTCACATGGGAAAGAATATTCGAAGTGGGGGGGGGGAGTTGCCTCCTAAGCAGTTTGTGAAAAAGTGTGACTTTGGAAACTGGGGCCCCTGGATGGCTGTCAAGGATTTAGGAAGTGTGGCCCCTGAACTGTACAGGTCCCTCTGGCAGCAATCACAGGAAGGAATTGTCAGTGAAGTGAAACCAGTACTGGCCCTGTGGCTGCCAGAAATAAGCAATGGCAAGCGGATCAAACAACCTGCCAAGTCTCCTGCCACCAGTGGGGGAGGGGGGGGACCAGATCATTAGCTTCCTCTGCCAGAAAGGTCTCTTAGGGTCCTTGTTTAACCCTTTCTTCACTAGGCTATCCAGGTAAACTCTTTCATCTGCCCCCCACTCACATCCGGGGTGCAATCCTCAATGTCATCATCTTCGAGTATGACATCATCCTGTGAATTCTCTGCCTCATCTTTCCATTTGATGTCATCCTCTTCCTCCCCGCCCATCTCCTCGTCCACCTTCAGCTCGTCCACATCATCCAGGTAGTGGGCTTCTCCTGCGTACATGCCATCAGGGGAGTGTCCTCCTCCGCCATGAGCCACGCCGCGTCCTACACAATCCACACAAACGCCGTGCCTCCGGGAGCCATGTTTGATGCCAACACTGGCGGCGGACATGAACACGCGGTTACACACCTTGCACACGTACTTCTTGTCCTTACTGTGCACCTGGAGGGGGAAGGTAACAAAAGAATAATTATGGGGGCATCTGGGAACCAGCATTCTCTTCTGTGCCCAGGCACACACAGTCTAATTATCACCCCTTTAGGGGCATATCTGTATAGGAAGCAGAGCTTTTGAGTGCTTCAAAGTTAATGAAATGTGTCTTATTCTCAAATTTTAAAGGAATTGTGTAGTATTAAAATAAAAACTGGCTAAATAGAAAGGCTGTGCAAAATAAAACATGTTTTCAATATAGTTAGTTAGCCAAAAATGTAATGTATAAAGGCTGGAGTGACAGGATGTCTAATATAATAGCCAGAACACTACTTCCTGCTTTGCAGCTCTCTTGGTTTCCACTGATTGGTTACCAGGCAGTAACCAATCAGTGACTTGATGGGGCCACATGAATCATAACTGTTTGCTCTTGAATCTGAGCTGCATGCTGAGGATCAATTGCAAACTGAATAATTATGTCTCGTGTGCCCAGGGCCGCCTTCAAAAATCACAGGGCCCTGTACGGCAAAATTTTCTGGGCCCCCTGTAAAAAGGCCACACAGACATCAGAAACATTAACATTAAACACCCCTAAGTTATAAAAAGCCATTGGTGATCAGGGTACCCCCCTGCAAGTAAAAAAAAAAATACTGATGGCCTGCCCTCTCCCCAAGTTATAAAAAGCCATTCAAGTAAAAAAAAACAAAAAAACATTGGTGGCCAGGCCCCCCTTAAGGGGGTCCCAGTCATGCTTCACTTACTTGATAAGCCAGGGCCCCCTGCTGTCAGTGTGCTGCAAGCTTCAGAAGAGAGAACTGGAGAACCCATACTGCCCGATTTTTCTCCTATTAAGTTCTCTGTAATCATTGGTCACAAAAGTTTAAGTCCTGGTAAAGCTGCATTGGGATTTGATAGGCTGGATGAGACGTTCCTACATCACCTATCCAATCCCTGTACAGCTTTACAGGGACCTATCCTTAAGGACCAATGAGGGTACAAAGAACTCAGATCTGAATAGGAGAAAAATCATTTGTGCACTGGAGCTCCTGTCCTCTTTTCTGAAGCTTGCAGCACACTGACAGCAGGGGGGCCCGGCTAATCAAGTAAGTGAACCATGGCCGGGAACCCGTAAGACACAAAAACCATCGGGGCCCTGGACAACTGTCCCCCCCTGATGGCGGCCCTGCATGTGCCCCCCTTAAAGTCACTGACTAACTCAGAGTTATAGAGCTGAAAAGCAGGAAGTAGTGTTCTGTTCTGTTAGACATCCAGTCACTCCAGCCTTTATACATTACATTTTTGGCTAACTAACTGTATTGGAAACATTTTTTATTTTGCACAGCCTATCTATTTACCCAGTTTTTATTTTTACACTGAACTGTTCCTTTAAAAGAAAACTATACCCCCCAAAAATGAATATTTAAGCAACAGATATTTTTAAGTAAATATTGCCCTTTTTTACATCTCTTGCCTCGTGTGCTGCCTCAGAGATCACCTGACCAGAAATACTGCAGCTCTAACTGTAACAGGAAGAAGTGTGGAAGCAAAAGACAGAACTCTGTCTCTTAATTGGCTCATGTGACCTAACAAGTATAGTTTGTTGGTATGTTTGTGTGCACCGTGAATCATACGATGCCAGAGGGCGGCCCTTATTTTTTTAAAATGGCAATTTTCAATTTATGATTACCCAATGGCACATACTACTAATAGTTTTAAAAAATTATTATGAAAATGGTTTATTTACATGAAGCAGGGTTTTACACATGAGCTGTTTTATGCAATATCTGTTTATAGAGACCTACATTGTTTGAGGGGTATAGTTTTACTTTTAAGGGTGGACCCTCTGGCTTTTAGTAACAAAACTGCACCCCACAGTCTCACTGGATCTTTGCTAGAGCCCCACAACCTGGCACCTTGCTAAAGCTGCACAGTGTGCAGGTCTTGAGATGTCAGACTTGCAGTCCTCCATCTGTAGCTGAACTACAACTCGCAGCAGGTGGGAGATGTATACATAAAATGTGATGGGGAGGCAAAGCAAAAGGTTAGTCCTTCCTGTATTCCCCTTTGTTAGACTCACCAACTGACATGCGCATGCACTGGTCTCCTGAGCTATATATAACTGCGCCCCTCAACCCGTACCCTCCCAGGTCTAGTCGTAGCAGATAATGCAGAGGAGAGATAAGGAGCGCCAGACGCAGGGACAGATGGCACGCAATTACATGACAGCAGAGGACACTCTAGGAAGGGGCCGGCTCAGCTGCCATGGTAACCAGAATACAGGGCTCTTTAAATCACCAGGTTCTGCCCCCAACATATATTCTAGATACAAGGAGGGGATAATATACTGGGTCTGGGAATATAAGGGTACATGAACAGAGCTCTCCTGCAACCACAGAACAATCCTATGCTAACCCAGCAGCTAAAGAGCTTTTCTGCCCTCACCCCGCTACCACAAAGCTTTTCTGCCCTCACCCTCAGCCAGCACCCACAGATCCTCCCTGCCCTCCCCTAGCACCCATAGATCCTTCCTGCCTTCACCCACCAACCAGACATCCTTCATGCACTTACCCTCCACCCACAGCCCTCACTAAGCAGAGCTGAAGAGCACAAAGTATGAAGGGAGGGGTGTCCCCCTGATCTCACACAGGATGCATTCACCCACCTAGTTCCATCTCAGACTTACTCAAGCCTTCTGATTCTAGGTCAGTGGTCAGGACTAATGGTCCAAGCTCCCTTTGCAGTGACCACAGTGTAATACTGAGCGTGTAACAGAATCACAAAAACACTTCTGTCCATATGTATATATGAGTGGGAGCTGCCATGTTATTTTGCTGACTGTACAGCATGCATGACTGCATGAGAGATACCAAGTCTAGATCCCTGGGTTGTAGTTTGGTGTCAGTGTATTCAGCTTTGGGTTCCTTAGAAGCATGCCCTAAATGGTACCAAGGGTTCCTCCGCTTACCAGCGTGTGCCTCTTCATGTGCTCCCTCCGGGTAAACTTCTTGCCGCAGATCTCACAGGGGTACGGCCTCTCCCCTGTGTGCGAGCGCATGTGTCTCTTGAGGATGCACTGGTGCATGGCAGAGAAGCTGCAGTACGGGCACTTGAACTTCTTCCGGATGACCGTGAACTCATTGACTAAAGGAGAAGCGGGAGGTTTAGGATAAGGCAGGATCTCAGAGAAACCTACCTTTACACAGCAAGTCCAACACTTGCCCCCCACCAACATATGACGACTGCAAGCCAAGGAAAACACACACACACACCCAACATAAGCAGCAATAACGGCTCCTTTGTATAAGTCTATAGGAAATGGTGACATTCAGGGGCAGATTTATCAAGAGTCGAATTGAAAATTTAAATTTTAGTCTTTTAAAAGAGAACAGAACCCATAGTTTAAAAAATCCCTCCCCCCTATCCTAGGTAGACCCCCCTCCCTCCTCCCCCCTAGCCTACCGCACCCCCCCCCCCAGGCAAATGCCCCTAATTTTTTACTTACCCCTCCATGCAGATTCTGGCCATGGGAGTTCACGGGCGCAATCTTCTTTATTCTGTCTTTTTTCGGAAGTTTCAGCGAATGCGCAGTCGGAGTAAATTTTCAGTCCGAAACACTGGGCATGTGCCAAAAGCCCCAAAAATTCTGAAAATTTTTCGAAAATGTTTGTGACTTTCGCCGCAAGCGCAGTTGTTTGGGACCGAAAAATTACTCCAACTGCGCATGTGCCGAAAATGCCATCAATACAAGAAGATTACCGGAGAAGATGAAGATGGCTGCCATGAACTCCGAGGCCTGAATCTGCACGGAGGGGTGAGTAAAAAATTAGGGGTATTTGCCCGGGGGGGGGGGGTGCAGGTAGGCTGGGGGGGAGGAGGGAGGGGGGTTCTACCCAGGGTAGGGGGAAGTTTTTTTTTTTAAACTACGGGTTGAATTCTCCTTTAAGAACTCGAATTTGACTATTCGCCACCTAAAAGCTGCCAAATTGCTGTTTAAATGGGAGAGGTCCAGGGATCAATTCGGAGTTGTATGCAGCCTTCCTGACATTTTTTTAAATTTGGGTCGATTCAAATCATCCGAGTTTTAAAAATGAGATTTTATTAATACATTTCAATTGGTTGAATTTCGAATTTACAGGAGTTTAGGGGGATTTTTAAAAACTCACATGAATTCGAAATTCGACCTTTATGTGCCTCCCCGTGTACACTATTTAGCAGGTTTTGCAGAGATTCGGCAGATTAGGGCAGGGTTTATAGCCCAGAGATTTTGGCAGATAGCCCAAGGTGGCAAGGGTGCATTTTGGGAGGTGGTAAGGGAGAGGGGAACGGTTTATTGATTTGGGACCAACACATTAGAACATCTGCTCCAAGCACATTGGGCGAGGCAGAGTACAGTTTAGCAGTAATACACTTATATTCTAATTTCATTAAATGTACTTAAAGGGATACTGTCATGGGAAAAATATGTTTTTTTTCACAACACATCAGTTAATAGTGCTGCTCCATTGCACTGAAATCCATTCCTCAAGAAAGCAAAACAGAACATTTTGAAATCTGTCATGGGGCTAGACATATTGCCCTTTTCCCAGCTGCCCAAAGTCATGTAACTTGTGCTCTAATAAACTTCAGTCACTCTTTACTGCTGTACTGCAAGTCGGAGTGACATAACCCCCCCTCCCAGCAGCCCATCAGCAGAACAATGGATACAAAGGTAACCAGATAGCAGCTCCCTAACACAAGATAACAGCTGCCTGGAAGATATAAGAACAGCACTCAATAGTAAAAATCCAGGTACCACTGCAAATTCAGTTACATGGAGTAGGAGAAACAACAGCCTGCCAGAAAGCAGTTCCGTCCTAAAGTGCTGGTTCTTTCTGAAAGCACATGACCAGGCAAAATGACCTGAGATGGTGCTTACCAATATTACAACTAAAAGAAATACACTCGCTGGTTCAGGAATGACATTTTATATTGTAGAGTGAATTATTTGCAGTGTAAAAAGTGTCATTTAGAAATAAAAATGACATCAGTCTGGCAGCTCAGTGATCCAGGTGCAGATTCTGAACAGTTTTGCAACATTTGATACATTTCTCAATTTTTATTTTGTTCAGTTTTACTTTTATGATCTTTTGTTGGATCTTTATTGCTCTTGGTTTCTCATTGAAGAGCATCATTTGCTACTGTATCTTTGTGATTTTACATTCAATTTTTGGAATTTTGTTTATTATTGACTTGTTCATGAACAATAATAAACGCATGGTAAAAATGAAATGATACATTTCTCAGCAGCATCTCTGGAGTATATCAACAGCTGCCCGTAAAGATTCTGCTCAGCAAGGACAAAGATAACAAATCTATCAACTAATTTGTATCAATTTAGAAGTTTACAGGGTCGGCGACCCCCCCCCCCCCACCCCTGGCAAAATGATGGATAAATTGAAGATAATCATGCTGCTGGATATTGTAATAAGAAGGTGACTAGGCTGTGGACACAGAGAAAGAGGCCAGTCTGTGGGTGGGAGTGTCATTAACCCCTTCCCTGCCACACACAGCACCAGATGGGAAACTTACTGGCCCTCATTATTGTCATAGTCAGGTTCTAGTCACACTGGGGGGGGGGCAGCACAATAACACAATGGGGCTTATCTATAAACAGTGGGCAAATTTGCACCTGGGCAGTAACCTATAGCAACCAATCAGATGATTGCTTTCAGTGCTCAACCTGAAGCTGGCAGAGAAAAGCTAATGACTGATTGGTTGCCATGGGTTATTGCCCAGGTGCACATTTGCCCACTGAGAGCAACAACTCCCTACAGTTCCATTGGGGTTTTTACACTGTGGGTAGTATTGGAAGACCAGGCACCTCTAGCACCTGGATCCCCAGAACCAACTGATGCCAGACCCATGGACAAACCAATATAGATCCAGGCAGGAACCACAATCTCTTCTGGACCTGGACCATGGTTCACCATGGATGTAGCCAAGATGGACCATAATTTGCAAGTTAGGCCACTGGGTGAATATGTCGAGGTTATACCAAACATAAGGAAACTGGAGTTATAGGAAAAGCAGGCTCTGAGACCCCTGTGCATTTCATCTTGTTGGTGATTTATTGGGCAGGGCACTTGTGGGGAATTGATGCTGGAACAAGACTCGGGGTGAGGAAGAAATAACAAGAAAGAAACTTACGAGAGAGGGAGTGAGTACCTTTGGGAAGGTATTCAAACAGCAGGGAGCTCTCTTCCCCTAGAATGTCAGCCTTTAGGGACAGGAGGCTGTTTTTGCTGAGCAATGCAGAGCGCAGGTTGGTGACCTGTGCGTGGGTCTCATCTTTCTCCAGCCCCAGGGGGTGAGACAGGTAAGTGGCCTCACCACCCTGCAAAGACTCCTCGCCTTGGGAATAGAGATCCACTCGCTCCTCTCGGCTGTCCGAACTGCCCGGCTCAATCACTGTCACCTCATCACCTGTTGGTGGGACATTAAAAATTGTAAGGTGGGGGGTGGCAAGAGCACACGGTCACATATTTATATACCTATTAACACCTTATCTGCAGTAGCACTATGTACTTAATCCTATGCACTCTTGACACCTGTCCACACTAGGGTTGCCACCTAGCCACTATTTTACCGGCCTGGTCGGTAAAAATGATGGCTGATCCCAATGTTATTAATAGGGAAAAAAGATAAATATATAGGAAGGCCGGTATTTTTTTCAAGAAAAGGTGGCAACCCTAGTCCACACAGAGGCCCAAACACACTTATACAGTGGGACAGGGGCCCAAATACACATACGTATAGTGGTACAGGTCAGGAGCCCAAACACCCACACATACAATGGGAAAGGGCAAGGGCCCAGAGACACATACAAAGAGACAGGCTAGGGGCCCAGATAAACACACATACAGCAAAAAAATCCCAGATACATCAGTAAGAAGGACAAAATGATATTAACATAAGAAAGGTCTGCAAGAGAGTATGGGTGAAATAACATATGTTGGTTGGGTACCAACAGACCTGTCTAGGTGCAAAACAGGCCCCTGGTGAGGCCCAGTGTGAGGTGGGCATCTTGTTACACTTGCCTGGGAACACACAGACACAAGTGGGAGCCAGAAGGCCTGATAGGCCAGTGCAGCCATAAAATATAGAGAAGCCCAGGATTAATATAGCAGCAGGCGCCCGGCACTAATGGATAAACCTACATAGAGGCTGGAGGCTCCCTAGCCATAACTGTGTTATTTGGTGGGTGACTGTGCTTCCATCATAAACTGGTGGGTGGGAGAAATTATCTGGAATCATTAGTGCCCCTAATACACACAGTGCAGGGCCTTTATAGTTCCTATTAATAGTCCCCCCCACTTCCCTATCCATTTAGCCTTGCCCCCACCCTTCCATTATATCTCCCCTTCCCACCTCTGGCACTAAACCAATACACCCCACGCCTACCACTAACAATACCCTTTCACTCCTGGGAATGACAGCAGTGAGGGGTGGAGAGGTTGGGAGTTGCAAAACAGGATACAGGTTGGACCAGTTTCCCTAATCCCCCCCTCAGTAAATGTCCCCCATCTTGTATTATGAGGGTGTCAAAAAGGACCACCCCTGTATGAGCCTACTGGCAGTCACCTGATTCTTTCGGTTGCTCTTGCCCCTCCCAGTTACAGGTGAGCGAAAATGATACTGATCCTCCAGAGGCCCCTTCTGGCCCTCCTAGCACCACCTTTATTCCTGGGGGCCCCAGGACTTTATTATCATGAGACAGGGACTGGGATCCCAGCCTGCTATGTCTTTCTGGCACACACAAGGTTAATATGTGAAACTTCCCACAGCAGGGATTTTTGAGCCACTAGCCTGCCGCACAATATAATTAGGGCATCTTAAATCCAAAACAGGGACTTCTCACTTGGGAGCCCCAGACATTAATAGAGTTTATATATAGGTGGCCCCAAATTCCTTATACCCCAGTGGCACAGTCAGAACGCTCCAGTGCTGGATAGCTGATATACTGCCTTACACTTCAGCATTATCCCTCCATCATCCATCACCCACCTAGCACCCAACACCCTACAAAGTATTCTCTCTAGGGCACCTGGATGTGGTGCATCTCAAATATACCAAATAGCAGTGGAGGGAAGGAGTATAGAAATGCCCAGAGAGGGTATATGGTTCCTAGCAGTGAAAGAGTATAGAAATGCCCAGAGAGCTCTGGCAGTGGAGGGAAGGGCTATGGCAGGGATCCCCAACCTTTTGAACCCGTGAACAACATTCAGAAGTAAAAGGAGTTGGGGAGCAACACAAGCATGAAAAGTGTTCTTGGGGTGCAAAATAAGGGCTGTGATTGGATATTTAGTAGCCCCTATGTGGATTGTCAACCTACATTGATGCTCTGTTTGGCAGTACTTCTGTTTTTTTATGCCAAAAACTTATCTCCAAGCCAAGAATTCAAAAATTAACATCCAAGGGATAGGAGAGCAAAATGTTGCTCACGAGCTACTGGTTGGGGATCACTGGGCTATGGGAATGCCAAGGGAGGGGACATGGGGCAAGACTTAGGCATATGGTGAATGTGGCCTTGGCATTTAGCTAGAGTCAGGGTTAACATCTCCGAGTGAATGGCATGTGCCAACACTGGGTGGGTATCAGTAGGGGCACAAGCCAGGGTGGTGCCGGGATTCCTGGCTGTTTATTTGCACTAGAGACAGATAGGGATAATTGCAGGGAGTAGGAGGCTGGGGGTGTAGAGTTACTGGGCACAGGGTCACTAGAATAGGACTTTTCTTTGGGGGAGGGGTAGCTAGTTCTCTCTGTACCAGTGTCTCATGGTCCCTTGGGGCCCCCTCCCTTATTGCACCTTTCAGCCAGAGGGGCCTTTGTGTGTACAAAGAGGGGCCCAGTACAGTCTATATGTCTCCCAATGATACAGCACAGCCTCCCCCCAGGGCTAAATCATCTGCCCCCTGAATGCACTTCAGCCCTGTGCAAAGGTTTGTGAGAAACATTCCATCTGCATGCAGGTGAAGGGGAGGAATGTGGGGCAGTGGGGAGGGGGGGCTCAAGAATGTGGTAGATTTTCTAGGCTGGGTCAGTGCCTTTCAATAGCCAGCACCTGCAGGACAGGGTGGGACCCACAGGGGGATGGGGGAGCAATAATAACTACCTTATTTCAGCTTAATCTTCCCCTTAACTGAGGCTTGGAAGGAAAGGGTTAACAGCCCCAGTTGCTGATTTACAGCAGTACCAGCCCCGATGCCCCAGTGCGGATATACAGCAACACCAGGACCAGCCCCCAGCCCTTCAGGACACAGCCCTTGCCCCACCCTGGGCAAATAAGCAAAGCCTGAGATCCCTGTGTGGAAGTCAGGGAGTTGTGCTTATCTGCCAGCCTGTTTGGAGAGGGCACCAGGGAGGGATAATAAAGTTACAGCAGGGTGGAGCTAGAAGAAAGGGCTAGGAAGCAGGGGGGCCCAGGAGCCATTGGGGTCACATAAGGTCTCAATTCATATCCAATTTCAATAAATATTGGTTTAACAAGTCAACATCTAGACATTTTGGGGGCCTGAAAAATAATATGCTGTGGGGCCCAGTAATATCTAGTTACACCACTGGCTGGAAGGCCCATAGGGGAGTACCTTTATTAAGTGGAGCTGCTGCTTCCACAGGGCACCCCACACGCTTTCCAGCAAGAAAATAAAAAAAATATTTCTGGGAATGGAACAGCCATATTCCCTGTAGAAAACCCCCCTGCACAGTCACACCTCAATTCAAAGGCATCTGGGCTCACCTAGGAATCTTTGGCAGAGGAAAAATCACCCACAGGTCCAATGAAATGGCAATGGTAGTATATGGGATCAATTACAGGGAAGATGGGAGATGTAGTCCAGCATTGCTGGAGAGGCCCAGGCAAAGCAACAGGCAAGGGTTGCACTAGCAATTACTCCTGTCCCACCCCCTCCCTGTGGGGGAGATCACAGTGGGAGCAATTATTCCCAAACACATTAAGCCGACTCGTGTCCTTGGTAACCAATCTTGGATCAGCTACAGATCATCCAGCCACCCCCACAGGGTTCTGGGGCATTCCAGGCCAGTCAGAAGGGGAGACACCTTGGTGCTTGAGATTATTTTACAGCATCTGATTATTGCACATCAGGCCATTACGGTGCCTTAATCTGCACATGAGGCCTTATTATTCATTGCCCACACAGGTGAGAATGGAGCTACTCTACAAGGGCAGTTGGTCCCTGTGTGTGTGGCTAACACCAGCCACTCTTAAGGGACCAAGTCAGTATTTTATTGGCCAGTGTATGGGACGCTCCATCGGGTTTCCCTGATCGTCATCTATTGAAAATCAGACAAATGTCGATCAGACGGGTTTAAAAATCACATCCGATCGAGGACCACATTATCAATCTGACGGCATTCCCAGCCTTGTGATACAATCGTTGGGCCTTAGGGCTCACAATCAGATTAGCCAGATATCTCCCACCTCAAGATCAATGAGCAGATCTTTGAATGTATGACAACCTTAAAAGGGGCAGTTCACCTTTAACTTCAATTTTAGTATGATGTAGAGAGTGATATTCTAATCTAAGACAATAGGCAATTGGCTTTAATTTTTTTTTATTATTTGCGGTTTTTGAGTTATTTCGCTTTTTCTTCAGCCTCTCTACAGTTTGCAGTTTCAGCAATCAGGTTGCTAGGGTCCGAATGAACCAAGCACTGATTTGAATAAGAGACTTGAATGTGAATAGGAGAGGCCTGAATAGAAAGATGAGTAATAAAAGTAACAATAACAATACATTTGTAACCTTAGAGAGCATTTGTTTTTAGATGGGGTTACTGACCCCCATTTCGAGAGCTGGAAAAGATTGAGTAGAAAAAGGCAAATAATTTAAAAACTATAACTATGGCAACCAATTGAAAAACTGCTTAGAATTGGCCATGCTATAACATACTAAATTTTAACTTAAAGGTGAACCACCCCTTTAAGGTGAGACCCTATAGGTGGCAATACCCATATGGGTCCACTGCCACTCTCAAGCACAGTGAGACCCTTTAAGGTGCCATTACCTATATGGGCAGCTGATTCAGAAACAGTTCCAGCCTTTGGTCCAATCAGAAACAAGGGGCACCAGAAGACCATTGGGCCCTACAAGTATAAAGTAGATATTACTCCAATCAGGAAAAAAGTGCAGTAATTCATAGAAACAAGGTATTTATTTTCATTAGTCATTTCCATTAGCTTCTCCTGTGTTAGTAAATAAGCCCCATGCTGAGGGGCAGTCTCTTTCTTCTACCTCCTGCTTAGTGTCATGCGACAGACAAGAAAGCAATGTGGGTGTTCTCGGCTGCAGAGCTAGCACTTAGGCAGTTGCTATTTTTATCTAGCAGGGGGAACAGGTGAGTGCTTGAGGCCAAGTGGAGCAAGGGTTAAAAGCAACTTAGCCACACAGTGGTGTTACCATAGGGAAGAGAAGGGAGTGAGGGGGAGGAGGGCAGCAATGGAGTCTGGGGAGAAGGAATGTTGGGTGGGGAAGGGAAACTCTCAGTCCCAAAACTGCCACTGCCAGTGTCTAATGCACCTCCCAGCCTCCCCAATCCCAAACAAACTCATCCAATTAACTTCCCCCCCAACCTCCACTGGATCAGCCTGCCCAAAACACTGCCAGTTTGCAGCAACACTGTGTCTCACTATATATATAAACTTTGCCACATAAAGGACATAGCACTGGCAAGCAGTATAGCAGCGCCAACACAAGAAGCTATACCCTCATACTGTACTAATACATGTATAAATACAGATATCAGTTACAGCGACCATTTCCCTTAAATATATTTAACATTAGGCACATGTTGCCTTTAGGCAGTGGGATTGTTGAAATCCAGAGCCAGCTCAGCCCTTTTCCCTACATATACGATGGTGCTGCCATGGTAGTTTTCTGGGAGTGTTTAGAGAGTTCCCAGCATGCCTCACATCAGATCACCAATCTCATGTTGTTCCCTCTCTCACAGAGCAGAACACATGTCCCACATGTTGCCTCACTGGCACTCCCAGGGCAAAAAGAAATGCTGGCTAGTGTCTCACATAATCGCTCTGATAACACTGGGGGCTCTCAAATTCTCCACAAAGGGGGTCCCACGAGGGATTATCCTGAAAGAAGAGCCTCAGTTACATTGTCTGCAGGCTCAGGCTGGCAGTTGGCTTTAAGATGCTATAGACTAGTTAATGGGTCTACTTTATATACCAGTTGGGGCCTGAATGCCCTTGCTTTCCAAACGTCCCTCTTCTACACTTTCCTGTGTGTATGTTTGTATAGAAACAAAGGTGGTAAGGTGTGACAAGGCCAGAAGCCAACTATGAGTTGTATGAGTCTAAAGGTGGCCATAGATGCACAGATAATATCGTACGAAACAAATTTTCTTACGATATTCGGTGCGTGTATGGTGGGAAAAGAGCCGACCGATATCGGCAGAAGACTTGGATATTAGTCGGCTCGGCAATCGGCTGGACGGTAAATTTTTATTGGGTGCCTTTGAAGGCACCCAAACATCAGCCATTGTTAGTGCTGAATCGTCAAATTCTATTGTTTCTACCTGTATATCTGACGATTCAGCTCTACACGTGTGTATTGAAGCAAACTATCTTTCTTGGAAATAGCTTTTCCAAGAAAGATCGTAATTGGTATGTCTATTGCCACCTTAAATGGCCACCTTAAGAGAAGGGGTATTAAAAGTATAAACACAATTAGGTGGCAGGAGGAACACCCTCGGAGTTGCAGCTACACATGATTTGCTTTGTGTAACAGGAGGCCGCTACCGCTCAGCACACTCACCCAGGCAACTTTCTGCAGCCCCTCTGAATGAGAGAGAATTAGGGGGATTTCACTGTCCCTTGACCTCATTTCTCAGCACAGGGGAAGGCGAAAACTGCCCTGCACGACAGGGGGAAATCCCAGCACATAAGCTCCATGCCGCAACGCCTCCATGTTGGGGGGGTATAGCGACTTGGCTCCTGGTGCACAGTGGGAGGGGGATTCTTACTGTGTATGTTTTAGCAAATGCGGTTCTAAGGTAACTGGGACCACTTCTGAGCTCCTGGCGAGCAATCAACCCCCCACCCTATAGCAGTGAGCACAAAATACTCAGTTCTATGCCACAAGTCATTATACTGAGACTTAACCCAGAGTGAAGCTGTTTAATCCAAACAAGTACTCATACTCATGGGGCCCCTCACCTATTGGTTCCAGTTCAACCATGACTGGGTGGGATTGGATGGGTGTACCAGGGTAAGGGAACAAAGAGCTCACAGGCTCAAACCCAGCCCTGGGTTTACAGCATAATCCCAGGATTGGGTTGCATTATTTTAACAGGATTTTAGGAAATTGAGTTCTAACAGCCTTTCCAGAATACGAACAGCTGAACCCAAACTGAGAGGCTTCTGGGTCTCCATGGAAACTGATAGGACAGGAACTGCAAGGTCAGTGTGACCCATGGATCAACAAAGAGAGTCAACTATAGGCGCCTCAGAGAAGCCTGAACAATTCTTCCAACTGAACAGCCATTCACCTACCTCAAGCTTTATCTAACGATAGGGCAACCCCTGAGCACTACCCCCAGCATAGACAAACAACCCAACTGTCCCTAACCACTACTGCAGCATAGATTAAACATGCAACTCCCCCCAAGCGCTAGATATAATCTGTTACTTACCGGAGTTGTCCTGGTTGCTGTAATGCCACTGTGAGCTGGAGATGAAGGAGGGCTCTGGGGAGCCAGTTCTACAGCTCTCCACCATTTGTTGGGTTATGTGACGAACGGTCTCCTTGTTCTTTCTATTCTTCCGCCTCCCAGAGTGCTGCCAGCCTTCCCCCTGCTCCAAGTAAGATGCCCCAGGGTCACCCTTGTCTGGGCCCACATAACGAGGTGGAGAGTCCTGCTCCTCTTTTATGTGCAAAGGTCCATAACATACATCTCCCGCCCAAACAGAGGACACTTCATCCTGGCTGTCCCCCTTATGTTCAGTGTCCTCCTTCCCATAACTGCTCCCTCCCTCATGACAGCTGGCGATGGCAGAGTCTCCTGAGGAGTTGGCCGGGCTTGTTCTTCTAGCCAGCCATGGAGAGATGCTTCGCCCTGCCACAACAGCGGAGAGAAGAGCCTCAGCACTGCTGGATGGAGCACCCATATCATAGTCTGTTAAATCATCAGAAGTCTCTGACTTTATGCTGATGTCCAGAGCAGCCTTGATGAAATTGTGACAGGCCTGGACGATGTCAGTCATCTGCAGATAGCTGGCGGCAGACATTACCTCAATGACATTCTTACTGGTCAGGGCCAAGTGGGCAGAGTACATAAAGTCTATGATGGCCTTGAAACCTTGGGCAGTGACTATGTCCAGCTGCGTTACGGTAGTCTGCTCTGATGCTTTTTGCACCTGACAGTACAGGGTCTTGAAGTATCGACTGCTGCCCAGCAGGACGTTTTTATGCGCTTTGAAAATTTTTCCCTCCACGATGATGCAGACATCGCAAAGGATGCCATGTTGGCGCTGTTCATTTAACTCCTGCAGCAGCTGCCGGTAGTGGGAAGGGATCTCCATGTCCTCTTTGCGATTATTCATTTGTGGGTGTTTGTCTGCTGCCCCCACACAACACTGCAGGATAGAGAGAGAAAAGGGCAATTATTCAGTAAAACAGAGCCACACTGCTGTCATGGCAATAAAGGCCCCAGAGATAATAAGAGCCCAAGAGATCCTCCTAATTACATGTACCACATAGTAAGGGCCCGGCCTTTTGTTATAAATCCTTTTCTAGTTCACTTACAAGTCCACCAGTAAGCTCCACAGGGCACAGCCTCCCAGTAATCATCTCTAAGCTAGTGTCCAAGGGCAGGGCTTCTCCCCTTAGCCAGTAGGCTTCTTGGTGGGCAGTCCCTCCATTGTATTACTAGTCAGTGGGATCCTTGGTGGGGGGTCCTTTCCAGTATATCACTAGTCAGTAGGTTCCTCAGGCAAAGTCTC
Organism: Xenopus laevis; assembly: GCF_017654675.1. NCBI lineage: Eukaryota > Metazoa > Chordata > Amphibia > Anura > Pipidae > Xenopus > Xenopus laevis. Next base: position 17,416,295 of record NC_054388.1, on the reverse strand, counting down.
TCCCAGTGTATCACCAGTTAGTAGGCATCTTGGTTGGAAGTCCCTCCCAGTGTATCACTAGTTAGTAGGCTCTTTCCTGGGGGGGGGGGGGGGTCCTTCTCAGTGTATCACTAGGCAGTAGGTCCCTCCCATTTTATCAAGTATTACTAGGCTTCATCGGGGGGGGGGGAAATCCCTCACTGTGCATCATTAGCCAGTAGTCCCTCCCAGTGTATCACCAGTTAGTTGGCTCCTTGGTGGGGGGGGGGGTTCTACACAGTGTATCACTAGTCAATAGGCTCCTTGTTGGGGGATCCCTCCCAGTGTATCATCTGTCAGTAGACTCCTTGGTGGCGGGGGTCCCTCCTAGTACATCACTAGTCAGTAGGCTCCTTGGTGGTGGATCACTAGACAGTAGGCTCCCTGGGGAGTGGGGGTCCCTCTCAGTGTATCACTAGTCAGTAGGCTCCTTGTTGTTGGTGGGGGGGGGCTCCCAGTGTATCACTACAATCAAGTAGAACTTGTATATTTACTCTTTAATCAGGTATCAGGAACCCTTGTGTCAATCCAAAGCAATCATACAATCAATCCAAAATGGGTAATGATACCACGAGGCACAGAATATTGCTGCTGCAAAGTGGCTTTATTCTTCAACACTATTGTTGAAGAATAAAGGCACTTTGCAGCAGCAATTCCTGTGCCTCATGGTATCATTACCCATTTTCAGATTGACTCCCAGTGTATCACTAGTCAGCAGGCTCCTGGGGGGGGGAAATTAGTTTATCACTAGCAATCAATAAGTTCCTATGTTCAGTGTTTCAGCGTTTATGACAGTGATAACTCCAATTGCACAAAGTAGACTCACAGAAAAAAAAGACGACCCAAGAATAACTTGACATGGCCAGGATGGCTACAAATATTTATGGGCACAGAGGTTAAATAACCCCCCACACTGGTACAGTACTGTGAATGGCCTGCCTACCTACATATACTGCTTTGCAAATTTGCACTTAAAAATCAGAGAGTCAGGATCCCACTTCTGTGCTGCATTCCAGGGCACAGAACATCAAAGGGGCTCACAACCACCCCAGCCCCCTCTCTCCCTCCTCCCCACACCCTAAGGGTAGGGACACACTGGGCGATTTGGGGAGATTTAGTCGCCTGGCGACTAATCGCCGCGACTTTCCACGACCAATCTTCCCCGAATGCCTCCCCTCGCTCTGCGCCTGGCTAAAATGAAAAATCGCGATTCGTTTTCCGAAGTCGCCCGAAGTTTCCTCGTGAGGCAACTTGGGGCGACTTCGGAAAACGAATCGCCGCGTGTGATTAGCGCAGGCGATTTTTCATTTTAGCCAGGCGCAGAGCGAGGGGAGGCATTCGGGGAGAAAAGTCGCTGCGATTAGTCGCCAGGCGACTAAATCTCCCCAAATCGCCCAGTGTGTCCCAGCCCTAATGCTGCTTGGCTTGGGGGGTGGAATTCTGGCTTAAAGAATCAAACCCTGGAGCATGCGGGGAGCAGGTAAGGCCACAGGTAACATGGGGGGGGTACAAAAGGGAAAGACAGAGAGCTAGAAAACTAAAATAAATTTGGAACCACAGGTGGGGAACCAATACTAGAAGCTTGTGGGCATACAGAATAGGAAGGAGAGAAGAATAGCCACAAAGCAGAAAAGCGAGCACACATACTGTTGTAGATAGATTGAATTAACATAGCATGGATTGTGTGAGCACAAGTAATATTCACAGCAGCAGATGTGTAAGTGGGACAGAACTGTGTCACTAATTAGCAATTATGTATCAGTGGGCAGAACCGACTGCACATCCTGCACAAGGCACTGTCCCAAGACAGAAAGTTATTCTCTGCAAGCACTGTGGTTTTCACACCTTTCTATAGGAGCTGCCTGTCACCTGGAGACCAGCATGTCCTGTTATGATAAGTAGAAGCCACAATGTACAGGAAGCCAGCATCCCAGGCAGGGGCATCCGGCTGTATAACACTCATCTTAATCTTATTAGGTGATACATAACTAGACTGTAAGCTCCTAGGATCAGGTCTTCCACTACATCACTAAACTGTAAGCTCCTTTGGCCAGGGTCTCTAATTACATCACTAGACTGTAAGCCCCTTTGGCCAGGGTCTCCCATTACATTACTAGACTGTAAGCGCCTTGGGTCAGGGTCTCCCATTACATCACTAGACGGTAAGCACCTTGGGCCAGGGTCTCCCATTACATCACTAGACTGTAAGCTCCTTGGGCCAGGGTCTCCAATTACATCACTAGACAGTAAGATCCTTGGGCCATGGTATCCCACTACATCACTAGACTGTAAGCTCTTTGGGCAAGGATCTCCTATTATATCACTAAGATATTATAGGATCTCCTATTATATCACTAGACAAGGGTCTTGTAAAAGACTTACCAAGAGCCAATCTGTGTAGATTCTTGACTAATGATGACTGGGTGTCATATGAGCTTGGAGCATGATGGTTGCCACGCCACTGAGGGAGGTCTGGGGAAGCCCTGCAAAGGCAAAGGTAATAAAATGTTTTCCATAGAAAGACTATGGGCCTGAGAATATATAGTTATCTACAACTGCCCCAGCCCCAACAAATACAGCATTTTATCTATACAGCATGTTCAGTTAGATCCTGGAGAAGACTGCTGGACCCCGGAGCAAGCCCAAGATAAACCCTCACCCAGCTCCAGCCCAGAAAAGCCGTATCTGAAGGTGGATACACTATAAGATCCACTTGTTTGGTGAGATCGCTGATATGCCCAACTAAAGAATATTGGGCTTTAACATGGCCAAAAGATTGGATTACAATGGTAGCCATTGTGGTTTCCAATCAGAACGGATAATCAAATCTGTCCAAATGAAATCTGGTTGATTTTCGGCCAGATATTGGTCTTTTGGACCAGTCGGAGGTCCCATACATGGGCAGATAAACTAAAAAGCTAAAAAGCTGGCCATAGACACAAATGACCCTACTTTACTAATGTGAGGTCTACTTTTCGTGATATTGTCCCATTATGAGCTACATCCATAAAAGCATTGTTAGCACTTCATGAAAAATATTACTTCTAAATATCAGAATGAAAAGCATGAAACAGGAGGGTGATTTAAACAAGCTGTTTGTTGTGTCTTGAGATCTACTGATCCCCAGCTAAAGGTCTACTGATCTACCTTTTGGACACCCCAGCCATACACAATCTAAAAATTGGACTACATTTTCGGATCGTGTGTGCCCGACATTTTTTATACCATGGCAATTGGTCGTTTAGTCTATCAGACAGGTTAGAAGATTTATATTGGCTACTAATAAGATCTCTGAATATATTGCCTATCAACGTGTCACTATGATATCAACGGGTAACTGTCATTACTATCTGTCAGACATAACTTTTGTACGACTGCGGTCTGTCAATTAAAGGGGTTGTTCACTTTCAAACACTTTTTTCAGTTCAGTTGGTTTCAGATTGCTCACCAGAAATAAAGACTTTTTCCAATTTCTTTCCATTTTCGATTTCTGACCATTTTTCTAATATTGAAGTGTAACGTTTAATTTTTCACCTTTTAAAGCAGTTCTGGGAGGGGGGTCCTACTGTAAAGTCCTGCGCAGGTCCTCTTTAGTCAGATTCAAAGTAAAATACACAGATAAATACATTACACATATATGACCAGCCACCCCTTGGTTTACAAAAATCCCCCCACCCACACTTAAACAAATGTCACAAGTGCATCATTGGCCTGGGGTAGTGCATATATACATATAACCAAACCAAACACTCCGTTACTTTCTGACTCATAAGCGGAACCATCTGAATGTACTGGATACTTTTCCATACAACCACAGGTTATTACAGAAAGGATGACCTCAAATCAAATGCCCCACCCAAAGGCACAATAAACCCATGGTCACTGTATTGTATACATGACATGAGTGAATAATTGAACAGGCAGTCCTCTTATATGATACCACAAGACAGTAAGCTCCATGGACCAGTAACTCCAATAACACCAGTAGACAGTAAGCCCAATGATCATGGTTTATCATCATATCACTGGACTGTATACTCCTAGGGCAAGGTATTTCATTAAAACACTAGGCTTTAAGCTCTCTGGGGCAAGATCTCCCACTATACAATAATATACTATAATTTAAAGGGATACTGTCATGGGAAAAAAATTTTTTTTCAAAATGAATCAGTTAATAGTGCTGCTCCAGCAGAATTCTGCACTGAAATCCATTTCTCAAAAGAGCAAACAGATTTTTTTATATTCAATTTTGAAATCTGACATGGGGCTAGACATTTTGTCAATTTCCCAGCTGCCCCATGTCATGTGACTTGTGCTCTGATAAACTTCAATCACTCTTTACTGCTGTACTGCAAGTTGGAGTGATTATCACCCCCTCCCTTTTCCCCCCAGCAGCCAAACAAAAGAACAATGGGAAGGTAACCAGATAACAGCTCCCTAACACAAGATAACAGCTGCCTGGTAGATCTAAGAACAACACTCAATCGTAAAAACCCATGTCCCACTGAGACTCCTTCAGTTACATTGAGAAGGAGAAACAGCAGCCTGCCAAAAAGCATTACTCTCCTGAAGTGCAGGCACAAGTCACATGACATGGGGCAGCTGGGAAATTGACAAAATGTCTAGCCCCGTGTCAGATTTAAAAATTGAATATAAAAAAATCTGTTTGCTCTTTTGAGAAATGGATTTCAGTGCAGAATTCTGCTGGAGCAGCACTATTAACTGATTCATTTTGAAAAAAAATTTTTTTCCCATGACAGTATCCCTTTAAGGGTAAGGGCCTTCCACTATCCTATTATACTGTAATTTTCTGAGTTAGGGTATCTGAGTTAGGAGTATACAGTCCAATACTACTATCGTGTAAGCTTACTGGGACAGTGTCTTCCACTATACTACTTCAGTGTAATCTTGTTATTTAGGTATGTTACCCAATTTATTCCCAATTTTCAGTGAAGCCTCGTGCCACTACCAGGGGTACTGTTTGATATGGGGGAAGAGGAGACCAATAATGCTGCTCTTCAGGCATCCAACTACCGCATATCAAAAGCCACACAGCTGTATGTCACAGAATATATAAATTTGGTACAGAGAAACCCCCTTTCTCTGGAACAGGATTGCAAGGGACCCATTTAGATAAAAAGTGGTTATTTTCCTGTGGTCAGATCTAATATCAAATTCCTGGTGCTGGTAGATAATTTCCCCCTGTAGCACAGAATTCTAACCCTCCAGCAATGTTTTACCTGAACATGATGTTCAGTGGGTGGATAGGAATTTCCTTGGCAAATGCATTGGCTTTCACTAGTGTATGTGTGGCCCTAAGTCTGCGTATATACCCCATGTGCAGGAGGACCTTGCTCTGTAAGGGAATAGAGTACATTATATTTATTTTTAAATACAAACTCGCTGCAGCACTTGTGAGATAGTGTTTATTGTGCCAACAAACCAGGCAACCAGGCAACATTTCTGGCTCCAGCCATTAAAACAGAACTCATTATATATCCTTCAAGATCTTCCCCTGTCCCTCAGATTTCACTCACAGTAAACAAAACCACCTTTCATTCCACCACACAGGCACGCTGCCTAGGATTTATCCTAGACTCACATCTGTCTTTTTCACCACCCATTCAAACACTTACAAAATCTTGTTGTATTCAACTGTGCAACATTGCCCGAATACAACCATATCTCAGTTCAGAAATCAAGTAAAACACTGATTCAGTCTCTCATCATCTCCCGCCTTGATTACTGCAACCTACTCCCTGTAGGTATTCCAACAAATCACCTTTCACAACTCCAATCTGTTCTAAATGCGGCTGCTAGACTCATCCATTTATCTCACCGCTCAACATCAGCTGCTCCCATATGTATGTCCCTTCACTGGCTCCCAATCTCCTCTAGAATCAAATTCAAATTACTAACACTCACATTCAAGGCCCTTAATAATGAAGCCCTTCCCTATATTTCATCCCTGATCTCCAAATACACTCCTTCACGAAACCTTCGCTATGCTTCTGATCTTCGCCTCGCTTCTCCTCTCATCACTTCTGCCCATTCTCGTCTACACGACTTCTCTTAGGCTTCTGCTTTTCTCTGGAACTCTCTGCCTCGAGCTGTCAGACTTTCTCCTTCTTTCCAAACATTCAAGCGCTCCTTAAAGACCCACCTGTTTAAAGAAGCTTATTCAATGTACCTTAATTAATCAATCATTGCTGTATCATAAATCACAAAATTGTTTCTAAAATCCTAATGTCTCAATTGCATCCTGACCTTTAGTTTGTAAACTCGAATTTGTAGGGCCCTCTAATCCTATTGTACTCTGTAACCCTTGTTTGTTATCCACCATTTATTCCCTGTTTGTTATAACTAAGGTAAAGCACTGCGTATCTTGTCGGCGCTATATAAATAAATGATGATGATGATGAATAGAGTTCATTATATTTAGGGACAAAAGCAGCCCTCTGTAAGAGAATATGGTACATTATATTTAGAGACAGGGTTCGGTGAATCTCCCTCATGTGCAAAGCCACGGCCCCACTCCGTAAGGGAATAGGGTCGATAATATTTAGGCACAGAGGCCGTGTATATCGCCCCCATGTATATGTGGGTATATAAACAGACAGACACAAAGGGAGGGCCCATTCTGTAAGGGAATAGGGTACATTATATTTAGGGACAGAGGCATGTGTATATCCCTATTTCCAGGAGGGAGGGCCCCGATCTGTGGGGACAATTAAAGGCAAAGGGACAGTAGAGCCGGTGTTGGGCTGGGGGTACCATGGTTTTAGATGCAGACAGACTGCCTCCAAGCACTGTCCCCACACAATATATACTATTATTATTTACCCACCCCCAATCTGTAGATTATGGCAAATGCCAGAGAGACTGCTAAAAGACGTCATAAATAGTAACTATTTTTTGGGCCCATGAAGGACTGTTTGGGCCTTTTGTACTTGAAATACCAGGGCCTACATTGCCATAAGCCAATACATATATAAAATCTTCATACGGGTGCAGTCTCCATGGTGATGTCAGTCTGTACAACTGCTTCACTAGCTGTGACCACTGGCCTGGTCGGGGAGGGGATACATAACCTGCTGGCTGCAAGGAGCAGATTGGGCTGGGAGTGATCCAAATCCAAAAAGGTGGGGAGGAATTTGATTTGATATGGGAATGAGATACAGGAATGGAAAAGGTAAAGGGGTTAGAGTTAGACAAACAGTGAGTGGGCTGGAGGAGGAAAGAGATATGGGGGGGAGATACAGGAATGGGGTAGGACAATGAAGGCACAGAAATAGTTAGTGGCTAGGGGGTGGTAAAAGTTATGGGGGACATATACCAATGGGGGAGGGAAAGGAAGTAGCAATGGAGTGGAAGTAGGAAGGGATTTTGGAGGGAGATACGTGAATGAAGAGGAAGTAGGAAGCTGGGGGGTTAAAGGGGGGGTTATGGGAGGGAGATACAGGATTGGGGGTGGAAGTAGAAATTGAGGAAGGAAGAGATATATAAAGGAGATACAGGAATGCAGGTGGAAGTAGGAAGTTGGAGGAGGAAGGAATATGGGAGGGAGATAAAAGAATAGGGGTGGAAGCAGGAAGCTGGGAGAGGAATTAGGAGGCAGAAGTATAGTGAGTGAAAGAGTTTGGACTTGAGAGCAATGTACACAAATTAACTTGGCAGGGAGGGCGCCTGCACACAGAGAATGAACCAGGAATCAATAGATACAGCCCCTTCCTATATAACCACTGTCTGGAACCGAACACCTAAAGAGGCTCCTTTGTTAGCAAGCTCTTTAACATTCATAGTTATATAGCTCTCCTTCTGTATTCCTCTTTTCTGCACTCTTAGCAGTTTGCTCTGTGTACAATATGAGCGAGGCAACAGGGGTCCAAGAGCAATTACACATTCCATAAAACAGGAAGTTGGAATTTCATATCAATCTGTCACTTCCCTTTCCGATTACTTCCTCTAAAAGATTACTGGTCAATTACAGGGTTTCAGGGTCCTACCAAGTATGGAGAGAAACAATGTGCATAGGTGAGACTAGAGCCAGGGAGGAATGAGCCATACATCTACTTGTGTACAGGTGTGACTAGCACTAGGTAGGAATGAAACATTCCCCTACTAGTGAACAGGTGAGACTACAACCAGGTAGACACTAACCATACTCCTTCTTGTGTACAGGTGAAACTAGAGCCATGGAGGAATTAACCACACCACTACTTGTGCATAGGTGAGACTACAGCCAGGTAGGAATGAAGAATACCCCTACGTGTGTACAGGTGAGACTAGTGCCAGGTATGAATAAGCCGTACACCAACATGTGTACAGGAGAGATTGGTGCCAGGTAGGAATGAACCATTCCCCAACTTGTTTACAGGTGAGACTACAACCAGGTAGGAAAGAACCATAACCCTTCTTGTATAAAGATAGGACTATTGGCATATGGTAAAGAATCATACCACTACTTGTGCACAGAGGAGACTAGAGCCAGGTAGGAATGAACCATTCCCCTACTTGTTTACAGGTGAGACTACAACCAGGTGAAATTCGGTGCAGGTGAGACTAGAACCAAGTAGGAATGAACAATACTCCTTCTTGTGTACAGGTGAGATTATAACAAGGTGTGAATTAACCATTTGCCTTCTTGAGGTAAGGCTAGAGATAGGTAGGAATAAACCATACCCCTACAGGTGAGCGTGAGACTCAAGACAGCTTGGAATGAACCATACCCCCTACTTATATATGGTTGAGACTAGAGCCAGGTAAGAATAATCCATACCCCTACTTGTGTAGAGTTGAGACTACAACCAGGTAGGAATGAACCATAAACCTTCTTGTGTTCTGGTAAGACTACCGCCAGGTAGTAATAAACCATACCCTGACTTGCGCACAGATGAGGCTAGAGCCAGGTAGGAACAAACCATACTCATTCTTATGTACAGATAAAACTAGAGCCACTCAGGAATGAACCATACCCCGGTTGACACAGGTGAGACTACATCCAGGTAGGAATGAACCATAACCCTACTTGTATGCAGGTGCAGTTAGAGTCAGGTTGGAATGAACCATAGCCCTTCTTATGTACAGGTAAGACCAGTGCCCCATCTCTGCTTGTGTATAGAGGAAACTATTGTCAGGTAAAAGTGAACAATACCTCTACTTGAGTACAGGTGAGGTCAATCTGCACCACACAAAAATATCACTACAGGCAAACATTCCTGAAAGTTAGAAACCATAAATACTGACAAGCACTCCGCAGTCCACTCGTAGGGTGAAATCATTCAAGTTTATTTCAGCAGATTAAAAACATTTCAATCCGGACGCGTTTCGTATCAAAGATACGTCGTCATAGGTATCACTACCTATCTTTGATGCGAAACGCGTCAGGATTGAAATGTTCTTTGATACGAAACGTGTCAGGATTGAAATGTTTTTAATCTGCTGAAATAAACTTCAATGATTTTACCCTACGGGTGGACTGCGGAGTGCTTGCCAGTATTTATGGTTTCGAATGCACATCACCTACAGCTACTGGTTACGCACCCTGGCCGCCCGTTTACCTTGGTGAGTGCGGCTTTCAGGGGCGCTTCACCAATGAGGCGAGTTGAGGCTGTCGCCTCAGGTAGCAGCACCCCACTAGGTACCAGGGGCAGCAAAAATGCTGTTCCTGGTACTTTAAGAGCCACGTTTTCAGTTTTCAAAACAGAAATTTGGCTCTTCTAGCGCAGAGAGCAGTTAGCGTACTGGCCCTCTCTGCTGCCCTTGTGGACCCCCTCAGGCGCAAAAAGGTAAGTGCACGGTGGAGGGGGGGGCGGCAGCAACTGCTGCTGCCTCAGGCGGCCCCTTTTCCTAAACCTCTATGTATTGATTGAAAAGTGTTGTAAACCCAAGAGCATGGGACCTGGGGTATATACACCCAGGTCATCGGATTAAAAGGGTAACGGCTAGAAGGAGGCTATTAGTTGTTTCTATAAATGTATAAATTTTAATAGCGGGTTTGAGATATTTCCCAGTAAAAAAATATTCATGCATACTAATGCCTTATAAGAATTGTAGCTTGAAATTGAGCTTATTCTTATAGTTGAATAATTGCTGCCTTACAGGTGCAATTCCACCAGTTGGTTGAAATAAAAACCCTGAAAAAGAAATTCTAAAGTGGTGGAAATACAACTCCCCAAAGACACAAATACATAAGGCAGGGTAAATATTATATCACCTCTAATCCAAAACACCCCAGTGGGTGAAAAGGGACGACCGTAATTCTAAATTCCTCAGTGGGATAAATATCCATAGCAACACCCCACCCAAGTACAAACAACCCCCCCCCCCCCTATATCCAAATGAAAATACAGAAATACCCCAATAAACAGAAATACCCCAGTGGGGCAACTATACCATTATAGTCCCTCACAGATACAATTGCCCCAGGAGAAGGTGAGGCAGACAGAACTCACAATAACAGTAACACGAGTACAGCTGACAGACTAATAACCCAGTGGGGCAGATACTCCATAAAGACAGTGGGGCAGTTACTCTATGAAGGAACAAATAAAGAAATACAATAACAGTTGCCCCAGTAGAGCTGACAGACACCCAACATAACAATTATGATACAGACAGACAGATCTTTCCAAGTGGAAGTACACATCACAGACTCCCCCGGTACCTGTCAGTGCAGCTGATCGGCGCCTCCGCTCCCGGTCACTCGGTGTCTGTCTCCTGTGCGCGATCCCGACTCTGTCAGACGGCGCGGGGGGCGGAGATAGGGCGGAGCCTAAACTGAGTCGGAGTTGGGTGGGGCGTCTGGCTACCCAGACAAGGTGAACCCCCGCCCACTTAGCTCTAAAGATTTGACACTCTTCCGCCAGAGCTTCCCACTTTGGGGTTGGAGGGGTGTAATATAAGCTATTTTAGGCCACACCTCCAAACCTTTCCTTATTGGTCAGCACTGGCGGAAGGAACGCCCATATCGAGGGCTTGGCCACATCTATGTGTCAGTTAAGAAAATGAGGCGGGGACAGGCTGAAGAGCATGTGGGAGTTTGAAAGACACGTGACAGACTAGGTGCTACCTGGGGTTCGTTTGTGTCACACTTTGGTCCTGCCCATGTACCGCCTCCATGTCTCGTATTCTGCCCTACTTGCCTTTATGCCACTGCACTAACACTGTCTCTTCCCTCCTGCTGCTTTACTTACTCGTCTTTTAGCTTCTGTCCCTGTACTTACCCCTATCTTTTGAATGAACATGTAAAGAAGACGGGGGTAAGTACAGGGGTAGGAGGTACTTACCCTGTTCTACTCGCCTGTCCCTCACTTACCTCCATGGACCTTCTGCCCTACTTACCCATCTGTCCTGTACCTACAGCAATTCTTCCCTCCTGTCCATCTACTTACCTCTGTCTTTTACCTCCTGTCCCTGTATTAACCCTGTCTCTTCTCTCCCTGCAGGCAGTCCCGGATTTGTGGAAAGGTCACTTAGGCCCTGGCCCAACCACACCCACATTAGTTCAAAAACACAGGAGATACAATCCCTTTTTAAATTTCCTGTGCGCCAATCCCCATTGCTCCGGTCCAGATGATGACAATTTGCACAAATAAAGGCGAGAGGACAGGGGCGATGAACGGCAGTGGGTCTAGGGGCGCCCACTATGTAAATCCGGTCCTGCCTGCAGGGTCGGACTGGCCCACCAGGAAAACTCCCTGTGGGCCCAGGTGTCAGTGGGCCCTCTTGCTTATAACCATTTAGCCTATTTCATGGTCATTCCCTATTTCTTTATAGGGAAAAGTTCCCTTCCAGCCTAGCTGCTACCCCGGGCAAATGCTCATAACTCTTTACTAACCCCTCCGTACAGATTCTGTCCAGCGGAGTTCACGGGTGCCATCTTCAGCCGCTTCTGTAATCTTCGGAATGAGACCAGTGCTTCGGAAATTTTCGTGAGTTTCGGTGCATGCTCAGTTGTCACAAAACAGAAAATTGCTCCAACTGTGCATGCGCTGCTACGCCGGTCTTATTCCGAAGATTACTGAAGAGAAGAAGATCATTGCCGTGAACTCCACTGGGCAGAATCTGCACGGAGGGGTTAGTAAAGAGTTATGAGCATTTGCCTGGGGTAGCAGCTAGGCTGGAAGGGAGGAGGGGGGTCTATCTAGGGTAGGGAGGTAGGGTTTTTTTTGTTATTAAGGGTTTGTTTCTCCTTTAAGTTTTAATAATTTACTTATCTTAAACAGTTACAATTGTTTCATTGCTTATCTTAAATTGTTACAAAAGTATCTAAGGGCACCTTACTCAAGCTGCTCCCGCTTATTGTACCCTAATAACCCCAGACCCTTTCTCATGATGCCTCAGTCCGCCCTCCCCCCCGAAATGACCATGTGTGTTGAAAAATGGGGACAGAGTGAGAGACGTGGCCCCTAATTAAGTCTCACCACCACCCAGGCAGCTGAGTAATTGTGCTGCACCATGGGGGGCCCAATCGGAGCCCACTTTTTTCCATTACACATGACATCACAGGAGGTGTGATGCAAGCTGCCACTCTCACTATCAGGAAGGAGGAGGCTGAGATATCATAGGAAAGCAAATAGGCATTCCTTTTTTTTGAAAGGGCCCGTGGCGCCTGTGAGAGACAGGTAAGTGGCTTGTTGGAGAACATTGCCTTGCAGTAATGTAGGTTGGATAGCAGCCAGGGCTCTGTTTACAAGAAGTCAGTATTATGTTCCCTGTCAGGTGAACCCCAATGTGACTGGGCTCTAATATTGGGAGTCCTAATGGGAAGAGACTGAGGAGCATAATGACCAATGACAGATCAACGGCAGGATCTCTGGGCTAATAGCTCCTCTTTCCATCCTACTTAACCCCCCCCATGCCACCTGGCAAAGGGGCGAGAGGCAGCTGTTCCCTTTGGGTACCAGGGACTCCTACATGTTAACTCTTTCCTCTGACACAGGTTAACCCTTCTGTCCTCCAGTGGGTGTTTCAGTGTTGTAGCCTCTCTTCCCCTCCCTCTTATCTCATACTTCCCAACATTTTGGAAATAAAAAGAGGGACAACATTTTTTGACCACGCCCATTGTGTGGCCACACCCCCTAATTACCATGTTAATTTTACAAACTTTGGCAGTTTTTTTTTTAGTTATTACAGTTTTGCTAATGAAGGTGAATTGTGAGTCTAACTTCTCCCAAGGGACCTGTTATCTTATATCATTACAATTACTTATTTGCTTATCTCAAAATTGTTACAAAAGTATCTTATCTGCAACTGTGGCTGTTCTGGGCTCTCTGCCAAAGGCCAATTAAGTTAGAAACATTGTTTCTTTTTCTGGCTGTTCAGTGCAGAAAAAAACGGGACTTTCCAGTACAAACGAGGGACTATGGGTTGAGCTGTCAAAAGAGGGACTGTCCCTCTAAAAACGGGACATTTGAGAGGTATTTTATCTACTCTCTGCACCCCTCTTCCCACTCAGGGAGCAGCTGGCGATTCCTTCCTCCCAAACGGAGAGCTGCAGGTCCCCTGGAGGTGAGGGGGAAGGGGGTGTTTCCTCTCTGTTAACACTGGATGGACAGGCCATGCTATATATATATGTATGTGAGTAAAAAGTACATGTGCTAAATACACAGTAGGAAAGAGGTCCCTGTCCCATAGAGCTTACAATCTAAGCAAGTGGATAACATACAGCCACAAATTGTGTAGAGGTTTGGGCATTGGCCCATACATGCCAGAACGGGACCAGACAAGATAGTTCTAGTGCTCCCTCAGTTCTCCCATTTGGGGGGCTGTCACTTTGGTCCAAGGGCTTTAATAAAGGGCATATAAAAGAGTTGCTGCCCATATAAAGGCCAATGTAATAAAAAGCTGGCCATATGAGAGCCAATATAATATAAAACTGGATGTATGAGGGCCATTGTAATGTATTGCCTTGGACTGCGCAATACTGACAATGTCTTACAACCATGTCTCTATATTCAGTAAAACAACTCTGTATAGGCCCACCAGGGGCACATACATACATTACTTGGGACAATTGTATGTCATATTGAATGTCACTGCCAGCAAAGAAAGGGTTATTCTGTAGTCCGAGGGCAGATTAGAAGGAGGAAGGCTGAGAAGGCAGATGGCAGTGTGATGGGGGAGGGGTGGCTGGAGAGGTAATTTACCCCATTCTGTGAGGGGGAGGCATTAAAGCTTTGGCAGATGGAAGGGGTAAATATCTCCCCTTTACTTCTCACCCTACGAAATGGATAGTCCTGCAGTGCAGGTGCTCTTCGTGGATACTTTCTAGGCAGAGAATTGGTTAACTCAAATTTGAGCCCATGCCAGACTCTCTGGGCACCTAATGCACGGGTGCAAAATGTATCCTGATAGGGAGAGGGGCTGCATGCAGAAAATGACCTGCCCACCCCCCACACCTAGTTAGAGACACTGACATTGGGAAGTCCCTTCAGGGGGATATGCAGCAGAGACAGAGAGTCTGAGGGAGGGGAGAGAAAAGGGTAATGACTCAGTCCCTGCCCCAGCTATGAATATATATATATATATATATATATATATATATTTATTATTTTTTTACCACTGAACAAAGCAAAATACCCAGGTGCTACTCAAATAGACATTATCAATAGTTTTCCAAGGGAGAATGAGTGCACACTGGGAACCTTTAAATAGGTTATTTTAAAACCATAATTTTATTTAAGTTAATTAAAAACAGGCCGACGTTTCGGTCCACTTCTGGGACCTATTTCAAGACGATATATATAGAGAGAGAGAGACAAATACAAGAGGTCCTCTGCACTCAACCCAAGCCTCTTGTATTTGTATATCTACACGGACGGATACATGCTGATCTGACTCTCCCCACACTGCCTGCACTGCTGTGATCTCTTGATATTTAGGTGAGGCCTTACTAAAAATATCCTGGTCAGAGAAACCCAGGAGTTTAATAAAATATCATCAGCTGAAAGAACTGAGGTCTAAATAAAATCACAGAGTGATCGATGTAGCTGGGGGCTTAATAAAATACCATGGGCTGATAGATGGAGCTGGGGCTGAATAAAATGCAATGGACTGATAGATGGAGCAGGGGTTGAATAAAATACCATGGGCTGATAGATGGAGCTGGGGACTGAATAAAATACCATGGGCTGATAAGTGGAGCTGGGGCTTAATAAAATACATGGACTGACAGATGGAGCCAAGTGCTGATAAAATATCAGGGATTAAGAGATGGCTGAATAAAATATAATGGATTGATAGATGGAGCTGGGGTGTGAATAAAATGCAATGGGCTGATAGATGGAGCTGCGGGCTGAATAAAATACAGTGGACTGATAGATGGAGCCAATGCTGATATAATATCAGGGATTAAGAGATATCTGAATAAAATATAATGGATTGATAGATGGAGCTGGGGCTAAATAAAATGCAATGTACTGATAGATGGAGCTGGGGCTAAATAAAAAGCAATGGACTGATAGATGGAGCCAAGTGCTGATAAAATATCAGGGTTTAAGAGATGGCTGAATAAAATATAATGGATTGATAGATGGAGCTTTGGGCTGAATAAAATGCAATGGACTGATAGACAGAACTGGGGGCTGAATAATATACAGTGGACTGATAGATGGAGCTGGGGGCTAGGTTGGTGCCTTGCCCAGCGGATGGTGTGTGTGGGTAGGTGCACTACTGGCACATTTATAAGGAGTGCCTCATAGAGAGACAGATGGACCTGCTTTTTATCTCTTTGCTTTGTCCTTTCTAAATCACCATTCCCCCCCCCCCACCCCCTTACAGCTAATGTCATATCCCCAATCTGCGCTAAAATCTGCTGCACTGAAAGGGTTAATCCCCAACACCCCCCACTTCTCTCTTTCCCCTCTCTGACCTTTCTACTAATATCTTTCCTCTCCCCACCCCCTCCTTATCTCTCCCCCAGGCGCTTTCCCCCCTTTCCTTCCCCCCCACCCCTCACTCATCCTCCTGCTGCTATTCCTGTTCTGCCTTCCTGTCCGCCCCCCCCCCCCTCGCTCACATGCCCATGCTGTGCCAGGTCAGCAGGGAGAGGGCACCTTGTACCACACTGGGGTATTTGTGGGGCTGTTGTCAGGCTCAGAATCAAGACACAAAATAAGGTCTCATCCTACTCCATACATCCAGGCACAGAGGCATATCTCTGCAACTACAGGGAGAGGGGGCCCCTGGCAATACAGGATAGCAGGGACTCCCATCTAAGGGATCTTCAACCTGCAACTCTCACCATCCAGCTGAAAGTCAGAAATTCTTGATGTTTTACACAGTAAAAAATATGTCCACCCAAAGGGCACCTGTGATGAGGGTTCTCCATCCTTCCCCATAACTTGCCCTTCATGCTGTGTAATTCTTTATTACCCTCCATATGCTTGATATGGCAGGAGGACTGTTGTGGGGTCTATATAAGATGGGGGTAAACATGTGCTATAAGATAATGTCAAATTATCTTCTTAGGCATGAATTTGGGGCAAAATCTTCTAGTTCTTGTACTTTTCAGCAGTCAGCCCCTACAGAACATGCTTGGCTAGTAGTTTGCAACAGCACAGTTTTCCCAAAAGATACTTATAGTTAGTGAAATGATATACCCCTATTGTAAATAATAAGAATATTAGAAGTCACTGGGGGGGGTTCTGTGACCAGATCAAGGCTGCAGGCTGAGTTATACAGGACTGTATGGCCACTCCCACTCAAGGTACTGATGGGGTTGCCACCTGGCTGGTATTTTACTGGCCTGGCCAGTAAAAATGATGCATGAGCCCAATGTTATTAATAGGGCAAAAAAGATAAATATATAGGAATTTCTTTGCAGAAAAGGTTGCAACCCTAGGTACTGATCTTCGAGCTCTAGGACTGAGAAATAGTGCTGGGTAAGTGCTGAGAAGGCAGAATGGGAGTGAAAAAGGGAGGGTGTGTGGACTCCCTACTGCTCTTTGACCTGCTGGAAGGTGGGGGAGCACCTGAAGGGAGAGGGGCAGGAAGGCTTTTCAGTCAGAGGAGAATCTGCAGTCCCAAGAGGGGGAGGGAGGGGACAAATAAAGGTCCCACTCAGGCAGATTGAGGAGCAGAAACAGACATATTTACATTGCTGTAAAATATCCCAACTTTGGGGTGCAATATCCCCTTCCATACCTGGGCATTAGAGTTGCTGCAATAAATTGACCCCTGGGTGATTCTGGTATGGCCCAGACCCAAACAAGCTGATCCTTGGGCCGAAGACACAAGTGGCAATTTGTCGCAGCAACTTTTTATTCAAAAAACATGATCGCAGCAATTTAGCGGCCATAGATTATTGCACAAATCGCCAAGATTATTTGCAGAATGATTGTGGTCATCAATCTCTGTGATTGTTTTATAAGTCATGGCGATGAATTGCCACGTGTCTTCGGTGTATGTCTTGTATTGTATGTAATGGCTACATGGAATGCAATATAGACTGCAGCATCCATCAATGTTTCTTACAGTAGAAGAGGAAGAGGATTCAGCGTGTGCTCAGATGTAAAGTGGGGAACCCCCTAATTTACTAACTCACCCCAAGAGAATGCTCCATAGAGCCTGATGTGTGCAGACCCCAGAGATTCAAAGGGTTAATACTGATGGGGAGGGGCGCTTCCCCAATTGGAAGAGAGTGAGAGTGGGAGAAGAGGAACTCCCTGGACCCCTCCTGCTGCAAAGGGCTATTTTGGGGAGCCAGAGAGTATGATGCTTCCCCTTTCTGTTGTGCCTGTGTATGTGGGTATCCGCAAGGTAGAGCAGAAAAGAGGAAGTGCCCCCACAACCGACCCCCCCCCCACACTAGCCGAGCGCTCACCTGTCTGCAAACAACAAAGGGAACATATAGGCTGCCTGTCTTCCAGAATGCAATAGAACTGCAAGCTCCTGGGCACAGGGCAAGGTAACCAGATCAGTGCTTTGGTTACAACCCCCCCCCCCCCCGGACAGGCAAACTATATATCCATAAACATGAAATGAAAATGAAATGATTGGCCCCACAGCAGAATCTTTTTACGGCCCAGGACATCATTTGTACAACTATTGTTAAAGGGATACTGTCATGGGAAAAAAAATTTTTTTCAAAATGAATCAGTTAATAGTGCTGCTCCAGCAGAATTCTGCACTGAAATCCATTTCTCAAAAGAGCAAACAGATTTTTTTATATTCAATTTTGAAATCTGACATGGGGCTAGACATTTTGTCAATTTCCCAGCTGCCCCATGTCATGTGACTTGTGCTCTGATAAACTTCAATCACTCTTTACTGCTGTACTGCAAGTTGGAGTGATTATCACCCCCTCCCTTTTCCCCCCAGCAGCCAAACAAAAGAACAATGGGAAGGTAACCAGATAACAGCTCCCTAACACAAGATAACAGCTGCCTGGTAGATCTAAGAACAACACTCAATCGTAAAAACCCATGTCCCACTGAGACTCCTTCAGTTACATTGAGAAGGAGAAACAGCAGCCTGCCAAAAAGCATTACTCTCCTGAAGTGCAGGCACAAGTCACATGACATGGGGCAGCTGGGAAATTGACAAAATGTCTAGCCCCGTGTCAGATTTAAAAATTGAATATAAAAAAATCTGTTTGCTCTTTTGAGAAATGGATTTCAGTGCAGAATTCTGCTGGAGCAGCACTATTAACTGATTCATTTTGAAAAAAAATTTTTTTCCCATGACAGTATCCCTTTAAGGTCCCCATAGACGCGATGATTCTTCTTTGGTGAACGACCGATTTCAGTGCAGTCCGACCAATCCATCAAATTATCGTGCGGTTAGTGGGATTCGAACGATCGTACATCTTACAATGTTTCACACGACATCTGTCAGAAAATTGATCGGCCAGGTTTAAAAATCTTTATCGGTCCCAGTGCAAACTATAGGCAGCTACTCTTCAGTTTTGCTGGCAATATCGGCTCAAATGGTCTTTTTAGGTGATGGACACATCGTACATTTAAACGATCATTTAGAGATAATCGAGGTCTCACGATAACGATTGAATCTTTTAAAAATCTTTATGTCTATGGCCAGCTTTACAGTATCTGTCTAGTGTAAAACTGTATCTACCAATTAGGGTTGCCACCTTTTCAGGAAAAATACCAGTCTTTCTATATTTGTATATTATTCCTATTAATAACATTGGCATCAAGCATCATGTTTATTGGCCAGGTGGCTATCCTACTGGCAGTAAGTGCCACTGACAGTTAGTTCCACGCAGCTGGAGGGCCACAGGGTGGAATTCTGGGAGTTATACCATCCCCGTGGCTTTTACAGATTGTATCATTAGAGCCAAAGGTGAGATCAGACATGTGCCCATGAGGCAGAATACTTGGCTGGGAAGTTCTGGTTAGTGTGGGAATTGCAGAGCTGGCACCAGCATAACAGCAGGGTGAGTGGCTGTGCTCAATGGCCACCCCTAGTGATTAGCTGCAATAAGGCAGGTTCTCCTGCTCTGGAACTGGGGGTGGGAGAAACTGGGAGGGATATTTTAGGTGTGGAAGCCACATAAATGATTGTGTCTCTGAGGGCTGGTTGAGGTTGTTTGTGTGTGTGGGGGGGGGGGCGGTTGTATAAGTGGCTTCAAGGATGGGACAGAGGCTTGGGGCAGGGTGGATAATAAATAAATAAAGAAACAAAGGAGTCTGCTGCCCTCCAAAGGCTACCTGTCTGAATTACATGTCAGGCTGCATGTTAGGGGGTAGTGATGAATGCATGTATATTTTTATTAACTTAGTGCTACTTATGTATGCAGTACTGTACAGCAGAACAATTAATTCATGAACACACAGGGGGTCATTACAATAATTGATACAAATAAATCCATAGTACAATTGCAATAAAGATTCCCCAGAGCTAAGTGTAAAAGAGACAAGAGGAAGGAGATCCCTATCCCACAGAGCTTACAATCTAAATGGGAGTGTAACTTACAGACACAATTAGGAGGATATTAAGTGCTGCAGATCACAGTGGTTGACACAGCAATATAAGTTTAAGTTCCCAGTTAAGGTGTTATGAGAATGTTCCAAGTGCAGCAAGACAAAAAAAAAGTTTAAGGAGGGAAACAGCAGTAGTGGTGGAAGGTGCAACAAAGCAGTGGCGCCCCCAGGAGTGAGCAAGAGGAGTGGAGGAGTTAAGGTGGTCATACACAGGCTGATAAAAGCTGCAGACAGAGCGAGTTGGCAGCTCACTGGCCCGTGTGGGGCCCACCAATGGGCTTCCCTGATCGATAACTAGCCGAAAGTTGGGCAGATGTCGATCGGGCAGGGGATAAATCACGTTGGATCTGACCACCCGTATGCCATACATTATGATTGGATCGTTGGGCCCTAGGGCCCAAGATCGGATCAGCCCGAAATCGCCCCAAAATGGGCATATTGGGGAGTGATCCGCTCGTTTTGGAAAAATCACCAAATTAGCGGATCTCTATGTGTGTGGCCACCTTTAGCCAGGAACATATGGAGACACATAGTTTGTAAGTTATTCTTTGTTTATGAGAAGCCATGATAGGGACTTTAGCAAAGAATGGGCCTGCACCCTCTTGAATGAGAGGGGGAGAATTCTAGCAGCAGTATTTAATACAGAATGTAGTGAGGAGAGATGGGAGTTAGGGAGTCCAGTTAGTGGCAAGTTGCAGTAGTCTAGTCAGAATAGGAGAGCATACACAGGGGCGGATTAATGCACAGACTACCCTATAGACTAAGGGCCCAGTGTGATTGGAGGGAATTTCTATTTTCTTTTAATATTTATTTTTAATTGCGCTGATGAATCTGGTTGGGCAAACTTGCTGGGAGAAGAGTGCAGGCAAGGCTTGTGAGTATGCACCTGAATGTGTGCAGATCCAGTCGCTATTGTGGGCCAAACCTGACCCAACGTAGTGAATTTGGGCAGGGCCAGGCCAAAACATCTGGGCCCCCTAGGCCACCTGGCCGGCAACCTCTCTCCCCCCTTGTGCAAGTGTGCATGCTCTTATGCAACCACGCTACAGGAAGAGCAGGCAGTGAGAGGACAAGGGTGAGGCCTTTGCACCCTAGGCATGTGCCTCTTCTGCCTACCCCTAGTTCTGGCCCTGAGCATGGGTGCACACATGCAAATTCTGCATGCATCTGGACCCAGCAGTAGTCTAGAAGGAGGCCCTATGTGTATGTAGTCTAGGGGCCCCACATGCCATTAATCCCCCACTAAGCATACTTGAGCATCTTAGATGTTGCAGGTGAATAAAAGAGATGGATTTTGGAAATAGTGATAGGGTTTGACAGTGGTGTTATAACCACAGACATGCTTACATGACAGGGTTATGTAAGCATGTCTGTAGCGATAATCAATAGCCATCAATAGCAATAATAAAGGCCGAAGTAGGACCAGGCTTTGGTGGAAAGATGAGTAGTTCACATAGCCTTGCGGCACTGCATTGCATGAAACTGAGGATGAGGTTCTGTTGGCATAAGAGATAGTGAATGATAGATTAGAAAGATAAGAAGAGAGTTATGACACAGCCTGATTATAGATATCAAGCAAATGCAGAATTTGCATCAGGAGGGAGTGGTCAACCACATGAAAGGCAGATGGTAGGTCAATATGGATTAGGACAGAGAAGTGACCTTTGGCTTTGGCAACTTGATGATCATTTGTAACTGCACAATGCAGTCTCAGTAAATAGCAAAGTTTGCAGTGGGTCCAACAGATTATGGGTGTATAGAAAGTTAGCAATACAGGGGAACACAAAAAATTTCTAGGATTTCAGAGGCGAGTGGTAGAACTGATACAGGACAATAATTCCATACAATAAAAATTAAAAATAGGCCTGTTTGAATGGATAGGGGAAAGTTACAGACAGGCCTGGATTTGTGGTAAGGTTTACCAATGGGCTGATCATGAAATACAATAGTTTTTTAAATTTGCCATGCGCCAATCCCCAACCTGATGATGAAAATTTGTGCATGTGCACAAATGAAGGGAAGTGATGTAATTGAAGATGTAAGAGCTGGAGTGTTTAAACAAAGAAGGCATAGGGTCAACAGAGCAAGTTGTGAGTGGGAATGACAAAAGAAGCTGGGAACCTAAGGGTTAGTCCACACGAGGAGATTCGGGGAGATTTATTCGCCTGGCGACTAATTGGCTCTTCTTCTGGGCGACAATCTCCCCGAAATGCCTTTGCGTGTCATCCCATCCGCTATAATGAAAAGTCGCCTGCGCTAAAGCACACGCGGTGCTTCCTTTTCCGAAGTCTGCCAAAGTTTCCTCATGAGGCAACTTCGGGCGACTTCAGAAAACGAAGCGCCGCGTGTGCTTTCGCGAAGGGCGAC
Source organism: Xenopus laevis (assembly GCF_017654675.1). Lineage (NCBI taxonomy): Eukaryota > Metazoa > Chordata > Amphibia > Anura > Pipidae > Xenopus > Xenopus laevis. Next base: position 17,393,964 of record NC_054388.1, on the reverse strand, counting down.
TTTTCATTATAGCGGATGGGAAGACAAGGAAAGACTGTTCGGGGAGATTGTTGCCGAGAAGAAGAGGCGATTAATCCACAGGCGACTAAATCTCCCCGAATCTCCTTGTGTGGACTAACCCATAGGTTAATGTAACAGGATAGAAAGAATTAAGGAAACAGAATGTGCCTAAATAAACTACAGCAACAAATGTTAGATTTCATATGGCACCATAAAATATAGAATAAATAAACAGATATGCTACCAATCTACCACAAGAGGGGGCTTAGCTTTTCCACATTTGGAAAGTTACAGGAAGGCAGCCATCCTAGCCCAAATAGTTAAATACCACCAACAGCATTAACAGATGGGTGGAACTTGAGAACCAATGAACTACTCCTCATAAAGCTGCAGATCTACAATGGTTAGAGCATAAACATAGGCCAAAAAAAGCACGAATACTCAATGGTGGAATGGGACACAGTTAAATGTTCCTTGTATCCTTGAAAAACCCCATCCCCACTCACACCACTATTTCATAATCCTGCCTCCCCCCCCCAGGTATGCATTCCTCATTATTCTCATGGTGGACATCTCATGGATTTCAAACTATCCAAGATGCAGTCAGAGACTCTAAACCACTTACATGGGACATTTGATTTTAACAAATCATCCACTATATAACAAGGACGATGGAACAACCTTATTCAGATACTTTACTATTTGAACATTTATGCAACAAATTTCAGACAGTTTTGGGGCAAAAATCTGCTGCCCACCAAAATGTCTGACATTTTTTTAACCAATATTTATTAAAATTATATATATATATATATAAATCCTTCAGAATGGACCAGCACTCTAGAAACTTTTCAATCAAAATAATTGTATTCAAACATCACTTCTGTGACCAACGTTTCTGCCAACATTGGGGCCTTTATCAAGGATAATGATAAAGTCCTTGATGAAGGCCCCAATGTGGGCCGAAACGTTGGACACAGAAGTGGTTTGAATAAAATTATTTTGATTGAAAAATGTCTGGAGTGCTGGTCCATTCTGAAGGTTGTATACTACATTTGATTAGAGCACCCATCACAGATTATGAAAGGAAGAGTGCGGGTACTTTCAGAACAAATCTATAAATATAATACACAAACACCATGAATATCTTATAAATGATATCCTTATAAATGGTGAGTTTTGATGTCATCAGTTATAAACGGTGAATTCTGATGTAATTTCTGTCACATGACTCACTGAAATTTGTGTATTATAATAAATAAAGTACCTCCAGTTGTAAAATATGAGGATATTAGAAGTTACCTTGCAGTTCCATGACCTGTATAAAAATACTCAGCCTTCGGCCTCGTGTTTTTATAAGGTGATGAAACTCCTCGGTAACTTATAATATCCTTATATTTTACAAGCGGGGGTACTTTATTCACTATATATTAGGACTTTATGGGGCGCCTATACTTCCTGGGCCCCCCTCTATAGTTATGCCCCTGGTGACAGGCAAATCCTAATTTATGATTTGATTTCGGCCACCGTCATCAACCGAAATACCCCGTATTTATCCACCACTGGAAGGAAACATAGCCCACCGAAAAGATGGCGCTTAAACTCCTTGTGCCGACACACTTAGGAGACCGCATATCATTTCCGGCAAAACAGACGTCTGCGCATTTACACTGCTAAAGTGTTGATTTCCGGAAATAGGCCACGCCCAGCAGCTGTCGACAACTTCCGGTAAAAGGAGACATGGAGCCCAGTGGTCAGGGTGAGAAACGAAGATAAATTGCCTGTCTATGAGGGACGGTACCATTAGACAAAGAGACAGTCCTTGTTACATGGGGGGAATCAAGTGAAAGTCAGTCCCCCTTACCTGGGGGGGGGGGGGGGTAGTAATCAGTGAGAGACAGTCCCTCTCTGGAGAGTTTCAGTGAAAGACAGTCCCTGTTACATTCAGTGGGGGGAATCAGTGAGAGTTGGCCCCTGTAACATGGGGGAAGGGTTATCCATGAAAAACTGTACCTGTTACATGATGGGTAACAGTGAGTGTCAGTCCCCCCTGTTGGGGACATGGGGAGTGGTATCAGTCAGAGTCAGTCCCTGTTACATGGGGGGGGGGGTGATATCATTGAGATTAAGTCCCTGTCACATTGCTGGTATCAGTGAGTGTCAGTCCCTGTTAAATGGTGTGGAGTATAGTATCATTGAGATTTAGCCCCTGTTACAATGTGGGTATCAAGTGAGACAGCCCATATTACATTGGGGGGATATCAGTGAGAGACAGTCCCTTTACATTGGGTCGTGTATCAGTGAGAGACAGTACCTTTTACATTGGGTGGGGTATCCGTGAGAGACAGTCCCTGTTGCATTGGGGGTATCCGTGAGAGACAGTACCTGTTGCATTGGGTGGGGTATCAGCGAGAGACAGTACCTGTTGCATTGGGTCGGATATCCGTGAGAGACAGTCCCTGTTACATTGGGGGTATCAGTGAGAGACTGTCCCTGTTACATTGGGGGTATCAGTGAGAGACAGTCCCTGTTACATTGGGGGTATCAGTGAGAGACAGTCCCTGTTACATTGGGGGTATCAGTGAGTCAGGAGTCAGCCCCTGTTACATGGGGGAGGGGCGTTCAGTGAGAGTCAGTCCCTGTTACAAGGGGGGGGTTCAGTGAGAGTCATTCCCTGTTATATGGGAGGGGGGTTTAATAATGAGCATTCGTCCATTTTAATTGGGGGGGGTATCCGTGAGAGTTAGTCCTTGTTACATGGGGGGGGGGGGTTCTATGAGAGTCAATCACTTTTACATTTGGGCCCTTCCCCCAGCCTTGCAAGTAGAGCTATGAGTCTGCACTCCCTTGCTTCCCTCCTGCTGACCGTGCTTCTCCTCCTGAACAGACATCAACCTTAACTCTCCCAACAAAGGTTTGCTGACAGACTATGTAGCAGATGTACCTGTGGCTCCCACTGGGGGGCTTGTCCCTGCTGATGCTGCTGGGATGGCAGTGTTGCCAGAGGGCCTGACAGAAGCTGAGGCTGAGGAGCTTCGCAGTGAGTTGCTGAAGGTAATTTGGAATCTGGTGGTGTCCCATTAGCGGGGAGGCACCACTGCTCTCCTGGGTTTATCGGGTCTCTTCCTGACACCAGTGGAATGTACCACATTTAAACTGGGGGGGGGGATAACAATTTGGAACCCTTCAGTGATTTGGCGTTTAATTCTTCTTTCATTTGGAATTTAGAAACAATGGCTGTAATATTATATGTACAAATCATTGCAAAAGAAAGCAGGGTCTGTCTGTCCCTTTCTATGCTCTGACTCCTAGTGAACTAACCTCCGCTACAATGTTTCAAGAGTCAAAACCAGAGAACAGAAATGGATAAACAAATGCTCCTTTTAGTTGCCAGGAGCTGTGCATTGGCATCTCTGTGGCATGGGCTAAAATCCTCTTCCTTTGGGTGGCAGGTGGAGGAGGAAATCAACACCCTGCGCCAGGTTCTGGCTGCCAAGGAGAGACATTCCACTGAGCTTAAGAGGAAACTGGGCCAGACCCCCCTAAATCAGCTGAAGATGAACTTGTCCAAGAGCCTTCAGGAGGTGCAGATGTCAAACGCGTGAGTACCCCCAATGTTGCCACCTTCAGCTCCAGCTCACACCAACATGGTCCTAGTATCACCCTCCCAGGGAGGTCCCTATTTATATATAAGCCCCCAAGGGCTTGTGCCTAGGTTGGCAGCTTAAGGGGATGGCGATTGGGTGCCTATAAAATCAATATATATATATATTTATATAATATATATTTTATTTTATGAAAGTAGCTTCCCCTCTTGTGCCCCCACCCATAGTAGGAGTTAGCCAAGAATGGCTCCTTGTGTGTCAAATTTATATGGCAGTAAGTAGTTGATGGTTGGGGAAGGTTCTGCAGCTATTAGGGGCAGTAAGTCAGGGTAAGGGAAGGTTCTAGAGAAATTAGGGGCCTCAAATCAGGATTGGGGAAGGTTCCGGAGCAAGTAGGGACAGTAAGTCAGTAAGGACTAGGAAAGGTTTCTGAGCAATATGGGGCAGTAAGTCCATGAGGATTGGGGGAAGGAACATATTTGGATCAGTAAGTCAGGATGGGAGGGGGGGAATGGAACAGTTAGGGGTAGTAAGTTAATAAGGATTTGGGGAAGGTTCCGGAGTAATTAGGGCCCCAATACACTTGTCTCCTTTCTGTTTCAGTTATGTAAAAACATCAGAGAAACTTGGCGAGTGGAACGAGAAAGTGACCCAGTCTGATGTGTGAGTTTCTGCCCCATTGTGCACATTGGCTGCCAGCTGGGGGGTGCTATCTCCTGGGGCTTCTTTGCATTAGAGGGTTGTCTGTGCATTGGGAGCATGTTTTATTAAGAGCAGTGATCACCAGTGCATATTTAGGGCAGAGATTGGGGAGTGGAAATGTCCTTCCTCTGGCCATTGCCCAATGAGTGTTTTATTTGTATGGGGCCTCCAAGATCCAGAAATAGGATAGTTGGTGGCTCTCACGTCTGACAGAATGATAGAGGGGGGATCTTGGGCCTAAAGAAAGGACAGAGTCGGACTTTTGAGTCTGTGAGAAGGATAAGGGGGAGGTCACAGGCCTGAGGGTAAATGTGTGTGGGGGGTCATACCTGAAGGATGGATAGAAGGAAGCTCTCAAGCCTGAGGGACTGATAGAGGGGGCTCTCAGGTCTGAGTGTAAGATACAAGGGGGGATTTCATACCTGAGATGCTCTTGCACCCGATCGAAGGATAGAGGCGGAGCTCTAGGACCTGAGGGAAGAACAGAGGGGAGGCTCTCCGGCCTGTGGGAAGGACAAAGTTAGGGTTTCTGGCCTGAGGGAAGAATAGAGAGGGGGGGGTTTGAAGCCTGAGGGTATGGGGCAAGGAGGGCTCTTAGGTCTGAGGGATGTATAAAGCGGGGCTCTCAAGTTTGAGGGAAGGATGGAGGATGTTCATACCTGAGGGAGAGATGGGAGGGCTATCAGGTCTGAGGGTAAGATACAAGGGGGTTAATTCCTAAGGGGGGATACAGGGGGGCTTCCAGGCCTGAGGGTAAGATTTGATTGCTGCACAAAGAAGGAGAGTGCCAGTGTGTGTGTAGGGGGGGCTTGCTGTGTGGGTGTTGCTTATAGGGATGTAAGCCATAGGGCAACAGTGGTGCACAGACAGTACAGGGAAATCTGCTTTACTGCTTATTCCTTTGCTCAGTTTCACATGGACTGTGCTAGACTTCTCCCACCCAGGTACTTCTCTTTGTACCTACCCCTTTGTTCTCCCTGTGTGCCCCATCTACCTCTGTGTGTGTAAATCTATATCCATCTGTTGCAGCTACAAGAAGACCCATGAGACCCTGTCACAGGCAGGGCAGAAAACTTCTGCAGCTTTGTCTAACGTGGGGACAGCTATCACCCGGAGACTGGGAGACATGAGGTAGGGTCACTTCTTACCCTGTGTGGCTGTAAGTTACTGTATGTCTCATGTGCAGTGAGACACTGGCACCAGCGCAGAAGTGAAAAGTTTCAGCCAGTTGCTTCATTGTATTAATGCAGATGGACAGTGCCTCTCAGGGTTGTGGGAGTTACAGTATGTTTGTTGGCAGCCTGTTACCAACTGACACTAAGCTGCATTGCTTTTTTTTCTCTCCTTGATGCTCACAGTCTCCTCCTGGCACAGGGGGCACTGCAACCTCTAGAGATGTTCAGGGGGTAAGAATCCCAGGAATGGGTGCAACCACTGACCGGTGCCAGCCAACTCTAGCAGCCTTTTTTCTTGGGCACCTTGCCATCTTGAGGGAGGGGGGTACCTTGTACTGTGCAATGGCAAGCATGTCATGGGCCCTGTATTTGCCATTAGGTTTACATATATACTGCCCTCCGCTCATGTCCCTCTGTGTTGGCTGGTTCATGTGATAAGCAGTGATCTCTCCTTGGGGTATGAAGTGCTGTGATTGGTGGGACAACAGTGATCTCTCCTTGGGGAATGGAGTGCTGTGATTGGAGGGAATCTTTCTTGGAGTACTAATGTGACTGGTGTGATGACCTGGGCATGGCTTGTTGTGATTGGGTGGGGCACTGATTGTTGTGCTTATTGCTCTCTATCCATGCTCTCGTTGGCAGGGCTTTCCCTTTCTCTCAGTCATTTAGGTAAGAGGTACCTGTTTCCCTTGTCTCTCTCCTTCCCGCTGCTCTCACATATCAGACAGACCAATATAGTAATGTAACTGGGGGTGAAACACCCCTTGAGCTCTATGAGCTTCCTGCTCATATGTGGGCTGTGGTGGGATAAATGCCTCTAGATATAGAGCAGATAGAATGGGAGGAGGAAATGAACAGGATAGCATAAAGTATTGGCAGGCTGTGGGAGGGGCAGGGATTGGGTGGTTAAGTGGAGGTAGACTAGGTAGGTTGCTAGACATAGGGTATCAAGTATTCTGGTACCCCCACTAATACTTTGTACTGGGGCATGGTACGTACACACTGCCACATACATGCACCCTCCTGTACCAGCAGCAAGCAGTGAAGTGCTTTTTAATACGTAAACTTGATCACTAGAGCTTACAGTCTAGAGGCAAAAAGGGGTATAAGATCCTTATTTTAGGGGAGCTGCTGAAGGAACTTTGTACTCCATGTGCAAAATGTCTCATTTGTGTCAGTGCTCAGAGCAAATTTATCTTACTGCAGTGCTGCACAAAACTCCTTTTTACTGCAATTTCCCATCAGCACCTACAGCTTCCTCACATTCTCACCCCATGTTTGTCAGTGAGTATCCCTCTCTGTCTGGTCTGTGTGTGCCAAGCTGGCATGTATGTGTGTAGGGCACTGGCTAATCTGTGCCAACTTCCTCTCAAGCAGAACCAAGCAGCCATTTCCACAAAGTTATGCCCCATGGTACCCATTTCTATAGGGTGTGGATCCTCAAAGGAACAGAAACACCAAAAAATAAGTGTTTTAAAGGAACGACAATATAATGTAGTGATGCCCTGTATTGCTAAAACTGGTGTGTTTGTTTCAGAAACACTACTATAGTTTATATAAACAAGCTGCTGTGTAGCCATGGGGGCAGCCATTCAAGCACAGGATACACAATAGATAACAGATATGTACTGAAGATCCCATTAAATACTACAGAGCTTATCTGTTATCGCCTGTGTATCCTTTTCTTTTTTCAGTTTTGAATGGCTGCCCAGCAGCTTGTTTATATAAACTATAGTAGTACTTATCTGTTATCTACCGCATATCCTGTGCTTGAATGGCTACACAGCAGCTTGTTTATATAAACTATAGTAGTGTTAATGAAGCAAACACACCAGTTGACTTTCATTATTTTTTGGTGTTACTTTTCCTTTAAAAAGCATTAATACAGGGATTGTCACAGATCCTCCAGGGGTGCAGGGCAAGCCCACCTCCTTATATGTGAACCACCCTCCTCCTGGCTGCTTGGTACTGGCCCAAAGCTTGTTCTGCCATTGCTAACTGTGATTTTCCCCTCCCCCATGCTTTCGGGAGCAGCAGCTACTCTATCCGCCACTCCATAAGCATGCCTGCCATGAGGTAATGTATGACTCTGGGGCTGTGGGGAGGGCACTGGGTTGGGCCACTAGGGGGCACACAACACAGATTGGATTTGGTTTCTCACTTTCTTCCATGTAGGCAGGTCCCCCAGGGCAGGAGTCATGGGGGGGACGACGAATATAAAGTCATTTTTACCATGTTCTCTTCTTGGCCCCACAGGAACTCACCCACCTTCAAATCGTTTGAGGAGCGTGTGGGAAGCCTAAAGGTAGTGGGCAGTGTCCATATTGTCTGTATGCCAGGTATGCCCTAGTGCTGGTGTTGTTCATCACTCTCCTCTCTGCTTCTGTTACCCCCAGAGCCGGGTGTCCCTCGGAGGAGGAGAAAGCGACAGCAGCAACTTGCACTCTCCGGATAACAAGTCACAGGACTCCGCTCCCTTCTAGGCCTTGCTCTCCATACTGTGACCCAAAAGAACATGATTGTTTCCCAGCCACTCCCCTTCCTGTTTCTCTGGCTCTCAGCCTGGGAATCCCTCCGTTTAAATGGAAACTTTAAGAATAGCCTTAGGACATTATCTGCATTGCTGCTGCTGCCTGTAGGGGGAGCAAGTCACATGGATGGGGCTGGGGTCGGGGTTGCTGCTGCCTATAAGGGGTGCACTTCACATGGGTGGGGCAGCAAGATGCATGTTCATAAATATGAAACTAAAACAGCCTCCTTCTAATAGATTTGGTAGGGGTGGGGCTACTCTGTTGGGTGGGACTAGGTGGTTATGTTATTGTGATCTAACCTAGTGTGAGGTTATTGACAATAAAGTGGAAGAGAGATGGTATTCCGTTATGGGAGGTGCTTGATAGGACGCTGTTGGTGTGGCTAGAGAGACACTAGATGAGTTATTTTGGGAGATGCTTGTTGGACTGCTTGGGTGGGTCTAGGGAGTAACCAAGGAGGGTGAGGTTGTGGGAGGTGCTTGATTAGAATGGTATGGGTGGGGTTATAGTAAAATGAGAGAAGGTGCTTTAAGGGTTAGAATCCTTATTTTCATATTTATGGGAACTGCCATATTGCTTGCCTCTGTACGGCACTGCCCACTGATAAGCTTTAATTCCCTGTAGGTAGCTTGATGCCAGGCAAGCATTATGCAACTCATGTGATGTACACTTGTACCCAGACTTCCCTTTAAATGCAGGAATCGACAGCTTCTTTGATTTAGTTTCCCTTTAAATAGCAGGCGCAGTTGTTCTGTGACACCCCCAACTTGATGTAAATCCTAAAACAGGATGAAGGCGGGGATTCTGGATGCAAATCATCTCCTAATTTAACCCTTTTCCTTCCTATAGGATATTCAGACTTGTTGCCCAGGGCAGTGAGATTGCCCACTGGGTGTGACCCCTTTTCATACCGATAATTTGTGAATAGGAAACACTATCAAGCAACTGGCGGGTTTATCCCATATTGTCAGGAAGCCCTGAGGCTATTTTTGATTTGATTTAACCCCCTGCTCACCAGAGAAGGGTGCAAGTTTATTCTAACTTTGTCTTTTTTCTTTCTCTGTGATACTTGAACTGCACTGCTTACTAAGCGGGACCACAGGTGCCCCCATGCAAATGCTGTAAAGACCATAGATATATAGATATAGATATATATATATATATCTATATATATATATATATATATATATATATATATATATACACACACACACAGAACTCTTTTCATCCATGCAGTGTCATTTATACTGTGTATCATTCTGTATTGCTGCTGTTCTGTCCGTGAGAGAGAGAGGGTGTAATTAGAACTGCTGGAAATTATAGAAAGGAGCAAAGCTGATTGGTTTATGTTTTGCATATGGAGGGGCTTTACTTTAGGATCATGGGAAGGATTGCATCACCTCTGGTTTTTATTGCTGGGAACTGTAGTTCATTGACAGGTATAGGGGCCACAGATGAGCACTCCTTGCCCCAGGGGTAAGTGTGTGGCCCCACTCTCTATTGTCTTCTCTGTACTGTGCATTGTTGTTCTCCTATCACTGTGTAACATATAACCAAAGGCATCACATCTTGCTGGCACCTGCACTCCCCTTCCTGGGGAGCAATAGTGGCGCCCCCACTAATTTCAGGCATGCAGGTTTTATCTACAAAATGTGTTTGTACCACAAATCCCTCAACTGAAGGGGAGAGGCCACAGCTCTGTAAGTGGCTCCTTCCTCTCTTTAGGGGGCTCTATCAATAAAGCATTTAATAGGAACCTGTGTGAGTCTGTTGCTTTAGAGCAGTGATCTCCAACCAGTAGCTCGTGAGCAACATGTTGCTCACCAACCCCTTGGATGTTGCTCTCAGTGGCCTCAAAGCAGGTGCTTATTTTTGAATTCCAGGCTTGGAAGAAAGTTTTAATTGCATAAAAACAAAGTATACTGCCAAGTAGAGTCTCCTGTAGACTGCCAGCCCACATAGGGGGCTACCAAATGGCCAATCACAGTCCTTATTTGGCACCGAAAGGGACTTTCATGCTTGTGTTGCTCCCCAACTCTTTTTACATTTGAATGTGGCTCACGGGTAAAAAAAGGTTGGAGACCTTTGCTTTAGAGGGACCTGCCCCGGGGGAAAGGGGAAGGGACCCAGACAGTCAGGTAGGCAGATTCTGCCAGTATTTAAAGGACAGCTAATACGAACATAGGAAATAATACTTTTGAGTTATTCTGGGAGCAGAAACCTTGGTTGTTATTGCTGTGAATTTAGGGTCTGGTCTGGGCCCTTAGTGAGCATTTATCCATTAACCAAACTCTCCCCTAACTGGCTTATTGAGTTCAGTGGAATGTTAATGAGTTCAAGGCTTGGAGGAAGGAGCCCTTAAACATGAATCTTATGCTGGGATATTTATATATTCATTTGTGGGTTGTGATAGACTCATGCTTGTTGCCAAATGCTATATTTTAATATATATATGTACAACATATGCCTGTTTATGAGGATTCATTACTAAAAGAAATAATTCAATCAAAATACAGGTATGGGATCCATTATCTGGAAACCCATTTCCGAATTACAGAAAAGTCTTCTCCCATATACTTCATTTTAATCAAATAATGCAAAATTTAAAACGTATTTCCATTTTCTCTGTAATAATAAAACAGTACCTCGTACTTGATCCCAAATAAGATATAATTAATCCTGGTGGTAAAACAATCCTATTGGGTTTACATCATTAATTTTTTTTAGTGGATTCAAAGTACGGTGATCCAAATTGCAGAAAGATCCCTTATACCGAAAACACCAGGTCCTATACCAGTATAAATTTATAAATGCAACCTTTTGACACACAGTAATAACAAAAATGTATCAGAAATCTCCATAGAATATAGAACAGATATTTATAGATACTTACAAATGTGTATATTACATTTAGGATATGGGGACAGATAAAGGAGGGTTAAGATAAGGGCACAGAAAAAAAGAGGTTTAAGGGTCTCACACACAGGCGTTTGCTTATGCATTTTTAAAAAAAATGTTTAAACACTTTTTTTTGCCACGCCACACTTACTTGATTAGCCGGGCCCCCCATCTTTCTGAGAACTGCTGACTTCGGGAAGGCATGGATGTTTAAGGGGCCCTGGCCACCAATTTTCTCATAATGTGGGGGGGCCCGGCCACCAATTTTTCTTTTCTCATGTGGGGTCCTAGCCACCAATATTTTTTTATGGGGTGCCCTGACCACCAATATCTTTTTATTTTTTATTAACATGTGGGAACCCTAGCCACCAATATTTTTTTTGTTTTTTTTTACTGTGTGGTGGGGGGCGGGCCTGTGGGGGTGGGGAGGGCGGACCTGTAGGTGGGGCTTGCGGTGGGTGCAGCCCAGTGGGCCCAGGAAACGTCGTATGGGGCCCTGCGATTTCTGATGGCAGTCCTGTACAGGAGAGATAGGATATATGTGGAATGGGATGAAGGCAAAAATAAAGGAGAAATAGGATAAGAGGAAACATAAATGAGGGATAGGGATAACAGCACGGATAAAAAAAAATTCATGGAAAACTAATGGATAGGAAGATGGCACGGAAAATTAAGGGATATGATGAGGGAGTGCAGGAAGACTGAAAGGATATGGATAAAAGAGAGATATAAATACTTTATTATTTGAGTTTTTTTTCTCAGATTGATCACAAAGTCCCCTAGGGCCCGGGCTGCCAATCTATGAATGGCAGATGTTAAATGCCACAGTGACAATTTATTAAGTTGGTGGGGGGAGCTGTTGTGGTCTCAAATGAAATGCCAGGACCTATTGAATCCCATGTCAGACTTGCCTAGGGCTCAGTATCAGAGGCAGCACTTCTAACTATGGGGCCCCGAGTTCAGACCCAGTAACCCATGTAGGCAACCTCTTAGCCCTATGGCTGCTGCGGGCCCCTTTCATTTCCGGAATAGCTTGTGTACCTCGCTCCTACCTATGTGATCATTTAAGCCTAACGGGAAATGTGGGACTTGTAGTTCCTAATGATGCTGACAGGCGCGCTGCATTCCGGGAGATGGGCGGACGTGTTTCTAGCTCTTTACGAGGACGCGCTTGCTGCGGAGCTGTGTGACGTCAGTGCTCGGGTTTGCGCACGCACCGCCCACTCTGCGTCTGAGCTGCCGGGAGAGAGAGAGAGACAGAGAGACCGGGAGGTAAGTGGGGCCCTTTAGAATGGAGAGGGGTCTGTCCGAGTGCACGTTCCTTAATATTCATCTCTATATTTACTGCACTCCCGCAGCTGTGATACTTATATATATTTATAACTGCCTGTTTATATGTCCAGCCTATAATCCTGCCCCCAGTGGATAATGATATCCCTGATTTCCTGTATGTGCCAATTGTATCATTATATCCCTGTATATACCCAGTGTTTCATTATATCCCTGTATGTGCCCAGTGTTTCATTATATCCCTGTATGTGCCCAGTGTTTCATTATATCCCTGTATGTGCCCAGTGTATCATTATATCCCTGTATGTGCCCAGTGTTTCATTATATCCCTGTATGTGCCCAGTGTATCATTATATCCCTGTATGTGCCCAGTGTATCATTATATCCAGTGTTTCATTATATCCCTGTATGTGCCCAGTGTTTCATTATATCCCTGTATATACCCAGTGTTTCATTATATCCCTGTATGTGCCCAGTGTTTCATTATATCCCTGTATGTGCCCAGTGTATCATTATATCCCTGTATGTGCCCAGTGTATCATTATATCCCTGTATGTGCCCAGTGTTTCATTATATCCCTGTATGTGCCCAGTGTTTCATTATATCCCTGTATGTGCCCAGTGTTTCATTATATCCCTGTATGTGCCCAGTGTTTCATTATATCCCTGTATGTGCCCAGTGTTTCATTATATCCCTGTATGTGCCCAGTGTTTCATTATATCCCTGTATGTGCCCAGTGTTTCATTATATCCCTGTATGTGCCCAGTGTATCATTATATCCCTGTATGTGCCCAGTGTATCATTATATCCAGTGTTTCATTATATCCCTGTATGTGCCCAGTGTTTCATTATATCCCTGTATGTGCCCAGTGTATCATTATATCCCTGTATGTGCCCAGTGTATCATTATATCCAGTGTTTCATTATATCCCTGTATGTACCCAGTGTATCATTATATCCCTGTATGTGCCCAGTGTTTCATTATATCCCTGTATGTACCCAGTGTATCATTATATCCCTGTATGTGCCCAGTGTTTCATTATATCCCTGTATATACCCAGTGTATCATTATATCCCTGTATGTGCCAATTGTATCATTATATCCCTGTATTTCCCCAGTGTTTCATTATATCCCTGTATGTGCCCAGTGTTTCATTATATCCGTATGTGCCCAGTGTATCATTATATCCCTGTATGTGCCCAGTGTTTCATTATATCCGTATGTGCCCAGTGTATCATTATATCCCTGTATGTGCCCAGTGTTTCATTATATCCGTATGTGCCCAGTGTATCATTATATCCCTGTATGTGCCCAGTGTTTCATTCCATCCCTGTATGTGCCCAGTGTTTCATTCTATCCCTGTATGTGCCCAGTGTTTTATTCTATCCCTGTATGTGCCCAATGTTTCATTCTATCCCTGTATGTGCCCAATGTTTCTGCCTCTTTCTAAACTAATGTATGTGCCCAGTGTATCATACACTGGGCACATACATTAAAATGCTTTTTGGCTGCTTTGGTCACTTTCCTATTCCAGCTCTGTGTTAACTGTCATACATGAATGAGGGAGAGGCGCGAGGGTGAGATTCTCAGTGCAGAAGTGAGAATTTGCTGTGAGTGAATTAATTGAAGGCACATAACATGTCTCTATGGCTTCAGCTTCTCCGGGATATTGGGGGGGGGGCTGTATGTGGCAGTTGTTGGCAGCTGGAAACAAGCAGAGCTGATGGTAACTCTAGCATACCTCCCAACATTTTGAAAAAATAAAGAGGGAAACTTTTGACCACGTCCATTTTATGGCCACACACCCCTAATTACCATGTCCATTTTACAAAATTTGGCAGGTAATGGAAAGTTTGAACACATTTCTGGGAGTTTTAGGGTCAGGTTTTATGTTTTATAACAGTTTTGCTAATGAAGTTGAAGTTGAAGCTGCAAGACACAGTTTCCCCAAAAGACCTGCTTAGTTATCTTAAATAGCAAAAAATTTCGTTGCTTATCTTAAATTGTAATAAATGTATCTAAGTGCACCTGCCACATATTCTGGGCTCATAATTAAGTTTATAAACTTTGTATCTTTTTATGGCTGTTCAGTTCAGGAGATCAAAGTCGGGACATTTCAGCAACAATCCAGGATTGCAGGTTGAGCTGTCAAAATCGGGACTGTCTCTTGCGAAAAACGGGACAGTTGGGAGGTATGCTCTAGAACTGACATTGTCCCCTTGGCACTACCTTTTGGCTGGAGCTACCTATGGCCCTTCCTATTGGCTGGAGCTACCTATGGCCCTTCCTATTGGCTGGGGCTGCAAATGTTACTATTGCACCAGTAAGAAGGGATCTTTGACACTGACACAAACTCTTAGAATTCTTCAGGGCCAGTGTAACCAGGACACGCCTAGCACCCCTCCAGTACAGGAAATGGTTGCATCCAGCACCCGTCTGTATCCAGCTGGGCGTTTATCTATCTAACCCTTAAAATAACAGTTTTTATCCCAGAAGACAACACTGCAGCCCCTAAAAGCCGGGGCATCTATCTAGAACTATGGTGCTGTTTCCTTTAAGTAGGGGCCCCACAGGCAATAGGACTGGGATTCATGATTTGTTTAGGGTGCAGCGAGTGCTTGCTGCTGGGACTCACCTACCAGTGACACTTATAGATTTGCTTCTAAACATCAAGATAACAGAAAGGAATGTAAACTAATTTTCAGTCTTTGCTTGACAGTCAGCTCTTCTGGTTTTACCAGTTCTGCCTGATGTTCTCCAGCTGGTTTATCTATCCCCCCCCATATGCTTAGTGTAGTACTATTCTCCCTTGCATGGTTGTGCCCTCCCCCCCCAACTATCTAGACCCCATCTCTACTCCTATATGTCCATAATATTTCTCTGAACCCCTTCTCCCCAGCGCTGTACTGCTCTTACCTCCCTTCTCCCCAGCGCTGTACTGCTCGTGCCTCCCTTCTCCCCAGCGCTGTACTGCTCGTGCCTCCCTTCTCCCCAGCGCTGTACTGCTCTTGCCTCCCTTCTCCCCAGCGCTGTACTGCTCTTGCCTCCCTTCTCCCCAGCGCTGTACTGCTCTTGCCTCCCTTCTCCCCAGCGCTGTACTGCTCTTGCCTCCCTTCTCCCCAGCGCTGTACTGCTCTTGCCTCCCTTCTCCCCAGCGCTGTACTGCTCTTGCCTCCCTTCTCCCCAGCGCTGTACTGCTCTTGCCTCCCTTCTCCCCAGCGCTGTACTGCTCTTGCCTCCCTTCTCCCCAGCGCTGTACTGCTCTTGCCTCCCTTCTCCCCAGCGCTGTACTGCTCTTGCCTCCCTTCTCCCCAGCGCTGTACTGCTCTTGCCTCCCTTCTCCCCAGCGCTGTACTGCTCTTGCCTCCCTTATGTACTGCCCTTGCCTCCCTTCTCCCCAGCGCTCTACTGCTCTTGCGTCCCTTCTCAACACTATAGTGCTCTTCTTGATCAGCGCTGTTCCCTGTAATTATCTGTTCCCAAATAACCCTTCTTTTTCTCTGCTTCTGCCTCCCATTCCCAGGAAGTGAAATTGGTGCATTTAATCCTTGTATGTCACATGTTGGACACAAAAGTGATCTCTGTGTGTTCTCACTTCCCCTTGTACAAATAGGACCCACCCTCTCTTCATTCTAACCTTAAACTCCTTTGTGCTGTAGGGCCAGCACCCTGACTCACCCAAGGCAACGTGCAGTTGTTGACTTTCCCATTGTGGCATAGATAGGGTGACTGTGAACGCCCCCCCCCCCCCCCATATTATTTTTTGTTGTAGGGCCCCATAGATTCGGAGATGCTGGGTCCTCACATCCCATTAGAGAAAATGGTTTATTAGTGAGTACCCACAGCATAACATGTTAAATAGAGTGCTGGTGATTTCCATGGTATAACCAACTGATTTCAGGCGGTGTTTAGAATGAGACAGGTGACAGTTGTCTTCCTTATACCTTGCCCTGTATTCCATCTGGCAAGGGAGAGGTTAAAGGCTGCGCTTTTCTGACCCATTGATTTGTCTCTGCAGCAGCAAATTGATTGGTGGGGAGGCAGTGAGGCCCCGGCAGGTATAAGGGTCCTGCCTAGGGTTGCCACCTGGCCGGTATTTTACTGGCCTGGCCGGTAAAAGTGATGGTTGATCCCAATGTTATT
Organism: Xenopus laevis; assembly: GCF_017654675.1. Lineage (NCBI taxonomy): Eukaryota > Metazoa > Chordata > Amphibia > Anura > Pipidae > Xenopus > Xenopus laevis. The sequence continues at coordinate 17,377,619 of NC_054388.1, read as the reverse complement.
AATAGGGAAAAAAGATAAATATATAGGAAGGCCGGTATTTTTTTTCAGAAAAGGTGGCAACCCTAGTCCTGCCCCATATCACTCAGCTGTTCACTTATTGGGCTATACAATCATTACAGGCTGTAACATTTATATCCATTCGTTTCACGAGTACAGTATTTAGGTGGTGGATATTGAGGGGAATGGGAAAGATCTCTGGTGGGGAGTTGGAGCATACTCCCAGGCAGAGTTCTAGTTGCCCATTCACAGTATTGTGTTCCAATACAGGCAGCGGCAGGACTAAACAAGTGATGTGATGAGGGAAGCTTTTTGCTCATCGGCTGCTTCTGTCTGTGCTTAAAGATTGCAGAGGGGATGGATTAACTCCCAGCAGCCTCTCTGTGGGGGAGGGGTTTATTAACCCTGTAACTGCAGAACTGAGGAATTGCTTAATCTGTATGAATCCAGCAGAGCTGCCTCATTAACCCTGCGTGTGCAGCATTGAGCCTGGAGTCTCCCATCATGCTCTGCTCATAGTAGCAGATGGCAGGGGGGGGGGGCAAACTATTAGTTGAAAGACGCCCAAGGGGATTTAAACAGACACTGCAGGAAGCATTTAACCGGGTCCTTGTACCTGCCTTCCACTCCTGCATTTTTGTAACTGGGTTTCGGGTCAGTGGGTAGAGCCAGATTGGGGGGTAGCCCTTAGATTACTGGGGGCTGGTGCCTCTGTCTTTCCTTTGCTCTCTGGGGGACTGAGATCTGGCCGGGCTCATCCATCATTTTCTGTATTTTCCTGGTTGGCTTCTTGGCTTGATGAACATGTGAGTACATTCTTATGGATGTCTTGCAATATGGCAGCATCCTGAATAAACCCCCCTGATTTTTATTGCAAATATTCGCTTTTCATCTCTTTTATTGCACCCAACCTCCACCCATTCACTGCTGGAACCATTCTTGCACTTAGAAGTTTATGTACTGTTGTATTTTTCTATCGAGGGCTGAATATACTTGAGCAGCAGGCAGTGCTATTGAGCTTAGTGTTTTATGTACTGTTGTATTCCTGGAGCCATTGCTGAGTCTAGAGATGAAGGTGGTGCCTTTCCTAGGGCCCCAGAGCCCTACAAGGCAATGTGAGCATGCTGCCTTAGGCTTAAAGGTGTCAGGGTGTTCTTAGGGACCCCATCCCTCTAATTGTCTTTCTCTTTTGTACCCCCCGGACACCTCAATGTTTCAGTAACAAGATCTCTTTCATCCTTAGTGAATAAAAATGGCAGATCAGCGGCAGCGCTCTCTCTCCACCTCTGGGGAGTCTTTGTACCATGTGCTAGGATTGGATAAGAATGCCACAACTGATGACATCAAAAAATGTTACCGGTGAGTTGAACCCCACAGCACCATTAATTCCTATAAAGTAACGTATGGTAAAGGAGCGATACCTCCTTTCCTCTCCACCAACGAATCACTCATGTCCCCTCTTTTGCTAGGGAATCCCATAACTTGACCCACCTGACTACATTCCCACACCTTCCCAAGTAAATACAGTATCAGTTACAGCAGCTCAGGAGGTAATTGTTTTGTTATCTCTGTACAGGCTATGAGCAAAATTAGGGGTAGTTTTTCTAAGGCTAATCATGAAGAATTCCATCTTTTAAAGGAGAACTAAACCCTAAAAATTAATTGGGCTAGTAATGCCATATTTTATTTACTGAATTTATTGAACTAACTGAAAGGTTTAACATCTCTATAGTAGCAATGATCCAGGACTTCACACTTGTTATAGGGGGTCACCATCTTGGAAAGTGTCTGTGACACTCACATGCTCTGTGGGCTCTGAGCAGCTGTTGAGAAGCTAAGCTTAGGGGTCGTCCCTAATTATTTAGCAGAAAATGAGGTTGGCCTGTAATATAAGCTGATGCTACAAGGCTGATTCTGATGCTAGTTGCACTGGTTTCTGTGCTGCCATGTAGTAATAATCTGTATTAATTACTAATCAGCCTTATATTGTGACATTTCTATTCTATGTGTACTGTATATTGTGAGTGGTCCATAAGCTCAGTAAGTGACAGCAGCACATAGCATGTGCAGTGAATCAGCAGAAAAGAAGATGGGGAGCTACTGGGGCATCTTTGGAGACACTCTTTACTGCTAAACGGTTGTGGTTGCCTTGGGATGGTACAGAAGCACAAAACATAATGCACAACATTTCTACCTACTTTTTTAGTTAGCCTTTCCTTCTCCTTTAACTCCAGCTGTGTATGTTCCCAGTGACATGATAAGGGAGTGTTGGTAGTTGTAGTTCTGACACGCTCACTAAGGGCCGTCTGTAGGTGCCATGGACAAACAGTGGGAAAGCCAAATATCCAGCATTTGTGGTACATTTGACACTTGTTTTCTCATTCCCACAATACTTTGCAGCAAGTTAGCATTAAAGTATCACCCCGACAAGAACCCAGACAACCCTGAGGCGTCAGAGAAGTTCAAGGAGATAAACAACGCCCATGGTATCCTGGCGGACAGCACAAAGAGAAACATCTACGACAAGTATGGATCCCTGGGCCTCTATGTGGCGGAGCAGTTTGGCGAGGAGAATGTCAACACATATTTTGTGCTGTCAAGTTGGTGGGCAAAGGTAGGCTTTTGTGGAAAGGAGGCGCCCCTTCTACATTGCCCCCCCCCCACTTCTGCGTTATGATCTGTGTATATCTGGTTGCTGTCTATAATTTGATATTATTTTAATGTCTAGGACAGCAGTCCCCAGCCTTTTTTCACCTGTAAGCCGCATTCAAATGTAAAAAGAGTTTGGGAGCATAAAAAAATCCACGGAGATGCCTATTGGCTATTGGTAATATGGATTGGTAGCCTACAGGAGGCTCTCTTTGGCAGTACACATGGTTTTTATACAACCAAAACTTGCCTCTAAGCCTAGAATTCAAAAATAAGCACCTGCTAAAGGGAGTCTGTCATGATTTTTATAATGCAGTTTTTATTTTTAAATTGCCCTGTTTACACTGCAAATAACTCACTCTACAATATAAAACGGGTGTCCAAACTGCGGCCCGAGGGCCACATGTGGCCCAGGATGCATATGAATGCGGCCCAGCTTGGTTCCCGAGGAAACGTCATGTCGCAAAGGATATAGGAGGAGGAGGGACTCTGCCCATTGCCCAGTTAGTAATAATAATATAACAATAAGTCTATTTAATGTCCAGGTGTCCCATATTCCAGTTTATAGCTCCATCGGGTTATCCATCTGGCATTGCAGTTCTTTTCTGTGTATTTTCTTTACTTTAACAAATCAAACATGTTTGTGTATTTAATGTGTGGCCCCAGACAATTTTTCTTTTTCCGATGTGGCCCGGCGAGCCAAAAGTTTGGACACCCCTGATATAAAATTTCATTCCTGAACCAACATTTTAGTTGTAATATTGGTGTGTAGGTGCATCTCAGGTCATTTTGCCTGGTCATGTGCTTTCAAAAAGAACCAGCACTTTAGGATGTAACTGCTTTCAATGTAACTGAAGGTGTCGCAGTGGGACCTGGATTTTAGTATTGAGTGCTGTTCTTAGATCTACCAGGGAGCTGTGATCTGGTTACCATCTCATTGTTCTGATGTTATGCTGCTGGGCGGGGAGTTGGAAGGGAAGGGGGCGATATTACTCCAACTTGCAGTACAGCAGTAAAGAGTGGGGATGCATCTTATTCACTATTTTGGATTTGGCCGAACCCCCGAATCCTTTGTGAAAGATTCGGCCGTATACCGAACCGAATCCGAACCCTAATTTGCACATGCAAATTAGGGGTGGGAAGGGGAAAACATGTTTTACTTCCTTGTTTTCTGACAAAAAGTCACGCAATTTCCCTCCCCGCCCATAATTTTCATATGCAAATTAGGATTCGGATTCGGTTCAGCTGGGCAGAAGGATTCGGCTGAATCTGAATCCTGCTGAAAAAGGCCGAATCCCAAACCAAGTTCTGGATTCGGTGCATCCCTAGTAAAGAGTGACTAAAATTTATCAGAGCACAAGTCACACGACTGGGGGCAGCTGGGAAACTAACAATATGTCTATCCCTATGTCAGATTTCAAAATTAAATTTAAAAAAAATCTGTTTGCTCCTTTTAAAAATGGATTTCAGTGCAGAATTCTGCTGGAGCAGCACTATTAACTGATGCGTTTTGAAAATATTTTTTTTCCCCATGACAGTAAGCAAAGTGTTGCCCAGGAGCCATTGGTTAAAGATCACTGGTCTAGGGTATCTTTGGGGCTCATCTTGCATGTTTTTGGGGCATATATAACACACACTAAGGTGCAGTGTATAATTCTCTATTGTTTTGGTGTTCAGTTGCTTTCTCCCTGTCCCAGACCTTGTTTAGCAGAGTGTAAATTGGGGTGCAGTGCATAATTTTGGGTGTTTCTGTCTGTCCCTCAGGCCTTGTTTATGTTCTGTGGACTGATTACCGGATGTTATTGCTGCTGCTGCCTGTGCTGTTGCTGCAACTGCTGCTGTGGGAAGTGCAAACCGAGACCCCCCGAGGGGGAGGATCAGGATATTTACGTTTCCCCTGAGGACCTGGAGGCTCAGATGCAGTCGGATGAGAGGGGTAAGTGTTTGTTGGGTTGCTCTAGGCCAATTTATTGGGGGCTGAATGCCGATATTTACTGACATCTGCCCCATCTCTCCCTGCAGACACTGAAGGCCCAGTGTTGGTACAGCCCGCTTCCGCCACAGAGACCACGCAGCTCACCAGCGACTCCCACGCCAGCTACCACACCGATGGATTCAACTGAGTGTGTGTGGGACCCCAGTGCTGTAGGATTAGGAAGGAGGGGGGAGGACTGAATATGCCCCTACGCCCCCTCTGTTTAAACAACCCCTAACCCTCCATCTGACCAGCTTTTATCTGCTCCCCTTGGTGCGATGAGTGAACAGCCAGGGGGCCGGCGCATGCTCTCCACTCTCCATGATCAGATTTTAATTTATTTTTATTTTCTGTATGTCTAGTTTTTATTGGGTCTATTTTTGTATTGGAACCTGTCGATGCCACCACCCTGGCCCCTCTCCTCCCCAACCCAGAGTAATTCATACCCTCTCTCTTCCAAGTGGATTTCCCTTAGGGGATGGGGTATGGACCTTGGATTGTGTGAATGGAGCATGAGAACAAGTCCTATCCCTTGTGCCAGTTTTGACTCCTCCTTGTGCCCCAGTCACATTGCTGTGCTGCTAGTTCTGTAAGTGTTTGTGCACTCAATACATCCCCCATCCCCACTCCTTACTCTGTAATTCTCCTGTATCACCTCTGAGTGCCAGGAGAGGGTGTCAGTCACTTTTCTCTGGGTAGAAAAGTAATTGTCTCGCCCTGTGTGTATCCTGCTTTACCCATAACTTCAGGAGAGGGTGAGTTTTTGATCCCATTTGCTGTAGGTTTAACTTCTGTTTTAGTGCGACTCTGTGGTACCTGTGCCCCAGAAATGTATTGATCTGTTATAGAGTTTATTGTGGGTAATTCTACCCTTGGGTCCTGGCACAGTGACTCCTACTCGGCTGTGCATAGCGCTGGCAGTGTGGGCAGTGCCATATTTATTTGTATATAGTGTCAGTAGTCTACAGAGTGCTGTGCTTATCTGTATATAGTGTCACTAGTGTGCACAGTGCTAATCAGTGTGTGCGGTGCTGCCAGTGAACCCGTCACTGTGCCAGAGAAGGAGAATGACTGCCCAAAGACCTCCTCGCACTCTGTCTCCCCCAATCTGAGTTAGCATCAGTGTTATCCCTACAGTCCAATCTACTAGGCACCCATCCATACCATAATATAAGTGTCTGCAGTAGCAACAAATACCCATCCATACATATAGTGCCTCCATTAGTAACAAGCACCCATCTGTACATTAGGTGCCCCAAGTAGTAACAAGCACCCATCCATACATTAGGCACTCCAAGTAGTAATGAGCATCCATCTATACATTAGTGGCTCAAGTAGTAACAAGTACCCATCTATACATTAGTGCCCCAAGTAGTAACAAGTACCCATCTATAGATTAGTGCTCCAATTACTGACAAGTATCCATCTATAGATTAGTGCCCCAAGTAGTAACAAGTATCCATCTATACACTAGTGCCTCAAGTAGTAACAAGTACCCATCTATACATTAGTGCCCCAAGTAGTAACAAGTACCCATCTATACACTAGTGCCTCAAGTAGTAACAAGTACCCCTCTATACACTAGTGCCTCAAGTAATAACAAGTACCCATCTATACATTAGTGCCCCAAGTAGTAAAAGTACCCATCTATACATTAGCTGCCCCAAGTAGTAATAAGCACCTATCTATACATTAGCTGCCCCAAGTAGTAACAAGTATCCATTTGCTGCCCCAAGTAGTAACAAGTATCCATCTATACATTAGTGCCCCAAGTAGTAACAAGTACCCATCTATACATTAGGTGCCCCAAGTAGTAACAAGTACCCATCTATACATTAGTGCCCCAAGTAGTAACAAGCACCCATCTATAAAGCACCGATGCATTAGCAGGGCCTGTCTAAAGCTAGGCACATGGGTAGATGTGGTGCCTGTAGAGTTACTAGATAATGAGACCCAGTTAAACGAGCCATAAACATAATGTTCATGTATTTATTGAGGGAAATCGTCCAAGGAGAGATTTGTGGTGGTGGTTCTGTCCTAGAACAGCTCCTCCTAAATCATCCCTATAGTTTTAAGGTCAGGTGACTCACTGGTCACTTGACAAATTCTTTGATAGTTGGACCTGCATCGTTAGGTCAATGTCTTGCTTCATGTTCTCAGGAGCTTCAGTTGGTCTCATCCTCCCACAGAACATGCTTCAAATAGTCTTCTGACTTGTCCATGTGATCTTTAGCAAACTGTTGGGCAGCAATGTTCTTTTAGGATGGTAGCAGTTTTCTCCTAGCAATCCTATTGTTGTTCAGTGTTCTCCTAATGTTGGGCTTATGAACACTGACATTGGCCAATGCGAGAGAGAGAGAGAAGCCTTTAGTCCCTTAGCTTTAACCTGCCTTACTGAGGTCCCCTGGAGCATTACAACTCCTTACTCTTGTTAATCTTTGTTGGATGAATTGCATCCATGTGTACATAATCTGTCTAACAGTGGGACTGGTGGAGCTCCAACTCTTTAGAAATAGTTCTGTACTTTTTCCAGACTGGGAAACTTCAGTAACTGGTTTACTCTAGAAACCTCCTGTGTTGGAATCATGACCCCCCCCCCCCCCCCCATCCCCACACAACTGTATTCTTAAGAGTCGACTTTTGGATAATGAATCCCCACTATAAATAAGGTAATCCCCCCATATTACCATCCTATTAATTGGACTCCTAATTTCCTCTAAACATGACCCGATGACACCAGATGGGCACATTATTCTGCCCAGACAATATGCCACTTTGGATCAGTTTTCTCAGTAAATTAGTGGCTCGTTTGGTTAATTGGATCTCATTATCTAGTTTTAGGGTTTGTGTACATATTTATGTACAAATATTGATTGGTGGGACCTTCATTTTATGAGGGGATTGTGTCAAAACTGTCAAAATTCTAGGAAAATTTTAAAAATCTGGCAATAGGAAAAATGCAAATTGCCTGTGTGGCATCACAAAAAATTGCCATCTGTTCCAGGATCATGTTGAAGCGGCAAGCGTAAAATCGGGGTTCTGCTGTAATTCCAAGGGGTTCACAGACTCCTGAGCACCTCTGCATCTGCAGGTCTGCTCATAGGTACTCACAGCTTACTCCAGGCACTTGGAAGTGGCCAAACGACAGGTTACTGTGTGGCACAACACATAGACCCATCTTTTTGGGAGAGGATGGGACCCAAATTAAAGGTAAAGTTAATCAAAAAAAGCATTTTTTGAGAGACTAACCACGTGTTTGAGGAGGCCCAGGTGCCCTGCTCTGAGCCTTCAGCTTAATGAAGCAGATATCGGACACTCAAAAGGCCTTTTGAGTGCCTGCTTTATAAACTAAACAGTGATAAAGGTAAAGTTTTACTTAAGGGACCAGTATAACCAAAAAGTCAACAGGTTTTCTATGCATGTTGATCTGTTATGCAGGCCATACATGAGCTGATATTTACTGCCAACGACAAACTCTCAGTAGCTTATTGGCCAATGCATGGGGCCTACCTGACCAAAATCTAGATGAGAATCTGTCATTTATTTAACTGGCAGGTCTATAAATGCTGCTAAAAGAGATGGGTCTGTACAGGCTCCTGTTATGATCCAATCATTGGCCCTGATGCCAGACAAATGGATTAGTATGGCCCAGTACCTGGTGACTTTGCCAAATCTGGATCTATTTGTGTACAGCCAACTAAACTCAGTTGGCACAAGCTGCAGTAGCTTTTATTGTGACGTTACTACGGCACATACTGTTGGAACCGCCCCCACTAAAGGGTCCAACTAGAGATCAGGGTGTCATATATTCATGGCTGGGTATGCATGATGCACATTATCAGGACTGACTGCTGGGTGTTTATTCAGACCATGTCCTACAAGACAATGAGTGAAAGGAAGGTTCTTGCTGATCTAAGAACCATACACCAGAATGGGCAGCAGGTTCAACACTTCCCTTTTCGTGAATTGGATCCCCCTCCCGTACCTCACAGGGTATTGGGTACAGCATCACACTCCATGGGCAATCATGTGACTTGGGGAAGAAATCTGCCCAGGGCAAGGGTAGATGTCAGTGACTGTTGGGTAACTTGGGGGGTGCGGGAGATGCCAGGGTCCCTCTGAATATCCACAGAGGAGAGAATCCTACCCTGTTTATAGCATGTCATGTTATGTTTGTCTGAATATTTTTTCTCCTGTAAAATGAAACCAGGATGTACAACAAGTCGAATCACTACTGTATAATAAATGTTTCATTGCAGGAGCCTTGTGCCGCGTCTTGTATTACCACTATAGCAGCGCCCTGTATATCTGTGATACCATGTTATTGCTGGGTACAGGGTGGCACCCAATCTCCAACTTCTATATTACTGTGTAACTGCCATAGCAGAGCCCCCTACAAATGGCATACCAATGTTAATTCTAAGGTACTGGGTGGCACCCAATCTCCAACTTCCATTTAACTGTGTTACAGCCATATCAGTGCCCTATACATCTGGGATACAATGTTACTGCTAGGGCACTGGATGGCACCCAATCTCCAACTTCCATATAACTGCTACAGCTATAGTAGTGTCCTATACAGCTGGGATACACTTCCTTCCTGTTGTAGTATTTCTGGTCAGGTGATCTCTGAGGCAGCACACAGACCATCACGAAATTGGTGGTTCAAGGAGATATAAAAGGGCAATATTTACTTAAATATATATAACAATTTGGTAAGATTTTTTCAATATGCCACTTAATATGATATAAATCTGTTGCTTACGGGCGCCATCTTTACCGCTTTGGTAGTCTACAGTAAGTAAGCGGTGTATCGGTGCATGCGCAGTTGTAGCAATTTTTCGGTCCCAAACTACTGTGCATGCGTCACCGAAATTGCCGAAGGGAGCCGAAGATTCCTGAAGTGGTGAAGATGGTGCCTGTGAGCTCCGCTGCTGACTGTGCATCAAGGGGTAATTAAAGACTTAGGGGAATTTACAGGTATTTACACCTGTGCGGGAGGGGGGACTATAGAGGGTAGGGGATAGGGTTTAGTTCTCCTTTAAGGGCAACGGCACATGGAGTGATAGGCAGCGATTTATCCCCTTAGAAATTTCTTGCTTTAAGGGAAGGGGACAAAATGCTAAAACACACAGCCCTGCATTTGTGAGCGAAATGTGCCTGCCACTTAGCATTACAAGACATTCTTGCAGCAGTTCACTTGCACATGTGGTTGATTTGTAGCACTCCTGTTGTACCATTACCCTGAATGCCACTGTGTGACAAATTTCAGCACAAGAGGGGTTACATCTTGTTTCTAACTCAGAAGCATCTGTTGAGACTCCTGCTGGTTAAATATTCTGCATTTTCCTGCCATAAAATCCCACCCAACTCCTGCCAGACACCAGCCTGTTGCATACTAATACTGGGGCCCAATCTGGAGGGACTGTAGGCTCCTTGATTTTTGTTTATAACAACTCTTACACACAAGCACCAGATTGCCCATAAAATGCATTTATTGCAAATAGATGTGCTTATTTTCATTTGAATCATACATTGTGATGAATAAAAACAATACTGCAATAAAACGCACATATATATGCTTATGGGTACAGCCAGGCCGAATACAATGGAATCAACACATTCATTTAGATATCCTGACACCTGCATTGTACAAAATATCTGGGGCTAAGACACCAGTGCAGTCGCACATTGCAACCAATCAGACTTGTTTTTTTAAAGAGGATTTATCCTCGGATCCCCCACTGCAGTATCTATTTGCAGGGGGACATAGATCTGATATAATACTACTTATTATTTGCACCCCAGATTAATCATGGCAGCATAATCAATATATTTTATTATCCTTCCTTTAAACCCATTATATCCAACATAAAGTGCTCAAGACCTGGCTGAACTGTGATTCTATTATAGGCTGAGCATCAGGATTTAATTTCCTGCCAACTTTATGGTGGGTTCAATGAGGCAAAGTTCTACTAGTTGGGTGACCTGGCAAAACGAGGGTCTTGCTAAAGATTTTTACAGCTTAAGCCATGTTCTAACTGAAGAACAACCAGATTGATGGGAAAATTGGCTAGATTCTGTGCATATGATTCTTAGCCAAATGATCACTGTCCACTGATTGCAGGAATTAGTTGGCGGTATCTTTGCATGCATAGCCAACATAAAATACATTCTGGGCCCTAACTAATGATTCTCACCCAACTATCCATCCATATCCCAAATGCAGCATGGAGGGGCTCAGTGAAGTTGGTATTGAGGGTGTGCAAGTGTCTGATTGGCTCACTCAGCTCATAAAAGGACAGACGTCCGGCCTCATAGTCCAGTGAGATTCTAAACCTATTGCAAGAAATTTTGGGAGAAACTGACTTTACCTCAGAGTTGTGCATTGTTATACAGTCAACAAGATCCCCTTGATATAAACACCAGGACTTGTTATTTTTCCCAAACACAGACTGGAGCCCTTGCTTCTCAATACTGCGATAGGACACCCCTAGCCCCCAGTCCTGTGATTCGCTGCCCTCCACTTCCCAGTAATGTCGCCCAGAGGAAAACTCTGTGGTGCTCAAAACCTGAGCATATTGAAAGCTATCTGGGGTTTGTGGGTGACACTGGTCTGTCTCTGCACATGATGCAGATTTCTTATCCTCTGATATAGCGACATATTTACCAGCTGTGTTTATGTCCAGTAACATGTCTGTAGCCTCCTGCCCATAGATTGTTTCCTTTACCCCAGTTACAATCCCAGCTAAGCCCGTGAGTAATGTCTCTGAGATCAATAACTCATCCAGATCTCCTACAGCAGGAACCTTTATATCACTTTTCTTTCTGTCCTCATTATCTGCCCCCTCAGCCCCACAAAAGGCAGTTACATTTGATTCCTGTTCCTGTAGGACAGTGAGTGGATCTGCCATGTTGCACAACTCCTCAATGTGATGGATCTTCCTGGACAGCTCATCCTTCTTTATTTCTAGCTGCTCCGTTAGATCCCAGAGTTGGAGGAAAAGCTCCTCTTTCTGCCTGGAGATGTCACTCAGGAGTCGCTTCTCTAGGGCTTCCAGCTGTTCCCTGATGACCCTAAACAGGGCAGTGATTCTCTCTGTCTCACCAGCTGCTTTTTTTACCAAACGTCTTTTGCTGCACTGCATGCTTTTCAGTTTTTTCATAGTCTGCTCTCTCTCTGGCTTCAATTTCTCCAGAACATTCCTCAGTTTCTCTTTCTTCTTCTCAGAGGCCTCATTCAGCAGCTCCACCCTGTGGCCCCTGTGTTCTCCAGCCAGGCAGCAGGACACACAGATACAGGCACCATCCTCACAGCAGTAATACTTTAGGAGCTCATTGTGTACAGAGCATTTTCTTTTCCCAAGGGAAGTGGTGGGTTCAGTTAAGACGTGTTCTGTTGACTTGCTGTGCACCCTCACATGGGCATCACACAGAGAAGCCTCACACAAGAGACAGGATTTAGCAGCAGGTACAGGAGCTTGAATACAGTAAGTGCAGAAGATCCCAGTTCTGTCCTGCTCTGGGTGAGTATAAAGGAATCGCTCAGCTATATTACCCAACTTCCTGTTCCTCTGCAGGGCAGGGCGTTCCTGATACTCTGCTCTGCATTCAGGGCAGGAATAACCCCCAGACTCCTCTTGGGTATCCAGCACTTTCCCAATGCAGCCCTGGCAGAAGTAATGGCCACACGGCAGGGTTACAGGATCAGTATAAATGCTCAGGCAGATGGAGCAGGTCAGCTCTTCTCCCATATCAGCAGCAGCCATTACTGAAAGCTGGAAGAGAACGTGAAAGTCCGTGTTTTATTTCCACCAATGACTCCTCTCAAATCTTCTCCACACCCACAAAGGGGGAGGGTTGTCATCCCTCATTCTTAACCCTCTGCATTCCTGCTGCAACATGGCTGATTATGTACAGTACAAAATATAATGGTATAATTCTCCTAACAACTTTTTCTGTGTGCTCATTTGTCACTGAGGTTAAGTCCCAGTAGAACTACACATGGATTAGATCAGGGGTGTCCAACCTTTTGGCTTCCCTGGGCCACATTAGAAAAAGAAAAATTGTCTTGGGCCACACATGATTTGTAAAATTAAAGAAAATACACAGAAAAGAACTACAATACCAGTTGGATAACCAGATGGAGCTATACATTGGAATAGGGGACACCTGGATATTAAACAGACTTATTATTATATTATTATTATTACTAACTGGGCAATGGGCAGAGTCCCCCATCCTCCGTACTCCATAGGTCACCACATTGTTACAACCTGGCATAGTAACCCTGTTCCTAAAAAGACGACAGACTGAGGTGGTTAATGTGTCTGGACTTAGAGAGCACAAAGTGTTATTTCACTCTCGTTTTCTCTGTATTTCCATACATTTATTCCTTAATTTCTTTATTTTTTTTTACCTTCTCTTTTCTCTCTCCTTCAAGCTGGGCCACATTCATTACCATCCTGGGGCGCATGCAGGTTGGACACCCCTGGATTAGCGGGTGAAATTTAAACCTGCCCTCCAGCCTGTCCAATCCCCATGCTACATAGTTACATAGTTACATAGTTAAATTGGGTTGAAAAAAGACAAAGTCCATCAAGTTCAACCCCTCCAAATGAAACCCCAGCATCCATACACACACCCCTCCCTACTTTTAATTAAATTCTATATACCCATACCTATACTAACTATAGAGCTTAGTATCACAATAGCCATGTTTCATCTCCAATTTTTTAATACTGTGCAGAGGGTCAGGTACCCACAGGTTACCCACAAAAAAGTGGGTAACCTTCAGGGTGTAGGTAGGTCTTTCTAATGTGGTATAAATGTGGGTTTGTGAGTCTGTGGATTTGCAGGTTCTGGGTTGTGTTGTGGGTCTTATATAAAGCAAATTTTACACTTTTACAAATATCTTTAAACTTCCCACTTCTGATAATGTCTCTTTAGGTTTGTAGCAACATCACTTCCTGTCAGGGAAAAAACCCAGTGACCCTGGCCTTCATGGGTCTCCAGCTGACCCAGGGCTCTGTGCTCCCCAAATGCTCCGTCTCATCTGATTTCAGGCAACAGTTGAGGAAGGAGGTAAAACATAAGCAACGGCATTGATGGTGGTGGAGGATAAGAGGGCGGATGTCGGGAGAGGGGGCGCTTGTGTTTGCAGCACTGGTGGGCTCTCGACACCCCAGTCTGACTCTGCTTCCTGCTTAATGGTAATCAACAGGGCTGGAATTAGGGGTAGGCAGAAGAGGCACCTGCCTAGGGTGCAACGATAAGGGGGTGCTTGGCAGGTACCTATTAAGCATCTTCTGCCTACCCAGGGTCGGAACGCTGTCCAGGGTCCCTCTCCGTGCTCCCCGCCCCTACTGTGAGGCGCAGCTCGGCACAAACAAATGCAGGAGTGCTCGGCAGGCGCGCATAAAGGCACAAATGAAGGCGGACTCGGCGCAACGCGCATGAGCCACTCTGTTACTGACCATGAAAAACACAGTCTTGGTCAGGTTAGCGCGCACGTTTGGGCATGCTCACAGTGGGTAGTGGGCTGGTTGCCCCGCTTTCCTGGGGTGCCTGGTTTGCTTGGCCCAGCCGTGGTTGTGGATAAGGCAGTTGCAGGTAGGGTTGCCACCTGGCTGGTATTTTACTCGCCTGGCTGGTAAAAATGATGATTGATCCCAATATTATTAATAGGGGAAAAAAATAAATATATAGGAAGGCCGGTATTTTTTTCCAGAAAAGGTGGCAACCCTAGTTGCAGGTAAATATGTGGGTCTGGTTTTCAAACATTGGACCCATGCAGGACTTTACTCTATTGATACATTATTGTAACTTCCTTTGCTTTATTTCATATTTGTTACCTAATTGAGGATGTGTATATTGTGTGCCTGACAGTATCGTGCTACACAGTGCATACCCTGCTCACCCCGGACCTTTTGCTAAATAGTGTTGTACTGGAGCTCCAGGGTATTTGTCTACAGGGCCTGTGGATGGCCTTAGATCCATCCTAAAATTTGTTCCCCTGGAAAAACCTTAATTTGTTCTCTTAGGAACCTTGTTGCACAGCACATATTGTGTGTCAGTCTCTAAGCTCAGTAACGGACAGTAGAACAGAGCATTTGCAGTGAATCAGCAGAAAAGAAGATGGGGAGCTACTGGGGCATCTTTGGAGGCACAGATCTTCTCTGTTAAAGGGCTGTGGTTGCAGGGTCAGACACCAGGAAAAAACCTGGCGGGCCCCAACCTTCTGCTGTCCACACTGCCTGCACTCCCCTCTGATCTTGCCCTCCTCTGGCCCTGATTGAAAGATCTGGTATGAGTGAGGGTAGGGTTGCCACCTTTTCTGGAAAAAAATATCGGCCTTCCTACATATTTATCTTTTTTCCCTATTAATGATATTGGAATGAGCTATCATTTTTACCGGCCAGGTGGCAACCCTAGGTGGGGGGCTGGAGAGAGAGTTGCAGCTGGGGCAGGGGGACATTAAACTTTAAACTTCAATTTTGGAAAAACTTTCAAAAATAAAACATGGAAAGCAATGGATAAAAGCCTTTATTTCTGGTGAAAAATCTGAAAACAACTGAACTGAAAAAAAAAAAATGTATGAAAGACGAAGAACCCCTTTAATTAGAGATTCCAGCAAGAAACTGTAGAAAAGTGACCCACTTATCTGTCCTATAGGATTATTCTGAGCCAGACCACTTAGGCAAGGAAGCTGGAACAATTGGTTTCTTTGACCTACTGATCACAGATCAGCAGTTCACGGGCGCCATCTTCAGCCACTTTGGTAATCTTCGGAATGAGACCAGCGCTTTAACAATTTTCGTGAGTTTCGGAGCATGCGCAGTTGTTGAGAAACAGAAAATTGTTTCAACTGCGCATGCGCCGACATGCCAGTCTCATTCTGAAGATTTCCGAAGAGAAGAAGATGGCACCCGTGAACGCCGATGCTTGAATCTGCAACGAGGGGTAAGTAAAACGTTAAGGTCATTTGCCCGGGGTAACACTTAGGCTGGGGGGAGGAGGGAGGGGGGTTCTATGCAGGACCGCCATCAGAAATCACAGGGCCCCATATGACAACATTTCCTGGGCCCCCTGGGCTGCGCCCACCGCAAGCCCCGCCTACAGGTCCGCCCTCCCCACCCCACAGGTCCCCCCCCCCCACACAGTAAAAAAAACAAAAAAAATATTGGTGGCTAGGGTTCCCACATGTTAATAAAAAATAAAAAGATATTGGTGGTCAGGGCCCCCCATAAAAAATATTGGTGGCCAGGACCCCACATGAGAAAAAAAAATTGGTGGCCATGCCCCCCCAAAATTATAAGAAAATTGGTGGCCAGGGCCCCTTAAACGTCCATGTCTTCCCGAAGTCAGCAGCTCTCAGAAAGATGGGGGGCCCAGCTAATCAAGTAAGTGTGGCGTGGCTAGGGCCCCCCTTACCCTCGGGGCCCCCTACAACTCTCCCCCCTGTCCCCCCCCTGATGGCTGCCCTGGTTCTATGTAGGGTAGGGGGGTTGGGTTTTTTTAAGTTTAGGGTTCAGTTCTCCTTTAAGTTAACGTTTAGTATGTTATAGAATGGCCCATTCTAAGCAACATTTCAATTGGTCAACATTATTTATTTTTTATAGTTTTTGAATTATTTGCTTTCATCTTCTGACTGTTTCCAGCTTTCAACTGGGGGTCTCTGACCCCATCTAAAAAAGAAATGCTTTGTAGGGCTACCAATGTATTGTTATTGCTGCTCTTTATTGCTACTCTTTATTACTTATCTTTCTATTAAGGCCCTCTCTTATTCATATTCCAGTTTCTTACTGAAATCAATGCCTGGTTGCTAGGGCAGTTAGGACCTTAGCAACCAAACTGCTGAAATTGTATATAAATAAATAATAAAAAATGAAAGCCGATTGCATATTGTCTCAGAATATGACTTTCTACATCATACTAAATGTCAACTCAAAGGTAAACAACCTCTCTAAGGGGAGGATAACTGGTAGGGGGTTCCCTACTTCTGTAAATAATAAAGCTTTTTGGTGTGGATGCAGACAGACAGACAGGTAGAAGATCAACGAAGAATTTCCATTTGCCAGGTGACAGGAAGGGAAACTGTATCTCTCTTCACTTCTTGCTGTTCCATTTTTTCGGGTGGTTAGGCTGAACCAATGAAAAGGAGACTCTGCACATGTACAGTATGACCCCCATTGGCCTTTAATTACTTCTGTGATTGGGGAAGAGGTGTAAATAAACATAAGGCACCCCTGACCAGAATGGAATCACCTGAAAAAGGCATTGAAGGGCAGCTTGGGCGCAAAAACTTAGAGCTAAGTTGGGGAAAGAATAAAAAAAGAAGAATAGACATTTACTCCTAAATATAATTCACAGGGATATACCATTTCATGTTCTGCTGTACAGAGACAAAATTCAGCAGCCAGCTATGCTGCATGGGTGTCTAACTTTAAAGGCATTATCTATAAACTCCCTTCCTTTACTAACTAAAACGCTATAAATTCAATGTGTTACATTGCCAGTTGGTAAGTAATGCAAAGTGTATTCAGTGGCTGCATAGAAATCAGTGGCATGGCTGCTGTTTGCCTTTATACAGATGAACCACAGAATTAGATTTCTCCAGTTTGATCTTCAGTCTGGTGTCTCTCCTCACTGTCCAATAGAAGCAGCAGCAGGACACAGGGCAGGATACTGAGCTTCTTGTGGCTGCAGGTGGTTCTCTTGTGGCATTTCTTATCGTTGTTTCCAACCACTGCCTCATGGGCTGACAAACCTGAGATTGATGTTCGTTTCTCCCCATTCTCAGGTCAGACAGTCCTTGGGGCAGCAGCGCTCATGTCATGGCCACTTGGACGGAGGTCAGTAAAGGCCAGTCCTTTAAATGAGTGTGAGAGACAAGAAGGTTAAAAGAGTGGGGAAATGAGGGGCTGGGGGTATTGGTATGAGTGAGACTGTTAGGGAGTGGGTTATCCGGGTAAGTGAAAGTGTTAGGGAGGGTGGGGTAGTGGAATGGAAAGTGTGGTGTTTATACAAAGGGCCTGTGGGTTTCAACAGAGTTCCTACATAACAACGCGCCATGCAACAACCCAATCATCTCCAGCTACATGGCAGACAGATGCGCACTAAGTTACATGTTGCAGACATCAAACTTCCACAAAATACTGTGCTTACAAAATCATCTCCTGCTGACAAACGTCAACAAGCCAAATGCAAGGCTTATACTGACAGAAAACGTGGGGCACTTTCAGCCTGGATCTTTAGTCAGAATTAAGAAACCAGGAATACTGAAACAAGTACAATCTAAATTTACTACACCACTTAAAGTGAGACGTCAGCAAGGACCATTCACATATGAACTGTCTGATGGACGCATATGGAATGCAAGTCGTCTTGCTCCTGCTAAATATGACTTTGGAGAAGTTCCATTTGATAAAGGACATTTTCCTACTCCTGATGTCAACTGCATAGGCCTGAAGAAAGTGAACCTATAAGATGTACTGAGAGAATCAGAAAACTACCTGCATGGACCAAGGACTATGTGATGTGAATAATGCATAATATTGCTTTAAAATGCATACTGTTTAATTGTTGTTGTTTATTACATTTGCCCAAATGCTTTCCTACTATAGGGGGAATATGTGGTCTTTCTACAAAGGGCCTGTAGGTGTCACTGTGCACAAGAGTTATACTGTGTACATAGTACTTTCTATACTGCTTAAGAGTATTAGAGTTCAAGCTACTGTTGAAGTGTAATGGCTGCATGAACCTGCTAATAAAGCACTGTTATACTCTACTCATCTTCGGCTACCAGAACACAACAGAAAGGCAGAGATATTGCAATGAGGGAGTATGGTAGTGATGAGAGAATGAAGTTGGTAAGGTAGCATGAGGGAAGGATATTACTAAGGTGAGAAAAGAAGTACAAAAGGTGGGGTCTCTGGAACACAGGCACAACCTATCAGAAAATACCCTACCCATCCACATACCTCCTCATTTAGACACACCTGTGCTTTCTGGTAGGTGCATGTATCATACTGTGACATCATAATGCAAAAGTCCTGCCACGATGGTGTAGTTTTTACCTCTGGCCTGTGTTTTATGTGTGCACCCAATCCCTGCATCTACAGATGTGCTGCTACTAACAAAAACGATAAGGACCGCTTATGTATCCTTGCAGTACTCCACAATAAAAACCTGCTTTTTACCGGAGTGCCGTCCTCCTGTGCTGCTACTACTACTACCAGGGGAGGTAACTACAGAGGAAGCAGACCCTGCGGTTGCAGGGGGTCCCAGGAGGTATAGGGGCTCTATGATGCCCTAATTCATATACAATGTCAAAAAACCTCTAGACATTTTCGGGGCCTGAAAAATAATTTGCTGTGGGGCCCAGTAATATCTATTTACACCACTGGCTACTACTGCTACTGGGCACTATACGCCCTTACACACAGGGCCTGTGTATGTTTCCTGTGTGTTTCCAATCCCCCCCCATACACAAGTGACAGGGCAAGCCTACAGTACCAGTGAATGAGGTTCCCCTTTGCAAATAAAGAGCTGCCATACTCAGTGATATTGCTGAATGCAATCATGCACCCCCCAGCCCTGCATCTTAAGCTGGCCATAGATGCAAAGATCCAATCGTACGAATCGAGGATTCATATGATTTTCGGACCGCGTGGAGAGTCTGGCGGAGATCGGTCCTTTGGTCAATCGGACTGGTTAAAACATTTCTGTAGGCTACCGATAATATCTCTGCATGTAGTGCTGATCATACGATTTTCAGTGGGAGACTGTCACTAGCTTCTGTAGGACATAACTTTCGTACGATTGCTGTCAGGGGCAGAACATCGGCTGATCTGTTCTTTTCTGCTTTATTTGATCTGAATGGTTAGTGGCAGGTCGGGAGATGGGGAAGTCCGATCATTTGAGGATTTGAACAATCGGATATTTGCATCTATAGCCAGCTTTAGTCACAGGTTGCTTCTCCAGACATAAGCACAGTGTATTCACATATACAGTACCAAGTTAGCGCACAACGTGCCAAGCAAGCACTCACAGCAAAGTACTAAGCAAGCACTCACAGCAAAGAGGGTAACTGCACACAAATACACAGAAAATTCACTGGCACACGTGGCAAATACAAGAAGGGTCATGCCCTTGCGTGTTTATTTGTCAAAAGGGGTTTCTGCCCCGATACGTTGCACTTGTTGACTGGGAGGGTGCCGATCGCACCGGGCTCTCAATCCTTGAAGGCCAGGGTGTGCGAGTTTGGATTAACCCTGTTACACTCATTATAACAGGTGCAGCATTGCTATTGTCTCGTTTGTTGTCCCGGTGGCCCAGCTCATTCTCTCCCTTTTATTATTCCATTGGAACCACTGGTGTAACCACAGGTCCCAGAATACTGATTTAGTGAGATGGTGGTACACACATCACTTTATGTCTTTAAATAAATAAATGTGCCCCACGGTGGGCAGGACAACAAAAGATGAAGAAAGGAAGAGGAGCTCTTCACTTGCTGCTATTCTGATTGATCAGCCAGACCTTACATACATACATGCCGCCAAACCATTGCCCCTTTCCACCTGTCACCACTGTTGTAAAAATTAGGTAGTACCCTGCCTGGTGCCCACACGAGCAGTGGTGTCTATAAAATGGTGTGCTTTCTCTATAATAACATTAAGGGTGGGGAACAGGGCCGGATTTTAAGACGCAACACCCCTAGGGCCCCCTCACGAGCACCCCACATGGCTTGAAACCTCCCCCTCCCGCCCATACTCATACCAATCTGCTTCCCCAGCTGTCTCTGCATCTACTGGCCCTTTTGTGATCTTTTGCAGTGGACATTGAGTTGGCGGGATATGTCAAAATCTCCCATATAGTCCCCTGTGGTGATGTGGCCAGTGGGCAGTATGCAGCCTAGGCCATTGTGGCCAGCCCATAAATCAAGGCCTGGGCAGGCAGACAGGGCATTCTGACCACCAATGTTCCCCCATATAGGGGAGACACAGACTGTCCCATGTGCCACGAGCTGTGAGGAGCCCTCAGGAGGTATTTGGTCCCTGACCAACAAAGCCTTAATCATTGGCACGGGGGACAAATATCAGTTTAATAAGGGGGTGGGCTTCTCTGATAACAAAGTATTATTTTGTAGAATTGTTTAAAATCCTCCCACCCTTTCACAATTAAAGCCTATTAGATATGGCTTTAATATGTAATATCCTATATCTCCAATCCAACTGCTCACAATGTCTGTGCTACTCCCTGCACTGTTCACATTTCTGCACATTCATCCCCCCCCCCCCTCTATCTATAAAGCCCTCTAGGGGTAGGATCATTCCTGCACAGTTATGTGTAATTGCAATGGATACTATTCCCACAACCCAGATATACAGACCTGGACTGGGATTCAGAATTGGCCCCAACATTATACAGAGGCCCAAACAGCCCCCCACCAGCCCACTAAATAGAGTCTGTATATCTCAATTAACAGTAGTCCCTCTGGCATTTGCCAGGACCCACAGATTGCCAGTCTGGACCTGCACTGTCCTCAATAAAAACAACATTTAGAGCTCTTACTGACGAGTGGTTGAAGCTGCGCTCCCCTGCGTTCCGTTTTTCAGCGTTCAGCCGCAGGGGAGCGCAGGAATAGACGCATTTAGCTTTTTTTCAATGGGGCTGTACTCACACAGGAGCGTTTAGGCACCGATCTCAGGTTGAGACGCAACATGCTGCATTTTTCCTGCGTTCAGCGCCTACACGCGCCTGTGTGAGTACAGCCCCATTGAAAAAAGCTAAATGCTCCTCTTCCTGCGCTCCCCTGCGACTGAACTCTGAAAAACGGAACGCAGGGGAGCGCAGCTTCAACCGCTTGTCAGTAAGAGCCCAAACTCACACTGGAAGGCTCTCCGGTCTTTTTCATTATATATGATACTGCTGCGGAGATGGCTACTCTACTAAACTGTTGAAGAGCTTGACTATAAGTCTTTTGGAGGATCGCTGGGAAAATAATTGATTATATTGGACCTGCGCTGTGCATTTCACTTAGGGCTCTTACACATGGGCGTTTTTTCCTGCGCTCCCCTGCGTTGCACTTTCTTCCATTCATTTGCAGGGGAGCGCAGGACTAGACGCACTCAAATTGTCAAGGAGGCTGTACTCACACAGAAGCATGTTTGCACATGCTGCATCCCACCTGCATTTGGCGCTTACATGCGTCTTTGTGAGTACACATGGGCATTTTTTAAACACATGCTGAACATGATAAAATACATATATTGGATTTAAATGTGCGTTTTTTTACTCAATTAACTGTGTTTTTTCCTTTCCAATTGCAACCCTCTGTTCTATTGATAGCTATACACACATCATGCGCAAGAGAATGCAAGATGTTGCCTCTGTACAAACGCACTGAATCGCAAATGGAGTAAAACGTAACTCAGAATACTCATCAGGTGCGATCCTGGCCATTTTGCCGCCCGAGACGGACTTCGTTTTGCCGCCCCCACCTCCCCACGACACATTTTCAGCGACAGAGGGGGTCGGGGGCATCCACGTCGCCATTGCACTAGAGGAGCCGAATTTCCAGGTTTAAAAAATTGAAATTTGGCTCTTAGTTACCAGGAACAGCATTTTTGCTGCCTTTGGCAACCAGGGAGGCGCCGCCACCTGAGGCGAGTTTCTCAACTCGCCTCATTGGCGGATCGCCCCTGATACTCATGAATACAAACAGGCTGAAAATAATGGAATCGATTAGCAAATGCATTTATTTGCACTCAAACCTGCATTTTGTTTAACTGCCTGTAAGTGCCCTTAGGGCTCTTACAGACGAGCGATTTTACCTGCGTTCCGTTTTTCTGCGTTCAGCCGCAGGGGAGCGCAGGAATAGACGAATTACATTTTTTCCAATGGGGCTGTACTCAGACAGGCGCATGTAGGTGCCGAACGCACGAAAAATGCAGCACGTTGCGTCTCAACCTGCGTTCAGCGCCTACACGCGCCTGTGTGAGTACAGCCCCATTGCAAAAAATGTAATGCGTCTATTCCTGCGATCCCCTGCGGCTGAACGCAGAAAAACGGAACGTAGGGGAGCACAGGTAAAAACGCTCGTCTGTAAGAGCCCTTAGGACTAAACTACACAGGAGATTTTGATCAAATTTTGTGGGTCAGATTTTATCTGATCTTGCCATAAAACACCACAAGATTTGTAGGATTCTCTGAACTCTGACTCCCCTATAGCTAGAATGTAAAGTCGGATCAGATAAAGTCTGATGGTGTAATTTGTTCATGCATCTACATCCGACAGTGGGGGAAAAAAAGTCGATCAGATACCGATCAGCAATGGGCGAATTTGTCCCGTTTCACTTCGCCCAAAAATTTGCAAATTTCTCGTGAAATTCACGAAGCGTCAAAAAATTTGCAAAACGCAGCATAATTTTCGCAGCCGTTTGTGAATTTATTCGCCGGTGGGAATTCACCGCAAATTCGTGCCTGGCGAAATTCACCCATCACTAATACCGATATTTCATCTTGACTAAAGCTCCCATCCAAATGAGGGCACATCATTATGCACAACATCTTAATATCCATTCATTCCTCATTCTCACTGGGTTTATAGTTATGTGTAACTGCCTTTGTCTCTGTCACTTTCTATTCTTTTTTCTCCTCTGCACTGTTGGCTCTGACTCCTGAAACAATGTAACTTTAGGCAACTTCCCAATATTCATTCCTCAGTCTCACTTGGTTTATAGTTATGCATAGCTGTCATTGCCATTGTCTGTCTCTATCACTATTTATTTTCTTTTGTTGGGCAAAAAAAATAAATCTGTTTTTGGATGAAGTTCCCCTTTATTAAGTATTTTAGTGCCTTACAGTATGGGTTTAATGTGTCCATTTTTAATGAGGTGTGGTGGTTATCACTAAAGATTAAAATGATCTCAAAACAGAAAAAGAGGAAATAATGGGTTAAACCCGCTCTGATATCTGAAATGGAGAAAGTCTAAAATGCTCTCTGTTTGGCACAATATAAATTCACGCCCACCACTGCAGATTCAGGTGTACAAGAAATGTAGAGAAATGGAAAATAATGACTTTTACTTAGCAAGAATCAGTGTCTGATAAACTATTGCCCCCCCCACACACAATTCCCTCATCTGCCAAATATAGATCATATTAAAATATAGAAGATTATTTTGTCTTAATTAGCACGGGTTCTTTGTCCTGAGCTAACAAGTGGCTAGTTAATTAGCTTTCACCTACCTGCGCGCTCAGTAGAGAGGAGCAACCCTACCTGTGTGCACTGTGCAAAGTCGGCTGCAGAAAGGAAGGGGTGTGCTCAGTGCTGCAGGTTATAAAGGGCCTAGGAACTGGGTGCATGTGCGATGGCTACTGGAATCTCTCAGATGGTTTCTCTGCTTCCTGTTTGTCTGGGTTAGGTGTGTGTGTTGAATTTCTTTTGTGAGCCGGACACTAGGGGACCTGATTTCTCCTCCATCTCAGCACAAATCTTGTGCTTCTGATATCCCCATGATGGGTCCTAGGGCCCAGCACAGACATGAAAAGCTGTGCGAGAATTTGATCTAGAGCAGAGAGAATTGTTTTTAAAAGTCTCTCTACAGATTTGATAGGAAAACGCATTCTAATCAATGCATGAAAAAAAGAAATAACCATAAATATAAAGAGCTTGTGTAGAACAGAATATGTTTTTGTTGCTTAGTATAAAAACCCCACAGCTTTATCTTCCGCCAAGGTTGTAACTGTGTTATACTTATAGTCTTAAGCATTATGCTACTGCAGTGTCTTAGCATATTAGGAGCCTCGTGGGAAGACTTTTGCTAAGATTGTGCCATGAGAAACTATGGGCTAAGATGTAGAAATGCTCCAAAATAAAACGTGGGCTCAGATGTACTATGATAAGTCTTGGGCTAATATGTAGGGATGTCACGTGAGAAGACTTTGGCTAAGATGTAGGTATGTCCCATGAAAAGACTTGTGCTAACATGTAGGGATGACTCAAGACACAACTTGAGTTAAGATGTAGGGCTGTCCTATGAGAAGACTTAGGCTGGGGTATATGTATGAATGAGAAGATTTGGGCTAAGATGTCATTGCTTACTTTATTTTTCACTGCATCTGATTTGACGCCTGCGTTTTGGCGCAGTGCGTTGGATCCACTGAAAACGCATTTGATTGTGAAATAAGGGAAATGCTTCATACTGGATCATCATCATCACTCCAGTCTGCAGGGGCAACTGTTCCAAAGTAACAATCTCCAAAATTACCTGGGCTGGCAACAGAGAAACTACTTAGCAAGTGAAGAATAAAAAATCTGTTTCAAAAAAGTGCAGGAAGCCCAAAACAGAACTTCAGGAGGCACATAATGGCACTTGGTGCCCAACAGAAGGCTTAGTTACCCCACTGCAGTAGCACTGAATATATTATGCAGATGATAAAACTGATCATGCCAATCAATGGGAGACTTATCTGGAGCCTTTGACCAATGGGAGACTTATCTGGAGCCTTTGACCAATGGGAGTCTTTGACCAATGGAGACTTATCTAGAGCCTCTGACCAATGGGAGAGCTTGTCAGTTCACAGGAAAGAATAGTCTTCCCTCTATGTTGGTAAAATGTAATGGGAGCATCAAGGGGAGCAACAGTGTGCATGGTTTGGAAGGGGGTGAGTATGAAAGGGGATAAGAAGGCAGAGGAAATATGGGTCCAACCTACTCCTCACCTCTTTCCCATCTTATAACATTGCCCCACCGCACATACTCACACCTATTTACTTGCCCCTTCTGCCAAGATCCAACATCAAGTCAAACTCTTCTCAACTCTGGCTCCCCAATGCTGGGGTTGGTCTGGATGAGGATGGTTCCAATCCGAACATCTTTGCACACAGCTCTCAGTGCTGTCTCCAAGGTCTCTTCAGCTCACAGTTTGGACACAACAGTAATCTGGCGACAGAGGGCACACATTCAATATCATCTGCAGTACACTCAGCGAATGTGAACAGCTAACACAAGGACATGCACCCACTATCACACCTTTCCTTTTTTTCCCCACAGTTAGAGAACATGGAACATAACTACACAGAGTTCACATACAGTATTCCCATTCACAGCCATTGTCTCATCACACACAAACTTCACCGTTTGCCATCATACATGCGGCCCTGGTAGTCATGTCCTTGAGGGGTCTGTACTGTAAACTCTGGGGAGTATGAGAGAAAGTGTGAGTACATGTGTGCATTCTACACAACCCCCAGTACATTGTGCCAAGTGATATAACACACACACAACTTTGTCCCCAACTCTTACCCTAAATGGTAGGAAAGATGAGGCATATTCAATCAGAAGTCACATGAGTCGCCAGGAGTAAAAAACTCAAATAACTCAAATAAACTCACATTGGCTCGTTTCTCACTCCCTAATGATAGAGAGTCGAGGAATTGAACTGAGATGATCAGACTAACAGTACACAAGATAAGTGGAGTGTTCCGTGTGTCCCCAAAAAGCAAGTCTAACAATTTTCCAGATGGGCTCTGTAATTGTATAAATATTGTACATCTTTTCCATGAGCCCCTGCACCAGTAGAGCTTACACTCTTATCCCCATATGTAATAAAATGCGTTACATTTGCCCAGGAGCAGTAACCTTTAGCAGCCAATAAGAGTTTTTTTCTTAAAGAGATGGCTAGTAAATGTTTGCCTCTGATTGGTTGCTATAGGTTACTGCACCTGGGTATAATTAGTGTCTTTTATTACAACAGTCCATATGGTCCCTATGATACTCACCCATCCATTATAGGCAATTAACCTGTCTGCATGTAGTTGGGGCATGGAAGAAAACCAGAATACCAAGAGTAAATCCACAAAGACATAGGGATAACATGCAAACTTCTGGAAAATGGTACCCTGGCTGGCACTGCTGCATCTGCTGCAAGGCACTAATGCTATTGTGCTATTGTGTCACCCTAGTGGGCTAAATGAAGAAGGGGCACAGCTTACTCTCCATGTGGGAGACACCATACTGCTGACAGTGGTGCTACTAAGCAGGCTATACCAAGTGTCAATGACAGCATTAAACACCCTGCTGTGAGCAGCCACATCTTGAAGCTGGGGGGGCATAAGTGTGTATGAAATAGCTCCTAAAATGCATGTATTAAGCTATAACAGCTAGCAGCAGCAGCAGACAACTCCAATGGGAATGGGCACCGCCAACCTGCATCTTCGCTATGGGAAGTCAGTTGGGACATGTCAGGTGCTTTTAGCAAGAGACTGTGCAAGAGAGCAAATATACATCACTGGCAGCCAAATCTCACGTGGAAACAAAGCTCTGAAAGGAAATCACCAGAAAATACACCAAAATATTTATAGCTGCGGTTTCACTGCTTATCTGAATGTCCTGTCCACCTACCAGCAAGTAAGTGTTTCTGTACTAAAATATCCCCATGCCACTAGGAGCATGGCCTGGCTGTTTTGGTTATCACATACCCCCAGAAGGAACTATGGATTTGGGATCCTTGGGCGGAATGATGCAACCCATCAAGCCCATTAGGCAAGGCATTTTCCTTGGATTTTACATAGTTGCAATGGAAAGAGCACCGACCTGATTATTGTGTGCATGATATGGACTTGGGGTGTCTCTTTCAGAACCGGAGTCCGGGGCAGGGGCTGGGACTGATGGGCAGATGCCAGAGCAGTCCTAGGTTAAGAAAGATCAAGAGGGAAAAATTACATGGGTGGATTAGTGCAACAGGATGCCTGTTAGTGTCATACAAGCAGTCACACCTGTTAGTACAAGATGCTCACTACAAACCAAACAGGCTAATGTATTATTGAAGTTCACAGATAACCAAACTGCACACTGGTCCTATTCTGGTAGACAACAGTGCAAGAAACTGAAGGGCCCACACACCCAATCAAGGGACCCGACTATAGGTCACGGTTATATTAACACAAACATGTCAGGCAGTAGCCACACACGAGATGAACACAAGTCTCACATGTACCAACTGAGTTTCTTCTGTCCAGGAACCATGATGGAGGGGTGAACCATGTTAAATATAGTGGGGGAAAGGGGAGAGACAGAATTAGCAAATGTTACAGACAGTTTTGGACTGGGTGCCAGGGGCACACCAGAAAACCTTAGACAGTGGGCCCACTTTCCAAACTATTATTCCTCCTTTGCTCACTCAACCTCTTTATTTCCTAGTCTTTTTTATCTACTTACTATTTTCTTCCATTTTTTCCCATAAAGAAATAGCGAATGACCATGAAATAGGCTATATGATTAGAAGCAAGAGGGCCCACTGACACCTGGACCCACGGGGAGTTTTCCTGGTATCCTGGTGGGCTATTTCATCACTGGTTACAGAGATGGTGACAGAGAAATGAGGATGGACTGGGGATAGAGATAGAGGAGGAGCATAGGATTATCCAGAATGAAGAGAGAAATGGGGATATAAGAGTTAATGAGTGAAGAGGTATCAGGGAGAGTGGTTGGGTTGGCAGATATTTGGGACTGGGGTAAAAGGATAGGCATGGTAAAAGGATGACAAATAGACCAAGTAGCAGTGGTGGGCTGGAGGTAGAGAAGACAACAGGGCTTAAAACATGGCTACAAGAAAGAAACAATTCAACAATTAAACAAAGAAATGGAGATGGGGCTATAAGGAAGAAAGATGAAGATGGGCTATTAGGAAAAGAGATGGGGACAAGGCTATTATCCACATATGGATATGGGGGAGTGGTTATAAAGAAAAGTTATTGGGAGGCAAGAAGAAAGTGGGGTGTTAGTGGGTTAGTGATATTACTGACAGTGAGACACAAGGAATAAGAGAGTGGGGACCCACATGGAGGGTTACGTTCTCTGTACAACTGTGGGATCCACTATATTAAACCCAAAGCAACAGCTTGGGGCGCAGTGTCCGACTGAAGGTTTTACTGGGGAGGGGCTTCCTGTTTAACACGCGGGGGCGATAGGAAACAGTGGGCAGTTTCCTGCATTTAACCACAGCTACGTCTGACCCACAGTGGAAAATAAACCTCAGCCCGACCAGAGCAGCAAGTGTGTCTGTGTGTGTAAGGCACAGACTAAAGGGGGCGGGGAGGCAATAAGATTTAATCAACACTGAATCATGGCAGTAACATATTTATCTGGTCATTCTAATATTCTATGATAAATGTCTTTCTACCATATCAGCACAGTGAGGGAGAGCTCAGTACTGCCCCAAATGGTAGGACAAAGTGGAGACAAGTGCAACATTCCTTAGAATTTTTATTCCTGGAATATAATCTCCCCTAACCACACCCTTTTAAAAACTACTTCCCAAACCAACTGATGATCAGACGGGAAAAGTGACATAATTTAGGAGTACTGCACCATATACATGTTCTGGATATAAATCCAACATTGGGTCAGATGTTGGGGGACAGCACAGAGAGACAGAAAAGATTCCCAGTCAACAAGAGCTGTGGGGCTTTAGAATTTCTGGTTTGGGACACCTGTGCTACTGAGTATTTCTTTCTGGTATTGGGATTCAATGTTGTAATAGTCACAGCAGGGGCTGCTGGCGAAGGTAATGTCTAACCCGATGCATTTAAAAAAATCTCAATGTAAGGCCAATAGGTTTATGATCTCACTGGTAGTACGTGGGGTCTCGGTGCTCATGCCCCAGACCTGCAACTCAAATTGGAGGTATCCAACCAAAGGAGAAAATGGCAGGCACTCACAGATCCCACAAATAGGGTTGTAAAAGAACTGAGAACTTTATTTTAGGCCACAAAGTAAATTAATACATAGCCTATGTCTTACCTGGCACTCGGCACCCTCTGCAGCAATTGGGACAGACAGAGGCAGTATATACATATACACACACTATACATATACACACACTGTGCTGAACTCTATAGGGCAGTGGGGGAACACATATCTCTACAGAGCATCCTCAGCTAAACTCTAGGGCATCCTGTGCTGAAGCACAAATCACTATGTTGCACATTGCACTGAAATCTATGAAGCATAATTTAAGGGTACAGGGGACATGGCTCATTATCTGACCGAACAACTCAAAATCTGTCAGATTGCATTAAAAACTATAGGGCAGAGTAGGGAGTGAATCGCTACATGGCAGAGTATATTAAATAGTCAACAGAAAGGCTAAGCTAGAGCAGCAACGTCCTTTCACACCCCTTATGCACTTACAGTATAATCAACTCAAAAATGTTTATAACAAACAAGGGGGGGGGGGACTGTGTCTTTGGCAGGACACTTACCAAATTTGAAGCTTTATGCAATGTTAGAGAACTACCCAAACATACCCTTTCAAGTGTATACAAGAACCTTCTGGACCTTGGAAGCTTACTTGATCTACCTTTCTTTAAAGCATGGAGCAGAGACTTAAATATCAACCTCACAGAAGATGAGGCTAATGATATAATATGCACACTGATGAGGAGCTCCAGATGCAGCAGGATTCAGGAGCTGAATTACAAAATCTTAACCAAATGGTATCATACACCCTCAAGGCTTTATAAAATGTTCCCATACACACCGCGCACTTGTTGGAGGTGTAAGGGGGGAGAGGGAACCTTACTCCATATTTTTTGGGCTTGCCCCTTGATTGTACCGTACTGGAATTCAGTCCTCCACCTTTGTTCCCATATTGCAAATGGAAGAAACCTTGATGACCCTGCCTATTCACTTTTATTTCATATGTCGCAAGAAGATAGATCTCACTTTCACAATTCAGCTCTCCCACATCTACTAAACTTTGCCAAGCTACTGATCCCTTTGTTTTGGAAATCGTCACAAGTGCCTTCAGTAAAGGACTGGCTATTGAAAGTGGATGAGATACAAAAATTCGAAGAACGCTCAGCTTTCACAGCAAAATACGCATATACGGCTCAATGCGCCACATGGTTATTGTTTAAGGGAGAGCAGGTATATAAAGATTGTATAATTTAATGCAAAAGTGTGTGCTAGACATGGAAATGCATGCTACCGATGTTAAACTTCTGATACGCCCAACGTTCCCTACCCTCTACCCCTTACCCTATCTTTACCATTGTCGGAAGCACAGTTCTTAAGCCTTATAATTGTTGCAGCCTAATGTGTTATATGTAGAAATATGATGTTGAATGTTTGCAATAGATGTCAAAACTGTTGATTTATAAGGTCTGTGAAAGATTTAAAATCAATAAAGACATAATTGATAAAAAAAAAAAAATAGTCAACAG
This sequence comes from Xenopus laevis, assembly GCF_017654675.1. Lineage (NCBI taxonomy): Eukaryota > Metazoa > Chordata > Amphibia > Anura > Pipidae > Xenopus > Xenopus laevis. The sequence goes on along the minus strand of NC_054388.1, from coordinate 17,346,763 downwards.
AAAGACCAGGGCTATCCGGCACTCAGAGGAATCCACAAGAAAAAGTTAAAAAACAAGTCTTTATTAGTCAAAGATAAAAATATTCTTACATCTCCATAAACCCTACGCGTTTCGTACCCCAAAGGTACTTAATCATGGGCTTGATTAAATACCCATGATTAAGTACCTTTGGGGTATGAAACGCGTAAGGCCTATGGAGAAGTAAGAATCTTTTTAACTTTGACTAATAAAGACTTATTTTTAAGATAGCCATGTTAGCCAAAAGATAGCCATGTTCTTTCTGTTGAACATTCTGGTTTGCCGCTCCCTTAAGCTACTACTAACTTTAAGATACACAATCTACTTGATGAGCTATTTGCATTGATGTTCTGGAGCCCATTTTCTTCCTTTTGTTGCAGCAGAGTATTTGGAATGCCAATTGACAGATACTGTAGATGGGGGCTCAGGGGGCTGAACACAAAGAAGCACATACTAGTGATCAGCTCAAAGGCATCGGGGTGGTCAAAGTTAAATTCATTCCTGGCCACCTGTGCCTGCTGCTCCTGGGTCAGCACCTATGGGATTAGAGACACGGACCCCCTTATTACCAAATATACTGTCTCAGGTCTGGGCTGAGAATCAAAATAGGCCCTGGCATTTCAGGTACACAGAGGCCCAATCAGCCCACACAGAGGCCCAAACAGTCCCCACCAGCCCACTAAATACTGACTTTCCATGGCACCTTATAGCAGAACCCACAGATTGCCAGTCTGGGCCTGTACTGTCTGAGTAGCAATATACCCTGTATAACTGTCACTTGCTAAAATTTTGTGCTGAAAGCAGTGCAGGTGCATCAGCACTGGCAGATAAGGATGAATACACGTATGTATATATATATATATATATATATATATATATATATATATATATATATATATATATATATATAGTCAGTAATTACTCAGCAGGGCCAGGATGCCCTTTTAAAAAGCATCCATGGACAAGAGAACCACCCAGGGCACATCCAGCGGTTTAATAATCATTCTTGCAACTGTGGTCTTTCCTGAGGTGCTTTCTCTCCACCCAGCCCTGAAAGGAAATCACAGGAGGAAAACAGGGAGGAGTGGTTGGGGAAAATAGAAAGAAAAGAGAGTAATGAGACGGACCATGTTATCTTCTCTTAATATACTTCCTATCTGCTTGCACCATATCATGCTCTTCTAATATAGAGTGGTTGGGGAAAATAGAAAGAAAAGAGAGTAATGAGACGGACCATGTTATCTTCTCTTAATATACTTCCTGTCTGCTTGCACCATATCATGCTCTCCTAATACACTTCCTGTCAGCTTGCACCATATCATGCTCTCTTAATACACTTCCTTTCTGCTTGCACCATATCATGCTCTTCTAATATACTTCCTATCTATTTGCACCATATCATGCTCTCCTAATACACTTCTTGTCTGCTTGTACCACATCATGCTCTCCTAATATACTTCCTGTCTGCTTGCACCACATCATGCTCTCCTAATACATTTCCTGTCTGCTTGCACCATATCATGCTCTCCTAATACACTTCCTGTCTGTTTGCACCATATCATGCTCTCTTAATACACTTCCTGTCTGCTTGCACCATATCATGCTCTCCTAATATACTTCCTGTCAGTTTGCATCATGTCATGCTCTCCTAAAACACCTCCTGTCTGCTTGCACCATATCATGCTCTCCTAATACACTTCCTGTCTGCTTGCACCATATCATGCTCTCCTAATACACTTCCTGTCGGTTTGCACCATATCATGTTCTCCTAATATACTTCCTGTCGGTTTGCACCATATCATGCTCTCCTAAAACACTTCCTGACAGTTTTCACCATATCATGCTCTCCTAAAACACTTCCTGTCTGCTTGCACCATATCATGCTCTCCTAATACACTTCCTGTCTGCTTGAACCATATCATGCTCTCCTAATACACTTTCTGTCTGCTTGCACTATACAGTCTCTCCTAATACACTGTCTGATCAATAGAATGGGAGGCGCGAAAACTTGGCTGACAAAGTACATAGAAGGAAAAACTAAAACTATTAGTGGGCAAAAAAGGATACATTTGAGTTTAATAAGGGATGGAGAGCATAGGGTGGGCAGTGTTATACAGATGGCAAAGAATAAATCAGGTTTTGGGACATTGTCTGATTTGCAGTGCTGCTACAAACTGTGTCTGCCAGGGACATAACCTATTTGCACCTGCCAGGTCTCACTGATAACAAATGAAAAGCTCAGTCAAGGGGGTAAGTTGATTTTTTTTTTTTTTTAGCTGCTTGGGGACAATGCCTTACGTATACCGGTGTCAAAGTAGTGTGCTTTATCTGTCATGTTTTGAACATTCATTGGGAACTCCAGACAATGGATGACTAGAATAGGAAGTAAATGGTTTTATTTGGGGGAGAGGATTTTGGGTTCTGCACATACTGTAGCTTGATTAGGTTTAGATTAAGAAAATCAGTTTTAAGGCCTACATTTCCAAATCTGGGACTACATTTTTTTAAATTTATTTCTCCACTTTTGACTCTTTTTTTTTTTCTTTCCTCTTTCTGTCCCATGTTATTCAACACCCTCCCTCTCCAAATATCTTCTGCTATGCCACTATTTATCCATTTGTCCCATATTTTCTTTCCTTTTGATAAAGCAGTGTTTTGCATATGGACTGTTTTATATGTTTAGAGATCTGTTATGTTTAGGGGTATAGTTTCCCTTTTAATACAGTGAAATCCCATTGGCTGCAATATTTCTGTTTCTGCTATGTCATGTGGCTTATCTGCGTTTTCTCATCTATTGCCTATCTTTCCTTCCAACAGATTGGCCAGGCTCATGTCTAAGAAGCATTGGCAGAAGCTCTTCATAAAAATGGAGAGAGAGCCTACACAGGCTGAATCCCCACTGTGCATACTAAAGGGGTATGTATGGCTATAGGCTAACGAAGTTTCATCAGCCCCAGTCATTGACCATTTTCATTCCTTCTGAAAGTCTTTAGGAATGATTTGTTGCAATTCTCTGATGGGGCCCAGCAACCCTGGTTGCTTGCCTGCTGGGTAAGAAAAATCAATGGCAGGTATTTATGGTGCAGTGGGGGTTTAATGCTCAGCAAAGCTACAAACCACTTGCATTATGGCCCATAAGATCCATGTTGCACCTTTATTGGAAAGGGCAGCTGGGCTGTTAACTTGAATGCCAATAAAACATCACCCTTTAGACGGGACCATTTGAGCTGTAGCCTATTACCAGTGTCGGACTGGGACACCAGGGGCACACCAAAAACCCTTAGAACAGGGGCCCACCCAAAAACCTCTAGACCAGGGGCCCACTCTAAGTATTCATTTCTTCCTTTCCTTACTCAACCTCTCTTCTCCTATTCTCTTTTCTTTACATACTATTACATATTATTCTGTCTATTTAGCCTCTTTATTCTCATAGAAATAGGCAAATGGCAATGAAATAAGCCAAATGTTTAGAAGCAGGAGGTCCCACTGATACCTTGGCCCACTGGGAGTTTTCCTGGTATCCCGGTGGGCCAGTCCGACACTGCCTATTACCCTCCATTGTCTATGTATACCCTTGTGGAGAATAAAGCAAGTTGTGGGGAACTTAAGCTCCCCACTGTTCCTTTCCCATGATTCTTACTGTAAAATAACCACAGAGCTGTACAGTGCTAGAGCTTTACAGATTTGTTTCCAGTGCCAGTACAAATTATTTTCAGGAGGAGGAATGCACTGGTGAAGGCTAAAAACTCAGAACAGCACGAGCTTGAGAAGATGCAAGTACTTCAGAAGGAAACAATAGAGAATCTCAAGAGAAATGAGCATTCCATGAAAACTGCAGTAACTAGAGCAGGTGTGTGTACCTGTTGGTGGGAGGTGCTATGTTTTCCTGGCTCAGTATAGTATGAAGGTATAGTTCATTGTGTGCACAGACTATTTCTTTTGTATATTTGTATTTATACATATGGTTGGGAGGTGCCATATTGTTTCCCTTAGAGAGCACAGTATGACGGTATAGCATAGCTTATTGTGCGCCCAGAACATTCGTTCTCTGTATATTTTTATTTATCTATATGGTACGGAGGTGCCATATTGTTTGACCTCGACAGTACAGTATGAAGGTGTAGCATATTGGCTGTGTGTCCACTGCATGGCTTCACCTCTGCCTTCTATGTCTCAGGTTAATCATTGAATAAGGATGTCACTAAACCAGTAGATTTTTGCCATAAAACCAATGACGGACTTGAGCACAGTTCAAATCAGACTGAGCCAGATGAGTGTAAAGTGGTGGATTTTGTTGCTTCTCTAAGAAAACACCAACCTTCATCGTGAGATTCGAAGCATGGGGGGTTATCATTGGATTTGTTCTGACCCAGGTGTGTGGGAACATAACTGTAATTTACTTGGGCTGTATCCAAAGGTTCAGGTTCCTAAACGAAGATACATAGTCCCAAAACCCTTCAATCTCTCACAGGGAAAAAAGTGAAAGCACCAAGGCTTTGGGCACAGCTGCAGAACAGGTTATTTCTTTCTACAGAAGAACTCCCACAAGTTATTGCCTGCCAGAGGGAGCTGGAGGAAGAGGAGGTGCCAGTTATCAAAGCTGCTTGTATGCCACACTACAGGGTCCTATTTAAACCCAAACTTGTAGAACAGAAATAAGTAGAGGTTTGTCCCTTTTCCTTTTTGAGTGGGACAAGGAGTGCCAGCTACAGAAAGAGAAGCGATTGGATAAACTTTGCAAAGAGGAGGTGAGTGTGGCAGATTACAGGTGGGATGTGCTGGACACAGGGCAGAAAGAGGAGCATATGTACTGCTGAGTGGTGTGGGTGCCAGTCAGACACATGGCAGTTCAGGCATTCATTGCTGTGCAGCGTGGGAACCATACATGCAAAGCTCAACGCTAGATCTTTTCCTTGAGGTATATAAATTCAAGGCTCAGCCTATGCCACCATTCTATCATATCGGTCTCCCTGAGCAGAGGGTGAAGATGTCGACCCACCAAGAGCCATTTGAGCTGGAGAAAGACAAATGCATATCCTCTAAAATGTAGCACTTGCAGCAGCAGGTGAGTACCATCACCCATAAATTCACTTCACATACATACATCATTGGATGACACTGTGGAAAGGCACCATCACCTTCCTGACTTTATATTTTTTATTGGTCAGATCAATGAGGAACCCAAGAAGGTAAATAGGAGTCTTGCAAGTTAGAAGACTTGTGTCTTTATAGGGGGTGTGGGCATTCACTGACTAGATGTATTTTGCTTTGCCTAAGCCAAGCTTTCTCATCTAACTGAGCTAAATAGTCTCCAGGCAGCAGTACTGTAATAATGCAGCTTGTAATGGTCCTTTCTGTATAGTTCATTTATTGGCAGCGTGCCATGTGGCTTAAAATCTCATCACATCTTTGGAGCCAATAGGCTCTTTTGAGATTCTATCTCTGCCAAGCCCTTCTAACCTTGTCCTCCTTGGTGTGTTTCTTTGGGCAGTTCAAAGCTTTCCTGAACTATGTAAAACATCAGAGAAGATCAGTTGGCTAAGGAAAGACCTGGTAAGTGCTTGGCTTCTGGAGGGTTGGTGAGGGTTCAAATTAAGTGTTCATGGGACAATCAGAATTCCCATGAGGCTGTATTTTATTTTTAAAAAAATGAAGTAACTTGATGGAAGACATCCCTACACCTAACATTGTGCTAACTGTTACCTGGTAGGGGACACACAAATATGGTGCTCATGATTTTCCTATCTTGCAGGTGCACAGTCTATCAGGAAGTACAAAGCTGTGGAAGATAAAGCCAGTGATGTCCCACGTCTCAGGCAGGTTTAAGTGCTCATGCAGCTGTTATTTCCGTGTTACGGGCAAATCAAATTTTCTGTGAGTTATTGGCTGTTCATGCCCTGGACCGTACACATTCTGTTGCACAAATGCGGCATGAATGCAGACGCATATCTCTACCTGAGGGGTCTAGGTGTATGTAAATACTAGATATTAATGGCCTGTGCTTTTATAATGCATTGTAAAAAAATGTAAATAAGTTTAATAAACCTTGCAATAAAGTTCATGTGAACAAGCTGCTCGATTCTTCTCTGGCTCCTTTCATCAGCCAATTGCACATGTACACATATTGTTTACATCTTGCATGTCCCATTGCAGCATGAGGCCAACCATAACCATACTGATAGGGACAGAAAAGAGACTGTGATAAAACCAGTTTCCAAGTAAACAACAAAAAGAACATAGCTGAATCGCCAAAACACCCCCATTGTAATGACTTGAAATCCTCAGTAGTATTTTTTATGTTGGTCAAATTATATGCTAATTATGTCACATTATGTACCACTTAATTTAGCATTTACACTGACCTGCAGCCTTGTGCCTTTATATGGTCACAGAACCCCTTCAATATCCTTATAATTTACAGTAGGGGGTACATTATCCCTTATAACATGCATATGTATATAAATGACATATTTGCCCCTAGGAAAGTGTCAATTTTTTATTGTTACTTCAGAGAGCACAAAGGCCAACACAGCCACTGGTCCGAGCGTTATCCACATACAGTCTAGTTACTAAAAACGGTGATGTCAGAGTTTATATATATATGCAGCGTATACGACACAAGTGCTCCCCCACCAGATCAGAATTGCGTGTGCCTGGTTAGTAAAACTGGGACCAGACAAGAGATATGATTGAATTATCAGTCTGTCTCTCTGGGGTAGAAAACTGTGCCGGGAGGGTGAGTAATGATGTGAGAGAGAGGCCTAACTATCTCAATGGGAACCCCCTAACTAATCACCCCTAAAGTGCCTGTGCATTAGAGTCTGCCTTACAATTACAGAACAGACTTCTACATCTGCCACCTATTTATAAATCCCAATCTTATTCTGCACCTTTGAAAAATTAGGCTTCTAATCTGAGAATATCCGAGACGTCTCACTCTCTAGGCCAATTTTATTTTTCTGGGATATGTTTTACTGCTTCATGGGGGTACACAATTGCAGACTCCCCCCCAGCACAGTGAGCCCCTGCTCAGCCCAGAACTCAAGGAGCCCAATTTCTTGCAGCCACAAAACAGATACTATCTGGGTCGCACTCCTTTCACATTTGGGCACGTCAGCAGTGGATACAGGATACAAGAAGTTTATCATTTATAGCAGGGGGTACATTATCCCTTATAATATGCAAGTGATACACAAAGTTCCCTGTGCAGCCTTTGTGTGCAAATTACTAGGGTCCATAAGAAAGCTGTGTGCCCTCTACAGTATGTACTGTATATAAATGACATATTTGCCCCCAGGAAAGTGTAAATCTTTTATTGTTACTTCAGAGAGCACAAAGGCCAACACAGCCACTGGTCCGAGCGTTATCCACACACAGTCTAGTTACTAAAAACGGCGATGTCTGAGTTTATATATATATATATATTTATATGCAGCGTATACGACAATAGTGCTCCCCCACCAGATCAGAACTGCGTGCGAATGTCTGGTTAGTAAAACTAGAACCAGACAAGAGATACGAGGGAATTATCAGTCTGTCTTTTTCGGGAAGAGAACTATGCCGGGAGGGTGAGTACTGGCTGTGAGAGAGAGGCTTAACTATCCCAATGGGAACCCCCTAACTAATCACCCCTAAAGTGCCTGTGGATTAGCGTCTGCCTTACAATTACAAAACACACTACAACATCTGCCACCTATTTATAAAGCACAACCTTACTCTGCACCTTGGTAAAACTTGGGTTCTAATCTGAGCGTATCCCAGAAGTCTAGGCCAATTTTATTTTTCAGGGGTATGTTTTCCTGCTTCATGGGGGTACACAATTGCAGACCCTGCCCCCCAGCACAGTGAGCCCCTGCTCAGCCCAGGACTCAGGGAGCCCAATTCCTGTAGCCACAGAAACTATCTGGGTCACACTCATTTCACATTTGGGCACGTCAGCAGTGGGTCACAGGATACAAGGATACAAGTTTAGCTCTGTACATCAAGCTGTGCAAGGGTTAAACTAGATACTACAGTTGGGGAACCAGAAGCAGATCACATAACCTTGTAATAAATCTTCATATATCGAGCTGTGACGGGGGTTACACTGGACTCTCAGTTTGGAGGAACTTGAATGTTCCAGAATGTACTTGGAACTCTGGACACCAGGCAAACCTTGTATGCATACAGCTGGTAATTTCTGCCTATATTTGGGAGCAGTGGATTTGCTTGGTTCTGTTTTTGCCCGGATTGGATCAAAGACTTTATCTTCACACTTCCATGGCAAACTCCAAATGTTCTCCTATAAACCCCCCCAACAAGTGCCTCGCTTTACTTCACCCTTCGGGATGGCCCACCCATTCTTGCTGTCCCCTTGGTGCTTGCGCTGAATGAATGGACTCCCAAGCTGCTGCTTTGTTTCTTGGGCTGAGTCTTTTTTTCACTTGGGGTATTCATTGTCCCAGCAGCCACTTTAGTTGGTGAAGAAGAGACAAGTCTTTCTTTGGCCTTCCTCCTCCGTTTCTTACCAGTTCCCTCCACCTCTTGTTCATTTCTAGTCCCCACTGTAACTTTCCGTTTGTGCATTGAGGAGACCGAGGATAACCGAAACCAGTTCTACAAGAGACAATGTTGTCACTTTCTTGGAGACTGAGTATTAAAATTATTATACTACCCATAACTCTGCTACCCATGTGACCCCCACAGTGAATGAGCTCTTTGAATTCCCCTATAGCTATAGTGTTGCCTATGTGACCCCCAGAGTGAAAGAGCTCTCTACATAATTAGGGTTCCCCAAAATCAGAACACACAAACTAAACCAACTGTTCAACTCTCAGCACAGGATACTGAGGTGAATAAGGAAGTGGAATACTTCATTTCTGATTCTTTTTACTGTACAGGTATAGGATCTGTTATCCAGAATGCTTGGGATCTGGGGTTTTCTGGATAGAGGACAGGGACAAATTTATAAACTGTGCACCCATAGGCCACCCAACCAGCTCTGCCCCCCCCCCCGCTCTACACGCACCCGACCCTCTCCCCCTTTGCACCCGACCCCCTCTCTTGACTTGCTCCCCCATACCTGACTCACCCCTCTCGCGCAGCTCCACTGCTCACCTCCATCGCTAGTTCCTCGTTTGCCAGCGCTGGGGACTAGATGGGGGCGGGAGATACAAACTGCCAAATCTCCCGCTCAGTCCCAAGTTCAAATGGGGCCAGTGGGCGGCATGCCACCCCCAGCTCTCTGCCACCCTAGGTCCGGGCCTTTGTGGCCTGCCCACAAATCCGGGCCTGATAGCGGATCTTTCTGTAATTAAGATCTTCATACCTTAAGTTTACTAGAAAATCATTTAAACAATTAATAAACCCAATAGGCTTGTTTTGCCTTCAATAAAGATGAACTATATCAAAGTTTGGATCAAGTACAAGGTACCGTTTCATTATTACAAAGAAAAAAGTTTTTTAAAATTTGGATTATTTAATTATAATGGAGTCTATGGGAGACAGCCTTTCCATAATTCGGAGCTTTCTGGATGACTAGTTTCCAGATAACGGATCCCATACCTGTACTAGAAGCCCTTTTTTTTTATCTTGCCCTAAAGATGAATGCAGGGCACCCCAAATCCACCCATGTGCCACACTGGCTCCATTCCCCCCTCTTAATGTCGGCTTGCTCACCTGTGAGTGAGTTTTCAGGATATGGTACTTGACTCCACTCTCAGAACTGAACTCCTTCTGGCATAAGAGGCAGCGGTACTTCCCCACCAAGTGATTCCCCTGATAGAGAGAGCAGTGTCACTCATGGGCTAGTGTGAGCACTCCAAGATGGGTCCTTACTGGCACGCACACTCACTCACTCACTCACACGCTTGTGCTTACACTGACCCTTGCAATCAATACCAAGCCAGTTGCAGGCTCACTTTATTTGGTCTCTCTCGCTGATGAGATTTGGTTTACTGAATGGCTGTTGGTTCTGTTTAAGGGTAACCAACCTGTGAACCTCACAGAACCTCAGCCAGAGCTATCAGGGGCAACTGGAAAGGGGTTTGTACCTTGCTACAGTTGGCAAGATGGGCCTTCAGTCCCGATACACTGGAGTACACTGCTTCACAGCACTGCCAGGGAGAAGAGCAAACAATGGTTAGGTTAGTGTAGGAGTCCCCAAACTTTTTACCCGTGAGTCACATTCAGAGGTAAAAAGAGCCAGAGAGCAACACAAGGATGAAAATAGTTCCAGGGGTGCCACATAAGGGCTGTAATTCGCTCCTATGAGGACTGGGAGCCTCTGTTTGGCAGTACATATACTTCCTATGTAGCTAAAGTTTGTCTTCAAGCCAGGAATTCAAAAACAAGCACCTGCTTTGAGGCCACTGGGAGCAACATGTTGCTCAAGAGCCACTGGTTGGGGATCCCCGGGTAAGTGTCTCACTGTCTGTGTCATTATGTCACTGTGTCTCTTTGTCAGTGATCCCCAACCAGTGGCTCATGAGTCGCTCACCAACCCTTTGGATGTTGCTCTCAGTGGCCTCAAAGCAGGTATTTATTTTTGAATTCCAGGCTTGGAGGCAAGTTTGGCTGCATAAAAACCAGGGGGCAAATTCACTAAACGACGAAGCGCCTAACGCTAGCGTGAATGCACCAGCGTAGCGCATTTTCGTTAATTTGCTGATTCACTAACGGACGCTGGCTTAAATTCGCTAGTGTTACTACGCACCCTTACGCCTGGCGAATTTGTGCAATGGACGTAACTATGCAAATTCACTAACGCGCGAATTATTCTGAACGCTACCTATTCCTTCGCCACCCCAGACCAGGCGAAGTGCAATAGAGTAGATAGGGATTGCTTCAAAAAAAGTTAAAAAATTTTTCTAAGTCCCAAAAAACACTGGCGTTTTTTCATTTTTTATGGGTAATAGGCTGAAAAAGATCGAAATTTTTTTTGGGGCTATCCTCCATCCCCCCTACATTTCCTAACTCATGGCAACTTAACTATACAGTGGGCACATGTGTTGGGCAAAATAAAAATCTTATTTGCTGTTTTGAAGGTTTCCCCGGGCTTGTGTAGTGATGCTACATATACCTCCATTGTAACTTGAATTTGGCGCCGTATGCAAATTAACCAACGCTAGCGTAACTTTGCTTTGCTTGGCGAATTAACGCTAGCGCAACTTCGCAACCTAACGCTTCCCCTGAGCGCAACTTCGGATTTTATTGAATTTGCGTAGCGCTGGCGAAAATACGCCTGGCGAAGTGGACGCTGGCGCAATAACGAATCTTAGCGAATGTCCCACCAGGTGTACCGCCAAATAGGGCCACTCATAGCCTGCAAATCCACATAGAGCCAATCATAGGCTGTAATTTGCTCCCCCAGGAACATTTTGCATGCTTATCTCAAACTTATTTTACATTTGCATGTGGCTCAGGGGTGAAAAAAAAATTGGGGACCCCTGATCTATGTAATCGCAATAATGTTTCTGTGTCATTATTGTGTGGTGTCACTGTGATTATGTCTCTATCCTTGTGTGATTGTCATTGTGTCACTGTCATTGTCAATGTGTCTGTGTAATTGTGTCACTGTCTCACTGTCAAAGTTCACTGTGTCATTGTCAGGGTGTCACTCACTGTGTAATTGTGTCACTGTCTCACTGTCATAGATCACTGTGTCATTGTCAGGGTGTCACTCACTGTGTCATTGTGTCTCTGTCACTGTCAATGTGTGATTGTGTCACTGTCTCTGTCATTGTGTTGATGTCTGTGTCATTATGGGACTTTCACTGTGCCAGTGACAGAATGACACAGCAAAGATAACCCAGAGACAATGACACAGATAGTAACACTATGACAGTAACACAATAACTCAGAGACAGTGACAGAGGCAGTGACACAAAGACAGTTAGTGTTTCCTCTCATGTTTTGGTCTCACACTCACAATATTGGGGCAGCAGATGAAGCCATGTTCCTTCACACGGTTTTTCCAACTGTCTAGAAGCTGAGGGTTGAAGGTTGGCAAGCCAGGGCGCAGGTAATTCAGCTGTTAAATCAGGCAAACAAAGGGATTAGAGTCAGCATTAACTCATGCTTCAAAAAAGCTTAGGCCTTTCTCAAGTCCAGATACAAAAATGTCTCATCTGCTCACTCTCACTTACATAAACTTTTATTCTGATCTCAGCCAATTCCATACATTTCTCCACTTACTTTAGTTCTAAAACACTCGACTCTGCTCATCGCCAGATCCATAATGTTCTTCTCTGCTCACTGCCAGTTCTGTAAAATTCCTTTTGCACCCTGTCAAGCTCCAAAGCTCACTGTCACTTTAAAGGTCTCTGCTCACTGGCAGTTCTATAACCCTCTCCTCTGTTCATCGCCAGATCCATCAAGTTCTTTTCTGCTCTCTGCTCTATAAAGTTCTCATGTGCTCACTGGCAGTCCTATAACCATCTCCTCTGTTCATCGCCAGATCCATCAAGTTCTTTTCTGCTCTCTGCTCTATAAAGTTCTCATGTGCTCACTGTCAGTTCTATAATATTCTCCTCTGCTCACTGCCAGTTCCATAAAGTTTTTTTCTGCTAACTGCGAAAAAATGTCATTTTCTGTGTGTACATTTTCACCCTTCTTACCCTCTTGGTGTCTGGCACCAGATCTTCCCTTGTTTTCCTCCTGCCTCCATCCTTCACCAGCTCATCCTCTGCAATTTCCTGCAGGTGGAAAATTGCTACTTGTGCTGACTGTCGCCTGATCCTCCCACTGGGGGTTCGTTCAAAATCCTCCACCACACTGTCCTGTTCTGGTATCTCTGGCAGAGCCGGTTCCTGCAGGAACAGAACCAGTAGGGTGGAAAAATGGTAAAGGAGCCAAAGAGCTTGAGTGCCCAAGAGCACTCACTATTGTCGGACCTTGGTGGTCAAGTCATCTAGACTGTTATTGAATTCAGTTAATCAGAACAATCTTTTCTCACCGTGCCGTGTTCTGATCGAACGTGGTAATCTCTTCCAGCCTTGGACTGGTATTCCTTGCTGCAGTTTGGGCATGGGAAGCTTAACTTGGCCCACTCACACTGCTTTTTCCCGCAGCGCTGGGTATGATACTGATAACCCATCAAACTGGAGAACGTTGCTGAGCAATCCTGAAGTGTGAGAAAGCAGATGTTGTAGAACCTCACTGTATGACCTTCATCTGCACCTACAGGTAACCCACTATAGAACTACACACAAACTGCACTTCATGCCATGTGACCACTCAACCTAACAACGTCCTCTGGTGCAACCAACTGTTCCTACTCTCAAAGATATGCACACTTTGCGGATGAATTGATCCTTAGTTATTAGATAAGCCGGGTTCACCTTCAGAGTAAGGCACCGACAGACCTTCAAAACTTTCACAAATTGTAGATATCACTCTGGAGAACCGATTTCTCTAATCAGTAATCACTTTATTTGAAAAATGCACGACATGTTTCGGCTCGGGTGATCCTTCCTCCGGTCTCATATGAGGAATGAGCACCTGAGGAAGGATCACCCGATTTGCAGCAGAAAAGCTCAGGCTGAAGGAGGTCACTAATAAAACCTTAAATGTTACATTTTATACAGAGCCGTCAGAGGCCAGATTGGACACTCAAATAAGCCATCAAGCCCTCACCCCTTGCAGCTCCCTACTGCTTTCTTTTAACCTCCACTAATGATATCAGCTGGGTACCTGGTTGGGACAGCGCAGTTTCCCCATTTGCTTCAAAACTTTGCGCAGACGCTCCCTCTCCTTTTGCTCATCCAATGGGGCACCCTCTGAGCTGGGGGACTAAAACAGAGTGAAGGTCACCATTCCAGCACAGCATTTCCACGACATGTCCACAGGTTGTAAAGTCCCCAATCAACCCTTATCTTACCCTTAGGGCACAGCCCTTAGCACTACAAGTTGCATACAGTCTATTGCCCTTTCCATGGTGCCAGAGCCTTCCCACTGATATAGATCAGCACCAAGCTCTTTACCTTGGTCACATGTTCTGCCATGGTGTGATAATTCAACCCAGCCTTGGACTTGAACTGTTTCCTGCAGTGTTGGCATCGCAGTGCTTCCTGCAGCTGGAGGGGGGGTTAGATTAGTAGATGGTCAGTACTTCCCTCTTGAATCAATGCACAGAACACAATGGAACACTATAAATCTAAAACTAATCTGCAGCTACAGACAGCAAGTGTGGGTGTGGGACACAGCATGCGGCTTTCTGCACACAAACACAAATTTGTGGCATGTGGATTGATGCCCACTTCATGCATTCACACAAACAACACAATGACTTGCACATACCAGCACTGGAGTCTCACCTGCTCGCACACCTCCATGTGCTTTCTCAGCCCAGCCATGGTTTTTCGGGTGATGGATTTGCAGTTGGGGCACAGCACCTCTCCCCTCTTGCTTATCTGTCGTGGGCACCTGTCCTCCACACTGCCTGATGCAAAGTGCAAAGACGGGTGTCAGATTGGCTCTCTATAATGGAAGACTCTCTATATGGTAGACCACTAGGCTTGGACACTGTTGCATTATACCTGGAGGCAGTAGGGCTGTTTGCTCCTGACTTGCATTTGCACCATCAACTCTTCTCCATGACTCATCCAATCGTGGCTTTATGCCCTTTCCTCGCCTCCCCCCAGATTTGTCCTCTGCTTTGCCCAGACCTTACACGGGGAAGAAAACGCTGAAGGTGAGACAATGTTTAGGCTACCTGGGCCAGTACAGAGTTTGGCATCTCTCACCTTTCAATCCAAAGGTCCCGGTAATGGAAGGCTGCTCCCCGGTGAACTTTTTGGGAGTTTTCTGTTTCCTTCCTGACTCAAAAGACAGAAGAAAAAAAGTCATTTATAGATCCTTTGAATGGAGAAAGACATGGTGTCTGCAGTATACACCATATACACACACAGGTTATCAGCCTGCAGCATACACTACACACAGACCGAAGGTTGCAGTAAGCATCTCCAAATCTGCTCCAGGAAGCGACACCAGAGTTTACCGGATCTGTGAAATCAGAACCCTTTCACCTTCAAGTGACAATGTCATAGGGCTTTGCTGCCATACGTCCTTCATTTCCCCCATGCTATATGGTAACAGGACTATTTGGCTCCCTTGCAGCTGAACTCCCAGCATCCTAAAATACAACAGGCTGGGAGTTGAATGCTACATCTGACGGGCCTGGGGAGCCCAGTAAAGCAGAATGACAATGAGACCCCTTTCCTCCCACAGATGCACAGGACCCTCCTTACTGTGCCTCATTCGTTCAGGGTCTTCATCTGACAAGCAGGCATCTCTCTGTTTGTGGCCATGGGATCCAATCTTTCCATTCTCTGCGGAAGAGACCAGCTTGGGCTTCTTGGCAAACCTCTGTGGCCGGGATTTGCCCCCAGATACCCTAGGACTGATAGAAGAGGGGTAAGAACAACTTCCACTCCCTGCTATCAGTATCAACCCCTGAAATATGTTATATAACCATCCCCAGGCTCCATGAGTAATGACATTAATACTCCCATTACTATAGCACTGATCCCCCAGATGGATACTGGGAATCCCTCTTGCACCTCTTTTGTAGCTGGGAGACTGCTTTTGGGGTTGGTGACTTCTCTTGGGCTTGGTCCTTGTCTGAATGGTTCCAAACTAGATGTTTCTGCAGCTGCAACTTGGAGGCAAAGACAGCCTCACACTTAGCACAGGGGAACAGGCGCCGAGATGAGACAGTGGCCTAAGGGCAGGAGACAGTATAGTATGAGTATAGTACAGGACATTGGACGTGAGGGGGTACAGAGCTGGGTATAGTACAGGACATTGGATGTGAGGGGGGTACAGAGCTGGGTATAGTACAGGACATTGGACATGAGCAAGTACATAGCTGGGTATACTACATGGCAATGGAGGTGAGGGGTACATAGCTGGGTATATTACAGGGCACTGGAGGTGAGGGGTACAGAGCTGAGTATAGTACAGGATATTGAAGGTAGGGGTACAGAGCTGGGTATACTACAGGGCACTAGAGGTGAGGGGTACAGAGCTGAGTATAGTACAGGACATTGAAGGTAAGGGGTACAGAGATGGGTATAGTACAGGACATTGAAGGTAAGGGGTACAGAGATGGGCATAGTACAGGGCACTGGAGGTGAGGGGTACACAGCTGGGTATAGTACAGGGCACTGGAGGTGAGGGGTACACAGCTGGGTATCGTACAGGGCTATCGAGGTCAGGGTGTACAGAATTGGATATAGTTAAGGACAGTGGAATTGGGGAAGCCCACTCACCCCCAGGCAGCGCTGATAATGGTGTTTCAACCCATAGATACTGGGGAATTCCAGCCAACAGCCAGAACTGGGACATTGCACCCGGCCCAGTGTCTTAATGGATAATTAAACCCCCCATATAATAAAACCCACTACCCCCTAACCTACATAGCCCGCCTCCCTGCTCCCTCCCACACAGGTGATAACTCCAGTAATTGCCCCTAATCCTGTAATCATCCCTCATTGCAGAGTCAGCACAGCGGAGCTCACAGATGCCATCTTCATGTGTTTCGGTATTCTTTGAATCTTCTTCCATCTCTTCGGCTATTTCCGTCACTTTCAGCGCATGTGCAGTTGTCTGGAACCGGAAGTTTGCTTCAACTGCGCATGCGCCAATACAACGCTTACTTTACGAAGATTACTGAAGCACCAGAAGATGGTGCCTGTGAGCTCCGCTGCACTGACTCTGCAACGAAGGGTAATTACAGGATATGGGGCAATTACTGGCGTTATCACGCGTGCGGGTGGGAGCAGGGGACTAGGTAGGTTAGGGTTTTATTATATGGGGGTTGAATTAAACATCTCCTTTAACTGACTGATCAAGGCAACCCCAAAGAAAGGTGGGGTTACAAAGGGAATAAATGGGGCAAATTGATCGGTAGGGTTAAGGGGGGATGAGGCAAGTCAGGGCTCAGCAACAGTCATCAGCATCAGTTGGACCCAGACTCATTCACAGGATTCAGTGGTGATCTGAAATACACAAGGGTGAATGCGCGAACTAAAGGGGGCTCCATAATCCTCGTTATTTACCGGGATTCCCCCCAGGGTGTGGTTCTCCTGTTTCTGCTGAAATCTCCTCTGATCTGATCCCTTGTTTGTAGAATGAACTGAGAACAAAAGAGCAAAAATGAGACCCCCCCCAAAATCAACAGCTAGAGCAGATATAGGAGCCACTTGGATCAATCTGAATTATGTGCCTGTCTCAGAGGTGGTCCTGGATCTGTTGTCCTAAACTAGGAAGTAAAAAAGGATGGGCTGATCTGGGTCAGAGATTGGTTCTGTCAAGACATGTATCTTCCCACAACATATCAATGCATAGCACCCCCCCACACACACACAAAATTAGTACCCATTTACATGCCTATTACATCCAACTTAGTACCAGATCGATGCTGGGGGGGCACAGTAAACAGTCTAACCCCAACTAAACCCAAGAATACAAGTTTCACTTGCTTTTTCAGGGCCCGAACCTCCGATTTTTCCACCACCAACACCTCTAACTGAAATAAGTGGTCCAAACAGTTTGCTCATATTCATCTTGATGCTCAATAACCCAATTATATAAACGTCTCACCTGGGACACTGGCTGGAGCTACTCCAGAGTATACAGCACGGGTGGATGTCTGCGAGAGAGCCCTGGATTTACTGATCCGAGGAAAATGTCTCCTGGACCCAGCAGATATTGGATGAGCCATGTCTGGGGAATAGAAGCACATAATTGGGGTCACCAACCTTTTATTACCTCTAAACCATGTTCACATGTAAAAAGAGCTGGGGTGCAATATAAGCATATAAATGTTCCTGGGTGGAGTAAAATAAGGGCTGTGATTGGACATTTGGTAGCCTCTATGTCAACTGGCAGCTACAAGAGGTTCTGTTTGGAAGTACACTTGTTTTTTTATACAAATCACAAATTCAAAAATAAGCACCTGATTTGAGGCCACTGAGAGGAACATCCCAGTTGTGGGTGAGTAACACGTTGTTCACGAGCCACTGGTTAGGGAAGGTTTGGGTTGCCCTAAGTCAGTTTGGAGAACTACAGAGAAGTTTGGAGGTTATGCTCAGTAAGAGTATTATTTGGGTTAACTGAACCAGTTTAGAGGTAACAGCACAAATAATGGTTTGGGGGTCTTTATTCACAGAAAGGCGAAGACTTGGGTGGGGACAGAGTTAATTCGGGGTTATAATTAAGGGAACTTATGGGTGGCAGTCATATGAAAAAGTTTGGGAACCCCTCTTAATTCTCTGGAGTTTTGTTTATCATTGGCTGAGCTTTCAAAGTAGCAACGTCCTTTTAATATATAACATGTCTTATGGAAACAGTAGTATTTCAGCAGTGACATAAAGTTTATTGGATTAACAGAAAATATGCAATATGCAATATGCATCATAATAATATTAGACAGGTGCATAAATTCGGGCATCCCAACAGAGATATTACATCAATACTTAGTTGAGCCTCCTTTTGCCTCTAGAAGCCTCCTATAGCCTTTGATGAGTGTCTGGATTCTGTATGGCGGTATTTTTGACCATTAATCCATACAAAATCTCTCCAGTTCAGTTCAATTTGATGGCTGCCGAGCATGGACAGCCTGCTTCAAATCATGCCACAGATTTTTGATGATATTCAAGTCGGGGGACTGTGACGGCCATTCAAGAATATTGTACTTCGCCCTCTGTATAAATGCTTTCAAGGTGTGTTTAGGGTCATTGTCTTGTTGGAATATCCAACCCCTGAGTAACTTCAACTTTGTGACTGATGCTTCAACATTATCCTTAAGAATTTGTTGATATTGGGTTGAATTCATCCGACCCTTGACTTTAACAAGGGCCCCAGTCCCTGAATTGTGCTGAATTTTAGAACAATGAACCGATACACCATCTGCAGAAAGATGATCTTGCAGGTCTTTGAAGGTGATCTTTGGGTTGTCTGTAACCATTCTCACAATCCTCCGTATATGCCTCTCCTCTATTTTTCATGGCCTGCCAGACCTGGGTTTTACAGCAACTGTGCCTATGGCCTTCCATTTCCTAATTACATTCGTTACAGTTGAAACTGACAGTTTAAACCTCTGAGATAGCTTTTTGTAGCCTTCCCCTAAACCATGATACCCAACAATCTTTGTTTTCAGATCTTTTGAGAGTTGCTTTGAGGATCCCATGCTGTCACTCTTCAGAGGAGAGTCAAACAGAAGCACAACTTGCAATTGGCCACCTTAAATACCTTTTCTCATGATTGGACACACCTGCCTATGAAGTTCAAGGCTTGAAGGGGAAGTAAAGTCTAAAACAGAATAAAGCTAGAAATGCTGTATTTTGTATACTAAACATAAACATGAACTTACTGCACCACTTACTGCCTAATTAAACAAATGATTTATGCTTTCAAAGTTGGCCACAGGGGGTCACCATCTTGTAACTTTGTTTAACATCTTTGCAAGACCAAGACTGTGCACATGCTCAGTGTGGTCTGGGCTGTTTAGGGATTGTCATAAATTATCAAAACAGCACAAGTCAAATAATTTCTGCCATATAAGTCGATACAGCAAGACTGATTAATAATGAGAATATGCAGACTACACTGGGTCCTGTGTTGTCATATAATCTAATGTGGATTTTATCGTTTTTGTTTTGTTTAATACAAACTTTCTCCAACTCTACAGAACCAGTGGCTACAGCAAAATAATCCTTTAATAAGAATCCCATTTTATATGTTTAAATCTGGCTCCATGATCGTTGTCCCTGCCACCTGAGTTGGAAACATTAAAAGGGATGTAAAGGAAAAAATAAAATCCAATACGAATCTCTACACAGTCACCGACTGCCCTACAGTGAAACAAACAAACAAAGCTGCTTGAGTTCTGCACGGCTGGGAAGTTGGAGAGGGGCTCCCCCTGCTGTTTGAAAGTATGAATGTTTCCCTGTAGAGCAGTTAGGGACTGTCTGAAGTTTCCTATCCACAGCAGTCAGAGAAAATAAAACCAAGGGGGAATTTCACTGCTTATAGTCAGGTTTCTTATAAAAACGGTAGACATTTTTTAATTAAAGTATATTGGAGACAGGTTTCTTTTTCATTAAAAGAAAGTAAACATGGGATTTTATTTTTTTGCCTTTCCCCTTTAACAAGATAATCCAACCAATTTGGTGTTGCCAGTAATCAGTACTGCATGCATTCAAATTAGCAAAAATTACAAGGGAACCCACATTTTTGCACAGCCATTAAATTATTATGCAAGATGATAGGGGTTCCCAAACTTTTTCATATGACTGTATACACAGTAAGGGGAAGATTTGGGGTGATCTGACCCAATTTTGAAGTAACAGGAAGTAGGAAGCTTTGTACTCAGTAAGGGGAAGGCTTCGGTGGTGACAGAGATAATTTGGGGGTTATATTTAGGGGAACCTTTGGGGAGGCAGCTGGTTTCAGGGTTGAACCAATTTGGAGGTAATAGCAAGGAGGAGACGGTTTGGGGGTGTTATGCGCAGTAAAGGCTTGGGTGAGACATACACAAAAAGGGGAATGTTTGGGGTTACAGCTCATTATAGGGGGGCCGTACGGACGATTGACCCAATTTTGGCCTGTAGATTCGAAAGGCCACGGTTTTAGGGTTCAGATCCCAATGGTTTCCCAGTACCTGCAACACCCCAATATCTTCTATACATTTCCGACACTGTACTCATCGTCCCTTACCTGCCCGGCCCGCAGCCCTCGGTCATGCGCTGAATTTCTCTCCGCCCCCGGAGCCCGAACTCTCGCGGTACTGAGCCGGGGGAACCGGGGGCAGAACCGGGGGAGGAGAGTCCTGTCTTCATACAGCGCTGACAGCATCACGGTCTCGATCCCTGCGGCGAACCTCAAAACTACTCCTCATTCTGCCTGCTCCCCCCGAAACAAACCTGCATCCCCTCTGTACCCTAAATCTCTCCCACATACTGACTCCTCCCGTGATATATATTTGTACAGTACCCCTGATACCTGCTGTAACCCTGAACTAGTCCCCTGTACTCCATATCTGTTTCACCCCAAAATAATATCCCATATACATACTGTACCCCTACACTTAATAGTATGTCTGTTGTAACCATACTGATAATACTGTAATTCATATCGACTGTAGCTCTGTCTATCTGTCTGTCTGTCGATATGCCTATCTATCTATCTATCTATCTATCTATCTATCTATCTATCTATCTATCTATCTATCTATCTATCCTCTATCTATCTATCTTTCTATCTATCTATCTATCTATCTATCTATCTATCTATCTATCTATCTATCTATCATCTATCTATCTATCTATCTATCTATCTATCTATCTATCTATCTATCTATCTATCTATCTATCTATCTATCTATCTATCTATCTATCTATCTATCTATCTATCTATCTATCTATCTATCTATCTATCTATCTATCTATCTATCATCTATCTATCTTTCTATCTATCATCTATCTATCCATCTATCCCTCTATCTATCTATCTATCTATCTATCTATCTATCTATCTATCTATCTATCTATCTATCTATCTATCTATCTATCTATCTATCTATCTATCAATCTATCTATCTATCTATCTATCTATCTATCCCTCTATCTATCTATCTATATATCTATCATCTATCTATCTATCTATCTATCTATCTATCTTTCTATCTATCTATCTATCTATCTATCTATCTATCTATCTATCTATCTATCTATCTATCTATCTATCTATCTATCTATCCCTCTATCTATCTATCTATCTATCTATCTATCTATCTATCTATCATCATCTATCTATCCCTCTATCTATCTATCTATCTATCTATCTATCTATCTATCTATCTATCTATCTATCTATCTATCTATCTATCTATCTATCTATCTATTTATCTATCTATCTATCATCATCTATCTTCTATACATCTATCATCTTTCTATCATCTATTATCTTTCTTTCTTTCTTTCTATCTATCATCTATCTATCTATCTATCTATCTATCTATCTATCTATCTATCTATCTATCTATCTATCTATCTATCTATCTATCTATCTATCTATCTATCTATCTATCATCATCTATCTATTATATATCTGTCTACCTATTAATCTATCTCTCTCTCTCTCTCTCTCTCTCTCTCTCTCTCTCTCTCTCTCTCTCTCTCTCTCTCTCTCTCTCTCTATCTATTTAGTAGGTATGTTCTGTGAGTGGAGGAAGTGGACACAATTACAGTTTATTACACTGTTACATTTTAGCCATTAGTTATGTGTATATCCATCTATAGAGGGGTGATTGTGGGATAAATATGGACACACACTGATAAATATGGCATGAGGCACAGATCCCTCCAGTCAATGTCAGATACAGAATAATAAATAAATTAATTTCAATATTCACTCGTTTTGTAACTACTGTATCCCATTATAAAACCCTACTGACCTTTTATACCAGTTGTACCTACCATGCCTTATATATCCCTACTTTGGTCAAATAGCCTGACCCAGCTGTTCCACTATATTACTGCTTCTTCCATACCTACTGTACCCTAATACTTACCTCCTGCCCCACTGTCTCCCAAACTTACTGTACAGTAACGGAATAAGCCTGAGCTCTTATGTAGATGGGGAAGGGAGTAGATGAGACAAACACAGGGCTGGAACTAGGGGCAGCAGAAGAGGCATGTGCCTGGGGCTCAAAGGTGAAGGGGTGCTGGACATTTGCCTCTTCTGTCTACTTACCTCTAGCACAGTTTTGAATATGTGCAACAAATCTACTATTTGTGCCAGTAGCATTAGGTAAAAAGGGAAAGGGACAGGCTAGATGGGACATACAGAAGGCCATTCTAGGGATGGAATAAGCCTGAGCTCTTTAGGTAGATAGGGGAATGGACAGACTATATGAGACAGACATAAGGCCATACTATGGATGGAATAAGCCTGAGCTCAGGTAGATAAGGGAAGGAACAGACTATATGAGACAGACATAATGCCATATTGGGGATGGAATAAGCCTGAGCTCTTTAGGTAGATAGTGGAAGGGGCAGACTAGATGGGATAGACATAAATTATAGGGGGTATTTATGCCAAATCCCCAGAATGAAAAACAGCGCAGTTATGGTAGAAGTGCAGAATCTCATTATGCAACAAATTAATCACATCACAGAATCAGAATTGATGGTTTATTAAAAAGAAACTTATTAAAAAAGACAACAAAGTAGGGATTGTGGGAGGCTCGGTACCCCAAAGCACCTCCCCTTTTGGCACCTGTTTGACTGACCATTCCACATCAAGGGTTACACAGAGGTAACAGTCTCAGTGATACCAAATGTGCCCCCTGTGACCCCACAACGATCCCTCCTTATTTCTGCAGGCCCTGACCAAAGAGCTGACAATCTAAACCCTATCAGTAGCTTCTTTAGATACGTTAAACTTATTATACCCTCAATATTCACAGTGTTTAGCTGATATATCGATATAGTATGTACAGTAAGCGGTCATATGCATTTGTATATAGGAATAAATAAATATGTACAATATAAACAGCGAGTCAGGAAGAACAGCGGCACATCACGTCTGTGGGCCAGTAGCATTATTCTCTTCTGCTGAGTAACATTCAGACTCACAACACTACTGGCAATTACACTTTGTAGGGGTTATATAATGAAAGGCACTAAGTTTGCCCTGGGGCAAAAATCCATAGCAACCAATCAGCAGGTAGCAGTTATTGGTCACCTGTTTAAAAGTAAAACTCTTATTGGTTGCTATGGGTTACTGCTCCTGGGCAAAATTAGAGCCTTTTATTACATATAAGGGTGTGTGTTTTTATTTTTTATATTTTTATTTTTGCAACATCTGCTTGGTTGCTATGGTTCACTGACCCTAGCAACCAGCCCATTGTTTGAATGCCTAACTGATGGATAAAGAACTGAACAGAGGCTTGAAAGATAATTAAAATAAATAACAGCACCAGAAATCTGACTCCCCTCTCTGCGGCCCTAGCAGATTTATTTCTAGGATAAAGTCATTTTTAAGGTTAACTTCCCCTTATTTTACAACTAATTAATGCTGAGTCTTGTATCATTGTATTTCTGTTTAATAGTGGGAGGATCACAGGTCTCTAGTGTAAGTCCCCACAAGTAGTTCCTTGCACCCATTATATTGCACTGAGTTTCCCCTGCAGGTCAGTAGAGAACAGGAAATATTTATATATATATATATATATATATATATATATATATATATATATATTTATATATATATATATATATATCTGTCCAACCAGATCGCACTCCATGTTTAAAACATAGCCTTTATTAGCTTGTTAAAACGTAACAAATAGTAGCGTTATTCGTAACAAAGTAGTAGCGTCATTTGTAACAAGACACTTATCTGTTAGAAGTCCATCATAGACGCTAAATTCATCCACACTCACGCGACGTTTCGGGAAGCATCAGTTCCCTTTCTCAAGCGTATGTATCGTGTAGTAGCGTGTAGGACTCCATTGCACAAACCGTTTGCTACTATTTGTTACGTTTTAACAAGCTAATAAAGGCTATGTTTTAAACATGGAGTGCGATCTGGTTGGACAGATATAGTATGAAAAGTGGAATTACTCACCGCTATTGCGATCAGCACCCTATACTCCATTGTGTACTAGAAAAGAATTCTGGGCATCACGATCGTTGGAATTGTATATATATATATATATATATATATATATATATATATATATATATATATATATATATATACACGCACACACAAATATACTATATACCCTAATCGTGGCACACCTCCTGGTACAGAATGACATATAGAACATTCTATTATTTAAAGGCTCAGATTCACTGCACAGAATAATGAAAGGCAATTGTATATTTCGCTCCACCCCTCCCTGTGTTTCCCATCTCACATACCATCCATTTTAATGGTGCTCTACAGCTACAAGGTCCCAGGAGACTAGCAGATGCCTAAACTTGCACTGGATTATTAGAATTAAACCTCCCCAATGATCCTGATGTAGGTTGCTGATCTCCTGGTGGGCCCTACAGAGCCCAGGATTATTCCATCTGCATAGATTTATGTACCCTATCTGGTATAGACCCCCCCAATGTCTGCTTCACCTTGTCCAACCCTGACCTACATCTACACTCATAGTCTAACACTGCCTCTGCACCCTACTCATATTTCAGCACTGCCTTTGCACCCTACTCCCAGTCCAGCACTGCCTTTGCACCCTACTTATAGTCCAGCACTACTTATAGTCACATTACAGCACTGCCTCTGCACCCTACTCATAGTCCAGAACTGCCACTGCACTCTACTCATGGTCCAACACTGCCTCTGCACTCTATTCATAGTCCAGCACTGCCTCTGCACCATACTCATCCCAGCACTGCATCTGCACCCTATTCATAATCCAGCACTGCCTCTGCACTATACTCATAGTCCAGCATTGCCTCTGTACCCTACTCATAATCCAGCACTGCCTCAGCACTCTACTCATAGTCCAGCATTGCCTCTGTACCCTACTCATGGCCCAGCACTGCCTCTGCACCTTATTCATAGTCCAGCACTGTCTCTGCACATTATTCATAGTCCAGCACTGTCTCTGCACCTTATTCATAGTCCAGCACTGCCTCTGCACCCTACTCATAATCCAGCACTGCCTCTGCACCCTACTCATGGTCAAACACTGCTTCTGCACTCTAGTCATAGTCCAGCACTGCCTCTTCACCCTACTTATAGTCCAACCTTGCCTCTGTACCCTACTTATAGTCCAGCACTGCCACTGCACACTATTCATAGTCCAGCAGTGCCTCTTCACCCTACTTATAGTCCAGCAGTACCTCTGCACCCTACTCATAGTCCAGCATTGCCTCTGCATCCTACTCATAGGCCAGCAGTGCCTACCCTACTCATAGTTCTGCACTACCTCTATTTCCTTCACACAAACCTACACTGCTTCTACTTGTGCATAGCCCTGCACTGCTTGTGCTTCCTGTGCATAGTCCTGCACTGTTTGTACTTCCTACACATAGTCCTGCACTGGTTCTACTCACTACACATAGTCCTGCACTGCTCCTACTTCCTACACATAGTCCTGCATTGCTTCTACTTCTTCCACATAGTCCTGAAGTGCTGCTACTTCCTACACATAGTCCTGCATTGCTTCTACTTCCTACACATGCTTCTACTTCCTACACATACTCCTGGACTGCATTTACTTCTTCCACATACTCCTGAACTGCTACTACTTCCTACACATAGCCCTGCGAGGCTTCTACTTCCTACAGTCCTGCACTGCTTCTACTTCTTCCACATAGTCCTGCATTGCTTCTACTTCTTCCACATAGTCCTGAACTGCTGCTACTTCCTACACATAGTCCTGCAGTGCTTCTACTTGCTACACATAGTCTTGCATTGCTTCTACTTCCTACACATACTCCTGCACTACTTTTACTTCTTCCACATACTCCTGAACTGCTACTACTTCCTACACATAGCCCTGCGCTGTTTCTATTCCTACACAGTCCTGCATTGCTTCTACTTCCTACACATAGTCCTACACTGGTACTTCCTACACATAGTCATGCACTTCTTCTACTTCCTACACATAGTCCTGCACTGCTATTACTTCTTCCACATAGTTCTGAACTGCTACTACTTCCTATACATAGCCCTGCATTGCTTCTACTTCCTACACATAGACCTGGGGGTATATTTATCAAAGAGTGAAGTTAGAGATCTCCACAATCCGCAGAGTGAAATACTGCCTCTCTCTATTCATTTCTATGGGATTTTTAAAGACGTATTTATCAAAGGGTGATAATGAAAGTTCACCATTTGATAAATACACCTTTAAAAATCCCATAGAGAGGCGGTATTTCAATCTGCGGACTGTGGAGATCTCTAACTTCACTCTTTGATAAATATACCCCCTGGACTGATTTATGGCCTATACATAGTCCTGCATTGCTTTTACACACATGTATTCAGCTCTTTACACAAAGAGCAGGGTCCATTGCCAGTTGCCTCTATTGTACAATGAAGTGCAGAATTTTGCAGACAGTTCCTGCAGGACTTTCTGAAGGAAATCTTGTACTGAAGATGATTTGTTTGAGATACAGTCATCTAATTATGGTGCCAGAAAAATGTACATGCAGGATCTGCGCTCCCTGGCCAGTCCCCAGCTGCTGAATGGAGGATGAGGAATGGCAGCCAGATCCCAGATGTGACAGTCACAGTGATTTCATTGTGTCCCTAAGACTCTTGACTCTCAGAAGTTTCCATAGGAAGCTGCAAGATAAAACATGTGTCAGTGAGGGCAGGATGGGGGTGGGGGACACACAAATACCCTCTCAACCCTATTCCTCCTTACCCTGACTGAGCAGTTGCAGATTTCTCACTTCCTCCCGCACCTGCAACTGCAGCACCTGTTGTAGCACCTCCTGCCGCTGTAACTCATGGGTAATTCCCATGCGCTGCAGCTTTTCTGCATTTAACCTCAGCAAAGCACGACCTGCAGGAAGGAGAGAACATGATGTCATGTGTTGCATCGGGGCCCCAGAACTATCTTACTGACAATACACACACATACACACACATACACAAACACACACATACACACATACATACATACACACATACATACATACACACACATACATGCACACACATACATGCACATACATACACACACACACACACACACACGTCCAAACACATACATACTAGGGATGCACCGAATCTAGGATTCGGTTCAGGATTCAGCCTTTTTCAGCAGGATTCGGATTCGGCCGAATCCTTCACCCTGGTTGAACCGAATCCTAATTTGCATATGCAAATTAGAGGTGGGGAGGGAAATCGCGTGACTTTTTATCACAAAACAAGGAAGTAAAAATGTTTTCCCCTTCCCACCCCTAATTTGCATATGTAAATTAGGATTCTGTTCTCTCGCAAAGGATTCAGAGGTTCGGCCGAATCCAAAATAGTGGATTCGGTGCATTCCTAATACACACACACACACACACATACATACATATACACATCCACACACACACTGATACATATACACACACACATTCATACACACACACACACACATACATATACAGTACACATCCAAACACATACATACACACACACATACACACACACGTCCAAACACATACATACTGTGACGACCTCTAACTTCACTTTTTCATAAATATACCCCACAGGCTATAGAATCATTGAAATAAAAGGACATTAGTTGTGACCCAACTGGCAGCAAAAGAATTGTGAAATCCAAGTCTCTCTTCTTTATCTCAACCCCCCCCCCCCAGGCTCTGGGTTCTGTTTCTTCCACTTCATTCACTTTTTACATTTTAATTTTATCCTGTAGTGCCTGGGGATTGAGGGAGATTGTGTGAGTGTTGCGGGACACTGTGATTCAGGCCAGCAACATATAGATCTGCCTGTGCACAGCAGGGTTTGTACCTGTGATGGCATAATGGGAGAAGAGAGAGAAGAAGTGCCCCAGGAGGGGAGTTGGTACCTGTGATGGCATGGTGGTAGAATGGAGAGGAAGTGCCCCAGTAGTGGGGTTGGTACTTGTGATGGCATGGTGGGAGAACGGAGAGGAAGTGCCCCAGGAGGGGAGCTGGTACCTGTGATGGCATGGTGAGATAAGGGAGAGGAAGTGCCCCGGGGGGAGCTGGTACCTGTGATGACATAGTGGGAGAACGGAGAGAAAGTGCCCCAGGAGGGGAGTTGGTACTTGTGATGGCATAGTGGGAGAACGGAGAGAAAGTGCCCCAGGAGGGAGTTGGTACTTGTGATGGCATGGTGGGAGAACAGAGAGGAAGTGCCCCAGGAGGGGAGCTGGTACCTGTGATGGCATGGTGGGCAAAGGCCTCCACATAGATGAGATAGTTGTGGGGGCAATGCTTCTTTAGCCACTTGCAGACGTCCTGTTGGCTCCACAGAACCACTGGTTTGGTGAGGCTGCTGAATGACGGGCTGGTGTGATAATTCCCATACTGATCACTGGGCCGGATCTGCACAGGAGATAGAAAGCACGAGTCCATATAGAGTAAGGGAAGGCTGTTTAATTTGTACATGTAGTGGCCCAATTATGTCATTGAAAGAAGTCCATTGAGTCTTTGGCCATCCATGTTTGAGGCAATTGTTGGGCCAGGGGATCTTCTGTGGGCCTAAGGGGACCCATCAAGAAAGGACCAAGTCAAAACCTTAGAATTACTTAAGAATTTGAATACCGTAATGCTATGGTTCATGGGGTGATACCCGCATGCAACTGACTCCAGAATGAAATGCCAACATTGGGCACTGGCCGAGCACAGAACAACAGATCTCGGCATGAAAGTGATTGATTGACAGACAGATGTTTAACTTTGGGCAAAATGCCCTATGTGCCATAGTGCTCATAGAATGTCTGTTGTTTATACCACTATAGCCTGGCATGGTATTACTAAATTGGCAGTCGTCAGAAAATAATGAGGGCCTGTCTGGGCCACCCAGTGGCCAGCTAGTGGGTCTGAGCTTTTTACCCAGTCTCTACTGAACTCACAGAACATACTGTAAGTAAAGTTATTTGCCCCAGTGGTGCTAATGGAGCCACAATGAATTGATCTGCCCCAGGACAGTCTGGTTGTTACTTTAAAGGGTTTCTGTCATGCTTTTTTATGGTGTCGTTTTTATTTCTAAATTACACGGTTTACTCTGCAAATAATTCACTGTATCATGTAAAATTTAAGTCCTGAACCAACAAGTATATTTTTTTAGTTGTAATATTGGTGTGTAGGCACCATCTCAATTTACTTTAGGCGGTAAATTTAATAATCGGCGGAAATTCGCCAGTGGTGATATCGCAGCCATCGCAACAGTTCGCCAGGCGAAAATTCGCTCAGACAGCGCTAATTTACTACAATGCAAAAGTTGCGTACAGGGCACCAAATGCTGGAGAATTTTCGCTATCGTTACTTTGGCAATGCGAGCAAATCAAAGCGAAGATGCGCTAGCGTTCAATTCTGCCTAGAGCCACTTCGTTAGAGGTCTTTGCTCAGGCTAATATACCAGGAAATTTAAAGTTGAATGGACATATATGTTGCAGCAAATACATTACATTACACAAGCCCAGGGAACCTTAATAAAGACAATAGAGTTGTTATAATGCCCTACACATGAGCCCACTGTATAGTTTATGTTCCATATGTTAAAAAATGTAGGGGGGAAGCCGGTTACCCAACAAAAATTTTAAGGACTTTTGCAGCCTATCACTCTGAAAAAAGGAAAAGACGCCAGCGTTTTTTGGACTTAAGAATGAGAAGAATGAGGAAGATCTATGCACTCAGTGCACTTCGCCTGGTCTGAGCTGGCGAACGCAAGTCTGGCGAAATAGGTAACGTTCACTAAAATCCGCATCTTGGTGAATTTGCGGAGTAACGTTCATTAACCAGAGCGAAAAATTAGTCTGGCGATAGAGTGCGTATCACCGCTAGCGTCCGTCTCTTTCGCTAGCGAAGTGACACCTGCGCCCGTTAGTAAATCTGCAAAGTCCCTAAAAAAAAAGGCAACACTGGTGAATCTTCGCCAGCGTTAGTTGATTCGCCCTTTAGTAACTCTGAAACTACTTTCTGACAGGCTCTTGTTTCTCCTACTCAATGTAACTGAATGTGTCGCAGTGGGACCTGGATTTTACTATTGAGTGCTGTTCTTAGATCTACCAGGGAGCTGTTATCTGGTTACCTTCTCATTGTCCTTTTGTAAGGTTGCTGGGGGGGGGAGGGTGGTGATATCACTCCAATTTGTAGTACAGCAATAAAGATTTTCAGAGCACAAGTCACATGACTGGGGGCAGCTAGGAAACTGACAATATGTCAGATTTCAAAATAAAATATAAAAAATCTGTTTGCTCTTTAGAGAAACTAATTTCAGTGCAGAATTCTGCTAGAGCAGCACTATTAACTGATTTTCCCCATGACAGTATCCCTTTAAGCACCATTTAGTGGAGGTTGGGTTATAAACAAACTGGTATTTGCCCCTGTGGATTTCCTTGCATTACAGTAACCAAACTAAATGTGGCACAAGGAACTTCCAGAGCCAGGAAAGTCACAACTGGGTGTCGCAAGAGACTTGGGGTAATATTGCTACTACATGTGCAACGCAGGGCACCTACCTGGGTTACCTCTGTTCCGGGCTGTTTGAGGAGCTTGATTGCCCTCCCTGTGGTTGAGCGTTGGCCACGCCCATCGTGCCAGGTCAGACTGCTGCCCATCTCCCTCTGGAGGCGTCGGCTCAGGTTTTCTGTGGACATTGTGTGTTCCAGAAGGTTCTGGCAAAACCGGAAGTGGGTGGCGGCTGCCAGAGAAAGAGAATTACATGGCACGGATGTGGGCACTCGCTGTGGGAAAAACTGGAACTGAATTTGGAGAAAAGTTTTCCCCCTAAATTGAATTGGTTTGAATCTGACCCTTTATATGAAACTGACTGCCTCACTCCTTGAGGTACCCCTAAAATCTACTGTCCTGTCTCCCAATTACACCCATTAATACTGTCCCACTCACAAACAATGAACTCACTGTCCCACTCACACACTATACTCACTGTCCCACTCACAAACAATGAACTCACTGTCCCACTTACACACTATACTCACTATCCACTCACACACTAAACTCACTGTCCCACTCACACACGATACTCACTGCCCCACTCACACACTATACTCACTGCCCCACTCACACAATATACTTACTGCCCCACTGACATTATACTCACTGCCCCACTCACACACTATACCCACTGCCCCACTCACATTATACTCACTGCCCCACTCACACAATATACTTACTGCCCCACTCACACAATATACTCACTGTCCCACTCACACACTATACTAACTGTCCACTCACACACTATACTCACTGTCCCACTCACACACTATACTCACTGTCCCACTCACACACTATACTCAATGTCCCACTCACACACTATACTCACTGTCCCACTCACACACTATACTTACTGTCCCACTCACACACTATACTCACTGTCCCACTCTCACATTATACTCACTGTCTCACTCACACACTATACTCACTGTCGCACTCACACACTATACTCACTGTCCCACTCATACACTATACTCACTGTCCACTCACACACTATACTCACTGTCCCACTCAAACACTATACTTACTGTCCCACTAACACACACTATACTCACTGTCCCACTCACACAATATACTCACTGTCCCACTCACACACTAGACTCACTGTCCCACTCACACACTATACTCACTGTCCCACTCACACACTATACTCACTGTCCCACTCATACACTATACTCACTGTCCACTCACACACTATACTCACTGTCCCACTCACACACTATACTCACTGTCCACTCACACACTATACTCACTGTCCCACCACACAATATTCTCACTGTCCCACTCACACACTAAACTCACTGTCCCACTCACACACTATACTCACTGTCCCACTCACACACTATACTCACTATCCACTCACACACTAAACTCACTGTCCCACTCACACACTATACTCACTGTCCCACTCAAACACTATACTCACTGTC
The DNA here is from genome assembly GCF_017654675.1 of Xenopus laevis. Taxonomy (NCBI): domain Eukaryota; kingdom Metazoa; phylum Chordata; class Amphibia; order Anura; family Pipidae; genus Xenopus; species Xenopus laevis. The sequence continues at coordinate 17,314,143 of NC_054388.1, read as the reverse complement.
CACTCACACACTATACTCACTATCCACTCACACACTAAACTTACTGTCCCACTCACACACTAAACTCACTGTCCCACTCACACACTATACTCACTGTCCCACTCACACATAATACTCACTATGCACTCACACACTAAACTCACTGTCCCACTCACAACTATACTCACTGTCCCACTCACACACTATACTCACTGTCCACTCACACACTATACTCACTGTCCCACTCACACACTATACTCACTGTCCACTCACACACTATACTCACTGTCCCACTCACCACACTATAACTCACTGTCCCACTCACACAACTAACTCACTGTCCCACTTCACACACTATACTCACTGTCCACTCACACACTAATACTCACTGTCCCACTCACACACATACTCACTGCCCCACTCACACACACTAACTCCACTGTCCCACTCACACAATATACTCACTGCTCCCACTAACATTATACTCACTAGCCCACTCACACACTATACTCACTGCCCCACTCACCATTCATACTCACTGTCCCACTCACACATATATACTTCACATTCCCACTCACACAAATATACTCACTGTCCCACTCACACACTATACTCACTGTCCACTCACACACTTACTCCACTGTCTCCACTCACACACTATACTCACTGTCCCACTCACACACTATACTCACTGTCCCACTCACACACTTATACTCACTGCCCACTCACACACTATACTCACTTCCCACTCACACCTTACTCACTGTCCCACTCACACAAAAAAAAAAAAAAAAAAAAAAAAAAAAAAAAAAAAAAAAAAAAAAAAAAAAAAAAAAAAAAAAAAAAAAAAAAAAAAAAAAAAAAAAAAAAAAAAAAAAAAAAAAAAAAAAAAAAAAAAAAAAAAAAAAAAAAAAAAAAAAAAAAAAAAAAAAAAAAAAAAAAAAAAAAAAAAAAAAAAAAAAAAAAAAAAAAAAAAAAAAAAAAAAAAAAAAAAAAAAAAAAAAAAAAAAACTCACTGTCCCACTCACACACGATACTCACTGCCCCACTCACACACTATACTCACTGCCCCACTCACACAATATACTTACTGCCCCACTGACATTATACTCACTGCCCCACTCACACACTATACCCACTGCCCCACTCACATTATACTCACTGCCCCACTCACACAATATACTTACTGCCCCACTCACACAATATACTCACTGTCCCACTCACACACTATACTACTGTCCACTCACACACTATATTCACTGTCCCACTCACACACTATACTCACTGTCCCACTCACACACTATACTCATGTCCCACTCACACACTATACTCACTGTCCCACTCACACACACTATAACTTACTCGTCCCACTCACACACTATACTCACTGTCCCACTCTCACACTATACTCACTGTCCCACTCACACACTAAACTCACTGTCCACTCACACACTATACTCACTGTCCCACTCACACACTATATTCACTGTCCCACTCACACACTATATTCACTGCCCCACTCACACACTATACTCACTGTCCCACTCACTCACTCACACACTATACTCACTGTCCCACTCACACACTATACTCACTGTCCCACTCACACACTATATTCACTAGCACTCACACACTAAACTCACTGTCCCACTCACACACTATATTCACTGCCCCACTCACACACTATACTCACTGTCCCACTCACACACTATACTCACTGTCCCACTCACACACTATACTCACTGTCCCACTCACACACTATACTCACTGTCACACTCACATACTATATTCACTGCCCCACTCATACACTATACTCACTGTCCCACTCACACACTATATTCACTCTCCCACTCGCATGTGAATACATTACATTACATCTGGCACGAACCATCTCCCAGATCCCAAACAAAGACCTTTGGCACAACCCCCCAACCGTGGGATAGAACCCCCCGGGACTTACTCTCCATGGTGGCCCTGACCGGACTGCAGCTCCCTCTGCCCGCCCGAGTCCTCTCCCTAGTCCGGGCAGGAAGGTCAGTGAACATCGGGCATTGGGGTCATAGACGCAGGGTGGGAGCCGCGCGGAGCTGTCTGATTGGGGAGGGAGGAGGGGAGGGAGGGGGAGCAGCTCTGGGGCTGCTGGGAGGTGAGAGAGACTCTGTATTAGCTCCGAAACGTCTGATCGTCCTTCTCATCTGTCTCTCCATCCTCATCCCTGATGTCTCTTCATCTGCATCCTCCTATGTGTCGTCATAATCATCCCTGATGTCTCTCTGTCCTCATCCTCAAATGTGTCTCCATCTGCATCATTGATGCCTCTTCATCCTCATTTATCTTTCTATCCTCATCCCTGATGTCTCTCCATCCTCATATGTCTCTCCATCTGCATCACTGATGTATCTCCATCCTCATCTATCTTTCTATCTTCATCCTCAAACGTGTCTCCATCCTCAATGTGTCTCCATTCTCATTCCTGATATCTCTCCATCCTCATCTATCTTTCTATCCTCATCCCTCATGTCTCTCCATCCTCATCCCCAAATGTGTCTCCATCCTCATTCCTGATATCTCTCCATCCTCATCTATCTTTCTATCCTCATCCCACATGTCTCTCCATCCTCATCCTCAAATGTGTCTACATTCTCAACCCTGATATCTCTCCATCCTCATCTATCTTTCTATCCTCATCCCTCATATCTCTCCATCCTCATCCTCAAATGTGTCTACATTCTCAACCCTGATATCTCTCCATCCTCATCTATCATGTCTCTCCATCCTCATCCTCATATGTCTTTCCATCTGCATCACTGATGTATCTCCATCCTCATTTATCTTTCTATCTTCATCCTCAAATGTGTCTTCATTCTCATCCTCAAATGTGTCTTCATCCTCATTCCTGATATCTCTCCATCCTCATCTATCTTTCTATCCTCATCCCTGATGTCTCTCCATCCTCATATGTCTCTACATCCTCATATGTCTCTCCATCTGCATCACCGATGTCTCTCCATCCTCATCTATCTTTCTATCTTCATCCTCAAATGTGTCTCCATCCTCATCCTCAAATGTGTCTCCATTCTCATTCCTGATATCTCTCTATCCTCATCCCTCATGTCTCTCTATCCTCATCCTCATATATCTCTCCATCTGCATCACTGATGTCTCTCCATCCTCATTTATCTTTTTATCTTCATCCTCAAATCTGTCTCCATCCTCATCCTCAAATCTGTCTCCATCCTTATTCCTGGTATCTCTCCATCCTCATCTATCTTTCTATCCTCATCCCTGATGTCTCTCCATCCTCATATGTCTCTCCACCTGCATCACTGATGTCTCTCCATTCTCATTTATCTTTTATCTTCATCCTCAAATGTGTCTCCATCCTCATCCTCAAATGTGTCTCCATCCTCATCCTCAAATGTGTCTCCATCCTCATCCCTGATATCTCTCCATCCTCATCTATCTCTATATTCTCATCCCTCATGTCTCTCTTTCCTCATCCTCATCTGTGTCTTCATCCTCATCCCTGATATTTTTCAATCCTCATCTATCTCTCTATCTTCATCGCTCATGTCTCTCTATTTTCATCCTCATCTGTGTCTTCATCCTCATCCCTGGTATTTCTCCATCCTCATCTATCTCTCTATCCTCATCCCTCATGTTTTTCTATCCTCATCTCATCTGTGTCTTCATTCTCAACCCTGATATTTCTCCATCCTCATCTATCTCTCTATCCTCATCCCTGATATAGAGAGTGGAGGGCCCCAGAACTGAGCAGGGTCAGAGACCCACTACACTGGAAGTCATAATGCCTGCTATTTAAAGGGGTTGTTCACCTTCCAAACACTTTTTCAGTTCAGTTGTCTTCAGATTGCTCACCATAAACAAAGACCTTTTTTAATTGCTTTCCATCTTTTATTTTTTACAGCTTTCCCAAAATGTAGATTTAAAGTTTAAAGGGTGATTCACCTTTAAAGTAACTTTTATAAAGTTATAGAATGGCCAATTCTAAGCAACTTTTCATTATTTATTTTTTATAGTTTTAAAGTTATTTGCCTTTTTTTCTGGCTCTTTGCAGCTTTCAAATGGGTGTCACTGACTCCCTTCTAAAAAACAAATGCTCTGTAAGGCTGCAAATGTATTGTTATTGTTACTTTTTATTACTGATCCTTATATTCCGGCCCTCTCCTGTTCCTATTCCAGTTTCTTTTCAAATAAAGTAATGGTTGCTAGGGTAATTTGGACCCTAGTTACCAGATTGCTTAAGATGCAAATCGAAGAGCTCCTGAATAAAAAGCTAAATAACTCAAAAACCTTCAATAATAAAAAATGAAAACCAATTGGAAATTGTCTCCGAATATCACTCTCTGCATCATACTAAAAGTTATCTTAAAGGTGAACAACCCCTTTAATGTTCCTGTCTCTAGTGTTTCCGTCTGGAAGTCGTCCAGGACCAGATTTTTAACTGTTACAATTTGCTACATTTAGTTGATAATTAGTTGCACAAAGATAACAAATGTGTCAACTAAATGTATCAATTTAGAATAGTTAAAGAGTTGTTGTCCCCCCCCCCTTCCCAGAGCTGCTTTAGAAGGTGGAAAGTGAAACTTTACACATCAATATTAGAGGAAAAAAAATCACAAATAGAAAATTATTAGTAATTGGGAAAAGTCTTTATTTCTGGTGAACTATCTGAAAACAACTAAACAGAAAAAAATTTTTTAAGGTGAAAACCCCAATAATGGTACATAGTGTCCGCCACCCCCGCTGGGAAGTTGTTCTCTGTATCTAGCCCCCCTTCTTTATGTTCTCTTTCAGCCTCACCCTATGGGGCAAATTCACTAAGAATCGAAGTTGCGCCAGGCGCAACTTCGCCGCTCTTCGCCACACTTCTCCGCACTTCGCCAGGCGAATTTTCGCTAGCGCTCCGCAAATTCACTAAAATGCGAAGTTGCGCACAGGGGTAGCGTAAGTTTGCGAAGTTGCGCTAGCGTTAATTCGCTATATAAAGCGAAGTTGCGCTAGCGAAGGCTAATTTGCATACGGCGCGAAATTCAAATTTCAATGGAGGAACACGTATCTGCACTACAAATGCCTAGAAAACCTTTAAATCTGCCAATAAAAATTTTATTTTGCCCTACACATGTGCCCACTGTCTAGGTAAGTTGCCATGAGTCAGGAAAAGTAGGGGGGAGGAAGGGGAGCCAGCGTTTTTTGGGACTTAGAAAAAATTTTGACTTTTTTTTTAAACAATCCCTATCTACTCTATTGCCCTTCGCCAGGTCTGAGGTGGCGAAGGAAGTCTAGCGTAAAAGGTAGCGTTTGCTACACTACGCAAGTTAGTGAATTTGCGTAGTTTCGTCGCTAGCGAAAATTCGCCTGGCGTAAAGTTGCGAAGTAACACTAGCGAAACTACGCCAGCGTTCGTTAGTGAATTTGCGCAGTAGCGAAAATGCCGAACGCTAGCGAAAAAACGCTAGCGTTCGGCGCTTCGCGCCTTAGTGAATTTGCCCCTATATCTTTCTCCTCCCTGCCCTGTTTGGGGCATTTCTGGGTCCTGTATGGGACATTTCTCTGCCCTAAATGGGGCATTTTTGTTTTGTATGGGACATTTCTCTGTTTTGTATGGGACAAATCCCTACCCAATAAAATCATTGTGTCCTACTTTGTTGTCTCCCACAGACTGAGACAGCCAACCTGGGTGCACTGGCCATGCTGCTGTGGGGACCCTGTAGGGAATTTGGGGTGAAGTGGGGGTGATGCAGGGATGAGGCTTGAGCCTCTGTGAGATGGGAGAGTCTCTCCTCTGTACTGAGAAATAAATGAAGGGAAGGGTCGGTGGCCCAGTTCAACACCATGGCACTCAGCACAATGCGACTTCACTCAGCAGCACAGAGGACCCCCCAGCAAAAAAGCCACTCAGCCTCTGCTCTGAGACAAAGGGACAGGACCAACTGGCCCGGGGCTGGTAATGTGGGACACAGCACATTTTATGGGGGGGAGCTATATTTCTGCCACATCTGCTGAACACAAAGACCCATGCAATTAGTGTGACAGTAATATACTGACAGAAACTGCTGTTATTCTATGAGAAACCTCTCATAAGAGAGACTGCTGTTCTATTAAAGATCTCCAGTATGAGAGACTGCTGCCCTGTGAAAAAATCTCAGGTAGGAAATGACTGTTGAACTATTAGAGACCTCCAGTAGGAGAGACTATCATTTTATGAGATATCTCAAGTAGGAGAGACTGCTGCCCCATGAAATACCTGAGGTAGGAGAGACTGTTGTTCTATGAGAGACCTCAGGTAGGAAAGATTGCTGTTCTATGAGAGGCCTCAAGTAGGAAACATTTCAGGTAGATACCTCAGGTAAGAGAGACTACTGTTCTATCAAAGACCTTAGGTAAAGACAGAATTCAGGTAGAAGAGATTGCTGTAAATGAGAGGCCTTTATAGGAAAGACTTCAGGTAGAGACCTCAGGTAAGAGAGACTACTGTTCTATCAAAGACCTTAGGTAAGAGAAACTGCTGTTCTATCAAAGACCTTAGGTAAGAGAGACTTCTGTTGTATGAGAGACCACGGGTAGGAAAGACTGCTGTTCTAAAAACTTCAGGTAGGAAAAACTACTATTCCATGAAATACCTCAGGCAGGAAAGCCTGCTGTGCTGTCCTGTGAGAGACCTCAGGTAAGAGAGACTGCTTTTCTATGAGAAACCTGCCATTCACATTGAATTGGTCAAAAACAGAAAAAGTTACAGAAATAGCTACTGTCAGTTGCATCAGCTTAAGCCCCTCAGCAAGAGGAGCAGAATACTGTATATAGCAGAGATACAGTGGGCACTCAAAAATAGATCAAGTTAGTCACTGATTAATATATTATAAACAAAAATCTGTATTGACACAACATCTCAGTTGCCTTATGTGTCTCATGTTCCAAGAGTACTAAGTGAGCCTATGTAAAAGTTGTAGCATGAAACAAGCAAGGTGACAATACTTTTTTCTGTGACTTACTTGATCTCTTTTGAGTGCCGACTAATTTATGGTATGGTATGTAAGGAGAGACTGCTACACTGTGAGAGACCTCAGGTATGAGACTGCTTTTCTATTGGCAAAAATTTTTTATTACATATATACAGTATAAAAAAAAACCAAGACTTGGACTTGGAGAGTGTATTACTATAATAAGTCTATACAGAAAAGGGGGAGTGGATGGGGGAGAGGTGAGTAAAGAAAGGGTAGGGGAAACCACAAGTCTGAAGCTCTATTTTAAGAGACAATGAGGGGAGGATGGGAGATGAAGAGGGGTGTCAGTCGTTTTCTACATCAAGGCTGTCTCTGATGTTGTCATCCCGAAGCAGACAGTCTTGGGTGGTCATCCTCTCTCTCTCCTTAGAATAAGGTGATTCAGCAGGAAGCCCTGGAACAGACTCCATGACATCCTTTGCTCTGATCAACTTGTCTTTGGTTTCCACATGTTAGGCATGGCTCCCTACAGTTGGTCCTCCCTCAGAAACATTCAGGTAAAACCTATGTTCCAGTTGTAAGATAAGAGCTGTCCCACCCCAGCGTGCACCAGAACAGTAAAAAGAAAAGCAGGACATGGATCTGCAAGAAGAGTCCTTGTCTTTTTCAGTCATTGCCTGGCAGATGCAGTTGAACATGTAGAAACTCCTCCGTTTTAAGGAATCGGGACACCTTTTCCACCATTGCAGGGCACCTTGCATACTACACACTAAAACAACTGATCTGGGGGGCTGTTGTTCTTTGAAAGACCTCAGCTAGGAGACACAGCCATCCCATAAACTGGTGAATCAGTAGCTTGGGGTGACTGTTTATAGACAGAGACCAGTAATTAGAGCCCTGGGGTGTGACAGAGCTGGTGCATACATTGGCAGGTACAGGTGGAATGGTAGTCGCCCGAGTCCCGGAAGCACAGGGATCTACACAATGTCCTGCAAGTCTGACACTCTGTGCTCCACCCCAATAGGAAGCCTAGAAACCTATATTTGTCTGTCCTGTCATTTACCTCCCAGAAACACGCAAACAGGTTCCTGCCACTGGCTACATCACAGTGGTGCACAAAACTTGGAAGTCTATCAAGTCCATTACAAAAACTGTTGTTTTATTGACAGATACAGTAATATGGTCCCTCCCACAGAAATTATTGGCTAGGGTGCGATTGCTTGGTAAGGCTGGGCAGATATTGTGCCGCTGCCATGCCAACATGGGCTCTGGTACACCCTTCATGGCAGCACCTGGCTACATGAAAAAACACAGGCAGGAGGTGTTGCATATCAATTAAATACATATGGCAACTTCAGGGCCACCATGCTGTCCCTGTCAGACACTGACCGTGACTCCTGGAGGGGTTCATCTAAGACTGGCTTACCTCACCTAGCAGGTATCTGGCAGAGAGAAGGTTAATGTTCTCTGAGCCCCACATTAACATTGTATGCACATGGCTCTGTACAGAAATCTATTGATGCAAAACGCAGCAGCCAATCAGAGGAGAGAAATGTTCTGCTGGGTGTCACTCCACCAATGAGTTATTTGTATCCATTACATTATTCCAACTAATCAGCTTGGGTGAATCTGTCCTCAGCCAAAGTGTCATTCAGCCCAAGATCCACAAGGAAGCAATGGGGTAATGGGGCCCTCTCCTCGGCAAATGGTAAATAGGGTCATGCAGTTCTTACACAGTGAGCCAAGGTCAGGGATAACCAACGAGATCCCAATATGGAATTAGTTCTTGGAAGAACCTCCCCCATCCCAGTCTTAGGATTACATTGGGGTAGGAAATACCACTCATTCTAGGGTACCTCTAGCAGAGAGCTATTCGTCATTACAGAACTACAACTCCCAGAATCCCATACTTCCAATGTGGTCGTGGTAATACCCTCCCATACCTCCCAACATCTTTGATATAGAAAGAGGGACAAAAATTGAATGGTTTTGACCACGCCCATTTAGTGAAGGTTAATTGCTCTTTAAGCTGCAAGTCACAGTTTCTCCAAGAGACCTGCTTATCTTAAAGGGGTTGTTCACTTTCCAAACACTTTTTTCAGTTCAGTTTTTTTTTCAGGTTGTTCCCCAGAAATAAAGACTTTTTTCAGTTACTTTCCATAATTAATTTTTTTTACGTTTTTTCCAAAATCTAAGTTTAACGTTGAATGTCCCTGTCTCTGGTGTTTGAGTCTGGCAGCTCAGTAATTCAGGTGCAGACTCTGAACTGTTACAATTTTGCATCATTTAGTTGATACTTTTCTCAGCAGCATTTCTGGAGTATCAGCAACTATTGTATCAATTCTAACAGCTGCCTGTAATGAAACTCAGGGATTCTGCTCAGCAGGGACAAAGATAAGAAATGTACCAACTAAACGTATCAATTTAGAACAGTTTACAGGGTCGGCTACCCCCCGTCTCAGAGCTGCTTTAGAAGGCGAAAAATGACACTTTACACTTCAATATAAGAAAAATGCTGACACATAGAAAATAGAAAGTAATTGGAAAAAGTCTTAATTTCTGGTGATCTATCTGAAAACAACTAGTTGTTAGAAGGCAAACCACCCCTTTAAATTGTTACAATTACTTCTTTGCTTATCTTAAATTGTTACAAAAATATCTAAGTGCACCTGGTGGCTGTTCTGGGCTCTCTGCCAAAAGCCAACTAAGTTAGAATTTATTAGAAGTTGTATTTTTTTTAGGAATGCATCCAGGATTTGGTTCGAGATTCTGCCTTTTTCCGGATTTGGAATCGGCCTAATCCTTCTGCCCGGCCAAACTGAATCCTAATTTGGACGGGGAGGGAAATCGCGTGGAAGGAAGGAAGTCAAAAAAATTTAGATTCGGCCAAATCTTTCGCGAAGGATTCAGGGGTTCGGCCGAATCCAAAATAGTGGATTCGGTGCAGTAGATCAAAGAGAAGGTCGGGGCATTTCAGTAAAAATCCAGGTCTGCGGGTTAAACTGTCAAGATCGTGACTGTACAGGTGAATACCTATGCTGATCTAGTTGTATGGAACCTCACTGTACAAGCAATGATCAAGCTTTAGAGGGCTGTTCCTGCTGAATTGTGCTTACTACAGGAGAATACCTATGCTCCATAGTATTATGGTCTAGGCAATAGCAAGCTTAGGGGACTGTTCAAGTTGAATTTTGCTTAGTACAGGAGGTGGATACCTATGCTGTGATAGTTTAATGGTACTGTACCTATTCCACTGCCCACCAATGCTAACGCTATTCATTTCTGCTTCACTGCCCACCAATATCATGGCCACTAAAAGATTTCCCCATTTCCAGCAGTCGCATACAATAACGCTGACTAGTAATGCGATCATTGTGCGCCGGAAGTTTATAGTTCGCGGTGCATGCTGGAAGACGCTTAGGAACACAGACTTGGAAGATGGCGGCCTCCACATCTGCAGGAAGCGGCGCGGGGCCCTCGGGCTCTGGAAACCCAGCCGGTGCCTCGGGACTGACCGCAGCTATCACCGGCACTATGAATAAGAAGAAGAAACCGTTCCTTGGGATGGCGGCACCGCTCGGATATGTACCGGGCCTGGGTCGAGGGTGAGAACTGAGGGTAGGGAGGGCATAGGGCTGACACTTGTATTTGGGGATAGGATGGGGCTGTGAGCGGAATCTGGGTGAGTCCAGGGTTTAAAGGAGAATTAAAACTTCTAAAGAAGTAGGTAGAGATGTTGTACATTATGTTTTGAGCTTCTGTACCAGCTTAAGGCAACCACAGCCCTTCAGCAGTAAAGATCTGTGTCTCCAAAGATGCCCCAGTAGCTCCCCATCTTCTTTTCTGCTGATTCACTGCACATGCTCTGTGCTGCTGTCACTTACTGAGCTTAGGGACCCACTCACAATAAACAGTACACATAGAATAGAGATGTCACAATATAAGTCTGATTAATGCATAATTTAGCTTACTGGCACATAGCTGCTAAGAAACCAGCACAATTGGCATCAAAATTCATATTTAATTATTAATAATCAATATATATAACCGCTCAAAGCACACTGTGCAGACGCTTCTAACAATAACCAAGATGGGAAATTCCTGTGACAACTTTAAATGGCTGGACCACTACTACTATAGAGATGTTGAACCTTTAGGTTGGTTCAATAAGTTCAGTATATAAAATGTAATTTCCAGCCATTAGGGTTTAGTTCTTCTTTAAAGGTGGGGGAAGGTTTAGAATGGGGTTTAAGTGTTGCTAGGATGGAGTCAGAATTTCTGAGAGGTTGAGGGATAGTGCCGGGTGCCTGAGTCTGATATTGGGGAAGCTGGAAGGCTAAAGATGGGGGTAAGATTTGAGGCATGGGGCAGACCTGGGAATAGATGAGGAGATGAGATTCAGACAGGGCTGGGGGTTTGAGGGGGTAGGAGAACGCTGGAGACTAAGATTAGAGGGATGGGGCAGGCCTGGGAATAAAGAAAGAAATGAGATTTAGGAGAAAGCTGGGGAGTGTGAAGCTGGAAGTAGGGGACTAAGATTTGAGGAATGGGGCAGGTGGGTTAAGGAGTTGAAACAAAGATAGAAACCTCATGGAAAGGGCACAGGTGCTGGTTTGTTTCTGATTTTCCCGGTTAAAAATAATGGCAGTGCTGATAGTGTCTGTTAGGTTTGCAGTTACGATTTGCTATAATTTAATGGAGCCCTGTCCCCTCTCAGTGCCACTGGCTTCACAACCCGTTCAGATATTGGTCCTGCTCGTGATGCCAATGACCCGGTGGATGACCGCCATGCCCCTCCGGGAAAGAGAACTGTGGGGGACCAGATGAAGAAGAACCAAGCAGATGATGATGATGAAGACTTGAATGATACAAATTATGATGAGGTGACTAGGAAGCACTGGGGGCTTTGTACTATGTTGAATACAATGTAACAGATTACCAATTTAGGAGTAACTTTTACTTCTCCTGTTAGTTCAATGGCTACGCTGGGAGCTTGTTTTCTAGCGGCCCCTATGAGAAGGACGATGAGGAAGCAGATGCCATATACGCAGCCCTGGATAAGCGTATGGACGAGAGGCGAAAGGAGAGAAGGTAAGTAGACTAGCTGATTATCAGTAATTACATGTGAGTGGGCAATAATCCATGTACAGATATGGGCCTGTTATCCAGAATGCTCATGACCTGGGATGACTCTTTCTGTAATTTGCATCTTCATATCTTAAGCCAGGGTTCCCCAACTTTTTTTTGCCCGTGAGCCACATTCAATTGTAAAAAGAGTTGGGGAGCAAAATAAGCATGACAAAAAATCCCTGGAGATGCCAAATAAGAGTTGTGATTGGCTATTTGGTAGCCCCTATGTGAACTGGCAGCCTACAGGAGGCTCTGTTTGTCAGAACACCTGTTTTTTAATGCAAAAATTTACATACAAACCAGGAATTCTAAAATAAGCACCAACTTTGAGGCCACTGAGCACAACATGCAAGGGCTTGGTTGGCAACATGTTGCTTACAAGCTACTTGTTGGGCATCACTGTCTTATGCCTACTAGAAAATCATGTAAACATTAAATAAAGCCAATAGGCTGGTTTTGTTTCCAATAAGGATTAATTATATCTAATTATGGCTCAAGTACAAGGTACTGTTTTATTATTACAAAGAAAAGAGAAATCATTTTTAAAAAATCTGGATTATTTGGATAAAATGGAGTCTATGGGAGACAGACTTTCCATTATTTGGAGCTTTCTGGATAACGGATCCCATACCTGTATACTGGTGATGAGTTATAGATGCAGAGACCTTGAGGTGTGTCAGTGGGATGTATAAAGACTGCTGTCTTACTTGATCCAGATGTCACATCTGATACTTTTCTGTTCAGCATCCATTATATTTATTACTGCTTTGGGTGCAGGTATTTGGGTATAATGCCCTCCTGATGTGTTCTTTTAGGGAGCAGAGAGAAAAGGAGGAAATTGAGAAATATCGTATGGAGAGACCCAAGATCCAGCAGCAGTTCTCTGACCTGAAGGTAAGATGGAATCTTCACAGTAGATGACTAGAGCTGCCACACATCTCTCTGCTGCAGATGGAGCACACTTTGTTTGATGTTGTTTGAAGTCACACCACCGTGTTTATTTCATTGCATTATCAGTAACACGAGAGTTCTTAAGTGAGACAATTAGATTGCTCCATCTGTATGACAAGACATTTCTAAAGGTAATTTGGTCTATTCAGAGGAAGCTGGCAGAAGTGACAGAAGAAGAGTGGCTGAGCATCCCTGAGGTGGGAGATGCACGTAATAAGCGCCAGAGAAACCCACGGCATGAAAAGCTAACGCCTGTTCCCGACAGCTTCTTTGCAAAGCATTTACAGACAGGGGAGAACCACACGTCAGTTGATCCACGTCAGGCGGTAAGGACAACAAAGTGCCACCTTACACTAAACCCTATGCCCCCAGTAACGTGGCATTGCAGTCATTAGTGTGAGAGAAAATTAGTGAACAAGCAAAATTATCCTTTGCCCTCACTGCTGGTCTGACCTGCCTTGTTAATAATTCGTCTTGTTTTGCATTTGTTTAGCAATTTGGAGGTTTAAACTCCCCTTTCCCAGGAGGACTGAATTCTCCATACCCTGGCGGGATGACTCCGGGGCTAATGACTCCTGGTACTGGGGATCTGGACATGAGGAAGATTGGACAGGCCAGGAACACACTAATGGACATGAGACTGAGCCAGGTAAATTTGTACTGAACTGATGTCTTTTATAAACTCACATTTGTATTGCAAGTGGGGGGGCAGCATTTCAAAACTAAATATCTTCTGCCTCAGGTGTCCGACTCTGTAAGTGGTCAGACTGTGGTTGACCCCAAAGGTTATCTGACTGACCTGAATTCTATGATCCCAACCCACGGAGGAGATATCAAGTAAGTGCATGGGACCTGTGTTAGTTTGACATGTTTATAAGAGCTGAGAGGTTCTGCACTGCTGTGATTTATATTGTCCATAGTCGTACGTAATGTAGAACCCCTAAGTTATTTCAATTAAAGAGATCCCAGAGTAAGTTCTTGTGCCTGGGAGCAGGAAGTGAACAAGTGATATAAGTTTCAGGTGTTTGTCTTTGTCTTTGTTCTCTTCAGTGATATTAAAAAAGCCCGTCTACTTCTGAAGTCTGTAAGAGAAACAAACCCTCATCACCCTCCAGCCTGGATCGCTTCTGCCCGTCTTGAGGAGGTGACTGGCAAATTACAAGTAGCTCGAAACCTCATCATGAAAGGAACAGAGATGTGTCCCAAGGTAAGTCCTACCCCAGCTTCTTTGCCAAAGTTCTCTGCCTTTCACTCATTACTCTTCGGATTTTGTTAGGATCAAATTGCACATGATCAAAAGCTACCCTGGGAATAGTTTTAACTGAGCATGCACTAGCAAGCTCTGTGTCGATGGACTGATTTAAAGATACAGAAGATGGTGCCTGGCAACTCTACTGCACTACTCTGCATATTTAGGTCAGCTTTACAAACAGGGACACTTTTTCTTTGTAATAGACTTGGGGGAGGGTGACTTTCCTTTAACACTTGTGCAAAGCTTTTGGCACTGTTATCAGTTCACTAATGTTTGAGTATGTGTTTTTGGTGCTTTCACTAAATGTCTTGATGCTTTGCCGTTATAAGTCACTTCTCTACTTGCTCCTCCATCTTTTAGAGTGAAGATGTCTGGCTGGAGGCTGCTCGATTACAGCCCGGGGACACTGCCAAGGCTGTGGTAGCACAAGCTGTGCGTCACCTCCCACAGTCTGTGAGAATCTATATCCGAGCAGCAGAGCTGGAGACCGATCTTCGAGCAAAGAAACGTGTCCTGAGAAAAGGTGAGTATTGTTATCCCAATGGAAAGCATAGAATTTCAAAGGCTTTACATTTATTTACATTTGTTATCTCTCATCTGAGCAGCTCTGGAGCATGTCCCTAACTCTGTCCGTCTGTGGAAAGCTGCCGTGGAGTTGGAGGAGCCAGAGGATGCCCGAATCATGTTGAGCCGTGCCGTTGAGTGTTGCCCAACCAATGTGGAGGTGAGGTGACTTTGTAGGAGGAAGTTATTTCTTTATCTGACTTTTATTTATATAATTATACTGCTGTCTTTTAAATTCTAAAGGTAACTGCTTGAGTTTTTTTTGTCCTGTAGTTATGGCTGGCTTTGGCTAGGTTGGAGACCTATGAAAATGCCCGTAAAGTTCTGAACAAAGCTCGGGAGAACATTCCCACAGACAGACATATTTGGATCACAGCTGCCAAGCTGGAAGAGGCCAATGGGAACACACAGATGGTGGAGAAGATTATAGACAGAGCAATCACATCTCTGAGAGCCAACGGAGTAGAAATCAACCGTGAGCAATGGATACAGGTGAAGCCAGTAATATAATATAATATAATATATATAATGAAAGGCATAAGGCATTGAGATGGAATGTAATGGGGAAGTATCAGATGTATTGGGGAAAAATAGTTTTCTACCTTCATTGCAGTAGGATTTGGAGTGGGAGGTTAAAGCTTCTCTCTCTGCATAAACCTTGACCATTACAAAAGTTTCTGTGTATACAACTTGTGTAGATCCGGACTCAGCCTCCTAATGGCGTCTTTGTGGAATGCCTCAATCCTTTCACACGGATGTGCCAAACATCCAAAATTATCCACTTTTTTTATGAACGAAAGGAGAGCACTCACTTGCAGATTAACTGCTGATAAATATTTATTATTCACACTGTAAAGCAGTGTGAATAATAAATATTTATCAGCAGTAAATCTGCAAGTGAGTGCTCTCCTTTCGTTCATCGAAAAAGTGCATTACAAAAGTTTGTGTCATTGAATAGGTTATAAACCTTGTACAAAGCTTGCAGGTATTTTGGTACACATACAAACTGCATTTTTGTCTAATGGTATCTATTCATGTGTGCAGGATGCTGAGGAGTGTGACAAGGCTGGCAGCGTAGTAACATGTCAGGCAGTCATCAGGGCTGTAATTGGCATCGGAATAGAAGAGGAGGATCGGAAGCACACATGGATGGAGGATGCTGACAGTGTGAGTCTTTTTGCAAGTTTCCTACCCTTTGATATGTAATTTAAAAACGTGCCTTTAGTTTGGTTAAAGGACAAGGAGGTTAAAATGTAGTCTTTTATTTTAACATGATTTTCAAACCGTGTTCTAAGGACTCACTGTTTCCCCTTACTTCACTTCCCTTCTCTCTGAACGCTCCAGTCTTCCAAAGCTCTCCGTAGAAGTACAGTGACGTCACTGCATTGCTAGCATTCCACAACCCCATTGCCTCGGGCAGTATCTCCGTTGTCTCTCATTATGGCGCATGCTCCTTCTGATCCTTCATGCTCCTTCTGTAGAAGAGACTTTAGCGCATGCGCAAAAGGGTCTGTAGTTCAGACAGCTAGAGTCATGATATATGGGTAGCTGAATGCCTTTACAGCAATAATAACCTAGCAATTCACTACATGATCAGGGGGTCTTACATTCCAGCAAACAATGCCGGGTAAGCTTTCGTTCTCCTTTAATGAACAGTACTAACAATTATGCCTTTCTGCCTGTTATCTTGCAGTGTGTCTCTCACAGTGCCTTGGAGTGTGCCAGGGCTATCTATGCCCACTCCCTTCAAGTTTTCCCCAGCAAGAAGAGTGTGTGGCTGAGGGCTGCTTATTTTGAGAAGAACCATGGTACAAGGTAGGTGATAGTCACAAGATGAGGCTGCTTACTCTCAGTTCTGTTTGTGCCACAGTATGCTCTAGCATAGTTCTACAATTACGCCTGATTATTGAAACAGAGAATATGATAATGGGTATGAGAAGTGTAGTGCACCTGGAATTTTGTTGTGGGAATTACATTGCCTACAAATCTGTGCTACTATCTATAAATTATTAGCTAATTGTGTCTCCCCTCTCAGGGAGTCTCTGGAAGCACTCTTGCAGCGTGCAGTTGCCCACTGTCCTAAAGCAGAAGTGTTGTGGTTGATGGGAGCCAAGTCCAAGTGGCTCGCAGGCGATGTACCGGCTGCCAGAAGTATCCTTGCCCTGGCTTTCCAGGTAAGTGATGCACTTGCAAAATTCCTTATTTCTTAATGGCTGTTTGGTTCTGGTCTTAGTATGTCCTCTGGCAGAAACTATATTTATGTTTTATACCATCCGTCTCAGGCCAATCCCAACAGTGAAGAGATCTGGTTAGCCGCCGTGAAATTGGAGTCTGAAAACAATGAGTATGAGCGAGCTCGTCGACTGTTGGCCAAGGCTCGGAGCAGTGCACCTACTGCCAGGGTATGTGGAAATCCTTTTTTGCCCTTTGCAGCACTTGCTCTGTCTCAGAAAGAGTTCACTTCTTTATTTAAATGCTGCAATTCCCTTTGCTATTTCAAATCCTGTTGATTGGCTCAGTGCATGCCCTTCTTATCCTCTTCTTTGCCTTGCAGGTGTTCATGAAATCTGTAAAGCTGGAATGGGTTTTGGGGAACATTGAAGCAGCTCAGGATCTCTGTGAGGAAGCCCTACGTCACTATGAGGAGTTCCCCAAACTGTGGATGATGAAGGGACAGATTGAAGAGCAAATGGAACAGACTGAAAAGGCCAGAGATGCTTATAACCAAGGGGTAAGTCCTTTACCAACCATAGAAACATGTCTCCTACCTGTAGGATATCTATTGGATAGGATTTCTGCTGAGCATGATGTGCTGTAAGTCGCTTCCCCCCACTATAATATTAAAATGGTTGAGAGGTCTGTATCCCCAAAGAAACAATAGTGTTTGAATTGCAGTTTGTATCTGTTCTATTGAGGTTTAGCATTTTCTGCTTGTTTAGTGTAAAGCAGAATTTCATGTATAAACTTAAAACAAAGCGCATGGAGTTGTTCTGGCAGAAAGTTGAAAGCAAAGGAACCCTTCATGTGTAAAACCCTTGGATTTCACTTAGGATCCACCAGCTAACTTTGTTTTTGGCACAGTTGAAGAAGTGTCCCCATTCTACGCCTTTGTGGTTACTCCTGTCTCATCTGGAGGAGAAGGTTGGCCAGCTGACACGAGCCAGGGCTATCCTGGAGAAGTCTCGTCTGAAAAACCCAAAGACTCCAGAGCTGTGGTAAGTGGTGGTCTCCCTTGTCTGTAGATTATACATTGTCCTAAAGGGTTATGTAATCTGTAAATCCCAGCTGTAGAGAAAATGAATTCTAACAAAGATATAATTTGCTCCTGCTAATGATTAGTCATTCGTCTCCAGGCTTGAATCTGTGCGTCTGGAGTTCCGAGCTGGTCTAAAGAACATTGCCAATACCCTGATGGCTAAAGCTCTGCAAGAATGTCCCAACTCAGGTACTGGCCAATCAGCACATTCTTTTATTCTTATTCTGTTTATTTTATTGCTAAACTGAGATAATAGTAGCACATATCCAATACATTTATTTAGTGTAGAACATGTCCTAAATCACCTCAACAGCAATTCAGGGCACATAAATCCTTTATTGGTTCAGTCCAGACAAAATTGTGGAATAAACTTTAAACTTCACTGTTCCGTTTCTTTCCTTTCTTATACCTTATCTTGTATATAACCCTTAATAACCCTTTCCTTTCTTCCACACAGGAATTCTTTGGGCAGAAGCAGTTTTCCTTGAAGCCAGGCCCCAGCGCAAGACAAAGAGTGTTGATGCTCTGAAGAAGTGTGAGCATGATCCACATGTGCTGCTGGCAGTTGCTAAGTAAGTTCAGTAAATAAAAATCACAAATTTACTTACGACACTTCAAGTGGACATTTGTTTTTGCTTTTGTGTTTTTCTTTATCATCACACTGACCTTCTTTTTCCGAATCTCAATCATAGGCTCTTCTGGAGTGAACGCAAAATTACAAAAGCTCGGGAATGGTTTCACCGAACTGTGAAAATTGACTCGGACCTAGGGGACGCCTGGGCAACCTTCTATAAGTTTGAACTGCAGCACGGTACAGAGGTAAGATGTGTTTCATGGTGCGATATTCTGAGCGCACTAATACTTTAGATCCTCAATAATCTTTCTTTCCAGGCTGTAATCTAATGAGAGATTTTTATTTCTTTTAGGAGCAGCAAGAGGAGATCAGAAAGCGTTGTGAAAACGCAGAACCACGCCATGGGGAGCTTTGGTGTGCAGGGTCCAAAGATATAAAGAACTGGCAGCAGAAGATAGGGGAGATCCTTGTCCTGGTGGCAGCTCAAATCAAGAACACGTTCTGATGACCCCATTTTGCAGTGCATGGCCAATCCTATACATACACACATATACATGCATTTGGATTCCCTGTTCACTGGATTTTGTCTCTGTCATGCCATGCAGAAGTGAGGAAAGGAGAATTATTCTGTAAATGTTGTCTTGGAGCAGTTCCTAATTTGGGATTTTCTGTGAAAGTTCCACAGCATTGCTTCCCTTTCCATTTCAATAACAAAAGACTCTCCTAGTACTTGGTGTCAGGAGACCATTTCTAGTTTAGAAAACCACATCGGCTTCAGATGAAACCTTTCTGCTTTGTGAAGAAGGCTTTATTTTTTTTTTTTGAGTGTTTTGTTGTCCATTATTGCTGTGTACTATGGATTGTTGCTGATATACAAGAACTTCATAGGCTTCCTGAGTTCTTAATGACACATTATTCCTGTGAAAATTTGGTGCTGCCTCTAGTATCTGGACATTAATCTGTAATGAAACACAAGTCAATATCTCTTATTGGGATCTTGGCATCTGATTTTGACTTGGGACTCTGGATTTTACATCTTTACTACAGGGACTAAAATCTTAGTGGCTGGTTGTTTTAATCTTCTCACGATACAAGCCTTGTTTGTGTGGAAGGTAAGCTTGTATTAGTTGTTTTATTGTCCGGAAGGTAAAAGACCACTTCACCCACTTTCAGCTACACTTGCTAGTAGATGCTGTTAGTTGGCTTCTGCAGGGAAAACAGAGCTCTGTCTGTGTTGTGGCTCATGAAATGTGATTTTTAACAAAAAAATACAGGCAAGCTTTGTTTGTGTTTGCATCTTAGCACCACATAATAAAGTCTGTGACCTTTACTGACTGTCTATTCTTGCTGCACAAGGTCTGGCATATAAAAGTGGTGGGCATACAACTGCTTCTTAATCCTCTGCTAACTTTACTACAGTGTTCCCAAGTTAAGACCTAAGTCAGTATGTAGTGATCAGCTGGATATTTGTGTAGTCAAGCCTTGCAAGCATGTGCATTGTCTGAATTCTGAATGTAGGGATCTCTCACTGGGAGTGTGAAGCTAAAGGTGGCCATACACGGGCCGATAAAAGCTGCCGACAGACCGAGTCTGCAGCTTATTGGCCCATGTATGGGGCCCCCCGAAGGGCTTCCCCGATCGAGATGGGCAGATCTCGATCGAATGGGACTAAAAATCTGTTCGTGGCCGCATCTGTTTGTTGATGCGGTCCTGCGATCCGACCGTCCGTTACAATTTGTTAGGATCCAATCGTTGGGCCCTAGGGCCCACGATCGGATCAGCCCGATATTGCCCACCTCAAGGTGAGCATATCGGGGAAAAGATCTGCTCGTTTGGCGACTTCGCCAAATGAACGGATCTCTCTGTGTATGGCCACCTTAAGGCTTACATCCAGCTGGTCTGTGCTGCATTGTCTAAGACCTAACACAAGGTGGTGCAATCTCCCCAAACCTCTGCCAATTTTGTGTGTCTAACATGCCAGCATACTGCTATTACCCAGCGAGTGGAGCCTTTTTTATTCTGAAATGCTTGGGGTGGCTGGTTGAGATGCTAATACATTTATATTCATGTCCTAAACTGATTGCTATATAAGGACTGATGTGCCCAACACTGTCATGCAACACTGTACCCTTAATTAGTTTGTGAAACACTGAGCCAACTAGTATGTAGTATGGGAGTGTATTACGTGATGTTGTCTCTCCATCTTTGTCAGCCATATTGGTGAGTCATTCAGACAAAATTGCTATCTGCCCAGAACCCAGACAAGTTCCAAGTTCATATTGTATCCCATTGTGTAACATAATTTATATAAATAACACGGATAACAAATTATTATAGGTGTGTGATTTCACTGCCTTGGGCTGGAATTACTGATCCCAGTAGCTGAAGCATTAATACACATAGGTGCTGGTCCCAGGAAGCTGAGCAATAGGAGTGTGAGAATTGGAGCAGCTATTGGCTTTTGTTTCTCTCATAATTGCCTGTTTATTCAGTGGGAGGATATGAGTTTAGGTGCAGCCACCCCACCTGTGCCGTCCTAATTGCTGTTGTTCCCTGAAGAGAACTGATCTGCCAAAAGCTATAAAGTAGCACCCAATCACCATGTAGCGAGGCCCAATATCTGCACGTACCCTATTGGCTGTTGGTGATCCAATGTGGAAGAAATGAGAAGGGAGGGGAGGCAACATTTAGAGAGGGAAGTAAGGAGGAAATGGAGAAAAAGACAGGATGGGAGAAATGTGAGAAAAACAAGCGGAAAAAAGACACCAGAAACAGTCTGTTGCTTGTGATATTCCCCTGCTGCAACCTGTGTCTGGGGATAAGGAGCCAGGTATTATTTGATGGGGCAGGTTTATACAAGAGCCAGGGAGAGAGCGATCTAGAGAAAATCAGCTGTGACTGTGCACCTTAAAAGTAGAGAGCAGGAAAGGGTTAATTCCAAGGTAGGCGAAGGAACAGCATGGGAGGGATATTAAAGGAAACCTAGTTAATTGTTGCCTGAATGCTGTGCAGTAAAGGGGTATAATGAGGACTATTGGGGCATAGTGTCCACAATGCAAAGGTTGCTTTTAGTGAACTTCCAGCCCAGGTAAAACTAATGGGAGCAGAATGCATTGTGGGGGAATTACAAGAGCACTAGTATGGATAGAGGCATCATAACAGGGGCATGTCTCCTATACTCACCTCCTGGCACCAACTATGTCTTTCCCTAATATTTTGACCTTTTTATCTACTGCATCATAAAGTTGTACAATCGGACCGATCCAGCCACATTAGCAGTTTTGCCCTGGGTTAATATTTGACAGCTGATAATAATAGAAAATAGCAGGGACCCAAATTTGACTTTGTGCAACTTTGCCAACATTGTATCAATAAGCTTTTATGGTATTGCAGAGAAATATTCACTGGCTGGTGTAAATCGGATGCAAGGCGTATGGGTGACAAACCGGGAATAACATGGAAACGCTGTGGGCAGTCTCTGAGAAGTCATTTTTGCACTTGCAGTTGATGCAGATTAATTAGCATGCAGGCATAGAGTGTCAGTAGAACAGTAGACTAAGCAGAGGTGGGAAATGATTGGTTTATATATAACATTGTACCTCATTCTAAATAGATATCACTATTCATCAACTGTGATAAGTGCAGCAGAGATAAGGTTTCATATCTTTCCTATATGACCGCTTTAACCAAACTAAAAATGAGAGCTCTCTGTGTACTGCTACACCTTGTCCTTGTAGATAATAAACTTGGCTGTAGCAAGAAATGTCAGTCAGCAGCATCAAGGGCAAATAAGGTCTTGAGCTGTATTAAAAGGGGCATAGAGTCAAGGGAGGAGGGGGTCATTCTTCCACTGTATAAAGCACTTGTAAGGCCCCATCTAGAATATGCCGTACAGTTTTGGTCTCCATCTCTCAAACAGGACATTATTGTATTAGAGAGGGTACAGAGAAGGGCAACTAAGCTGGTAAAAGGTAGGGAAAATCTTAGCTATGAGGAAAGACTGGCCAAATTGGGGATGTTCACGCTGGAGAAGAGGCACTTCAGGGGTGATATGATAACTATGTATAAATATATAAGGGGATCATATAATAATCTCTCTAATGCTTTATTTACCAGTAGGTCTTTCCAGCTGACACAAGGTCACCCATTCTAAATAGAAGAAAAGAGGTTCCACCTAAATATACGGAAGGGTTTTTTTACAGTGAGAGCTGTGAAGATGTGGATTTCTCTCCCTGAATCAGTGGTACAGGCTGATACATTAGATAGCTTTAAGAAGAGGTTGGATGGTGTTTAGCAAGTGAGGGAATACAGAGTTATGGAAGATAGCTCATAGTACAAGTTGATCCAGGGACTGGTCCAATTGCCATTTTGGAGTCCGGAAGGAATTTATTCCCCCTCTGAGGCAAATTGGAGAGGCTTCAAATTGGGTTTTTTGCCTTCCTCTGGATCAACTGGCAAATAGGCAGGTTAAAATTTAGATAAAAGTTTGAACTTGATGGACATGTGTCTTTTACTTACTATGGTACTATGTAATTAAGTTACTATGTAAACCCCATAGAACATAGGCCTAGGACAGCTATGGTTTGTAGTTAAAATAAATAAATTGCCTTTAAATAAATTGAAGCAACTGTTGAGTTTTTGAAAGTCGGCTAATTGCATTTGTCTACTCAGCAATCAAAATAACAGTTAACAGATTTATAGCAAAACCAATGAGTAGTTTTTAACGCTGTGTAATCCCAATACCCATTCACAGATATTTCCATCTATCACATTAGGATTAAACAGAATATCCCACTGAAAGATATAGTGGAAGCCAGGCATATTAGTATTCTGCTACACTTGTTTCAGTGGCACTAGCAGTTCTCCCTGGGCTTTAAGATTTAAGCTCCATGTTTCTTCTGAGTCTATGGCAATCTGGAAATAGGGCTGATCATCGAAGCACATTTCATCAGATGGATGGACAAGACAAGGGGGCTTCAAAAGTAACCCAGTTATATAACCTCCAAGAAGTGACACACCAAAGGTGACCCCTAGTGCAGCTGCTTGATTCAGTGCTTGATCAGTTGCATTCCAGGCTCCATTACCTTCTGCTGTGTCTGGAATAAGCGACTCTTTCTCTATAGGAATGTCTGAAGTGAACACATGTCCAGCAGTGTCCACTCTTTCAAAAAGAATGGCTAAAATGCTGCCCAGAGTGCCAATGATGGCTGGCAGCCCATGCAAGTTATGGATTCCGCACTGGTCTTGTACTTTGAGTTTTTTTTCTAGAAAGGGAGAGATGTATTGGAAACCAAGAATACAGGACAAAGCTGCAATACATCCCAATCCAGATGCCCCTGCTGGGGTAATCATCATGTCTGCAGAAGCTCCAACAGCCACTCCTCCAGCCAGAATTGAATTCTGTAGGTGCACCAAGCTGATGCGTCCTCTCCTGTCCATCAGGCTAGACAGAGCAAAGGTAGTGAGGGTGCTGAAACTAAGTGCAAGAAATGTGTTCAAAACCGCTCTGTGCTGAGCCTCGGCAGACTTGGCTAAGACAGAGTTGAAGCTTGGCCAAAAGATCCAAAGTATAATTGCCCCCAACAGTGAAAGGAGGTCCGTGGTAGGGGTTGTAATGTTTTTCAAGTGACCTGCTCGTAGCCTGGGGCGGTAGAGCATCCGAGAAACACCCAGGCCAAAATAGCAAGAGAAAACATGGATAGCAACTGTACCTCCAACATCAATTATACGGAAATAGTAATTAATAAGCCAATCGTTCAACACAAATAGTGGAATCTCTAGCATGGATAGCAACAGCAGCTGGACAGGGCTGGATCTTCCCAGAATGGCCCCAGCAGAAATAAGGGCAGTGACAGCAGCAAATTCAGCGTGCATCACATTCTCCAGGCCAAAGTGGATCTTCCCGTCTCTGTAATGGTAGAAAAAGCCTTGAACAAGCACAGCCCACTGTATGGAGAAATTGGCTATCAATAAGTTGAAGGCCATGGCCCCAAAGCCATAAAGCTTGAGAAATGAAAGCAGAAGTCCAAGTCCAACAAACAGCATGAGCTGAACATCTTTAAAGAGCAGAAAATAAGTGTCCAGGTGGTTATTTTTTGCCACTGTGATGTTGGAAAGGGATGCGGCACTTGAAGGTTCATCGTAGCTCAGAAACACGGCAAAGATGGCTATCAGTATCCCTTGGAGCAGTAGCAGAAGAACAGGCAGCTGGCAGCGGACGCTTGGGTTGAAAACTATAGACATGTTAACAGGACACAGAGAAATATGATTCAGGTCTGTTCTTAGGCTTAGCGTTTATTCTTTCAGCATAACACTGAGATGTTGCCTGGTTCTGATTGGCTGATCCTCAGATGCAGTAAAGAGGCTGTTCCTGCTGTGCACTGAACTTTGTGCTCCAACAGTATAGTATCGATTAAATATTACCTTTTATTAGCATGTTACAGGTAACGTTTACATCTTACCTGGACCATTGAATGCTTATCTGAGCGAGAAAGCCCTGGGGGCATTCAGTCATTGTGGCAAATGACCTATACCACAGAACTCTTTCCAGAGCAGTCTTTTTATGTGTGCAAAATGCAATATTTTAATAAACTCTCAGGAGCAGTCTCATTGTGTGCAAGAAGCAATACTAAAACCATTGTATGGAACCGTATGGAAGTCTTTTGCATGCATGTATGCATATCATTGCATTAGCGGTCTGTTCATGAGTATTTGCCTGTGATGCTATGTGTTAGATTGTTTCCAGATGGTCAGTAAATGGATGCTGGCATGATGAGCTTATGGTGCCTATGCCAAAAGGGGAAAAGTTGTGCAAACATGACTTAGTTCTGTTGCACATAGTCACTGCACTCTTCACTGGCCAAAGGAGTCATGGTAGAGTATGTAACAAAGTAATGCTCATTTTGGGACCATCTGTAGACTCGTTCCAACAATTTTCATACTATGGCGATTAGTCATTTAGTCAATCAGACAGGTTAGAAAATTTCTGTCAGCGAACGATAATAATTTGCAAATCCATTGGTGACCGTCGCTAATTTTTCCAGGACATAACCCAGAAATAATGGCCAGAACATTGACTGATTTTGTTATTTTTACTACTTTATTCTTACAATTTAAATCCGAATGGTTTGTTTTAGATCGTTGCATTGGAACAAACAATTGATATCCGTTGTTCGGCGTAGAAGGACTAATAGCTGTGTGTCTATGGCCATCTTAATTCCGAATGGACATCACATCCAAGCTAAAGAAATGTGCTGTACTCCATCATAAGCCATTGTAAATAGGTATGTGCTTACTTCCTGATAAGTCTGGAACCAGTTAACCTATGTAACATACATGTATAGCAGGTTCCCCCTACCTTTTTTTTTTATACGTGAGCTACATTCAAATATTTAAAAAAGTTGGGGAGCAACACAAATAAAGTTCCTGGGGGTGCCCAAATAAAGGCTGTGATTGGCTACTTGGTAGCTCTTATGTGGACTGACCGCAAACAGGAGGCTGTGTTTGGCAGTATAAATGGTTTTTATGCAACCAAAGCCAAGAATCCATAAATAAGTATCTGCTTTGAGGCCACTAGGAGCAACATCCACGGGTTGGTGAGCAACATGTTGCTCGCGAGCCACTTGTTGGTGATCACTGATCTATAGGTATCTTGAAAGGATCCTTACTTCATAGGTAGGGTTAGGGTTGCCACCTTTTTGTAATTTAGTTACCGGCTGGTGGGGGGGGGGGCGGGAAGAAAAAGCGGCGGCCATGATGTCAGAAGGGGCGTAAAAAGAGGCTGGCCGCGGTGCGGAGCTGTGTGACGTCGAAAAGGGGGCGGGCTGCGGCACAGACCTGTGAAGACAGAAAGCTAAGTTTTACAGGGGATTGGGGACTGGCCGAGAGGGTCTTTTTAAGGGTATTACAAATTTACTGGCAGCTACATTGCCGGTAAATTTGTAATACCGGCCCGGCCTTGGCTGGTGTTTTACCGGCTAGGCCGGTAAAATACCGGCCGGGTGGCAACCCTAGGTAGGGTGAATAGAATTACTACTACCAATGACACCCAAGGCAGCTGCCAGCCAGTGTTCAAGCACTCTGGTGTTAATGGCTCTGTGCACTCTGTCTGTTTTCTCACAAAAGATGCTCATTGTCACTCAAATGCACATGAACATGATAAAGGCAGAGCTCATTCTGTTGCTGGGTAGACTCACTCGCTGGTCATTGTCCAGCTGTGCTTTGTTTTTCAAACTGCTTCCTCCTTTTCTGTAACGTACCAGTACCTGGAGTCGTTGCATTGCAGGGGTTACACAGCTCACCCAGTGTTCCAGTCTGTTGCTCATGCTTTGCAAGAGACAAGCTGAGTTTTCAGTTGTAGCAACCATACTGGCAACAGAGATGTATTCACAGGCAAAACAGAGACTTCAGATGTTTCTTTTTTGTCTTCTTCCTCTTCATCAATTAACAGAAAGGTTCACTTGGACAAAGGAGCTGCATTTAACAGTTGTGTTTCTTCTTTGAAACCACATCAGTTCCTTTGTTGGTAACAATACATTTGTAGCCTTACTGAGCATTTTCTATTAGATGGGGTCAGTGACCCCCATTTGAAAGCTGGAAAGAGCCAGACGAAAAAGGCTAATAATAAAATTAAAACAACTATGAAAAAGAAATAATGAAAACCAGTTGAAACGTTGCTTATAATTGGCCACTCTATAACATACTGAAAGTTAACTTAAAGGTGAACCACCCCTTTAATAAGGCATAATGAACATGCACTGCTATATTCCTTAGTGCTTCTGAAGGTCAGCAGTGGACTGCCGGCAGCTTGGAGTCACAAAAACTTAAAAACTCTGGTTGCCCTGCACCTCCCCACTGTGTCATATTGCTGAGGCCACTGTACTATAAAATGCTGCATGCTACAGAAAATTTATAAAATTGTGGTTAAAATAAGTGCTGCATGGCATAACATCGCTCCACTTTTTTGGGACACTTTTGAATTTAGAAGAAGAGCCTGAGCGAAAAAATAAGTTTGGAAACCTCTGCCTTAATAATTGATTATATTTTTGACAGATGCTAGGAATTATAATCCAGCAGCATCCTGGGACCCAAATTAAATAATTGTTGACTGGATCCAGGGCAATGTACCTTCTAATTCCTTTTCGGATGTGTGCACAAAAAAATTAGTTTTATACTTGTGTGTGCAGTTTTTATAAACTGTGTGCTCAGGTTCTTTGTGTGCACCACAATTTGTTGTGTACACTGCCCTCAGAACTTAGGGCAGAGATCCCCAACCAGTAAATTGTGAGCAACATGTTGCTCTCCAACCCCTTGGATGTTGCTCTCAGGGTCCTCAAAGCAGGTGCTTATTTTTGAATTCCAGGCTTGGAAGCAAGTTTTAATTGTATAAAAATGAAGTATACTGCCAAGTAGAGTCTCCTGTAGACTGCTAGTCCACACAGGGGCTACCAAATAGCCAATCACAGCCCTTATTTGGCACCTCAACCCGCTTACTATCTTTTCTTTGCTCCAAAAGGAGAGAAGGGGAAACTGCATTTTCTAATCTCTAAGGCAGTAATTATGCAAGTGTAAGTTCCATGTTGGGGCAAAAATGTATATTAATCCTTCTATATGTAAAAGAATTTAATTTACTGACACATTCTTCTTTTTTTTTTATTACACAATTTATTTCCTTACATTTTCAAATGCCATCTTTTGCTTGAGTTAGATTTACAGACTTTTATGGAGTTGGTGGTGGGGTAAAAATGCACTTGTTTCTACCTGTTTGAGTCTTTATACATGGGAGCAATAAGATGTTGCAAAGCAAACACAAGGCTCACGGGACACATCAGCACAAAGGAATGAGGTCACTTTGGAGAGCCTTGGAGCCAGAGAATGGTGAAAGGGGAGCAAAGGCGGAGATGGTAGTTATTCTTTTCTTCCTTTTTTGTGTGTCCGGAAAAAGCTGCACTTTTTTTACAAGCAGGAAGTTAAATAAGAAAATACCAGCAAAATATTTTACAGACACCTGGAAAGCAATGGGGCTGTATCTGAAGACCTCATCTCTCCTGAGACCACCATTAACACAAAAACACTGAACTGCCCTTACATAGAGCATATAGTATTAACCCACTCCGTGCAGAATGGGAAAACATATGTTGCCCTGTTCTGGATGATCTAACTTGACCTCAAAATCTTCTAATTCTTTTGAAATACTCCTGTTTATTTTAATAGATCATTTTGAGTCACATTATACAAACATTAAGCACATTCTCTAATGGATGAACCAAGACTTACCTTCTTCTCCCTGTATCTCAATAAACAGGCCTTTCACTAGGTCCCTCTTATCAACACCCACACCACCCCTTGATGGAATAACATAGTAAGCATTATCTATGCTGCTCTTCTTTAGGTTTAGCCTGTGTATCTCCTAGCATTCCTCTCTCAGGTTCAGACATGGCTCCTGTATCTCTTGGTCCAGCTTAGGCAGGGGCCATTTTATTTCAATGTATCCCCATGTAAGGCTTTAGCAAAACCCTATATCTCCATGTATCCCTGTTGGGCTCAACCCACTATATTGCATTTCAATGAGATTTGGACACAGCTCCTGTCTCCATCTCTTGGGCTAATATATTTCCTCATCAAGCTCTGACTGAGCTCCTCTATCTACATGTTAGGTTTAGGGTGGGCCCATCTCCCTGTCAGGCCCAGACCAGTACTAGTATATAGAGTCCATGGAAGATGCCAAGCTATTTTTGAAAGCTCTAACAGACTAGTGCATTTATTGGGCCTGTGTGTGTACTTTACATGCAGGGCCTAATATGATTTTCAGCCCAGACATGCTCCATGGATCCATGTCAGACTGGGCTCCATCAGATGCTCTGTATCTTCCTCCTGTCATGCGCAGGTTGAGCCTCTACAAGGCTTAGGGCCAAGATCACCCCTCAACACCCAGTTAGACCCATGCTGAATCCCTGTATTGTATCATTACCCTTGTTCTGGCCCGGACTGTGGGTTCTGGCAAATGCTAGAGGAGCTGCTGTAAGACACCATAGAAAGTCACTATTTAGTGGGCTGTTGTGGAGCTGATTGGGCCTCTCTGTATTTCGAATGGCAGGGCCTATTTTGACTCCCAGTCCAGACCTGCCCTTGTTGTATTGTCCTGTCAGAGTGAGCCCCTGTAAACCCCCCACCCCTCCCCCAAGTCAGGCTTTGGCTGGGCTCCTGTATCCCTGGCCCCATGCCATTGGGAAGGCACCCAGCTGCCTGTTGTTGTGCTGAGGGGAAGAGATTAGTACCGGGAATTTCCTGTCCGTTTCCGGTCCCAGTTTCCTGCCTCTTGTAAAGCTGAGAGTTTCCTGTTTGTGCCGATTCCCGTGTTGTACCTGAGGTGCTGGTCACATGATGTCGCTTAACCCCTGTGCGGGAGCCGAGTCCTCTCAGGGAGATAGGAACACATGTTTCTGCTCTACCACCACTCTTTTACTCATCTTTTATCAATTGCACCTTGTATATCGTTCATCTCCCATTAGTACCTCTCAGATAATATAATATTGATATAGGGATGTGGGGCTTCTTGTTCTATAATATTGGTGTATATATATATATATATATAATATATATATATATATATATATATATATATATATATATATATATATATATATATATATATATATATATATGGAGCAGATGCATGCTGGGTAGGGTTGCCATGTTTGCCGGTGACTAAATCCGAACAAAGGGGGCGGGGCAGATAGCATTGGGGGTGGATCAGTGATGTTCGGGTGGGCATGATGACATCAGAGATGATGTCGTTCAGTTATGATGCCGGGTCAGCATTATGGCATCACTTAAATGCAACTGGCTGAATTTCTGTCCAGTTTTCGCAATGTTTTAAATGGGACAGAAAGTTTTGAACGGACAGCCCTTTTACAAACTGAGATGTCCAGTTGAAACCCACACGGCTGAAAACCCTACCTCTATCTTATTCTGCCCAATGAGTAAGACCAATCTTTTAACTACAGGTATGGGACCTATTAGACAGAAATCCGTTATCCAGAAAGCTTTGAAATACAGCAATGCTCATTTAGAAAAACTATTTCTAATTTTCGATTGATTTGCTTATTTCTGTTTCTGAAATAACAAGAAATGAACTGCACCTGATAATAAATAAGCCACGTCAAGGTGAGTATCTTTGTATTCAATTGGTTTTCATGTATTGGCCAGATTATTGTTCGGGTTTCACAAGGCTGAAAAGCGAACAGAAAGTTGAGACCCGAACAGGCCTTAGAAAAACCGAACGGTTCGGGTCAAAACTGAACAGGTGGCAAACCTAATGCTAGGGGTGGATGCATGTTGGGGGTAGATACATATTGGAGGTAGAGATATGTAGGGGGTAGATGTTTTTATATTGAGGGTATGTACGTATGTAGGGGGTTAGGATAGCCACCAGTTCGGTTTTTCTAAGTCCTGTTCAGGTCTCAACTTTCTGTTCGGTTTTTGGCCTTGCGAAATCTGAACAATAATCTGGCCAATAAATAAAACATTTAAATATTAAGAAACTCAACGTAACATGGCAAAAATTAAAAATAGTTTTTCTGAATTAACATTGCTGTATTTTAGAGCTTTCTGGATTGCTGTTTTGTGTATAACAGATCCCATATCAGTAATTAAAGGAATGGGCTTACTCATCAGGCAAAATATAGATCTTATCTATTTAAAACTTTCTGTCTGGTTCACCCGCCGGCAAAGGTGGCAATCCTATAGGGGTAGATATATAGAGGGGGCATGTGGCTGTAGGGGGCAGATGCATGTAATTGGCAGATATATGTAGGGGGTAGATGCATGCTGGGGGTAGATACACATTTAGGGTAGATATATGTAGGGGGCAGATGAGTGTAGGGGGTATATATATATATATATATAGAGGGGACATATGCCTGAAGGGGCAGATATATCTAAGGGGTAGATATAGCTAGGGGCAGGTGCACCCCCACATATATGTACCCCATATGGGCATTTACCCCTAAACTTATCTACCCCCTACATGCATGTAGAGTATAAATATATAGATGTATGCTGGGGTCGATTCATGTAGGGGGCAGATACACTAAGGCATTAAGAGGGTTAAATGAGCCTGTCGATGAGACAGAAAGTGATATATTGGGAACAGGAAAGCTGCTTGGATTCCACAACTTCTAGAACAATACTGTGAATTTAAATTCAAGCCAAAAGTGAATGCTATTAGCCGATTCCCCCCCCAATGTGTCCTGGGGGATGGGGTGCCCTGTGTACAGAGACAGGCGTGTGTGTCAGTGTCTGTCTGTCTGTGTTGCATGGGGGAGCCAGGGAGGGTTGGTTTAATGTTTTGCTGCTCTAAAACTCAATTTTCATCTCTTTTTTGTATTTCACTGTTTGCTTCCAATTAGCGGATCTGGTTCTACTTACAGGATAGAAATCAGAACCAGAGATTTGGGGAAACAGGCAGCAGTGAAGGGGGAGAAATGTATTGGTATAGTGGGGGAGTTGGTATAGTAAAGGGCTGTTGGTATAGGGTTATGTTTGTGTCCCTACTGTTGTATTTGCGCCCAAACTGTTGTACCTGTGTCCCTACTGTAGAATATGTGCCAAAACTGTTGTACCTGTGTCCACACTATTGTACCTGTGTCCCTACAGTAGTATTTGTGCCTACAAAGTTGTACCTGTGTCCATACTGTTGTACCTGTGCCCCACTGTAGTAATTGTGCCTAAAAGATTGTACCTGTGTCCCTACTATTGTATTTGTGCCCAAACTATTGTACCTGTGTCCCCAGTGTTGTATTTGTGCCTACAAAGTTGTACCTGTGTCCATACTGTTGTACCTGTGCCCCACTGTAGTAATTGTGCCTAAAAGATTGTACCTGTGTCCCTACTATTGTATTTGTGCCCAAACTATTGTACCTGTGTCCCCAGTGTTGTATTTGTGCCTAAAAAGTTGTACCTGTGTCTCTACTGTTGTACTTGTGCCTAAACCGTTGTACCTGTGTCCCTACTGTAGTATATGTGCCTACAAATTTATACCTGTGTCCCCACTGTTGTACAGTACGTGTGCCCAAACTGTTGTACTCTGTTCCTACTTTAGTATCTATGCCTAAAAAGTTGTACCTGTGTCCCTACTGTTGTATTTGTGCCAAAACTGTTGTACCTGTGTCCATACTGTAGTATTTGTGTCCCTACTGTTTGTGCCCAAAATATTTTACCTGTGTGCCTATTGTTGTAGTCATGCCCAAACTGTTGTACCTGTAAGATTGTACCTGTGTCCCCACTGTTGTATGTGTGCCCAAACTGTTGTACCTGTGTCCCTACTATAGTATTTGCGTCTCTACTGTTTGTGCCCAAAATAGTTTACCTGTGCGACTATTGTTGTAGTTATGCCCAAACTGTTGCACCCAGGGCCGCCATCAGAAATCGTAGGGCCCCATATGAAAAGAATTCCTGGGTACCCTGGGCTGCGCCCACCACAAGCCCCACCTACAGGTCCGCCGTCCCCACCCCACAGGTCCACCCCCCACCACACAAAAAAAAAAAAACATTGGAAGCTATGGTTCCCACATGTTAGTAAAAAAATATTGATGGTGAGGGCCCCCCCCATTGAAAAAAACAGGTCAGGGCCCCCCCAGATGTTTAAAAAAAATTTGGTGCACAGGGCCCCACCACACAACAGGGACCACAAAGGGTTACCTTTAGAGGGGCCCTGCCATGTTGCACTTACTTCATTAGTGTGGCCCACCTGCTGTCAGTGAGCTGCCAACTACAGAAGGGAGGAGGGGAGCACAGGTGGCAGCATCTTCTTCCAGTGACAGCATTTTCTTCCCTTATTGGTCATAGAATTTCAAGTCCTGGTAAAGCGGCATGGTGATTGGATGAGCTGGAGGAGAAGTTCAAACCTCAGCTATCCAATCCCTGAGCAGCTCAACTGGGACTTAAACTCAGTGACCAATAAGGAGAAGTAATGGACAGAAGAAACCTTCCCTTGTGCTCCCGCCCTGCCTTCCAGCAGTCAGCAGCTCTCTGAAATTAGGGGCGTCCGGCTTATCAAGAAAGTGTGGCGTGGCCGGGCCCCCCTTACCCTTGGGGCCCCCTACAACTCTCCCCCCTGCCCCCCCCTGATGGTTGCCCTGGTTGCACCTGTAAGATTGTACCTATGTTCCTACTGTTGTATTTGTGCCAAAACGTTTGTACCCATGTCCACACTATTGTACCTGTGTCCCTACAGGAGTATTTGTGCCAAAACTGTTGTACCTGTGTCCATACTGTTGTACCTGTGCCCCCACTGTAGTAATTGTGCCTATAAGATTGTACCTGTGTCCCTTCTGCTGTATCTGTGCCCAAACTGTTGTACCTGTATCCCTACTGTAGTATCTGTGCCAAAAAGTTGTGCATGTGTCCCCACTGTTGTATGTGCGCCCAAACTGCTGTATCTGTGTCCCTACTTTAGTATTTGTGCCTAAAAAGTGTACCTGTGTCCCTACTGTTGTTTTTGGGCCCAAACTGTTGTACCTGTCTCCCTACTGTAGTATTTGTGTCCCTAATGTTTGTGCCTAAAATATTTTACCTGTGAGCCTATTGTTGTAGTCATGCCCAAACTGTTGTAACTGTAAGATTGTACCCGTGTCCCTACTGTTGTATTTGTTCCCACACTTTTGTGCTGGTGTCATGGAATGGGAAAAGACTGATCAGTATGTGTTAGACGATTGTGAGGGAACGGGATTGGTTTAAAGCAGGGGTGTCCAAACTGCGGCCCGAGGGCCACATGCGGCCCAGGATGCATATGAATGCGGCCCAGTTTGAAACGCTTGGTTCCCGAGGAAATAGGAGGAGGGGGGGTTCTGCCCATTGCCCAGTTAGTAATAATAATATAATAATAAGTCTATTTAATATCCAGGTGTCCCATATTCCAGTGTATAGCTCCATCTGGTTATCCAACTGGCATTTTAGTTCTTTTCTGTATATTTCCTTTACTTTTACAAATCAAACGTGTTTTTGTGTATGTCATGTGTGGCCCCAGACAATTTAATCTTTTTCCAATGTGGCCCGGCGAGCCAAAAGTTTGGGCACCCCTGGTTTAAAGAGTAAAGATGACTGCTAAACAGTGAATGAGTAAACACCTTAGTAGAGCAGTGAGTGTTGTTCACGGTGTATGAATAAATATTACATTGCTGAGGAACAAGGTGGGTGCTCAGGGCCTTGTGTGTGTGGTGCAGTCGTCATACAGAGTTTTCTTGGTAACTGCACTGTTGAACTGTTGTACCAAACATTGGTGTTAACATGCACAAGTGCAGCTGCCAGTAGCAACCAGTCAGACGTTGGCTTTCATATTCTCAATCGCTGCTTGGTTTTTGAGGTGCCACCTCTCCAGTATTTCCCTAGTGGGTCAACTTGGGTGAACTTGCTTGAAAATCTGTATCTCACCAGAGGGGACCCCCTGGTGTGTGATCTTTAGGTTTTATTCATCAAAACCCTCCATCCTTATCATAAGATATATATCCCCTACAACAAGAGAGCTGGGGATAGAGTCCTGCAGCGGGACGGGTACCCGCGGGTTACACAAAAAAACCTGTGGTACCCTGCGGGTTGTGGGTAGAAGTTCCGGGTGCGGGTACAGACACGGGTCAGTGGTTCTGCGGGTTTGTGGGTCGCGGGTCGGTACAGAATGCCACTGATCTCCATGATTTGCCCCAGCATGAGATCCATAGTACAATAATGCCCCTGATCTCCCTGATTTGCCCCAGCGTGAAATCTGTGTAATAAAAATGGACACTTTGCAAGAAAGTCAGATTTTTTTATGGAAAAATACAAAAACAAATATAAAACACAATGAACATGTGACTCCAGGTCATTACACTACAAAGTGGGGGCCCTGCCACTCTGCCAGGGGTGAATGGGGGAGGGGCACACATTCAGGATTATAAAGGTTCATATGGGCAGGTGAAGGTAGATTCCATAATCACTTACCTGCCGTACCTGACTACTGGCACGGTTGAGGGAATATTTTAGGTTTAATCTTTGACCAATGCTGTGTGTTATCTGGCAAACCAAGGAGTAGCACGATCAAAGAGATTTGCAGGTAAGAGGTTAAAATGAACCCTTGTGTGCACTGAGCATAATGTAGATTTAAATGTTATGGTGGGAGCTGCCATACTACGGTTATCATTTAAGGTATTGAACCCTGGAGTTCATGTTCTGCAGGAAGCTGAATGCCAAGGGGCAGTGTGGACACCCCACTGCTTATGTTTAAGCAAAAGGAATGTTCTGTACACACAATAAACAATTTAAGGATTTATCAGTGACCACCCTCTGGCTCAGCCTAATATTTCCTGCTGCAAACAACTTGAGTCCTGCTGAGAGAGTAGGAGCTGTTGGTTGTACTAGGGGCTATGTTGGGTTAAATGTACAATGGCCAGTTATTGATTTGGCATTTGCAGCTGATAGACAACATGAATGAGTTGTTTGCAGCAAGATCAGGATCCATGAGGATGTGGGAAA
Source organism: Xenopus laevis (assembly GCF_017654675.1). Lineage (NCBI taxonomy): Eukaryota > Metazoa > Chordata > Amphibia > Anura > Pipidae > Xenopus > Xenopus laevis. The sequence goes on along the minus strand of NC_054388.1, from coordinate 17,277,967 downwards.
AGGAGAAATAATATGTTTTGGGGCCAGAGATTTATTAAACATTTGAGGTTATAGTCACGCAGCTTCATGTAGAGCAATAATAATGGAGTGAAAGGTCCTATAATGAGTATATGTTCCCATTAATATGTGTTGCTATGTGGAACTGGTGCTGCTGGGATGGGATTTCAAATGCCCCCACAGTTTCTCTTTACAAAGTGAAAATTGGATACATTGCTGTGCCCAGGTCTGCAGCTGCCCCACTATTGCGCCAGGCACTGACCCCTGGTCCCTGAGGAGTCCCATGCTAGCCAGTAATACAGGGGGTATAGTACATGGCAGTGCTGGCATCAGAGAGAGCAGAAATAAGACTGTTCTCTTCACAGGGTATAGTCCTGGGCCCCCCCAGCTTAGACATGGGAAAGGAGTATCCTGGCCCCTGAGTTCTGCTCATATTCAGATACTGGTCAAACTCGTTTAGGTCAAAGTCACCCCACAGCTCAGCATGATTTAGGTGGTCCATGGCATCTAGAGCTGGGGCCTCAGGCGGAGGGGAGAGCTGGCCCAGTGGGGTGCGTGCCGATGACCCTCCATGAGGTTTGTAGTAAAATGCAGAGGGCGTGGGAGTCCTGAGGAAGCTTCCCATGTGTGATGGTGAAGTGGAATAGGGCAAAGAGATCTCCCTCAGGGTCTTCTCCTGGCTAAAATCCATCTCATGCTGGTAAGTTCTAAAGAGTCCAGGGTCTGGGTCTTCCCGCATATGAGGAGGGAAAAAAGCTGGCTCACTGGGTTCCAACACATCTAGAGGCGACATCTCAGGGGTAGGCAACCCATAGCTCTCTAGTTCACCGGAGCCCCCCAGGGGGTGCAGTTCCCGGAAGTGTGAAAGGTTGACCATCGGCTGACCTCCGGTGTAGCCTTCATTTCTCAGGTGATGGGAAGGGTCCATGCGCTTGAGCTTCTTGGCCTGCTTCTTCCTTCGGGGACGGTACTTGTAGTTGGGGTGATCCTGAAGGTGCTGGACCCTTAGCCTCTCAGCCTCCTCCACAAATGGGCGCTTCTCTGCACTGGTCAGGTTCTTCCAGGACTGGCCTAGAGGAGGGACAAAGGAACAGATCACTTAACAGGGAACAAATTTGCTACAAGAGAATGATGGAGACTAGTGAACAGACTGTCTCTACTAGATGGTATGGGTTAGTGATGGGTGAATTTAATCGCCAGGCTTAAATTTGCGGTGAATGTTTTTGCGAAACCTCACCATGGGAAAATTCGCTGCAACAAAAAAATTCACGCTCGTCAAAATTGTCGCACATCAAAATTATTCGGATGACCATTGACTTTAATGCATTTGGACGAAAGAGTCGCGCATGTAAAAATTGACGCTCGTCAAAATTGACGTGCGTCAAAATAATTGACTTCACTGTGTTTTGCAAATTGTGGGGAGATCACTAACAACAAAACTGAGGTTATTTGCCCTCAACATTTATACCAAATTTGTGCTAGCATAGTAAGTGGGGTACAAGCACTAATCCCTGACACATAAGAATAAACCCCTCACAGGTACTTAGATATTATACCCAGGTCAGACAGATTTGCATGTACCCCAATGTGCCCAGTTTATACACACTCCCAATTCAACAGTTTGCATATCACAAGTACCATCATTGCTAGTCTGATTTAACTTATTCCCACACTACCAGTACTCTGTCTATTCTCCTCCTCACTATGCCAGTTATTGGTACCACATGCCAATCTTTATACCCCTGTCCACCACACTTTTCTGTAAAACCCCCACTTCATGCCTTTTTGTGTTCTTCTTTCAGCTGTGCCAGTCTGTGATACGGTCGCTCCATGCCATTTTCTATTCCTCTCCCAACTAAGCCAATCTGACACCCCTACCCCCCAGCTCCTTAATGTCCTTCCCCCATGTCAGTTTAACCCAGATCAAAACCAGTATCTTTTCCCTTCCCACCATGCCAGTCTGTGATCTCAACCATGCCAAACTGGGATTCCCACACATCATACTAGACTATTATCCCTGCCAACTATACCAGTCTGTATTACCTTCAGTTCTGTCGTTCCTACTGAACATACTAGTCTAAAATATATCCACCCATGCCAGCCTCTTGTACCCATGCTCGCCATGCTACAACACTGATCTCTATTCCTTGTCTACTTGGCCCTTCCAACATCCCTGCTTTCCATGCCAGTCTCTATTGCCCTCCCCACCATACCAGTCAATGATACCCCCAAGCAAATGCCAGTCTCAATGGCCTCTACCCACCTACTGCCCTGTTATGGCACCATACCACTCTGTTATTCCCACACCTCATGCCAGTTTCTTTTCTTTCCCCACCATGTCACTTTGTGATACCCACACCCCATTTATTGCTCATGCCACTCACCCAGCATCTTGCTCAGTACAGCATTGTGCAGGTCAGGGTTCTGCTGTGCCAGTCTCTTCCTCTCATCCTTGGCCCAGACCATGAATGCGTTCATAGGCCGCCTGATCCGCGGGTCCCCAGGCTTCTCCTCGCAGGCGCTGTAGCCATATCCAGGCTTGGGGCTGGGCGCAGGACTGTCTGGAGCTGGAGGGCTATGTGGGGTCAGGCTGGCTTCAGGCACAGTATCCGCAGGAGGGACCCATGTACTGTTTACCCCCTGGCACAGAGTAGTCTCCTCTCTGCAGTAGCTAGATCTATGCATTCCAGCTGGGCAGCTCTATTTGACAGAAGTTGGCACTCCAAAATATTCTACAGAACTCTGGGTGGCACACTGGGTCCTGTTGTGCTCTGACAAATCTGGATTACGAACTGACTTGTGTGGTGGTCTGTCCTTGTGTGCCCTATGCCACCCTTTATGCCCCCTGGTCCTATGCTGTCACTCAGCATCCAGCTGTTTGGGGCAAGTTTTAGCAGCTGGGGCCAAATATAGAAAGCTGTCACCAATCAGCTGCAGGGGGGTGGAGACTGTAGGGGATGCTCCATGGGTTTTATCCTTAGTGAATCCTGGATTAACCCTTTGCAACTTTAGCTGAGTGACTGCCTGTGTAACAATAAGTGTGTCTCTTCCCTTGTGCTGCACACTCCCAAACACACACAAATATACATTAGGCATTTGCCCCCTCCCCCATAATGTAGTGAGTTGTATTGAATTTGTATTGTTCCCTGAAGTACTGTGTTATCCTAGAAAAATTCCCTATATGAAATCTGTTTTGTGCCCTACTGTTCAGTGATTTGTAAATAACATCTGTCTTGCTAATGGAGGTGCAGTGATTCCTGAGTGACAGCACACCTTGTGCAGAGCAGTACAAAGACTGCCGGGCAGTGTAAAGGGCACAGAGCATTGTAGAGGGTACTGCGTGGTATAGTGGGTGCAGATTAGTGCAGAGGGTGCTGTGTGGTATAGAGGGTGCAGGGCAGTGCAGAGGGTGCTGGGTGGTATAGAGGGTGCAGAGCAGTGCAGAGGGTGCAGTGCAGAGGGTGCTGTGTGGTATAGAGGGTGCAGTGCAGGGTGCTATGCGGTATAGAGGGTGCAGGGCAGTGCAGAGGGTGCTGTGCAGTATAGAGGGTGCAGGGCAGTGCAGAGGGTGCTGTGTGGTATAGAGGGTGCTGAGCAGTTCAGAGGGTGATGGGTGGTATAGAGGGTGCTGTGTGGTATAGAGGATGCAGTGCAGAGGGTGCTGTGTATTATAGAGGGTGCAGTGCAGGGTGCTATGTGGTATAGAGGGTGCAGGGCAGTGCAGAGGGTGCTGTGCAGTATAGAGGGTGCAGTGCAGTGCAGGGTGCTTTATGATATAGAGGGTGCTGTGTGGTATAGAGGTTCCAGAGCAGTGCAGAGGGTGCTGTGTGTAACACATTTTTAACCTCTTTTAGAGAAGGAAGTAGTTAAAAGTGTAACACACACTTGCCCTCCAGGAGCTCAATCCCCATTTTGCAAGTACAGCAGGAGGGGGGCACATTTCCTTGGATTTGACTCTAGGCTTGGGGGAAGAGGGGTGAGTCACACTGTCGGGGGGGGGGGGGCTGGGCCACGGGATGTGGATCTCCCTGGTCTGGAACAAATTTGTGAATATTAACTTCAACAATAAAACATTTATTAATTAGCAGAATCCTCATTCTAGACACAAAGACCCCTACACACATTTGTACACATGGGGGCACACTTACCTGCCCACACATACAGACTCGCACATAGGGACACATTCTCATACACACACATTCACACTCACACACATTTGATAAGACACAACGGGACTTGTTACAATTACAATTAACTAGTGGAAAGGGAGATCTTTCTTAATGATCTTATTCTCCCCAGTGATATTGCACATCTGTGTATTTGTACCTAGGTATGATTGGTGAACACTCCTTTAAATATCTCACATTGTAAGTTCACATTTAGCCAATTACTAAGTGTTGTAGACTAGAAACGCGTAAAGGTTGTTTCTGCAGAGGGTACTAAATAAATCTGTTGATTTTATTCTTCTGCCTTAGATGGACTGCACATGGTTAATCAGAGAAGCTTGTTTTACTGCAATATAGCCACTATAAGTGTTTGGGGTCATTAGGATATAGGATTAAAGAGCACAGCATGGAAATGTATTGCTGGGACCAGCTCCAAATACTGATGAATTAACATTAACTGGGCCACTACAATGTATATAAAACACAGGTCTGCCATCTGGGGGCTACAGACAGGAGTCATGTTGGGTCAGATGAATAAGGAGGTTTGAATAGCCATGAAAGGAGAGGGGCTTTTCACAAATGGGTGGGATTTGTGCGTGGGGGGTCAGGTTTGTGTAAGGGTTCTCATGGCTCCTTATGGCAACTCTGATATAGCAAATCAAATGTGTGAGTGCAAATATTTTGGGGTTTTCTAGCAAATGTTGTAGGGTGCCTTCTTCAAGATCTGCAACTATAGGTTAGGTCTAGTGGCTCAATGTCTCCATTCTCTGATTGGTTGCGGCTAGAGACTGCCCTATCATATACAGTATTGATTGACTATAGATTGAGGGTCACCTCTTGTGATGAGACCAATAAAATGACTCTTCTCAGGGGGGATTTTACTCATTAGCTTTATGTGAATATAAAGTGGAGCAAAGAGGCAGATGAGGGGACGTATGTCCAAACAGCTGGGGGGAGAATAGAAAAGGAAAGGAGAAGGGATGAGAGACAGAAGTGGAAAGGAGACAGGAAGGGGGGTTAGGGGTTCAGAGACAAATGAAGAGGAGATGAGAAATATACAGTGTCGGACTGGCCCACCGGAATACCAGGAAAACTCCCGGTGGGCCCAGGAGTCAGGGGCCCTCATGCTGCTAAACTTTTGGTCTAATTCATGGCCATTCCCTATTTCTATGAGAACAAAGAGGCTAAATAGATGGCATAATTGATTATAGTATGTAAAGAAAACAGACTAGGAGAATAGAGGTTGATTGAGGAGATGAAGAATATTAGTACTGAGAGTGGCCCCTGGTCTAAGTTTTTATGGTGGACCCCTGGTCTAAGGTTATTGGGTGGGCCCCTGCCCTGGTGTCCCAGTCCGACACTGGAAATATAGGAAGCAAGATGGGGAAGAGTAAGGCCAAAGAGTTGAGGGAGATTAAGAAAGGAGATTAAGAAAGAATAGGGGGTGAGAGGCCGAATGAGTGTGGAGATGGGAATGGGTGGGGTTATGGAATAGATATGCAGATGGAGAGTAGATGAGAAATATAGAAGGAACGAGGATAAAGAGGATGAGGGAGAGTAAAGCCAAACAGTTGGGGGAGAATATAAAGGAGAACGGAGGAGAGATAGAAGGAGAGAAGAGAAGGAAGGGGGCTAGGGAGTAGAGAGACAAAAAGGGAGGAGAGGAGAAATTTATAAGGAGGGATAATGGGGGGACAGTAAATCTGCTGATTTGGTGTGAAGATTATTGGCCTATATATGGGGCCCTCAGGATTTTGCACAATCAGTATGTGCAGGCCTGGATTTGTGGCGAGGCCAAAAAGGCCTTGGCCTAGGGTCGGCAAAATATTAGGGGTGGCATGCTGCCCAGCTGCTTTCTGGAGAGCATTAGGGAGTGCAGCGCACATGAGCGCTCACGGGGGGTATGCGGGTGGGCGCTAGGACCGAGCAGCCTAGGGGCACCACCCACAAAATCCGGCACAGAATATGTGGCCAAAAATCACCCAGATGGGTTGATGTAGTCCTCTCCCGATGGGTCTCCATAGGCCCCAATTATGATGTGATCATCAGGCCTTAAATGAGTGGATCATCTTGATTTGACCCACGATGTTGGTTTGGCCAAATGACAGGATCTTACCATATATTAGGGTTACCATGTATGACCAGGTTAAGGCTGAATGGAAATGAAAGGGAAGGGGTGAAAGAGTGACAAGAAGGGGTATATAATGAAAAAGGAACCTTAAGTCTAAGGTTTTCTGTTACACCGCCAGTTACACCCGGTCCAGCACCGCTGGGAAGGGAAGAACTTGATAGAACAGAGAAGGTGCCGTTGCTCTTTCTTCTCCAGCAATTCCTTGTGAGGGTGCGGGGAATCCTTTGTTTCATGGCAAGTGACATGTTAATGACTCCCTGACTATAAATACACTTAAGTGGACTTCCCATTAAATCAAGTGAGAGTTCTGGGAATGTCAGGGACGTGTGCTGGAGATGGGTGGGGGGCACAATAAAGAACCCCCCCCCAATGGTGGCGTCTCCTGACCCAGCCCCTAGGGTGCATTTGGTGTCCCTGCTGACTGCCAGGGAGACTCCTGTAGCGTCTCTGCATGGGATGGAGACAGGACAGGAAATGTAGGGGCCTCATGTGAGATCTAAGGGGGGCCCAATATCCCACAGACCCCTCCAGACAGAACACAGCATGACCCAGATAGAGGAAACAGACACACTGAGCCTATAAGAGCCCAGCAGAGAGGGAGAAGGGAGAGTGTGTGGGGGGTGTTTAGGGCTACACAGAGGAAAGAGGCAGAAGGAGGGGGGGCAATGATGAAGAGAGAGAAGTTACAAGTAGGATTAGCAGTTAGCCCCCCACAATCGGCAGATAGCACCCCAATCTCAAAGGGAAAGGGGAGAAGGGACTGCAGTTGGGGATACCTACCTACCCATCATAGACGGGCCTTACTTCAAGGTGTCCTTGATGCCCCCTCAAAAGTCTGACAGGGGAGGGTAACTATTAATAACGATTATTAATATGGATTTATTAAGCTCCGACACTTCTGCACTGCAGTCCAATAGAAAGGTGTGTCCATCCCAGATACCAATCACATACAAACACTGGGAATTCCTGTGACAATTTAAACATGCAAAGGAGAGTGCTGACCCCACAGATGTATTCTCACTGGGTAGGGGGAGAAAGTGCAGGTAAGAGGTCCTTGCAGCCCCCTTGCTAGCCCCCCCCAACACACTAACAGGGGAAGGAGAAAATGTTGCAGTAAAGGTCCCTTCTAGCCCCCCTCAAAGTCTGACAGGGGAGGGGAGACAGACTGTAACAGGGTCTCTGTGGGATTCAGTCTAGGCGCCGCCTGACTCCGCTGGAGGTGCGGTTTCCTCATTAGGGACCCCACCCAAAGCAGCACAGAGTGGGGGGAATTTGACAGCCCCCCCCCCCGCAAGCCCTCTGTTCACTTAACTCTTTCCCGTTCTATTAGCCAGACACAGATGCCCCTCCCACAGCCCAGAGCATTCTGCTTTATAGATGTATTTGCTCCTGATTCATTATATCACTCTCTTCTCTCTCATCCTCCTCATTCTCTCAATCCCTTTGTCTCCTTTCCTTGTAAACAAAAGTATGTTGTGAGGTAGTATAGTGTCTGGATTGTAAATGTCTTTGCTGGGCAGGGACTGATGGGAATGCGATAGGGACCTTAGATTGTAAGCTCCACTGGGGCAGGGACTAATAGGAGTGTGAAATGGACCTTAGATTGTAAATTCACTGGGGCAGGGACTGATAAGAGTGTGATAGGGACCTTAGATTGTAAGCTCACTGAGGCAGGGACTGATGGGAATCCGATACACATACTGTACAATAACAACTGTCACTGGTGCTGAAAGAAACCTTACTCACCTTCATCCTTGTGGATATATTCTAATGAATTTGGTGTGACTGGTTCTTTAAGGCCTTTACCCGAGGGCAGGGGATATAATAGTAAGAAAAAAAATAAAGTTTATAAAACTGGCACAGAAACAGTTACAGCAAAATCCTCAGTTGGATAATTAAAAATATTCGCTTTGCTTCTGAAAACTCTTTGCTCCCCCATAGTGGAACTTGGGAAGTACAACATACATATTCTAATCAGTTTCTCTGACTGCTGCAGACTGTACCGCTCCATCTGTATAACTATATGTGTATGTCTTTATGTAGGTGCCAGTCCATGGGTATTTAGGTGTATTGAAACAGTGGATTGATTGAGCCAGTGTGTATGGGTATGTAGGTAGGTGCCAGTTTGTGGGTATGTAGAAAAGTGTCTGTGGGTATGTAGGTAGGTGCCAGTGTGTGGTTACAGGTGCGTGGGTATGTAGGTAGGTGCCAGCCTGTGGTTATTTAGGTATATTGGTACGTGTGTGAGTCAGTGTGGGGTATGTATGTAACTGCCAGTGTGTGGGTATGTAGGTAGGTGCCAGTGTCTGGGTATGTAGATAAGTGCCAGTTTGTGGGTATGTAGGTAGATGTCAGTCTGTTGGTATGTAGATAAGTACCAGATTGTGGGTATGTAGGTAGGTGCCAGTGTGGTTTCATAGCTGTGTGGGTATGTAGGTGCCAATCTATGGGTATTTAGGGAGGTGCCAGGGTATGTATGTATGTATGTAGGTAGGTGCCAGTCTGTTGGTATGTAGATAAGTGCCAGTTTGTGGGTATGTAGGTAGGTGCCAGTGTGTGGTTACATAGGTGTGTGGGTATGTAGGTACCCTATATGATGCTGCACTTATATATCTATTATTATGTAAATGTTATAAAATGGCTTAGTTTAAGCAACTTTTCAATTGCCCTTCATTTTTTATTTTTCATAGTTTTAGAATTATTTACCTTTTTCTTCTGACTCTTTCCAGCTTTCAAATGGGGATCACTGGCCTCATATAAAAACAAATTCTCTGCAAAGCTACAAACTTATTGTTACTTATCTCTCTATTCAGGCCTCTCCTTTTCATAGTCCAGTCTCTTATTCAAATCAATTCATGGTTGCTAAGGTCATTTGGACCCTAGCAATCAGATTGCTGAAATTAGATTGCTGACTGTAGAGTTTTCTGAATAAAAAGCTAAATAACTCAAAAAACCACAAATAATAAAAAATGAAAACTGATTGCAAGTTGCCTCAGAATTTCACTCTTTACACCCTACTAAAAATTAATTTAAAGTTGAACCATCCCTTTAACGAGACATACCAGAATCAGTATTTGACCTTCCCTAGTGCAAAAGATTGTGGTAGATGTAGTTTAAATGTCCTGTTTCCTTATGGGAAATTTACCTGACAAAGACTTCATCTGCCATGAAGATGAAAATGATCAAACAGGCGAAGAGCATGAAAGTGGCACAGAAACAGTTACAGCAATGCTTCTGAAACCCTTTGCTTCCCCCTTGTGAAACTCAGAAGGTATTACATGCGTATTCTATTCTCTTTCTGTGACTGCTGCAGACTGTACCGCCCCATCTGAATAACTACAGCAACTTTGTAGGTGTCAGTCTATGTGCGTGTTTATGTGGGATACAGTGTGTGGATAGGTATGCAGGCCCAGGCTGGATTCAAGAAAGCATTTCAAGTACACGGAATGCATTTTAGGACATCCTGCAGCGAAATACATCTTTTTCCTGAGATGTCCTATGCCTTCAGAATGGCGGATTGGTTGCTTTTACCATCACTCATCATCCAAATCTGCAATCACACCTCCATCCTCTACCCTCCCGTCTCAGGCATCAGTCATACGAACTCCGCCCTCAGCCTTCCACCCTCAGTCCTCCATCCTCCGCCCTCAGTCCTCTTCCTTCTGCCCTCATTCCTCCTTCCGCCCTCAGTCTTTCACCTTCAGCCCTCCATCCTCCTCCCTCATTCCTCTGCCTTCCGCCCTCAGCCCTCTTCCTTCAGTCCTGTTCCTTCCGCCCTCGCTCACCACTTTAGAAACTGATGGATAAGACTGTCGGCTGAATAGAGAGATCTGAGGGGGGAGTGCTGAGCAGCGAGGGCGGAGGGAAGAGGGTGGAAGGAAGATGACTAAAAGAAAGAGGACTGAGGGCAGAAGGCAGAGAACTGAGGGTGGAGGATGGAGGACTGAGGGCAGAAGGCTGAGGGCGGAGTTCGTATGACTGACGGCTCAGAAGGGAGGGTAGGGGACGGAGGGGACTGCAGATTTGGACGATGAGTGACGGTAAAAGCAACTGGTGCGCCATTCCAAAGGCATAGGACATCGCAGGAGGGACATGTATTTTGCAGCAGGATGTCCTAAAATGCGTTCCGTACTAGTACACAGAATCCCCAAAAGCCCCAGACAAGCCCACTAAATAGTGACTTTCTATGGAATCTTACAACAGCCACTCTGGCATTTGCCAGAATCCACAGATTGCCAGTCCAGGCCTAAATGTATGTAAGTGCCAAAGAGTTGGTATGTAGCTAGATGACAGTCTGTGGGTATTGTAGATAGGTGAAAATGTGTGGGTATGTAAGTAGGTGACAATCTATGGGTAAGTAGGCAGGTAGGTGCCAGTTTGTGGTTACAAAGGTGTGTGGGTATGTAAGTAGGTACCAGTCTGAGGGTATCTAGGTAGGTGCCAGGCTGTGGGTAAGTAGGCAGGTAGGTGCCAGTTTGTGGTTACAAAGGTGTATGGGTATGTAAGTAGGTAACAGTCTGAGGGTATCTAGGTAGGTGCCAGGCTGTGGGTAAGTAGGCAGGTAAGTGCCAGTTTCTGGTTACATGGGTGTGTTGGTATGTAGGTAGGTACCAGTCTGTGGGTATGTAAGTAGGTAAGTGCCAATTGGTGGTTAGAAAGGTTAGTGGGTATGTAGGTAGGTGCCAGTTTGTGGTTACAAAGGTGTGTGGGTATAAAGGTAGGTGTGAGTCTGTGGGTAAGTAGGCAGGTAGGTGCCAGGTTACATACTGTAGGTGTGTGGGTAGGCAGGTACCAATCTCTAGGTACAGATGTATAGGCACAAGTCTCTGGTGTGTAGGTAGACATCAGTCTGTTGGTAGGTAGGTGCCAGTCTGTGGGTATGTAGGTGCCAGTTTGTGGTTACAATTAGGTGTGTGTGGTGTGTAGGTCGGTGCCAGTCTGTGGGTATTTAGGCAGGTGCTTATCTGACTGGGAGGAGGATACGTAACTATATGATGCTGCACTTGACTATATGTATCGCGTCTTTAACGAGACCTGCCAGCATCAGCATCTGACCTTCCATGGACCTGGCACAAACGATTCTGGTAGATGTAGTTCAGATGTCCTCTTTTCCTATTGGACTTTACGTTCGAAAGACTTCATCTCCCATAAGCGCAACGCGCAGAAGGCAAGCAGGCGCTGGCGCGGGGGCTGCTGGGGAGTGTAGTTCTTTCTGCGCACACGCGCTTAAGAGCGAGAGGGAAGGCCGCATTAATGGACTACGAGTCCCAGAGAGCAGCGGCAGCGCGGACCTCCCGGACTGTTTGAAGTGCGGTATCGTCTTGGGCTCACTGCAGACTGGACCCAGTCGTAGCGGAGAGAGTCCCGGGGCGCGATGGCGGCCAAGGGGGTCGAGGTGGCGCGGATCGCAAAAAAGCTGGATAAGATGGTGGCCAAGAAAAATACGGCGAGTCCTTCAAACTGCAGGGGCCTCAACCTCTTTCCAGAAGCTTTTATTAACCGCCCACTTGCCCCCATAGCCACTGAGCTTCCTATGCCTGCTGTAGCCTGTACTGGATTCCATGCCGTCAACTGCTAAATCATAATTCGTGCTGCAGCCTGTACTTAGTTCTATGCAGCCATGCAGCCTCCTCTAATCACCTGCTAATTGCCACCTAGTGTGTGAATTCACTCAGTGGGGTCGTTTGTTACTGGTCCTCAGCGAAAAAAAAATAAATGCTGGGGAGCTAGAGGACCCCAAAGCTTAGAGACCCCCTTTCTATAATCACCACTACAGACACTATTATAATACCAGGACTCCATGTCTGCTCTGAATATGGATAATCCCTCAGCATTATAATGTGGCCACCCACACCTACCCCTTTATAATACAAATACATAAGGATTTAGGGCTAAGACTGATAGGGAACTCTGATAAAGTCCTGCAGCACATGCAGAGCCATTGTCCTGGCATTGGCAGTGCTTTAATGACCCCAGAGACTGATCTATAGGACCAGCTATAAAGCCAAGGGTTGTCGTGTTGGTTCTGGGGCAGGGACCTTTCTCTAAATATATCATTCCCTAGTTCAGAAATATCTCCCTATAATGAATTTTCACCTTGTGTACCTATGTATGTGCTGCTATTGCCATTGTGTTCCCTTTATTGGCCAACTGCATAGATGTAAATCTACTATATGTTATATATAAACACACACACACACACATCAAAAACAAAAAAAGTCTCAAAAACATCCCAAAATGCAGGTGTGGCACGTTGGTAGGTACCTGGGAATGATATTGGGGGTAATGGTAGATCAGCTTGGTGTGGAACATCATTACTTTTATATTAATAACCAAGTAAAATAGTGATACTCTATTCTACTCTACGTGGCACATTGGGTTGTGGCTCTGGGCATCTTACTTCAGCCTGTTCCTTCATTTCAGGGTGGGGCTCTGGATCTGCTCCGGGAGCTGAAGAACATGCCAATAACCCTGGAGCTCCTGCAGGTAATGAATTGTCTTTCCCAATTCTATTGGGCTGCACAGAGTAAGTCATACCCCAAGCAATTCCATATTAGAATCTGGCATGGAGGCTCCGTTCTTTCCCTCTCACAGATCGTCTGACCCAGGGGCATTCTGCTTTGGGTCTGCATCTTTTACTTATGTTCCTGCTTCCTCCCAGTCCCCAACTGGCAATTACTGGATTCTGGCAGAGAGGCTGCTGTAAGATGCCATAGACAGTCACTATTTATTAGGCCTGTGGAGGGTAATTTGGGTCTGCGTGTACTTTAAAATCCAGGGCCTATTTGAATCCTAGCCCGAACCTGCGTCCTCCCATAGCCCACAAATACGACGATCGGCCTACGTTGGTGATACGTCAATGGAAGTAACCATTCCAAGAATTATGTGTATTTGTGCAATGGGCATTAAACCAGTTTGGATTCTGTAGGAGGGATAATGATCCTCTTATGTGTAAGTGTCATATGCTTTCATTCAGGGTGGCAGGAGGTAGATGCAAATCTGGGGGCACTTTTCAGCTTAACTGTTTCTTCCTCTGATTCTGAGATCCGTTCTGTCTGGTGAGGTTCAGCCTTGAATGCAGTAAGTTGGCACATGCAGTTAGTTGGCACATTTATCTCTTGGTTTGTGTGACAGATACATGGGCAGTGCCAGTGCCGGCCACACGCCCCAATTCCAGAAGGTACAAAAATTGTCAGTCCTAAATAGTGGTCCTTTTCTCTTAACCCCTGCCATTCTATGCCTGCCACCTGTAGCTTCCCATTGACCCTTTGTTGCCTCTCTTTCAGTCCACCCATGTGGGAATGTCCGTGAATGCGCTGAGGAAGCAAAGTAACGACAATGAGATCATCACGCTATCCAAGTCTCTTATCAAGTCATGGAAAAAGTTGCTGGGTAAGTGCGCACCCTTCCAAATTACACATTTCTAGGGTTTGGTAATATTGTTGCTTTCTGGACTGGCATCCATGGGTGGGGTTACTATAAGTAGATGCCCCACCACATTGGTTCCATTTCTTATTGTCCCTTGGCAGACGGCTCGGAACAGCCTGGAAAAGAGAAGCTTCAGGTGAAACCCACCTGTTCGAAGGAGCTGGGGTAAGTACATCTGGGAGCTTCCTGTTGGGTGAGAAGGTGAGGCAAGATGGATGGGTATAGGCAGCCTGAGGGTGCTGTTTTGTCTTTCTGGGTATTACAATGGTTCTCCCATGTGTTAACAAATAATATTTTTCAGCTCTTCCAAGAAAATTGAGGTGCCAAAGACCACAGCCCCCTCAAAGATGACACGTTTCCCCCCTCTGCCAGTCACTTCCGATTCTGTGCGCACCAAGTGCAGAGAGATGCTGATCGCAGTGTTACAGACAGATGGTGTGTTGTGTGTGTGTGTATATATATATATATATATATATATATATATATATATATATATATTTGAATAAAGTACCCCTATTGTAAAATATAAGGATATTATAAGTCACTGAGGAGTTCCATGACCATATAAAAGCACAGATCTCCAAGGGTACTTCTAATATCGTCCTATTTTCCAACAAGAGGTACTTTTTTGGTTATAATACTCAAAAGCCATGAATATCTTGTAAAATATCCTTATAAACGGTGATTAGTGATATGATTAGTTATAAACAGTAAGTAGTGATGTCATTTTTGTCACATGACTCACTAAAACTTGTGTAATATAAACAAAGTACCGCTTTTTTGGAAAATATGAGGATATTCGAAGTAACCTCTGAGTTCCATGACCTGTATAAAATGGTCATGGAACTCCTCGGTGACTTATAATATCCTTATATTTTACAATAGGGGTTACTTTATTCACTATATAATCAGCATTAGATTTAATGATGGGGGAATGATAGAGGGGCTCACTTTGACCTCAAGATCCTTCCCCAAATCACTTAGTCCAGCTTAATATTGCAATGTGTGTCCTGTTCAGCTAATGATACTTGGTTGTTTTTCAGGAGATCACGTGGCTATTGGGGCAGATTGTGAGCTCTTGGCAGCACAGATAGAGGAGGATATCCTTCTGATGGGGGCAGGGGCTTGGGTGGGCATCTGTTATCATTAGCTCTTGTGTCGAGCCTGTGAAACCCCCTGACTCGCTTGGGAGTGTTACAACCTTGACTCTTCTCACTGGTGTTTCGGGAGCTGCAGAACACTGATATGAAGTATAAGAACAGGATCCGGAGTCGCATTTCAAACCTAAAGGATTCCAAGAACCCGGATCTTCGGAAGAATGTGCTCTGTGGTATCATTACCCCTGAGCAAATTGCTATCATGTCCTGTGAGGTGAGAGGGGAGTAGGGTCAGTGGTCTTGTGCCACTAAAAGAAGGGAGGTGCCTTCAGTCCCATAATTGTGATGGTAGTATAGAGGAGGCATTGGCACCTAGTGGGAGTTGAGAGAAGGTATTGGAGCCTCGTGGGAGTGGAAAGGTAACTGCTTCTGTTTCAAGAAGGAATGAGATCTCAACCCTTAATGGGAGTGGTGAGAGGGCATTGGTGCCTCCTGGGAGGGGAAAGGAGACATTGGCATGTAGTGGGAGTAGAGAGAAGGTATGGGAGCCTAGTGGGACTGGGAAGGTAACATTGACCCCATTTCTCTTATGGAATAGGCATTAGGCAACATTGTTCCCTTAAAGGAAGAAACATTACCCCCATGTGGAAGTGGGAAGGAAGTGTCAGCCAGAAGATAGCATAAAATGATAGGCTTATCAGTAATTAGAGTAACTCTCTCTTTTTAGGAAATGGCCAGTAATGAGCTGAAGGAGATGAGGAAAGAGATAACCAAGGCCTCCATTCAGGAGCATCAAATGGGAAAGACTGGAGGAACCCAAAGTGACCTGTTCACCTGTGGGAAATGCAAGAAAAAGAATTGTACATACACACAGGTACTCTGCACTAATGTACCTTGTACCCAATTGTAACATCCACAGTGCCCTAAGTACAGAGCCTTACCCTATGTGCAGTTTATATAGTGAATGAAGTACCCCTCTTGTAAAATATAAGGATATTCTAAGTCAACGAGGAGTTCCATGACCATATAAAAGCACCAGGCCGA
This sequence comes from Xenopus laevis, assembly GCF_017654675.1. Lineage (NCBI taxonomy): Eukaryota > Metazoa > Chordata > Amphibia > Anura > Pipidae > Xenopus > Xenopus laevis. The sequence continues at coordinate 17,262,104 of NC_054388.1, read as the reverse complement.
AGCCTCATATTTTGCAACAGGGGCTACTTTATTTATTATAATGCACAAGTTTCAGTGAGTCATGTGACAAAGGACATCACTAAGCTCCGATTATAACGGATGACATCACTAAGTACTGTTTATAAGGATGTAATTTACAGGATATTCATGGCTCTTAAATATTATATACCGTAACATACACAGTGTTCCACCTAACTAGACCCTGTTATAGGCGCTGCTGCAGCCAATCAGTAGTTTCCTTTGGTCAGTCCAATGCAAGCGATTGGTTACTCACAGTTCAGGAGCACAGCGCACCCTACAGGCAGAATTGTATACTGGGCATGCACCTGATTTGTCCTGTTACTTGTGGCTCTCCCCCAGGTACAGACCCGCAGTGCTGATGAACCAATGACCACATTTGTCGTGTGCAACGAGTGTGGGAACCGCTGGAAGGTGAGATTCCCTCTGTGGATTTATCAGTAAAAACGCTGTTCAGCAGTAAAAAGCGACTCTTACACTTTATACAGAATTTACTTTTGTATTTGGGTTTAGATTGTTTAATTTGTGGGATTTACTCATGTTATTGGGTTTTTACCTTGCACTATGTGACTAGACTGCAGAGTTTAAAAGTCTGACTGATGTTGTGGTTTCAGGCTGCATTTATTGGTCCTGTTTCTTGCTGCCTGCCCCATGTGAGGTCCCTTAAAGGAACCCACTCCCAAACTGCATGTTATACTTTGGCCCCATCACATCTAGTCTGTGTGTCCCTGATGTTAATTGCTGACCAGGAGCATGCTCACAATGTGACTAGACATGGCAGCTGCCTAACTCCTGTAGTGCTGCTCTGTCTTTTCAGCCCAGGCATGGGGCACGTTGACAACTGCCCCATACATGTTTTGTTCTATTACTGGTTTATTTTGGAGGGTTGCTAACTGGTCTCATTCATTTTAATGGGGTTGTTGAGAGTCAGTCAGGGCCTTGGGGTTTTGAGATTTTTAACTTTTTAAAGATACCAGCAAGGGTTTCAGTAACCAATCACACAACCACTATCATGAAATCATGAATGGAACATCCATGTGCTGAATTAACTGTAAGGAGCCTTGCGCAGGGGGTATTTTGGTTACAGAAAAAAAAGGGTAATGTAAAGGAATTTATAGTGATTAGCTCTATATGATGTGCTTAGTGGAGGGAACACTTTTATGTGTCTGATTTGATAGTTGCTAAAATCTGCTCTTTTCCAAGCCTGTGCCATTCTCCTCTCTCCCCTTGCAGTTCTGCTAATCATTTCCAGGCCGGCCAGTGGGAATCCTCCTTCCTAAATGCGCAGAATATTTGGGTTTATAACTTCCCCCCCCTGAAACCGCCATCATGCAGCAAAGACTTTGCTTCGGAATTTGTTCAAAAATATGTAAAATAGTTATGTTAAATAAACATTTTTTTTGCCATGGTTGTTTTTGTTGGTGATGCTTTCGTCTGGCTATACAATTTCTGATAATGTATGGATTTTCATCCACTGATGCACCATGTCCGGCAATGAGAAAATGAAGATGGGCTGCAGAGCAAGATTGGTTACGGTTAACCAAAACCACGGGTACCGTGAGGTTACTGTGTAGGCTATGTGAGCTACAGAACTTTCCAGCAATGAGAGCCTCAGTGTGGGTATAACAGTCCATGTGCTTTAAAAGCCAATGTATGAATTATACAATCCTATTTCCAAAACAGTTGGGATGCAATTTAATGGCAAACAGTACAAACACATCAAATGCTGAAACTGAGATGCTCATTTTTGATTTGATGCCGGCAGCATGTATCTAAAAAGTTTTGGGGGGAGGGGCATATTTCCCACTGTGTTGCTCAAAAAAGATACCCACACACTTCACATAACACTGCACTGATGGTGCAAATGTCCTTACATGACTGGTCCAGTCCATACAGCAATAGCAGATACCTTTAGGAGCCGAAAACACCATATTTTCATGCACTCGGGGAGCTTACCCCATATAACATAAAACATACAAGCCTCTCTTTCTCCCACGTTATCCAAAAATTCCACCATAAAGCTTGCCATCCAAACACCCAAGTCTATACATATATGTCCAAAGCCCAATGTGTTGGTTTTCATTTTTAATTCTTGTGGTTTTTAAGTTAATTACCTTTATATTCAGCAGCTCTCCAGTTTGCAGTCTTACCTAGGGTCCAAATTACCCTAGAAACCAGGCACTGATTTGAAGAGAGACTGGAATATGAATAGGAGAGGGTCTGAATATAAAGATGAGTAATAAAAAGTAGCAATAACAATAAATGTATAGCCTTCGAGAGCATTTGTTTTTCGATGGGTCAGTAACCCCCCTTCTGAAAGCTGGAAAAAGTCAGAAGAAGAAGGCAAACAATTAAAAAAAAAATTAAGGCCAACTAAAAAGTTGCTTTGCATTAGCCATTCTATAAAATACTAAAAGTTAACCCCTTTAATAGCATTACTCCCTAGTACCGCTTTGAGTATTTGCCTTATAATTTAAATTTCTAACATTCAATGGAATGTTTGATGAAATAAACATGGCCTTCCTCGAAACTGTCTGGGTCATCTGGATGACAACCATTTGTTGCTGGGAAACCTGTATATATGGTTCTGGATTAAAAGTGCCTTCTCAGATGTGCAAGCTCTCCATGCCATGTGCACTACTAATGCACCCCCATATCCTCACAGATCATATTTATACAGGTATGGGATTTGTTATCCAGAAAGCTCCAAATTGCAGAAATGCCATCTCCCATAGACTCCTTTTTTATCCAAATAATCAAAATTTTTACAAATGATTCCCTTTTTCTCTGTAATATTAAAACAGTACCTTGTACTTGATCCCAGCTAAAATAAATTAAATCCTTATTGAAGCAGAACCAGCCTATTGGGTTTTTTTTAATGTTACATGATTTTCTAGTAGGCTAGTTCCAAATTATGGAAAGATCTGTTATCTGGAAATCCCAAAAGTCCCAAGCATTCTGGAAAAACCCGGCCCATACCTTTATAAAGGTTTGTTCTTTGCATGATAGAGGTATTACATTGCATGTGTGCCTCTGGGAAAATACCCTTTTTTTTTAATTTCACAAATTTTTAGTCTTTATATTGTTTATAAACATTTGTCAACCCTCCTTAATTATATTCTTTTTTATGACCATATACTTCGATTTTATCCGTGTTTGGGAATTGCAGATGGGCTATCCTGCATCGGGTTAAGCATGACATTGAAGACAAAAGAAAAAATGGTGGATTGGAATATCCATCAGATGGACAGGTGAAATGGGAAGACTTTTCATAGGGAATGCACCATAAAGATCTACATTTATATAGGATAAATTGCTATAATGTTTTTGGCAGGTAAATGGATTCCGCAAACTACCTGGGTATTTGTGAGAGTTCTACTCATCCACAAAGTTTATATTTGGAAAGGATTCTCTGATAAAACAAAGGTTTGATCAATCTGTATTCTATGTACTTTTCCAAAGCTGCTGTCCAGACTCAACTGCACATACCACTCAGCCCCAGCTCTAGGGCCAACTGTCACAACTGTCATTTAGCCAGTTTGGAGAGATAGCAGGAGCTTGTGAGATGGAGGAAATTTTGGGGGATAGATGTGCTAGGAGAGGAGATTTTTTTTTGCAGGAAAAGTGAGTTTTCAAATGAAGAAAAGAAGAAATGGAAGAAAAGAAGAAGGAGGAAGAAGATCCTTCTTGGAAAATGAAGAAGAAGAGGAGATGTGAGAGTCCAGTGGAAGAACCAGCTGGTAAGTAGAAGATACTTAAACAAATATCACTATAAGAATAGAATTTTATATATCCTGTAACTCATCTGTGGAATTGCAAAGATTAGCCTTTTACATGGGGAGATGTTTCCCCACCTCTCATTTAATATAAAAAAAAAACATGGGGTGTGTATGTCCTATAAATTAATAAATGACTATATGTAGGTTACTAGGAGAGCCAGATTATAAAGTTATAAATGCATACAAAATTTTAGGTACCAGTAAGCACTTCTTCCAATGTGTATAATGCTCTTTGTGCCAGTGACCGTTGGCACCATAAATTTGCTTGGACAACCATTTATGAATATATTATAGGGAAACTATGAGTTACCTGTATATAATGTTTATGGTATACACATATTTTGGGTAAGTATGCAATCCCTTCCTATGTGTCTATTCTTATTTTGGTGGCCAGTTGCCCGTTGCACCATAGAGTGCTTGAGCAAAAACCCTTGTCTTTTCATGTTTAATATAGTTGAGGCACCACTATATGAAATATAGTAGGATAATTGTGTGCCTGTATATTTAAAGTATACTGTATACAACCCTATTTTATATATAATGTTTCTACTGCTTCTGATGGGGTCCTGTAAACCACTGTCCCTTGTGTTATTACATGTATGGGATCCATTATCTGGAAACCGATTATCCAAAAAGCTCTGGATTATGAAAAGGCCATCTCCCATAGAGTCCATTTTAATTAAAAAACGAACTAATACGTGTTTTAAATGATTTTTAATAGTAGATAGTTGGGTATAATGTGCTTGGGGTGGCAGTACCCTTAGACTCAAGCTGGTGCTTGTCATTTTGGTGCAACCTGTCATATGCAACTCAGGGTTAAATTGTCACTGACCAGTTTTTCAACCAGGCTTTACCAGTAAAAGCAACATTTTCACACTTGGAGATTTAAGGGATCATATTTAAAAGCCCTGGGATCAGATTCAAGAGAATAAACTTGTGCCCCTTAGTGTTCAGTTCTAGAGCAATTGTGCCCAGGGTGCAGAGTGTGGCACTGGCAGGTGCAAAGTTTAAATAACAAGTGCGCTTTGTACTTGTATTTTGCACATTGCACCCATAAATGATAAATGAGTCCCTTAACAAATTAGTGATTAGAGTCACAAATTGACAATTTGTTTTTTTTTTTTTAAGTGGGAGGATTCGGAGATGGAGGTAGAAAGCAGTATCCTCTGAGAAGGAAAAGATCTCGAAGTCCGGAGGAGAACTCAGCTGGTAAGGAGAACAAAACTTGAAAGATATTGATGTAGGACTTACAGGGGTGCTCGCCCTCAAAAACAGTTCCCCACAGATCCAATATTTCAATGGTCATTTATGGTAAATTAAACCCAGACTTGCCTGTGATATCACTGCAGAAATGGCCACTTACTTCTCCGTTAACTCCAGACATGCCACTAAGATCACTGCATCAATGGATAGATGGAGGAGAGCTCACAGGGGCTGTAATTTACAATCAAATGGTCAAGGCCCGGGGGTCTACTGTAGACAGATTGTTTTTTCCATCTTGACTCCATAGACTACCTAGTCACTGATTTGGGAATATACCACCAAAATAGGGACACTTGCAATAAATGAAACATGGGACATAAAGAAGACTGCAACTTAAATATCAGGACATTGTTAAACAGTTTATGCGTATTTATTGAATGAATGTCACATTGTCTTTTTTTTTTTTCTAATCTCCTAGGAGGAAAAGAGAAGAAGATTAGAGAGGACGCATCGGCGTACCTAGACATCAACAATTACAGCCTATATAAGGAGTTAGGCAAAGGCAGCTTTGGAAAGGTAAGTTGATGAGCTTCTATGGGAAAATCTATTGTTCTGATCTGGAAGGAAACCAAAAGGAGGCAGAAATCATGAGAGAATTAAAGATTTAGGGGCCGATTCATCAAGCTCGAGTGAAGGATTCGAATTAAAAAACTTCGAATTTCGAGTGGTTTTTTGTGCTCCTCGACTATCGTATTGGCGTAAATTCGCCTGAGTGGAATGATTCGAATAGATCGAGCGCAAAAACGCTGCGACTATTCGCCATTCGATAGTCTAAGCACTGGATCGAGCGCAAAAACGCTGCGAATATTCGCCCATTCGATAATCGAAGTACTGTCTCTTTTAAAAATACTTCGACTGCCTACTTCGGCACCTAAAACCTACTGAATTGCTTTAAAAGCCTATGGGAAAGTCCCATAGACTTGTTTTCCAAGTTTTTGATCGAATAAAAAGGCATTCGATCGAACGAAAATCCTTCGAGCGAATATTCGATCGGGCGCCTTTTCGCCTGGCGAATATTCGCCAATTCGACTATTCGCCAGCGCGTAAATTTGCCCGAATTGCCTATTCGATTCTATTCCCCAGTCGAATTTCGAGGGATTTAACCCCTCGAATTTGACCATTGATACATCTGCCCCAAAATGTGAACTCTCCTCTGAAAAGTAGAAGTACATGGGCTATATCTGCTGTAGAGAATACTTTTCTTTATCTAAAGATACCCCCAACCTTAATTGCTATTGAAGAAAAATGGTCAGTCCCAGGCAGGAAACACACATGACTTTTCAATGTACCTTTTAAAGAGGTAGTTAAATTGACAGACTGGAGAGAGGCTGAACAAAAAAAAAAAATATTAAAAAAGCAGACCAATTTCAAATTGTCTTTGAATATCACTTTCTATATCATGTTTAGTTAATTTATCCTATACTATCGCCTTTGACTGTTACATTAATGCCAGCAAAAAAATGAGAGGCTATGAGGATAAATGGGAATACAGAATATTTCATGGTTCATCTTTTGTTCAAATACTTGTATTTAATTCTAAATCATGGGAGCTAGAGTCACTCATTTCCATATAAGAGACCCAATAATATAGACTTCTTTCTCATTCTTCTTTTCTAGGTGGTGTTGGCATCATATACCATCAAGAACCAACTGACTGCTATTAAGATCATCGAGAAGCAGCGGGAGGATGACTTGAAATATGTCAGGAGAGAGGCATCGGTTCTCCAGATTGCTAGCAGGTGCCCATTCCTATGCCGGGCAATGGCGACTTTCCAAACTCAGGTACTGGAACCCATACTACTATTGATACAAGTGTATCATGCACTTTCTAACCTGGAATGTTATTAGTTTGATTTAGTTTCTCTCTTCTGTCCTATCCATTTCTATGCCTCATCTTCTCCTTTCTGTTTTCAGTCGCTGATCCTGCTAGCCCTGGAGTACGTCAGTGGCGGCACTCTCCAGAACATCATCAAGACCCGGGGCCATCTGAACAGTGAGCAAATCCTGTAAGTAGCATGCTGCTTGAGACAGAAGTACCTAAAATACAGTGTATAACTCCCAGTCACATAATATTATAAGTAACATGCTACTGGAGACTGGAGTACCCCGGCAGGAATAGGCGTCTTCAAAAATTTTTCCAGAGGGGGCAAGGAGGAAAACATATTATACAAATTAGTAACTGTTGCACATGTATAGCATTGCCATTCTATTAGTGACACAAACTCATTGTTTGCCAGGACAGCACTTGGTCTTTTCTATTTTCTTAGCACAATTACTAGCCAGCGGTTTGTAGAATGTTATTCCCTCTATAGTTCTAGTTCCAGCTGGAGACATACAGTGACGCCTCCATTTTACATACCCTCATTTTAGGTTTTTCCATATCTTATACCATTTTTTTGTGGTCCCACCAAATATAATGTATAATACATTTCCCTGACTTTACACCAGTTCTACGGTACGGCAGGAAGAGGTTGTGCACAACAAAATGTCACTAGTATAGAATCTATGTTTATACATTCTATTTCAGTCAAGGGTAAAGCTGCTTTGTTCCCAAGGGTTAAACAGTAAGAGTCATCCAAAAACAAACAATGAGGTGGATACAGGGCAGGAGAGGGGGTGAGGTGCAAAAATATATATTATAATATTATAGATATTTCTAGCTATACAGACATATAGGGGTATATTTATCAAAGAGTGAAGTTAATAGTGAAGTTCCATCACTAGAGTGAAATTCCGCCACTTCCCATTCATTTCTATGGGGTTTTTAAAGGCGTATTTATCAAAGGGTGAAATTTCACTTTCACCCATTGATAAATAGTCTCTATAACTCACACACACAGTTTGTCAGACCTTCTTAAACACAGTTGCCCTTACACACATTTACACTAACAGCTAATTTTACACAGACACACATACACACACTGGCATTCACACTCTAAGCTTAACACAACAGATTCACACTCCTCTGCCCTGGGAAAGAAGCTGCTTCATAAGAAGAAGATTCTCTACCCTGATTCTCTCATTCCTCACACAGTTGAGAAGCAGAAAGCATCTCACAGAGGGAAGGGGTGGAGCAAGAGAATATCCTTTATTATAAAGTACAATTCCCCCTATCTATGGACGCCCATGACAGCAGGGACACACTGCTCAAGCACATATGAAATGGTATAGGGGACTGTTGCACAGTATTGTAAGTAACATGCGACTTGAGTCAGGACTACAGAGTGATTTGTGTTTTCTTTTCATTAAGGTTCTATGCTTCAGAAATAGTGGTAGGCATAAAGTTCCTGCACAAGAATGGGATCGTTCATAGGTAAGAAACAGTTCTCTCCCAAATCCTTCTCTATTTATACACAGCTGTGTTTCTGGACATCATTCTATTATTAAATGTGTACTGGATGTATCTTACAGAGACCTCAAGCCGGAGAACATATTGGTGGATGACCAGGGCCACATAAAGATCTGTGATTTTGGCCTTGTCTGCACCCGTATGTATGGAGAGAAGACGCGGTGTGGCTATTATGGAACACCAGGCTACACAGCACCACAGGTGAGAATCTCAGCTCCTATACAGTTAGAAATCACAAAGTGACGATGTGTTATGTCACTTACCCAAATAAAACCCTGAGCCTACGGGACTGCCTGAGTCACCTAATCCTTGAGCCGTCCTGGATAATGACATTTTTATATCTACCTTGTTAGCCTTCATTCAAGCATTGGTTGACCCATTCTCCATAACTATATGGTAATCAGGGTTCTTTGTATGAGAACTTTTCATAACTAATCTGTTATTTTTTGTCAAGGTTTTATCAGAGGAGAATTACGACGCTGGAGCTGACTGGTGGTCATTCGGCGTCATCTTGTATGAAATGGCCACCGGTAAATTACCGTTCTCGCCGAAGGGAACCCTGGAACAACAGGCAGAAACCATTATCAACGGAGTGCCTGAGTATCCAGATTCCCTTTCTGCCACCCTGCGGGACCTCATAGAGCAGGTTAGTAAAATCAGAATGAACATTAATTAAATGCTACTATAAAGATAAACTTACAAAGATTCTCTTTGTTTTCGATATAGCAGAATGATTTTTTGGTATTTAGTTGATGGAGGGATGTTGGCAAACTGTGGCCGTTTGTAGGAGATATATTGTGCCATAAATTAGATGACCCTCACTGGTATAGCTTCTAGGCAAGAGCTTCTCTATCAAGTGTTGTAGGAATGAAGTGCATTGGAGCCTGGGGTGAAGTCTGCAGAAAAAGGTCACGCTAGGAAGAGATTCATAAGTAAGGGGATAGTGTAAGAGCAAAGTTTAGTAGTAGGTGATGTAGTAGGGCTAGAATATGGACAGTTTATGACATTAGGGGGCCGATTCACTAAGCTCGAGTGAAGGATTCGAATGAAAAATGCTTCGAATTTCGAAGTATTTTTTGGGTACTTCGACCATCGAATGGGCTACTTCGACCTTCGACTACGACCTTCGACTTCAATTCGAACGATTCGAACGAAAAATCGTTCGACTATTCGACCATTCGATAGTCGAAGTACTTTCCCTTTAAAAAAAACTTCGACCCCCTACTTCGGCAGATAAAAGCTACCGAAGTCAATGTTAGCCTATGGGGAAGGTCCCCATAGGCTTGCTAAACTTTTTTTGATCGAAGGATTTTCCTTCGATCGTTGGATTAAAATCCTTCGAATCGTTCGATTCAAAGGATTTAATCGTTCGATCGAACGAAAAATCCTTCGATCGATCGAACGAACGTTTAGCGCTAAATCCTTCGACTTCGATATTCGAAGTCGAAGGATTTCAATTCGAGGGTCGAATTTCGAAGTATTTTTTACTTCGAAATTCGACCCTTAGTGAATCTGCCCCTAGATCTCTGTTGGTTTTTGCCAAATTTTATCTGCTGGGTCCTTACCCGCAGAGCTTTTCTGGTACTTGATGATATTCCGGATACCAACCAAGGTCACAAGCCATAACCTGGGAACAATAACATAATTGTATACATATAATTTTTTTACTGAATGGAAGGTAGAAACATAGATGGGGTAAATTTATCAAAGAGTGAAGTTCCGCCACTAGAGTGAAATTCCGCAGCTCTCCATTCATTTCTATGGGATTTTGAAAGGCGTATTTATCAATGGGTGAAAGTGAAATTTCACCCTTTGATAAATACGCCTTTAAAAACCCCATAGAAATGAATGGGAAGTGGTGGAATTTCACTCTAGTGGCGGAACTTCACTATTAACTTCACTCTTTGATAAATATACCCCATAGATGCAAAATTTTAAATAACTCTCCATTATTTACTTTAGCTCTTGAAGAAGGAGGCCGACCAACGCCTTGGGGTGAATGGCAACATCCGGCATCACCCTTTTTTTTCTACTCTCAAATGGAAGAGAGTAAAGAAGAGAAAACTGGAGTCTCCCATAAAACCTGTAAGTAATAACTGTAATATCATCTCATTTACCCAGAAGGGAAATAGTTCCACCCATGCCCACACTCAGAGTGAATCAGCAGTCACCTTTCTGTCTATTCTTGTACTGGTTCCAGAGTCCTTTTATGTTCTGCACCATTTGATTTTCTAATCCTATTTGCAGTAGTTTTACATTGTATGTGTTCTGACAAAACACAAAACTTTTTTGGGGAGAGCTCAGGGGATCAGTCTGTTAAAATGAAACAGGAGCTTCTCTCTTGCTTTTATACACTAATAGCAATTTACAATGTCAAATATCACCATGGCCAAAGGGAATAATTATTGTATGACCATGTATTTTTATTATTTCTCATAGAAACCAGCTAAGGGTCTCGTCAAAAAAGACATCTCGTTCCCGAAAGAGAACCCGAGCGAGACCCGCATGCTCAAGAAGTTCAATTACGTGGACCCGAGCTGGCTGGAATAATGCGTCAAAAAGCCGTGAAACATACCACCATGACACCACTAGCACCTCCACCGCTTCATCCTGCAACATCGGGTAATGTATAATGGCAACAAGCAAGGTGAGCAAATACTGTAATTACCATCTTACTGTCCAGCTCTACCTTATAATTCCAACACCCAAAGAGGATCTTTTCCCCGAAATACACCATCTTGCAGGTTGTTAGCACTGTGGCCGACATCACCATAGAAAGCACTTACAGCTGCATTTATTTTCTCAAGTGCTTTCAGTGCCATTACCAACTTATGCAGCTTTGTTTTTCATGTTCATAGTTTTGTACTTTTTAAGTTAAAAAACAAAAAAAACAAAAAAAATTCCCCCCATCTTCGCTTGTTATACTACCCTATCTTCCCATGGTAACCATTCCCATAAGCACAGTCTGTGACCTCCAGGCTTTATCATTATCTGTAATGTTATCAGAGGGGGGGATAGGGGTGGGCATAGCTAGTGGATTGTGACTGGCTAATTTGTAATCTGTGGCCAGTCACAATCCACCAGCGGTTCCCCTCTAATGACATCACAGACTACATGCTCAACTACCCATCCATTTATATCCCTTACCAAGCATAGCCTATTCCTCCCAGGTCTTATAAAGCACAACCTGTTCCCCCCAGGTCTCATAAAGCACAGCCTGTTCCCCCCAGGTCTTATAAAGCACAACCTGTTCCCCCCAGGTCTTATAAAGCACAACCTGTTCCCCCAGGTCTTATAAAGCACAGCCTGTTCCCCCAGGTCTTATAAAGCACAACCTGTTCCCCCAGGTCTTATAAAGCACAACCTGTTCCCCCAGGTCTTATAAAGCACAGCCTGTTCCCCCCAGGTCTTATAAAGCACAACCTGTTCCCCCAGGTCTTATAAAGCACAGCCTGTTCCCCCCAGGTCTTATAAAGCACAACCTGTTCCCCCCAGGTCTTATAAAGCACAGCCTGTTCCCCCCAGGCCTTATAAAGCACAGCTTGTATCCCAAAGCCTTCTAAAGCACAACCTGTTCCCCCCAGGTCTTATAAAGCACAACCTGTTCCCCCCAGGTCTTATAAAGCACAACCTGTTCCCCCAGGTCTTATAAAGCACAGCCTGTTCCCCCAGGTCTTATAAAGCACAGCCTGTTCCCCCCAGGTCTTATAAAGCACAGCCTGTTCCCCCCAGGTCTTATAAAGCACTACCTGTTCCCCCCCAGGTCTTATAAAGCACAGCCTGTTCCCCCCAGGCCTTATTATCATTTGTGATGTCACTAGAGGGGGGGATAGGGGTGGGCATAGCTAGTGGCCTGTGCCTGGCTAAATTTCAGTCTGTGGCCAGTCACAAGCCACCAGCGGTTCCCCTCTATTGACATCACAAACTTCATCTAACAGCTTCTCTGGATGAGCAAATGGAATTTATAACATTAATAAAAACTTCTGACAATATTAAGCATATTAACTTATACATCCTGCCCAATAATTAATGCCATTAGAATATTGAGGGCAAGACATAGGGGTCATTTACAATGCAGGAAAAAGTGTCTTGTGTGTCCTGCATTGTGTTTGGCATTGGAGCCCTGTCCGTAGCGCCTGCCCCTGCATTACCATCAATATAATATATAATATATATATATATATATATATATATATATATATATATATATAATATATATATATATATATATATATATATATATATATATATATATATATATATACATACATACAATATATATATAATATATAAAGTCACCAGCCTTTCCATTATATGCCATCAGAGACATTGCATTTCCCTCAGCAGGACGGTAAGTGAGAAAAGGGCACTAATGATTATACACTATTTTTGGACATTTTTGATAACTGCATATACATTTCCTATTTGAATTGTACCCAGCCTATGACTTTCAAAGCTTGGCTTTAAAACTATGGAGTATATTTATCAAAGAGTGAAGTTAGAGATCACCACAGTCCTCTAGAGTGAAATTCCGCCACTCTCTATTGGATTTTAAAAGGCATATTTATCAAAGGATGAACTTTCACTTTCACCCATTGATAAATACTCTTTTAAAATTCACATAGAAATTAATGGAGAGTGGCGGAATTCTACTGTGACGACCTCTAACTTCACTCTTTGATTAATATACCCCTATATGTCCTTATTAAGAGGCACAAGGAAAGGCAGTCAATACCCTGTAGAGTTATTCTAGTTATCTGTGCCTGCTACCTGCTCTGGTCCATTTACTGGACTTTGTCTACTATATGATCTAGTACAGGGGGTACTTGTTATGATATGTAAAATATATGCATAAATAATGTCATGGGAGTGGTGTGATCTGCCCTGTCTCAACCCTTCTGAGCCTCAGGTAAGAAGTGTCAGGTATTCATCGCCTATTAGGTAGAACTGTTTTGCAGCTAAACATGAATAGGAAAGGAAGCGGATGCCCAAAAAGATTCTGGAAGACCCCAAACAAGATGGTGGAGCACCTAGCAGAACGATCCAGTTGTTTCACTAATGGATAAGGCCTTCTAGGCTTTAACATGTGAGTACTCTAAGAATTATTATAGAATGATGAGTTTCCTTTAACATGTTGGCACTGATTCATTGTACTTGTGGGATGAGATTTATGGACCATGAATGTTAAAGTTACAGTTTTGGAACTACTGTAGGTGTGGGGGGTGTGACTGCACCAGGACCCACAACCCCTCAGGCCCATTAAAAGTATGCCCACACGTGAATTGACTTCTAACATCACTTATAGACAGGGGGGGGGTAGTTACATTACTATAAAGTAACTGTTGTATTCCTTCCCCAGATAATGGGTTCCTGGAAGAGACCTTCTGTATATTGGCCGAAAATACCAGCAGCACTTGGAATTCTCCCATATGAAGAGATGAAAGATGAAGTATAATAACAGACACTATGGAGACTATGTATTATCTGAAAATAATGACTTTTAATTTGAATGTTCTAAGACTCTGCAATATTTTTCATTAATAAAGATCACCTTTTCTCTGCTATCAGTTTGTGCTCAGTAGTATTTTTTACAAACCCTATCCCTCTGAATCTGTGATATCTGAGACAAAATGCTGTGTTATTCTAATGGGAGCCACTATAGTTCTCAGCATTGCTGCCTTTTGGGGAAATTAGATTCCATGAAATGTTTCTACTTTACTTTCTCCATTTACATGGGCCTTAGTTAAAAGCAAACGTTTGAGAAATAAAATAATAGTTTTGGACAATTTGGGGGTTACATGTATGTATAATCACCCACAACGTCCCACAGAAAAGGGGGGTATCACTCTTCCTATTTCATCTTACTCTCATGTTTCATAAATCTCCCGATTTATTGCTCCAGACCCGCACAGGTACCTGCCCATTTCTTTTACAGTAAAGTAAGCAGATTACTTAACATGTGAATATATATGCAGTTTTATATGGAGAACATTAAAAAATCTAAATAATAAACAAGTTATGATAAACCATTTGACCATTTCTCCTGTTGACCTATTTCTCATCTTTCATTCCAATCTCCCTTCCCTACATTCTCTTTGCTGTTAGGGACAGACTAAAAATATACAGTATGAAATTTAATGATACAAGGCTGATTAGTAATTACTCCGGATTCACATTACATGGCAGCATAGAAATCAGTGCAGCCTTCATCAGAATTGATAATCAGCCCTGCAGTATTAGATGTGGCTTCACTTTTTGCTTGATGATTTCCCCCCCCAAAAAAGTTTCTCACCCGATCCCAGAGCATGTGTCACTGACACACAAGATGGCATAACAAGATCAGAAGATGGGGAGCTGCAACTTTTAAGGGCAGAGACACACAGTCAGATTCGGGGAGATTAGTCGCCTGGTGACAAATCTCCTCTTCTTCGGGCGACTAATCTCCTAGAACTGTCTTCCCACAGGCTAGAATGTAAATCGTTGGCTGGAGAAGAGGAGATTTGTCGCAGGGCGGCTAATTTTCCCAAATCTGATCGTGTGTCTGTGCCCTAAAGGCCTGGGCCATTACTGCTACATTCTTTTAAAATGTGGTTGTTTATGTTAAGTACAGTGTAAAGTACACATAGCATGTACATGCATAGCACTAGGTACTGAATCTGGATGTGATTAAAGTGCAGTCTTATCAATATGTAGAAAAGCATATAACAGGCATACAACAGGTAGATATTCCACAGTCACTATTTTGCTTCTCAAAAGTATAGGTTTTTTACCATATAGGAACATACTTTGCAGAGGCCACATGATGGCTCCCCAGTTCTTATATTCCTTATGCCGATATAACCCTGAAAATGATTATGATGTAATGTCTCCTAAATGTATCTTTGATGTCATAAGAGCTCCTTCTGGGAGGACAGATCTTAAATCATGATCAGTGAGCATTCTCATTCTCTTTCTTTATTCCTTCTGTTTGAGTGTGGCTTTAAAGCTCTATCTGTCAACATCTTTATCAAATCAGTCGATGAAACTTCTCGGAACAATTCAGTTTCCTCCTTAAAAATGGACCTGCTGGTATGCCTTTCATTAAAGGATCCCGAAGTGCACTGGTAGCATGTAGTACCTTAGCACCAGTGGTTTTCCTATACACATCTGTGACAATGCTGCCATCAACATTATTAGTAATAATTGATTTATCTATAAAGCCCCAACATATTCCACAGCCATGTACAATAAATGGGTGTATACACTGAACATACAGAATTACTGAACATACAAATAAAACCAATAATTGATGCAAGAGGTAAAGAGGCCCTCAGTGTTGGACTGGCCCACAGGGATACCAGGAAAACTCCCGGTGGGCCCAGGTGTCAGTGGGCCCTCGTGCTGCTAAACGTTTGGCCTATTTCATGGTCATTCCCTATTTCTATGAGAACAAAGAGGCTAAATAGATGGACTAATAGATTATAGTATGTAAAGAAAACAGACTAGGAGAATAGAGGTTGATTGAGGAGATAAAGAATAGTAGTACTGAGAGTGGGCTCCTGCTCTAAGGTTTTTGGGTGGGCCCCTGGTGTCCCAGTCCGACACTGGAGGCCCTGCCCAAATGAGCTTACAATCTAAAAGGAGAAGGGGTTGAGAAATAAGATGTGAGGATGGGCATGATTGGGAGTTGGCAAGGTGACATTGTATAGCACTGGGGATTGAATTTAGCAGCATATGGTGCTCACTAAAGTTACACTAAGTTAGATGAGGGGAAGCTTCTCTAAAGGAATGGGTGTAAGAGATCTTATGAAGGCAGAGAAATTGGGAAAACTTAGGACAGAATTTGGGAGAATTCAAGAGAAGAGGTACAGCCCTAGCAAAGCCTTGAATGTGAACATGTGAGGGCATCACTGTTGCAGAACGCTGGCAAAGTTTCGCTAGTGTTAATGCGCGAGCATTTCATACCGAACTTTCGCTACCATTTATTTCTGCCCAGTGAAACTTCGTTAATACTCTTACAATTAGATCCATTTGAATAGGTCGAGTACATATATGTCATAAATATGTCTTTATTAAAGATGTTGGTACAAATGCTTGAAGTGGCCACTGTCAGTGGGCCTATCGGCTCCCAGCGGGTGGAGTGCGGCCAAGGAGGAAGCTTTAGGGTTAAAGTCCAAGTTAGCGGTATTCGAAAAAAGGGGCCAGGCGTAAACGTAGTCAGGATCAGGCAAGAGTTCAAGAGGCATTCAGAATAGGATCAAGGTCGAGATTTAGGTAAGGTCAAAGTCCAAGAAACACATCAGCACGAATAACAGAACACCCAGGAATATAATAACAAAATCCTATAATCGGGCATTCAACCCGTGACCTGGAAGAGCTTTTATCTTGAATTTTCATGCCGGGCACGTGATGTCTTCACGCCGGTGTCGCTGTTCCCCACATTGTTGGCTATGGGCGCCGCCATCTTGGATGCGACACTGGAGAAGACAGACACTCTGAGCGGTCCTGACAGCCATTTATTATTACAAATGTCCAAGGATGCAAAATAAACACAAAAGAGATCCTCTAATGCCCGAGAGAAGAGCACACACCAAAACAAATGTGGCATGAGCTTCAAATGTTGGAAAAAAAGTTAACACAAAAATCTATAATAGTTAGAACTTTTGAAGGCAATCCTGATTTAAAATATGAAAAAACGCCAGTGTTCTTTAGAACTTTTAAGACTTTTCGACATACAGGATATGATGTCACTGACATAAGATTGAGGCGGATGTAGCTTCATCTTATCAGTTCGCCAGGTCTAAGGTGGCAAAGGAAACTCTGGCGATTTACGTTCTGTAAAATTCTCACTTTAGTGAATTAGTCGAGTAACGATGATTATGGTTGATACGGTGATTAGGGAAGAGAGAACTACGCTAGCAAAGTTCTCTTCGCTAAGGAATTGTCCTCTACGCCTGTTAGTAAATTGGCGATTTGTCCTGTGGATGGGATTTCTGGCGGATTTTCACTTGTGACGACCACTTTGCCCTTTTGTAAATCTGCCACTTAGACGCAGAAGCAGTGGTCAAAATGTTTTCCTATAAGTACATATTGGATATTGATCTCATATTTTTCTTCTTTACCTTTAGAGATTTTAAATGGAATTCCCTAGTTCACTATTGAAATGATTAATATTTGAAAGAATATGAATATGGTTAATGGTAATGTATGGCCATGTCTTTTTTTCCTATTGGTAATAAGGTTTTCTCATGGAATTGTGTATGGGTGGGTCCTGGTTAAAGCATCAGTTCCCTTTGGTTTCTACAGGTTATTACAGGTAACTTGTATGTGGATGGACTATATGACATTGGACTTAAATGTGGAGATTCACAATAAGGGTTTAACTAATACTATGTCACTTCCTGAAACATTTGTTACATTTCTGTACCAATTTATGTGATTTAAACTTGACAAAGGGCTCAAAACGTGTTGCTTAATAAACACACATGATTGAAGCTAAATCTATATTATAGCCTTTATTGTTACTTTTTATTATTTTGCTGTCGAGGGTAGGGTTGCCACCTTTTGAAAAAGTCCTTCCTGCCTCTGAGGGCAACTGGACCATTCCCTGGGTCGACTTTGTACTAAGAGTTAATTTCAATAACCTTTTTTAAAAAGGCACCCAGCATTTCTTTGCAGCTATCTACTGTATATGCCCAGGCCCGGATTTGTGGAAAGGCCACCAAGGCCTGGGCCTAGAGTGGCAGGATTTTAGGGGGTGGCATGCTGAACCACACCCACATTGGTTCAGAAACACTGGGGATGCACAGGAGATACGATAGTTTTTTAAATTTCCCATGCGCCAATCCCCATTGCTCCGGTCCCAATGAAAATTTGCACAAATAAAAGGGAGGGGATAGGGCGACGAATGGCAGCAGGCCTAGGGGTGTCTGCTATGTAAATCCGACCCTGTATATGTCAGTAAAGCTGCTTCATGAAAAAAAAAACACAACTTCCAAGTTTAAGTAATCTGATTGGCTCCCTTGTGGATGTGGGAAGGATCTACTGGTGAATATATCATTATATATAGTGATCATATCCCCCTTAATTGCCTCTTCTCCAGTGTAACCAATCCCAGCTTGATCAGCCTTTCTCCATAACTGAACCCTTCTATTCCCTTTATCAGTTTAATTGTTATAATGTGTACTTCTCTATTTCTATTTATTGACCCTTATATATTTACTAGACATTAAGCCCGTTAAATTAACGGGCGCTAGAACATATGTAGTCAAACATTTATAAAAACAGAATTGTTCTAGGTTGGCGAACGGTAACGTATTTACGTTTTTCAGACTATCACCCACAATGGTAAAACACGCCACAGCGTAAGGGTGCGAACTTGCGCGTCTATCTACGTCGCTAGCGTAAATGCGCCAGAGACGGTCCGTGGGGCACATGCGCAGTATCGCAATCCCACGGACACAGGGACTGGACGCAGAGACACTTCAACTTTATTATCCTATATAATAAAGTTGAAGTGTCTCTGCGTCCAGTCCCTGTGTCCGTGGGATTGCGATACTGCGCATGTGACGCAGAGACACTTCAACTTATAACGTCACAATCAGCCATTAGCTCCTCAGCTTCACGCCTCCCCTTCCATTTCCTGGTCACGTGGCTGCGCCGTCCAACGTACGGCACGTCCAATCAGGCTGACGATATCACGTGGTGCCGCCCCCTGTCTCCCTCCCTTGCCCAACTGGCTGCTATATCCCGGCATCCCTTGCGCCCGCCTCTTTCTCTTTCCGGTAACCAAGATGTCAAAGAGAGGTGAGGGCTGAGCGCTTGTGACTTAAATCCGTCGTCATCTGCCGCTTTGTTCACGTTGCTGATGGCTGAAATGATGTGAGGCCTCTTTCTGTTCCCCACTCTCTCCCCTCGTGACCATGTCCATATGAGCGATAGTGGGAAGTCTGGGAGCTGCGGGGAAACCTTAAATGTCCTGTGAATCACACCAGCGGGCCCCGGGCCCCCCAGTCTGACCCTGCTCCAGGGCCCCCGCCCCCCTACTGCGCCGCACCGAGTTCGGCCGCCGCCATGCGCATGCGCGAGCGGCACTTCTCGAGCGCATGTGCGAGCGGCGATGCGCATCGGCAAATTCTTTTTCTCCAAAATTTTTATATGTAGAGGGGGTCTGGCCCGGCACTGCAAGGGAGGGAGACTGGGGGGCGGCACCACGTGATATCGTCAGCCTGATTGGACGTTGGACGGCGCAGCCAATGGAAGGGGAGGCGTGAAGCTGAGGAGCTAATGGCTGATTGTGACATTATAAGTTGAAGTGTCTCTGCGTCCCGTGGGGCACATGCGCAGTAGCGCAATCCCACGGACACAGGGACTGGACGCAGAGACACTTCAACTTTATTATATAGTATATATATATATTTATAGTGATCACATACTGCCTCTTCTCTAGTGTAACCAATCCCAACTTGCTCAGCCTTTCCTTATAACTGAACCCTTCCATTACCTTTATTAATTTGGTCTATTGTGTACTTTCTCTATTTCTTTTTATTGACCCTTATATATATATATATAGTGAACATAACTCGGCTTGGACGAATTTCACCCATTTGCTTCACCAAAAATTCCGCCCGCCAGTGAAATGAGGCCAACCCCCATTAAAATCTAAATTTTGCTCATTTTTTTTTTGATCCGCGTCGCCATACAAGTCTATGGGCATCATTTTTTGCGGCAAAACAAGGTGTAAAAATGTGCCCATCCCTGAAAATAACCCCCTTATAAATAGTTATCAGTGGCTTTACAGCCAGATTTGTGGAAAGGCCACAAAGGCCCGGGCCTAGGGTGACAGAATTTTAGGGGGGCGGCATGCCGTCCAGCCACACCCGCATTGGTTCAGCTGCACTGGGGATTCACAGGAGATAAAAGTGTTTTTTTTTGTTTTTTTTTTAAAGTTTTATTTATTTTATTTTATTGCATTTAAAACAATAGCAAGAAGAAGAAGGAGAGAGAGGTGTACACTATACCTTCTTGTCATATAGCATGGGATGCACAAGCATGTATTTTGATATGAAATAAGTCCATTTTAACATCTAGATACTATTAATTTGCAAATGTTAGGAGCTGACATCACATTACTGATACTTAACTGATTAATTAGTTGGTTGATTAGAGGACTCGATTGCATGGATATCCAACCAAGGAGTCCATATCTTTTCGAATTTCGATGGGCAACCCCTTCCTTCGTAAATTAGTGTGATCGCAGGTAGAAGTTTATTGATCAAATTGACCCATTGAGCAGTTGCAGGTGCCGGGCCTCCCATCCAGTGCATGACTATCAGCTTTTTGGCATAGAATAGCAGGAACCTGGCTAGAGATCTAGTTTTATTCACTGGGGATTTTCTATCAGCCCCAAAAGGCACATTTCTGGAGTGCATAGGTTCGGAAAGTCCAGATTATTTTTAAGGTATTAGAGTTATATTTCTCCAGTAGTGTTGTATAGGAGGACATTCCCAAGCCAGGTGGAGAAAGGAAGCATTTGGTGTTTGACTTCTGGGGCAGTCGGCCGGTGGTCTGTCTCCCATCTTTAGAAGTGGAGTAATATAGCTCTGGTGGATATATTTAAATTGGACCATTTTGTTCCTAATAGAGATTAGGTCGCTATATAGTGTATCTGTGACTTCCTCCCAGTTCTCATCTGCAAGTGTTGGAAGTGCTTGCTGCCATTTGGACTTTGCTCTGGCAAAAGGTGGGGGGGAGGGGTAGAGTCAAGGAGGGCTCGATAAAGACGAGATGTTAGCTTTTTGGCTTGGAGATCTCGCAGAATAAGTTCTACTGAAGGGGTTTCATAATCCACATTGAGAGAGCAGAATTTAACCTGAAAGGCATGCCGCAGTTGTAAATACCGGAACAATTGTACGGCACGGTCTCCAACTTTAGCTCATAATTGCATATAAGAGAGGAAGATGATGTCTACCAGGAGGTCAGCTTAATTCCCATTAACGCCCAGTAGTGGAAGTCTTGAAGACCCTTAAGGTGTTGTAGGCGGGATTTTTTCCATAGAGACAGAAAGGGAGATAGTATAGACTGGGGGTGTCCCAGAGCTTTGCAAGCGGCCGTCCAAGGCTTGTGGTTGTTTGTGATTGTTGCAGGACAGGAGGTACAGTATAGTCTGTTAATCTCCTATATGGGATACGGGATGAATGAGAGGATTACCTTACAAATTATACCAGGCCATCGGGAACCCGTCCGTCCCAGGTGTTTTGCCTGTTGGTAGTGAGGCAATTGCTTCCACTACATCAAGCTTAGTGATAGGCTGGTTGAGGTAGTTAGATTCATCAGGTGTCAATTTGGGAAATGTGACGGAGTTCAAAAATTCCGCCGCCTCTGTATAAGTGGCCTTTGAACAATAGAGGTTTTCATAAAAATTAGTAAAGCTGTTTAAAATATCTTGGGGGCTGTTTACAAGGTCACCTCTTACATCTCTGATTCTTGGTATTAAGGTTTGAGTGTCTCTGATGGTGGCTAAGTGGGCTAACAAGCCTTATCGCCGTGGTCAAATGCCCTCTGGTTAGAGTACAGAAGTCTTTGCTTGGTCAGTTTAATTTGGGCTATTTCAAGGTTCCTTTGGGCCTGCTTTAGGAGCACATGATTACTCTCTGTCTGGTCCATCTTGTATCTGCTCTTGGCCATTACAAGGACCTGCTCGACTCCTCTACCTCCTCCTTACTTACAGCGCGGGCAGCTGAGATTTCACTTATCAGGACACCCCGGGCCACAGCTTTAGAAGCCTCCCACAAAATGGCTGGTGAAGCAGTATTTTGGTTGGTAGTCCAGTAACTAATATATTCCTACTGGGAACAGTCTCTGACTTTGGCAGAGCCATAAAGGGTTCAGTCTCCAGGAGTCCTGCTTGTAGAAGGCCCTCAACTAGTTGTGCAAAGTCCACTGAGGCCAGGGTCATATCTATGCATGACAGGGAGCCATGACTTGAAGAGTGACAGGAATATTGTTGTTCGTCTGGATGTTTCCATCGCCACAGCTCAAGCAACCCTAAGGATTCCATCCATTTATTTAACCCTGAGTTGTGGCCCCTGGTCTAGCCTGCCCTGTCCAAATGGGGGTCGAATGTAGCATTAAAATTGTGGTGTTTATACAAATGGCCTGTAGATGGCACTGTGCAAACTTAAACTCACAGCTTAAAAGTGAAAGTTACTGTTGTGTAATGCCTGCATGACTCTGCTAATAATGCACTGTTATACTCTACTCATCCTCGCTACCCAAAACATAACAAATGGCGACAAGGATGGCTCTTCTACCTCTGCAGCAGCTTGCAGCTTTTCTTCCAAATCCTGGTAAGCCTACCATACCTTTTACTGCTTGGATCCTTATGTTTGAAAATTACATTATTGCTGCTGACCAAGGGGAGATTTCTGCTGCTAGAAAGTGTGCTTTATTTATTCACTGCCTGGGAGCAGAGGGACAGCGTATATTCTATACATTACCATTACATGATGATACTTATGAAACTGCTCTTACTGCTATAAAGAACTTTTTCGTGCCAAGATTAAATGTGGTTGCTGAAAGATATAAATTCCGCCAACGTGGACAGCGTAATGGTGAATCCACAGAACAGTTTGTAGCAGCTTTGAGAGAGCTGGTTGTTAACTGTGAGTTTGGGACTCTAACAGATGAAATGCTAAGAGACCAAATAGTGGAAAAAACAAACTCACCTCACATTAGAGAGAGACTGCTCCTAGAGCAGGATCACACAACGGACCACAGTTTGTCTCGCATGAGTTTGAATCCTTTCTGAGAGAGAGGGATATTGTGCATAGGAAATCTTTAGTGTATTACCCACAAGCAAATGGAGAAATCGAGAGATTCAACAGAAGTCTGAAAGAAGTACTACAGACAGCAAATCTTACTGGGAAATCTTGGAAAGTATTTACAACAGAGTTCCTACATAACTACAGAGCAACGTGCCATGCAACAACCCAATCATCTCCTGCTGAATTATTACATGGCAGACACATGCGCACTAAGTTACATGTTGCAGACATCAAACTTCCAAAAAATACTGTGCCTACAAAATCATCTACTGCTGACATTGTGAAACGTCAACAAGCCAAATGCAAGGCTTATACTCACAGAAAACGTGGTACCAGAGAAGTACACTTTCAGCCTGGATCTTTAGTCAGAATTAAGAAACCAGGAATACTGAAACAAGGACAATCAATTTACTACACCACTTGAAGTGAGACGCCAGCGAGGACCATACACATATGAACTGTCTGATGGACGCATATGGAATACAAGTCGTCTTGCTCCTGTTAGATATGACTTTGGAGAAGCTCCATTTGATGAAGGACATTTTCCTACTCCTGATGTCAACTGCTATAGGCCTGAAGAAAGTGAACCTATAAGGCGTACTGAGAGAATCAGAAAACTACCTGCATGGACCAAGGACTTTGTTATGTGAAGAATGTATAATATTATTTTAAAATGCATACTGTTTAATTGTTGCTGTTATTATAGTTGTCCAAATGCTTTCCTACTATAGGGGGAATATGTGGTGTTTATACAAATGACCTGTAGATGTCACTGTGCTCAGACATAATGTGCATACTTCCTGACAGCTTAAAAGTGATAGTTACTCGGCTACCCAAAACATAACAAAAATCCCCCATAATACATAAGGGTGCCGCTGGTAGGGAAGCCAGGATTTTGTATATGTGTTCCAGTACTGCTAATGAAAAGGGTGGAGGACAATATATATTGGTTAGGCTTAGTGGTTGATTGTTCATTTTGCAGTGCAAATAGAAGTGCCATAGAAGTCGGTACAAACTTCGAGAAGATCAAACAGTATCACCTTCTGAACCAGAAGGGAGACTCCCCAGGCATGTGTTGAGAAAGGTGCATGGTAGGCAAGCTCCACCCAATGTCATTTGAGAGATAGCAATTTTTGGCCAGTGAGCCTGCAGCATTAGTATAGAGGGATGGTATTTCTTAACATAGTCGAACATGAGGGCCCTTTTGAACTTGCAATTGAGGCCCCTAATGTTCCAAGAAACAATTTTTTCACTTTGCATATTGTATTATCATGTAGATTAAAATCAGCATATCAACTCTGCATATTATACTAACATATAGGTTGGGATCTGTGTACACCTTGACAGTAAAGAGTAGAAAGAAAAAGCATATATAAAGAAAAATCTAAATAACTGTAGTCCCCAACAAACCCTCTCTCCACCCTGCCCACCCACCAAACATGGTTGAGCCTGTACCCCGAATGAAGGTAACTTCTTCTGGAGGGGGATGTCAGCGGAGGTGTCGTTGGTGAAGTAGGAGTGAAGATCGCTGCCGAACTCTACCATGATGGTCTATTGCCGGTGTTATCAATGTAGTCACCCCGTCAAGCCAAAATGTAGTATACGAATTGATATTCAAGCGCCACTCTTTATTATTACCAGTTCTACCTTGAGTCCTGTCCATTAGAGAGCTGTGCCACGTGGACGTGCTCTTCAGGGCTACAAGGGTAGCAGGAAGCAGAGTTTAATTGTATATGCCTTTCTGCACAGGTCCTGAATGCTACTGCTATATCCCCCTGCTGTATCAAAGGGAGCCCCATGACAGTATCGGAGGGGGGCTGCTTAAAACTTTCCGTGTAGCCTATATGCTAACGGGCCCCCTGGGTTGTGCTAGGCATTGTTGTGCTCTTGTAGTAGCATTGGTAACAGTCCTGCTCTTAATGTGTTAATAGTCCTTATGAACAACTTTATATATTAATATGTTAACAGTCTTTGTGGACAGCGCCAGGAGCTAATACGCTTTTGTGGCTGCTGTGATGACCAACTGGCCACAGTTCGATAACTGGTTATTATGCTTTGTCTGGGGTTATCATGTATTCTTGTAACCCCGGCTCTCGAGTTAGGGACTGCCGACTCACCCAGTCAGCCGACTGGGTGAGTACTTTGCCTAGGTGGGATGCTGTGGGGAGGGTCTCTGTGCTGGTGACTATCCAGCCAACGGTCAGCCTCCTCCAATGTCATAAAGAAGTGCGCTCTGTCCCCATCCACTACTCTGAGCTTCACTGGGAATAGGATCAAATAGCTTAGGCTGAGTGTGCGTAGTCGCTTTTTGATCCCCATGAAGGAGGAGCGCTGTTTCTGAATAATCATGGAGTAGTCGGGGAATAGTGACAGTGATAGTGAGTGGATCCTTCCTTCTTGCAGAAGCCATAGCTGAGTCGTGATTCCGATAATTAAGGAACCTCATTATTAATGGCCTGGGATATGCGCCAGGGGGATGCTGCCTGGTGGGGACGCAGTGGGCCCTCTCAATGACCAGCATAGGAGAGAATGCCTCCGGGCCTAGTGTTTGTTTCAGCTACTCTTCTATGAAGCGCTCGGGATTCTGCCCTTCAGTGTTTTCCGGCAGAGCGAATAACCTGAGGTTGTTCCGATGGAGCCGGTTCTCCATATCGTCAGTCTTAGTATTCGCCTCCGCTAGTTGTTTGACCAGGTGGGAAAGTTCAGCGGGGAGGGGCTGCACAGTATCCTCCATCGTGGAGACCCGCTGTTCAACCTCCGTTGTTCTTTCCTTTAGATTCTGCATATACTGGAGCAGATGCGAGATGTCGGTCTTGATTGTGTCCAACAGGTTAGACATACTAGCGTGCGAGGTAGTAATTATCTGGAGGATTTGGCATTAGAAGGTTCGGGCAGCTGGGCTGATGCTCCTTCAGGGTCTGAGGGTGTAGGAGTAGCCTACACTGGCCTACCTCAGGGTCGGGTGCTGGCTGCGATGAGCTTAGATATTTGTCCATACAGGAAGCATTGCTTTTCTAATATAGTTAGTTAGGCAAAAATGTAATGTATAAAGGCTGGAGTGACTGGATGTCTAACATAATAGCCAGAACACTACTTCCTGCTTTTCAGAACTTACGCCTTCCATTCTGTGTGAGCAGAAGGCTATAGTCCTGGCACTGGATATAAATACAGCTGCTAACAATGTATCTGTATCCGAGGACAGGAAAACTGCCATCTACTCTCTAAGAGACCAATGTCGCCCGCAGACCCCAGTGAGATTTAAATATTATCAAGCCTTAAGCCTTATATCAAGCCTTAAGCCTTATAGTAATGATATAAACAGAACTAGAGAGGGTAACGATTCCACGTATACCATTTCATGTAACCAAGTTACAGAATTTATGCCTTCCCTTCTCTGTTGGCAGGAGGCTACCGACCTGGTACTGGATATAAATACAGCTGCTAACAATGTATCTGTATCAGAGGACAGGAAAACTGTATCCTACTCACTAACAGACCAATGTCGCCCGCCGGGCCCAGAGAGATTTAATTATTATCAAGCCTTAAGCAAAGAAAGTTTCCATTCAAGGCATTGGAGAGTAGGGGTGGCCTATCCCAGTATAGAGAGGGATGGGGTAAAGTTTCACCTTGGGGATAATTGTAAATCCTGGTGCTTATGCAAAGAGAATAATAATTATTCAATGAGACATGACAGAAAAGTAATCAGTTTACCCCACGTCCCTTCCTATAGGAGAATCAGAATCTTATTGGACAATGAGACCGGGTGCCTGTCCTTTTATGAGCTGCGAGAGCCAATCAGGCACCTACACACCTTCACTGGCAAATTCACTGAGCCCCTTTATGCTGCATTCTCAGTGGGTCGCTGGATTTAATCCCTGTGACAATCATTGGTTCTTTATTTAATAAGAAATGTATAACTACAAAAGCCCTTTACTAATTGTTCCTATAGACTACATATATCTTGGGGATTAAAAGAAAAACAAAAAAGCCCCAAAAACACATCATGGGAAACATCTAATACACTTGGATGACACAAACCCCCATGATATACTCCATCAATGGACACAGGTGTTTATTATGGGGGACAGAAAACTTTTCAAAATGTTTTTTCCAAATAGAGTGGTGCTTCTTTTGCGTGACATGCAGTTATCTATTTAATAATAATTCTGGAGTTCAGGGTCTCCAAGTAGAAAAGTGACAACTCACCAGTTAAAGGAAGAGGCTCAGGTGCATCACCCTGAGCCCTCAGCACGGGGAGAGGACAAGCCAAAAAATCCTTTGGAGCAGGCACTCAATGAAGGCAAACTTCCACCAGGCAGATGAATTCAAACTGAAGAGAGTTTATTGTGTCCACAGCCTTACGCGTTTTGTGTCATAAACACTTATTCATAGGCTCAAAACTCCCTGATGAAAGTTCCAAGATGGAACTGAAACATCGTAATCAATAAAACCAACTTTTTTTGACACTTATACTTATGTGCTGTCGCTTTGCATTTGTATACATTTTCTATGACCAGAATCCAGGCTTTTTTATTTGGCTTAAGGTTGTGCGTCCCATATGGACTTTTATATTTATATATATATATATATATATATATATATATATATATATATATATATATATATATATATATATATATATATATATACATGCACAGTTGAATGCAAGTCTTTGCAAATTTATGCACACAACCAAACACTCTGTGTTTGAGTTACACCACAACTTTGATGGCGGAGAAAATATTTGCAGTTTTTACAGATTGTGAATAGAAATTACTGTCAACGCTATTTTCGCTCAAAACCCCCTCACACAGTGGACACACTCACGCAAACACCCGTCTCATTTGAGAGCCATTTGTGAAAATGTATGCGCAATGTAAATTCGCAAAAGATGGAAAAACTGGCATAGCAGTGCAATATTTTAGTACTCAGGAAAAAACATGGACAATATGTACTGCACAAACTTTATAAAGGACCCCGTGTGTTTGTGCAAGATCACTTGGGCTCACTGCAGACTGGACCCAGTCATAGCGGAGAGAGTCCCGGGGCGCAATGGCGGCCAAGGGGGTTGAGGTGGCGCTGGATCATAAAAAGGCTGGATAAGATGGTGGCCAAGAAAAATAACTGCAGGGGCCTCAACCTTCTCCCATAAGCTTTTATTAACCAGCCACTTGCCCCCATAGCCACTGAGCTTCCTATGCCTGCTGTAGCCTGTACTGGATTCCATGCCGTGAACTGCTAAATCATAATTCGTGCTGCAGCCTGTACTTAGTTCTATGCAGCCATGCAGCCTCCTCTAATTACCTGCTAATTGCCACCTAGTGTGTGTGAATTCACTCAGTGGGGTAGTTTGTTACTGGTCCTCACAGCAAAAGAAATGCTGGGGAGCTACAGGACCCCAGAGCTTGGAGACCCCCATTCTATGATCACCACTACAGACACTATTATTATACCAGGATCCCCTGTCTGATCTGAATCTGGATAATCCCCCAGCATTATAATGTGGCCAACCACACCTACCCCTTCATAATACAAATACATAAAGATTGATAGACTGATAGGGAACTCTGATAAAGTCCTGCAGCATATGCAGAGGGATTGTCCTGGCATTGGTAGTGCTTTGCCCAATATAAAGACCCCAGAGACTGATCTATAGGACCAGCTATAAAGCCAAGGACTGGCTCTGGGGCAGGGACCTTTCTCTAAATATATCATTCCCTAGTTCTGAGATATCTCCCTATAATGAATTTTCACCTTGTGTACCTACATCTGTGCTGCTATTGCCATTGTGTTCCCTTTATTGGCCAACTGCATAGATGTAAATCTACCATATGCTATTTATAAACACACACACATTTTTATATATATATATATATATATATATATATATATATATATATATATATATATATATATATATATATATATACACACACACACACACATATATAATACACAAAAGCCATGAATATCTTGTAAATTATATCCTTATAAACTGTGAGTTCTGATGTCATCAGTTATAAACGGTGAGTTCTGATGTAATTTCTGTCACATGACTCATTAAAACCTGTGTATTATAATAAATAAAGTACCCCCAGTTGCAAAATATGAGGATATTAGAAGTTACCTCGGAGTTCCATGACCTGTATAAAAACACTCGGCCTTCAGCCTCGTATCTTTATATGGTAGTGTAACTCCTCAGTAACAATGTCTACAATGACCTCACATCCTTATAAAGCTGCAGAAATAAGTCCCACCCACAAAGGGGTGGTATGTTCATACATAGGTTTTTCGACCAATCGGTAAAGAAAAACCGCCTTGTCATAGAGGCATGCACATGCATAAACATAAAATCCTTGTACGAGATGACTATGAAGTTTACAGAGAGGGTATCCTAGGCAGATGCTTAACCAAGAGGTAGCTAGAGTTACAGAATTGGATCGTGACTCTACTATACAGGAAAGGGCATGGGACATGTCTAAAAGGACTCACATCCCTTTGTGCACACGTATCACCCATAAGATACACCACATTATTTATAAACACTGGCCGTTATAACTGGCACGTGCAGTTATTTGGTGCATTTATATTTTAGTTTGTGTGACTGATGCATGGGCAGTGCCAGCGCCGGCCACACGCCCCAATTCCAGAAGGTACAAAGCAAATTGTCAGTCCTAAATAGTGGTCCTTTTCTCTTAACCCCTGCCATTCTATGCCTGCCACCTGTAGCTTCCCATTGACCCTTTGTTGCCTCTCTTTCAGTCCACCCATGTGGGAATGTCTGTGAATGCGCTGAGGAAGCAAAGTAACAACAATGAGATCATCACGCTATCCAAGTCTCTTATCAAGTCATGGAAAAAGTTGCTGGGTAAGTGCGCACCCTTCCAAATGACAAATTTCTAGGGTTTGGTTATATTGTTGCTTTCGGGACTGGCATCCATGGGTGGGGTTACTATAAGTAGATGCCCCACCACATTGGTTCCATTTCTTATTGTCCCTTGGCAGACGGCTCAGAACAGCCTGGAAAAGAGAAGCTTCAGGTGAAACCCACCTGTTCGAAGGAGCTGGGGTAAGTACATCTGGGAGCAGTGGCGGAACTACCGGGGGAGCAGGGGGTGTGAGCAGGCCAGGGCCCGCACCCCCTCAGGGCCCCCCGGCAGTCCGTTCGCCGCTGAAAATGCGGCCAAATGCGGCCGTACGGAGGGGGGCGGGGCCCGGTTGCGCGTCACGCACCAGGGCCCGCCCCCCTCTAGGATCGCTACTGTCTGGGAGCTTTCTGTTGGGTGAGAAGGTGAGGCAAGGTGTCGGTCTAATGGATCAGTATAGGCAGCCTGTTTTGTCTTTCTGGGTATTACAATGGATCTCTCATGTGTTAACAAATAATTTTTTTCAGCTCTTCCAAGAAAATTGAGGTGCCAAAGACCACAGCCCCCTCAAAGATGGCACGTTCTCCCCTCTGCCAATCCCTGTAAGCAGAAATCAAGCACAGAGCCTGTGTCGGTGTGCTGTAAGCTGTTACCTAGCAACCAGCTGTTCAGTGCAGTAGGAAGGAAGTGACACAGCAGCTAGCGAGTGGCTGGCAGGAAAAGGAAGTCACAGAGACTGGCAAAAGAAGGGAGCCTGGCATAGAGAGCTGCATGGTGGTCAGAGAAAGAGTCCAGAGAGCTGCCGGTGGGCCCAGAGAGCTGAGAGGCTGCACCAAAAGCATTCATTTGGATCGGGCAGGCACAGGGAAGCCACATACTGTGCCTGGAAAGACAGAGAGTGTGAAAGATCCAGACTGGAGGAACAACCAGCAGGAGATTCCTATCTGAGCATCCAAAGGAGCTGGTAATCGCACTGTATGACTGAATGTGCTGGACTCGCCTGAGAGCTCTAAAGAGGATTTTAGTATCCTGTTTAAAGGGACAGTACCCTAAAGAATGCTGAAAATAAACAGACTGTTTATATTAAAGCACATTAAAGGACTCGTTAGTTAGCTAGACAGATTACACTAGCAAGTTAGTTAGTGAGGCTCTATTGCCACCGGTTAGGAGTGCTGCATGTACTAGTTGGCCATTTATTTTAGATAAACCATTATTCAGTTTAACCAATACTGTGTGTGTTATTACTGTATTCCTAGTTGGGCCATCCGTAGGTGCATCCCCGGATCCCACTAGGTGGAGGCACTGCACTACTAAGTATCCAGTCTCTCCCCATACCACTGTGGAGTGGCTCAGGTTTGTCCCGTGCCATAAGGTAAGCGCCACACGTGGAGTAACACAGACAAAGGGGTGTCGAACGGGTTACATATATATATATATATATATATATATATAAGTCCTGTGGGCGTCCGCACTCTATTTTTGTATGATAGCTGAGGTGCAAGATCAATTGTTCATTTGTAGATAGTGAGGAGATCAGCACACTCATTTTCAGATGAATCAAAAGTGCTTTTATTCAACACAGCTTTGGGACACAAAGCTGTGTTGAATAAAAGCACTTTTGATTCATCTGAAAATGAGTGTGCTGATCTCCTCACTATCTATATATATATATATATATATATTTATATATATATATATATATATATATATATATATATATATATATATATATATATATATATATATATTGAATAAAGTACCCCCTATTGTAAAATAAGCATATTATAAGTCATTGAGGAATGCCATGACCATATAAAAGCACAAGGCTGAAGGTTTGGATCTCCTAGGTTACTTCTAATACAAAAGGGGTACTTGTTTTATTATAATACACATAAGCCATGAATATCTTGTAAATTATATCCTTATAAACGGTGATTAGTGATATCATCAATTATTAACACTATGTAGTGATTTCATTTTTGTCACATGACTCACTAAAACTTGTGTATTATAATAAACAAAGTACCCCTTTTTTGGAAAATATGAGTATATTAGAAGTAACCTCTGAGTTCCATGACCTGTATAAAATGTTCATGGAACTCCTCGGTGACTTATAATATCCTTATATTTTACAATAGGGGTTACTTTATTCACTATATAATCAGCAGTAGATTTCATGTTGAGGGATTGATAGAGGGGCTCACTGTGACCCCAAGATCCCTCCCCAAATAACTTAGTCCAGCTTAATTTTGCTTGTTCCGTTCAGCTAATGATACTTGGTTGTTTTTCAGGAGATCACGTGGCTATTGGGGCAGATTGCGAGCTCTTGGCAGCACAGATAGAGGAGTATATCCTTCTGATGGGGGCAGGGGCTTGGGTGGGCATCTGTTATCATTAGCTCTTGTGTCGAGCCTGTGAAACCCACTGACTCGCTTGGGAGTGTTACAACCTTGACTCTTCTCACTCGTGTTTCGGGAGCTGCAGAACACTGATATGAAGTATAAGAACAGGATCCGGAGTCGCATTTCAAACCTAAAGGATTCCAAGAACCCGGATCTTCGGAAGAATGTGCTCTGTGGTATCATTACCCCTGAGCAAATTGCTATCATGTCTGTGAGGTGAAAGGGGAGTTTGGGAACCAGAGAAAGGAGAGAATGGTCAGTGATCTTGTGCCACTAAAAGGAGGAAGGTGCCTTCAGTCTCATAATTGTGATGGTAGTATAGAGAAGGCATTGGCACCTAGTGGGAGTGGAGAGAAGGTATTGGAGCCTCGTGGGAGTGGCAAGGTAACTGCTTCTGTTTCAAGAAGGAATGAGATCTCAACCCTTAATGGGAGTGGTGAGAGGGCATTGGTGCCTCGTGGAAGGGGAAAGGAGACATTGGCATGTAGTGGGAGTAGAGAGAAGGCATTGGAGCCTAGTGGGACTGGGAAGGTAACATTGACCCCATTTCTCTTATGGAATAGGCATTAGGCAACATTGGAAATGGCCAGTAATGAGCTGAAGGAGATGAGGAAAGAGATAACCAAGGCCTCCATTCAGGAGCATCAAATGGGAAAGACTGGAGGAACCCAAAGTGACCTGTTCACCTGTGGGAAATGCAAGAAAAAGAATTGTACATACACACAGGTACTCTGCACTATGTACCTTGTACCGAATTGTAACATCCACAGTGCCCTAAGTACAGAGCCTTACCCTATGTGCAGTTTATATTGTGAATAAAGTACCCCCTCTTGTAAAATATAAGGATATTATAAGTCACCTCATATTTTTCAACTTTATTTATTATAATACACAAGTTTCAGTGAGTCATGTGACAGAAATGACATCACTAAGCTCTGATTATAACCAATGACATCGCTAAGCACCATTTATAAGGATATCATTTACAGGATATTCATGGCTCTTGTATGTGCCGTTATAGGCGCTGCTGCAGCAGTTTCAGTAGTTTTCTTTGGTCAGTCCAATGCAAGTGATTGGTTACTCACAGTTCAGGAGCACAGCGCACCCTACAGGCAGAATTGTATACTGGGCAGGCACCTGATTTGTCCTGTTACTTGTGGCTCTCCCCCAGGTACAGACCCGCAGTGCTGATGAACCAATGACCACATTTGTCGTGTGCAACCAGTGTGGGAACCGCTGGAAGGTAAGATTCCCTCTGTGGATTTATCAGTTCAGCAGTAAAAAGCGACTATTACACTTTATACAGAATTTACTTTTGTATTTGGGTCTATATTGTTTAACTTGTGGGATTTACTCATGTTATTGGGTTTTTACCTTGCACTATGTGACTAGACTGCAGAGTTTAAAAGTCTGACTGACGTTGTGGTTTCAGGCTGCATTTATTGGTCCTGTTTCTTGCTGCTTGCCCCATGTGAGGTCCCTTAAAGGAACCCATTTCCAAACTGCATGTAATACTTTGGCCCCATCATATCTTGTCTGTGTGTTCCTGATGTTGATTGCTGACCAGGAGCATGCTCACAATGTGACTAGACATGGCAGCTGCCTAACTCCTGTAGTGCTGCTCTGTCTTCTCAGCCCAGGCATGGGGCACGTTGACAACTGCCCCATACATGTTTTGTTCTATTACTGGTTTATTTTGGAGGGTTGCTAACTGGTCTCATTCATGTTAATGGGGTTGTTGAGAGTACATCAGGGCCAGCAAGGGTTTCAGTAACCAATCACACAACCACTATCATGAAATCATGAACGGAACATCCATGTGCTGAATTAACTGTAAGGAGCCTTGCGCAGGGTGTTTTTTGGTTACAGAAAAAAAAGGGTAACGTTAAGGAATTTATAGTGATTAGCTCTAAATGATGTGCTTAGTGGAGGGAACACTTTTATGTGTCTGATTTGATAGTTGCTAAAATCTGCTTTTTTCCAAGCCTGTTTATAACATAAAACATACAAGCCTCTCTTTCTCCCACGTTATCCAAAAATTCCACCATAAAGCTTGCCATCCAAACACCCAAGTCTATACATATATGTCCAAAGCCCAATGTGTTGGTTTTCATGTTTAATTCTTGTGGTTTTTAAGTTAATTACCTTTATATTCAGCAGCTCTCCAGTTTGCAGTCTTACCTAGGGTCCAAATTACCCTAGAAACCAGGCACTGATTTGAAGAGAGACTGGAATATGAATAGGAGAGGGTCTGAATATAAAGATGAGTAATAAAAATTAGCAATAACAATAAGGGGCCGATTCATCAAGGGTCGAATATCGAGGGTTAATTAACCCTCGATATTCGACTAGGAATTGAAATCCTTCGACTTCGAATATCGAAGTCGAAGGATTTAGCTCAAATTCTGCGATCGTACGATCGAAGGATTATTCCTTCGATCGAACGATTAAATCCTTCGAATCGAACGATTCGAAGGATTTTAATCCAACGATCGAAGGAATATCCTTCGATGAAAAAAACTTAGGCAAGCCTATGGGGACCTTCCCCATAGGCTAATATTGACTTCGGTAGCTTTTAGCTGCCGAACTAGGGGGTCGAAGTTTTTTCTTAAAGAGACAGTACTTCGACTATCGAATGGTCGAATAGTGGAACGATTTTTAGTTCGAATCCTTCGATTCGAAGTCGTAGTCGAAGGTCGAAGTAGCCCATTCGATGGTCGAAGTAGCCCAAAAAATACTTCGAAATTCAAAGTTTTTTTACTTCGAATCCTTCACTCGAGCTTGATGAATCGGCCCCTAAATGTATAGCCTTCGAGAGCATTTGTTTTTCGACGGGTCAGTGACCCCCCTTCTGAAAGCTGGAAAAAGTCAGAAGAAGAAGGCAAACAATTAAAAAAAAAATTAAGGCCAACTAAAAAGTTGCTAAGCATTAGCCATTCTATAAAATACTAAAAGTTAACCCCTTTAATAGCATTACTCCCTAGTACCGCTTTGAGTATTTGCCTTATAATTTAAATTTATAACATTCAATGGAATGTTTGGTGAAATAAACATGGCCTTCCTCGAAACTGTCCGGGTCATCTGGATGATAACCATTTGTTGCTGGGAAAACCTGTATATATGGTTCTGGATTAAAAGTGCCTTCTCAGATGTGCAAGCTCTCCATGCCATGTGCACTACTAATGCACCCCCATATCCTCACAGATCATATTTATACAGGTATGGGATTTGTTATCCAGAAACCTCCAAATTGCAGAAATGCCATCTCCCATAGACTCCATTTTATCCAAATAATCAAAATTTTTACAAATGATTTCCCTTTTCTCTGTAATAATAAAACAGTACCTTATACTTGATCCCAGCTAAGATATAATTAATCCTTATTGGAAGCAGAACCAGCCTATTGGGTTTATTTAATGTTTACATGATTTTCTAGTAGACTAGTTCCAAATTGTGGAAAGATCTGTTATCTGGAAATCCCAAAGTCCCAAGCATTCTGGATAACCGGTCCCATACCTTTATAAAGGTTGTTCTTTGCATGGTAGAGGTATTACATGCATGTGTGCCTCTGGGATACCCTTGTTTTTAATTTCACAACTTTTCTAGTCTTTATATTGTTTATAAACATTTGTCAAGCCTCCTTATATATATTCTTTTTTATGACCATATACTCCGATTTTATCCAGTGTTTGTGAATTGCAGATGGGCTAGCCTGCATCGGGTTAAGCATGACATGAAGAAGGAAGATAAATGGTGGACTGCAATATCCATCAGCTGGAGCAGGTGAAATAGAGATTTTCATAGGGCAATGCACCATAAAGATCTACAGTATATAGGACAAATGGCTATAATGATTGGCAGGTAAATGGATTCCTGCTTCTTCCTGGGTATTTGTGAGAGTTCTACTCATCCACAAAGTTTATATTTAGAAAGGATTCTCTGATGAACAAAGGTTGATCAATCTGTATTCTATGTACTTTTCAAACTGCTGCTCAGGCTCAACTGGCACATGCCACTCAGCCACCAGCTCTCAGGGTCCAACTGTCACAACTGTCATTTAGCCAGTTTGCAGAGATAGCAGGAGCTTGTGAGATGGAGAGAAATTTTGGAGATAGATGTGCTAGGAGAGGAGATTTTTTTTTGCAGGAAAGTGAGTTTTCAGTGAAGAAGAAGATGAAGAAGAAGAAGAAGAAGGAGGAAGAAGATCCTTCTTGGAAAATGAAGAAGAAGAGGAGATGTGAGAGTCCAGTGGAAGAACCAGCTGGTAAGTAGAAGATACTTGACAAATATCACTATAAGAATAGAATTAAATATCCTGTAACTCATCTGTGGAATATGCAAAGATTAGCCTTTTACATGGGGAGATGGTGTCCCCACCTCTCATTTAATATAAAAAAAAACCATGGGGTGTGTATGTCCTATAAATTAATAAATGACTATATGTAGGGTACTAGGAGAGCCAGATTATAAAGTATACTGCATACAACATATTTTAGGTACCAGTAAGCACTTGCTTCCAATGTGTATAATGCTCTTTGATGCCAGTGACCGTTGGCACCATAAATTGCTTGGACAACCATTATATGACTATATGTAGGGAACTACGAGTACCTGTATATAAAGTTTATGGTATACAACATATTTTGGGTACCAGTATGCAATCCCTTCCTATGTGTCTATTGCTATTTGGTGCCAGTGTCTGTTGGCACCATAGAACCCTTGACTTTTCATGTTTAATATAGTTGAGGCACCACTATATGACTATATGTAGGATAATATGTGTGCCTGTATATAATGTATACGGTATACAACATATTTTGAGTATGAGTATGTTCTCCCTTCCAATGCTCTCATGGTGCCAGCATCTGTTGGCTGTCAGAGTATAATTTGCATGGAGTACCAGTGCCAACTGTCTTTAACTGTATACTTGGAGTGCCAACCATTAGCTCTTATGGTGTAATATAATTGATACATCTATATATATATATAGTTATATATACAGGGTACTATATGTATCTATATATATGTTTACTGTATATAACATTTTGGGTACCAGTGTGCACTCCCTTCCAATGGGTATAATGCCCTCATGGTGCCAGTGTCTGTTGCTTGGTATACCTGTGCCAGCTTTTTTTCACTATGTATAATTTACTTGCAGTTCCAATAACTGTTGGCTTTTATTGATTAATATGGATAAGGTACCACTATATGACTATATGTAGGATAATATTCCT
Source organism: Xenopus laevis (assembly GCF_017654675.1). NCBI lineage: Eukaryota > Metazoa > Chordata > Amphibia > Anura > Pipidae > Xenopus > Xenopus laevis. The sequence continues at coordinate 17,224,389 of NC_054388.1, read as the reverse complement.
TCAGTGTGTCTGTGCCCATTGCCTGTCAGAGTATGATGTGGTTGGGGTACCTGTGCCAACTCTCTTTGGCTGTATATAATGTACCACTGGGTCTCACTGTATGTAACATTCTTGGGGTGGCAGTAACTTGCTTTCTACTATATATTATTATTGTCCCATTGCCCACAGCCTCTTATTATATATAATGTTCTCTACTGCTTCTGATGGGGTACCTGTATCCACTGCCCCTTGTGTTATACATGTATGGGATCCATTATCTGGAAACCGATTATCCAAAAAGCTCTGGATTATGGAAAGGCCATCTCCCATAGAGTCCATTTTAATTAAAAAACAAACTAATACGTGTTTAAATGATTTTTAATAGTAGATAGTTGGGTGTAATGTGCTTGGGGTGGCAGTACCCCTTAGACTCAAGCTGGTGCTTGTCATTTAGGTGCAACCTGTCATATACAACTCAGGATTAAATTGTCACTGACCAGTTTTCCAACCAGCTTTACCAGTAAGAAGCAACATTTTCACACTTGGAGATTTAAGGGATCATATATAAAAGCCCTGGCATCAGATTCAAGAGAATAAACTTGTGCCCCTTAGTGTTCAGTTCCAGAGCAATTTTGCCCAGGGTGCAGAGTGTGGCACTGGCAGGTGCAAAGTTTAAATAACAAGTGCACTTTGTACTTGTATTTTGCACATTGCACCCATAAATGATAAATGAATCCCTTAACAAATTAGTGATTAGAGTCACAAATTGACAATTAGTTTTTTTTTTCTTTTTAGTGGGAAGATTCGGAGATGGAAGTAGAAAGAGGTATCCTCTGAGAAGGAAAAGATCTCGAAGTCCGGAGGAGAACCCAGCTGGTAAGGAGAACAAAACTTGAAAGATATTGATGTAGGACTTACAGGGGTGCTCGCCCTCAAAAACAGTTCCCCACAGATCCAATATTTCAAATAAACTTTTTAATGTGCATTTATTATAAATTTCACTGGTTGTATGGTAATTTATGGTAAATTAAACCAGACTTGCCTGTGATATCACTGCAGAAATGGCCAATTACCACTCCATTAACTCCAGACATGCCACTAAGATCACTGCATCAATGGATAGATGGAGGAGAGCTCACATTTAGGTGCAACCTGTCATATGCAATTCAGGATTAAATTGTCACTGACAGTTTTCCAACCAGCTTTACCAGTAAGAAGCAACATTTTCTCACTTGGAGATTTAAGGGATCATATATAAAAGCCCGGGGGGCAGAGGCAATGGAATAAACTTGTGCCCCTTAGTGTTTAGTTCCAGAGCAATTGTGCCCAGGGTGCAGAGTGTGGCACTGGCAGGTGCAAAGTTTAACCAACAAGTGCGCTTTGTACTTGTATTTTGCACAGTGCACATATAAATGATAAACAAGTCCCTGACTAAATTAGTGATTAGAGAGTCACAAAGTGACTATTTTTTTTTTTTTTTTCAGTGGAAAGATACGGAGAAAGAAAGCAGTATCCTCTGAGAAGGAAAAGATCTAGAAGTCCGGAGGAGAACCCAGCTGGTAAGGAGAACAATACTTTAAAGATATTGTTGTAGGACTTAAAGGGCTGCTCAACCCCAAAAACGGCTCCCCACAGATCCAATAATTCAAAGCAACTTTCCAATGTGGACTCATTACAAATTTCACTGGTTGTATGGTCATTTATGGTAAATTAAACCCAGACTTGCCTGTGATATCACTGCAGAAATGGCCACTTACTTCTCCGTTAACTCCAGACATGCCACGTAGATCACTGCATCAGTTCCAGAGCAATTGTGCCCAGGGTGCAGAGTGTGGCACTGGCAGGTGCAAAGTTTAAAGTGCGCTTTGTACTTGTATTTTGCACATTGCACCCATAAATGATAAATGAGTCCCTGACTAAATTAGTGATTAGAGAGTCACAAAGTTACAATTTGTGTGTTTTTTCTTTTTTAGTGGGAAGATTCGGAGATGGAAACCGAAAGCAGTATCCTCTTAGAAGGGAAAGATCTAGAAGTCCGGAGGAGAACCCAGCTGGTAAGGAGAACAAAGCTTGAAAGATATTGATGTAGGACTTAAAGGGGTGCTTAACTCCAAAAACAGCTCCTCACAGATCCATTAATTCAAATCAACTTTTCAATGTGCATTCATTGTAAATTTCACTGGTTGTATGGTGATTTATGGTAAATTAAACCCAGACTTGCCTGTGATATCACTGCAGAAATGGATAATTAGCTCTCCATTAACTCCAGACATGCCACTAAGATCACTGCATCAATGGATAGATGGAGGAGAGCTCACAGGGCTGTAATTTACAATCAAATGGTCAAGGCCCGGGGGTCTACTGCAGACAGATTGTTTTTTCCATCTTGACTCCATATTCTACCTAGTCACTGATTTGGGAATATACCACCAAAATAGGGACACTTGCAATAAATGAAACATGGGACACAAAGAAGACTGCAACTTAAATATCAGGACATTGTTAAACAGTTTATGCGTATTTATTGAATGAATGTCACATTGTCTTTTTTTTTTTTTTCTAATCTCCTAGGAGGAAAAGAGAAGAAGATTAGAGAGGACGCATCGGCGTACCTAGACATTAACAATTACTGCCTATATAAGGAGTTAGGCAAAGGCAGCTTTGGCAAGGTAAGTTGATGAGCTTCTATGGGAAAATATATTGTTCTGATCTGGAAGGAAACCAAAAGGAGGCAGAAATCATGAGAGAATTAAAGATAAAATGTGAACTCTCCTCTGAAAAGTAGAAGTACATGGACTATATCTGCTGTAGAGAATACTTTCCTTTATCTAAAGGATACCCCCAACCTTAATTGCTATTGAAGAAAAATGGTCAGTCCCAGGCAGGAAACACGTATGACTTTTCAATGTACCTTTTAAAGAGGTAGTTAAATTGACAGACTGGAGAGAGGCAGAACAAAAAAAAAAAACACTATTAAAAAAGCAGACCAATTGCAAAGTGTCTTTGAATATCACTTTCTATATTATGCTTAGTTAATTTATCCTATACTACCACCTTTGGCTGTTACATTATTGTCAGTAAAAAAATGTGAGGCTATGAGGATAAATGGGAATACAGAATATTTCATGGTTCATCATTTGTTCAAATACTTGTATTTAACTCTAAATCATGGGAGCTAGAGTCACTCATTTCCATATAAGCGACCCAATAATATAGACTTCTTTCTCATTCTTATTTTCTAGGTGGTGTTGGCATCATATACCATCAAGGACCAACTGACTGCTATTAAGATCATCGAGAAGCAGCGGGAGGATGACTTGAAATATGTCAGGAGAGAGGCATCGGTTCTCCAGATTGCTAGCAGGTGCCCATTCCTATGCCGGGCAATGGCGACTTTCCAAACTCAGGTACTGGAACCCATACTACTATTGATACAAGTGTATCATGCACTTTCTAACCTGGAATGTTATTAGTTTGATTTAGTTTCTCTCTTCTGTCCTATCCATTTCTATGCCTCATCTTCTCCTTTCTGTTTTCAGTCGCTGATCCTGCTAGCCCTGGAGTACGTCAGTGGCGGCACTCTGCAGAACATCATCAAGACCCGGGGCCATCTGAACAGTGAGCAAATCCTGTAAGTAGCATGCTGCTTGAGACAGAAGTACCTAAAATACAGTGTATAACTCTCAGTCACATAATATTATAAGTAACATGCTACTGGAGACTGGAGTACCCCCGTAGGCACAGGCGTTCTCCGAAAATTTTCCAGGGGGAAAAAGAAGAAAACATATTACACAAATTACTTGTATCCATATTTAGGTTTCCACACAAACCTAACAAAAGCGTTTCTACGTATACAAATTAGTAACTGTTGCACATGTAGAGCATTGCCATTCTATTAGTGACACAAACTCATTGTTTGCCAGGACAGCAGTTGGTCTTTTCTATTTTCTTAGCACAATTACTAGCCAGCGGTTTGTAGAATGTTATTCCCTCTATAGTTCTAGTTCCAGCTGGAGACATACAGTGACACCTCCATTTTACATACCCTCATTTTAGGTTTTTCCATATCTTATACCATTTTTTTGTGGTCCCACCAAATATAATGTATAATACATTTCCCTGACTTTACACCATTTTTTCTGGTCCCCTGAAAAATGTAAAATAGGGGTTCTACTGTACATAAAGTAACAACGGCAGGAAGAGGTTGTGCACAACAAAATGTCACTAGCATAGAATCTATGTTTATACATTTTATTTCAGTCAAGGGGAAAGCTGCTTTGTTCCCAAGGGTTAAACAATAAGAGTCATCCAAAAACAAACAATGAGGGGGTGAGGTGCAAAAATATATATTATAATATTATAGATATTTCTAGCTATACAGACATATAGAGGGAGGCAGAGGGTTATTAGCAATGGGGAGGTGAGTGTGGAGGTAACTCAGCAGAATGAGAAGGGAAAGGGTAAAAGAGGACAGTGAATAGAGTGAGGACATGGATAGGTGGGGGATTCAATGGAGCAGCAGGACAAGGAACAAATGTGACAAATGCACTGAGAGAATGGTTATAGATACACAACTATACACACACACACACAGGTTCATTATAGTCTCTATAACTCACACACACAGTCTGTCAGACCTTCTTAAACACAGTTAACACTCACAGCTTATTTTACACAGACACACACACACACACACACTGGCATTCACACTCTAAGCTTAACACAACAGATTCACACTCCTCTGCCCTGGGAAAGAAGCTGCTTCATCAGAAGAAGATTCTCGACCCTGATTCTCTCATTCCTCACACAGTTGAAGAGCAGAAAGCATCTCACAGAGGGAAGGGGTGGAGCTAAATCCGGACTGCTGCTCTGAGCAGTAGAATAGGCATTGGCATGGTCCATTATTTGAAGGGGTGCTGACCATAAAATGTGAGCCTTTGACAAGCTTATTACAGGTTCTTAATGGTAATGTTAAGAAACGTGTTTATATAAAAAAGAACAAAACAATATATGTATACATATGGCAAGAGAATATCCTTTATTATAAAGTACAATTGCCCCTATATATGGATGCCCATGACAGCAGGGACACACTGCTCAAGCACATATGAAATGGTATAGGGGACTGTTGCACAGTATTGTAAGTAACATGCGACTTGAGCAGGACTACAGATTGATTTGTATTTTCTTTTTATTAAGGTTCTATGCTTCAGAAATAGTGGTGGGTATAAAGTTCCTGCACAAGAATGGGATCGTTCATAGGTAAGGAACAGTGCTCTCCCAAATCCTTCTCTATTTATACACAGTTGTGTTTCTGGACACCATTCTATTATTAAATGTGTACTGGATGTATCTTACAGAGACCTCAAGCCGGAGAACATATTGGTGGATGACCAGGGCCACATAAAGATCTGTGATTTTGGCCTTGTCTGCACCCGTATGTATGGAGAGAAGACGCGGTGTGGCTATTATGGAACACCAGGCTACACAGCACCACAGGTGAGAATCTCAGCTCCTATACAGTTAGAAATCACAAAGTGACGTTGATGTGTTATGTCACTTACCCAAATAAAACCCTGAGCCTACGGGACTGCCTGAGTCACCTAATCCTTGAGCCATCCTGGATAATGACATTTTTATATCTACTTTGTTAGCCTTCATTCAATCATTGGTTGACCCATTCTCCATACCTATATGGTAATCAGGGTTCTTTGTATGAGAACTTTTCATAACTAATCTGTTATTTGTATTCAAGGTTTTATCAGAGGAGGATTATGACGCTGGAGCTGACTGGTGGTCATTCGGCGTCATCTTGTATGAAATGGCCACCGGTAAATTACCGTTCTCGCCGAAGGGAACCCTGGAACAACAGGCAGAAACCATTATCAACGGAGAGCCTGAGTATCCAGATTCCCTTTCTACCACCCTGCGGGACCTCATAGAGCAGGTTAGTAAAATCAGAATGAACATTAAGTAAATGCTTCTATAAAGATAAACTTACAAAGATTCTCTTTGTTTTCGATATAACAGAATGATTTTTTGGTATTTAGTTGATGGAGGTATGTTGACAATCTGTGGCCATTTGTATAAGTTAGATGACCCTCACTGGTATAGTTTCTAGGCAAGAGCTTCTCTATCAAGTGTTGCAGGAATGAAGTGCATTAGAGCCTGGGGTGAAGTCTGCAGAAAAAGGTCACGCTAGGAAGAGATTCATAAGTAAGGGGATAGTGTAAGAGCAAAGTTTAGTAGTAGGTGATGTAGTAGGGCTAGAATAAGAGGTTTTTAAAGAGGACCATTATGGACAGCTTAGATCTCTGTTGGTTTTTGCCAAATTTTATTTGCTGGGTCCTTACCCGCAGAGCTTTTCTGGTACTTTATGATATTCCGGATACCAACCAAGGTCACAAGTCATAACCTGGGAACAATAACATAATTGTATACATATAATTGTTTTACTGAATGGAAGGTAGAAACATAGATGGAATATTTTAAATAACTCTCCATCATTTACTTTAGCTCTTGAAGAAGGAGGCCGACCAACGCCTTGGGGTGAATGGCAACATCCGGCATCACCCTTTCTTTTCCACTCTCAAATGGAAGAGAGTAAAGAAGAGAAAACTGGAGTCTCCCATAAAACCTGTAAGTAATAACTGTAATATGATCACATTTACCCAGAAGGGAAATAGTACCACCCATGCCCACACTCAGAGTGAATCAGAGCAGTCACCTTTCTGTCTATTCTTGTACTGGCTCCAGAGTCCTTTTATGTTCTGCACCATTTGATTTTCTAATCCTATTTGCAGTAGTTTTACATTGTATGTGTTCTGACAAAACACAAAACTTTTTTGGGGAGGGCTCAGGGGATCAGTCTGTTAAAATGAAACAGGAGCTCCTCTCTTGCTTTTATACACTAATAGCAATTTACAATGTCTACATATCACCATGGCCAAAGGGAATAATTATTGTATGACCATGTATTTTTATTATTTCTCATAGAAACCAGCTAAGGGTCTCGTCAAAAAAGACATCTCGTTCCCGAAAGAGAACCCGAGCGAGACCCGCATGCTCAAGAAGTTCAATTACGTGGACCCGAGCTGGCTGGAATAATGCGTCAAAAAAGCCGTGCAACATACCACCATGACACCACTAGCACCTCCACCGCTTCATCCTGCAACATCGGGTAATGTATAATGGCAACAAGCAAGGTGAGCAAATACTGTAATTACCATCTTACTGTCCAGCTCTACCTTATAATTCCAACACCCAAAGAGGATCTTCTCCCCGAAATACAACATCTTGCAGGTTATTAGCACTGTGGCCGACATCACCATAGAAAGCACTTACAGCTGCATTTATTATCCCAAGTGCTTTCAGTGCCAATACCAACTTATGCAGCTTTGTTTTTCATGTTCATAGTTTTATACTTTTTAAGTTAAAAAACAAAAACAAAAAAAAACAAAAAAAATTCCCCCCATCTTCCCTTGTTATACTACCCCATCTTCCCATGGTAACCATTCCCATAAGCACAGTCTGTGACCTCCAGGCTTTATCATTATCTGTAATGTCATCAGAGGGGGGGATAGGGGTGGGCATAGCTAGTGGTTTGTGACTGGCTAATTTGTAATCTGTGGCCAGTCACAAGCCACCAGCGGTTCCCCTCTACTGACATCACAGACTACATGCTCAACTACCCATCCATTTATATCCCTTACCAAGCATAGCCTGTTCCCCCCAGGTCTTATAAAGCACAACCTGTTCCCCCCAGGTCTTATAAAGCATAGCCTGTTCCCCCCAGGTCTTATAAAGCACAACCTGTTCCCCCAGGTCTTATAAAGCACAGCCTGTTCCCCCCAGGTCTTATAAAGCACAACCTGTTCCCCCAGGTCTTATAAAGCATAGCCTGTTCCCCCCAGGTCTTATAAAGCACAACCTGTTCCCCCCAGGTCTTATAAAGCACAGCCTGTTCCCCTCAGGTCTTATAAAGCACAACCTGTTCCCCCAGGTCTTATAAAGCATAGCCTGTTCCCCCCAGGTCTTATAAAGCACAACCTGTTCCCCCCAGGTCTTATAAAGCATAGCCTGTTCCCCCCAGGTCTTATAAAGCACAACCTGTTCCCCCCAGGTCTTATAAAGCACAGCCTGTTCCCCCCAGGTCTTATAAAGCACAACCTGTTCCCCCAGGTCTTATAAAGCACAGCCTGTTCCCCCAGGTCTTATAAAGCACAGTCTCTTCCCCCAGGTCTTATAAAGCACAACCTGTTCCCCCAGGTCTTATAAAGCACAGCCTGTTCCCCCAGGTCTTATAAAGCACAGTCTCTTCCCCCAGGTATTATAAAGCACAACCTGTTCCCCCAGGTCTTATAAAGCACAGCCTGTTCCCCCCAGGTCTTATAAAGCACAACCTGTTCCCCCCAGGTCTTATAAAGCACAGCCTGTCCCCCCCAGGTCTTATAAAGCACAGCCTGTTCCCCCAGGTCTTATAAAGCACAGCCTGTTCCCCCAGGCCTTATTATCATTTGTGATATCACTAGAGGGGGGGATAGGGGTGGACATAGCTAGTGGCCTGTGACTGGCTAATTTTCAGTCTTTGGCCAGTCACAAGCCACCAGCGGTTCCCCTCTATTGACATCACAAACTTCATCTAACAGCTTCTCTGGATGAGCAAATGGAATTTATAACATTAATAAAAACTGCTGACAATATTAAGCTTATTAACTTATACGTCCTGCCCAATAATGAATGCCATTAGAATATTGAGGGCAAGACATAGGGGTTATTTACAATGCAGGAAAAAGTGTCTTGTGTGTCCTGCATTGTGTTTGGCATTGGAGACCTGACCGTAACTCCTGCCCCTGCATTACCATCAATATAATTTAATATTTAATATAATATATATATAATATATAAAGTCACCAGCCTTTCCATTATATGCCATCAGAGACATTGCATTTCCCTCAGCAGGACGGTAAGTGAGAAAAGGGCACTAATGATTATACACTATTTTTGGAAATTTTTGATAAATGCATATACATTTCCTATCTTGAATTGTCTCCAGCCTATGACTTAAAAGATTTTCTTTAAAAGTGTATGTCCTTATTAAGAGGCACAAGGAAAGGCAGTCCATGCCCTGTAGAGTTATTCTAGTTATCTGTGCCTGCTACCTGCTCTGGTCCATTTACTGGACTTTTGTCTACTATATGATCTAGTACAGGGGGTACTTGTTATGATATGTAAAATATATGCATAAATAATGTCATGGGAGTGGTGTGATCTGCCCTGTCTCAACCCTTCTGAGCCTCAGGTAAGAAGTGTCAGGTATTCATCGACCTACTAGGTAGAACTGTTTTGCAGCTAAACATGAATAGGAAATGAAGAGGATGCCCAAAAAGATTCTGGAAGACCCCAAACAAGATGGTGGAGCACCTAGCAGGACGATTCAGTTGTTTCACTAATGGATAAGGCCTTCTAGGCTTTGACATGTGAGTAAAAAGAATTATTATAAGAGTAAGAATTATTATAGAATGATGCGTTTCCTTTAACATGTTGATACTGATTCATTGTACTTGTGGGATGAGATTTATGGACCATGTATATTAAAGTTACAGTGGCTGAACTACTGTAGGTGTGGGGGTGGGGCTCACAGCCCCTCAGGCCCATTAAAAGTATGCCCACACCCGAATTGACTGCTAACATCACTTATAGACAGGGTGGGGGGGGGGGTAGTTACATTACTATAAAGTAACTGTTGTATTCTTTCCCCAGATAATGGGTTCCTGGAAGAGACCTTCTGTATATTGGCAGAAATTTACCCAAATACCAGCAGCACTTGGAGTTCTCCCATATGAAGAGATGAAAGATGAAGTATAATAACAGACACTGTGGAGACTACATATTATCTGAAAATAATGACTTTTAATTTGTATGTTCTAAGACTCTGCAATATTTTTCATTAATAAAGATCACCTTTTCTCTGCTATCGGTTTGTGCTCAGTAGTATTTTTTTCTAAACCCTATCCCTCTGAATCTGTGATATCTGAGACAAAATGCTGTGTTATTCTAATGGGAGCCACTATAGTTCTCAGCATTGCTGCCTTTTAGGAAAAATAGATCCCAGGAAATGTCTCTACTTTACTTTCTCCATTTACATGGGCCTTAGTTAAAAGCAAACTTTTGCGAAATAAAATAATAGTTTTGGACAATTTGGGGGTTACATGTGTATGTGTAATCACCCACAACGTCCCACAGAAGAGGGGGGTATCACTCTTCCTATTTCATCTTACTCTCATGTTTCATAAATCTCCCGATTTATTGCTCCAGACCCGCACAGGTACCCGCCCATTTTTTTTTTTTACAGTAAAGTAAGCAGATTACTTAACATGTGAATATAGATAATCAGGACTCTGCAGTCACTATTTTGATTCTCAAAAGTATAGGTTTTTTACCATATAGGAACATACTTTGCAGAGGCCACATGATGGCTCCCCAGTTCTTTGTTCCTTATGCCGATATAACCCTGAAAATGATTATGATGTAATGTCTCCTAAATTTCTCTTTGATGTCATAAGAGCTCCTTCTGGGAGGACAGATCTTAAATCATGACCAGTGAGCATTCTCATTCTCTTTCTTTATTCCTTCTGTTTGTGTGTGGCTTTAAAGCTCTATCTGTCAACGTCTTTTTCAAATCAGTCTATGAAATTCTCAACAATTCAGTTTCCTCCTTAAAAACGGACCTGCTGGTATGCCTTTCATTAAAGGATCCCGAAGTGCACTGGTAGCATGTAGTATGTTAGAGCCAGTGGTTTTCCTTTACACATCTAGGACAATTCTGCCATCAATATTATTGTAATAATTGATTTATTTATAAAGCCCCAACATATTCCACAGCCATGTACAATAAATGGTGTATACACTGAACATACAGAATTACTGTACATACAAAAACAACCAATAGTTAATGCAAGACGTAAAGAGGCCCTGCCCAAATGAGCTTACAATCTAAAAGGAGAAGGGGTTGAGACATAAGGTGTGAGGATGGGCATGATTGAGAGTTGGCAAGGTGACAGATTGCAAAACACTGGGGATTGAATTTAGCAGTATATGGTGCTCACTAAAGTTACACTAAATTAGATGAGGGGAAGCTTCTCTAAAGGAATGGGTGTAAGAGATCTTTTGAAGGCAGAGAGATTGGGAAAACTTAGGACAGAATTTGGGAGAATTCAAGAGAAGAGGTACAGCCCTAGCAAAGCCTTGAATGTGAACATGTGAGGGCATCACTGTTGCTGAACGCTGGCAAAGTTTCGCTAGTGTTAATGCGCGAGCATTTCATACCGAACTTTCGCTACCATTTATTTCTGCCTAGTGAAACTTCGTTAATACTCTTACAATTAGATCAATTTGAATAGGTTGAGTACATATAGGTCATAAATATATCTTTATTAAAAATGTTGGTACAAATGCTTGAAGTGGCCACTGTCAGGGGGCCTATCTGCTCCCAGCGGGTGGAGTGTGGACCAAGGAGGAAGCTTTAGGGTTCAAGTCCAAGTTCGCGGTATCTGAATAGGGGTCAGGCATAAACGTAGTCAGGATCAGGCAAGAGTTCAAGAGGCATTCAGAATAGGATCAAGGTCGAGATTTAGGTAAGGTCAAAGTCCAAGAAACACATCAGCACGAATAACAGAACACCCAGGTATGTAGTAACAAAATCCTATCATCGAAATTGACCCCTTGACCTGGAAGAGCTTTTATCTTGAATTTTCATGCCGGGCACGTGACGTCATCGCACCGGTGTCGCTGTTCCCCACATTGTTGGCTATGGGCGCCGCCATCTTGGATGCGACACTGGAGAAGACGGACACGCTGAGTGGTCCTGACAGCCACTTATTATTACAAATGTCCAAGGAAGCAAAATAAACACAAAAGAGATCCTCTAATGCCCGAGAGAAGAGCACACACCAAAACAAATGTGGTATGAGCTTCAAATGGTTGGAAAAAAAACGTTAACACAAAAATCTATAATAGTTAGAACTTTTGAAGGCAATCCTGATTTAAAATATGAAAAAACGCCAGTGTTCTTTAGAACTTTTAAGACTTTTCGGCATACAGGATATGATGTCACTGACATAAGATTGAGGCGGATGTAGCTTCATCTTATCAGTTCGCCAGATCTAAGGTGGCAAAGGAAACTCTGGCGAAAGAGGTAACGCTCTGTAAAATTCTCACTTTAGTGAATTAGTCGAGTAACGATAGTTCGACTGAGTGAAAATTCGTCTGGTGATAGGGAGAGAAACTATGCTAGCGACGGTCTCTTTCCTAAGGAATTGTTCTCTACGCTTGTTAGTAAACTGGCGATTTGTCCTGTGGATGGGATTTCTGGCGAATTTTAACTTGTGACGACCACTTTGCCCTTTTGTAAATCTGCCACTTAGACGCAGAAGCAGTGGTCAAAATGTTTTCCTATAAGTACATATTGGATATTGATCTCATATTTTTATCTTTATGTTTAGAGATTTTAAATGGAATTCCCTAGTTCACTATTGCAATGATTACTATTTGAAAGAATATGAATATGGTTAATGGTAATGTATGGCCATGTCTTTTTTTCCTATTGGTAATAAGGTTTTCTCATGGAATTGTGTATGGGTGGGTCCTGGTTAAAGCATCAGTTCCCTTTGGTTTCTACAGGTTATTACAGGTAAGCTGTATGTGGATGGACTATATGACATTGGACTCAAATGTGAAGATTCACAATAAGGGTTTAACTAATACTATGTCACTTCCTGTAACATTTGTTACATTTCTGTACCAATGTATGTGATTTAAACTTGACAAAGGGCCTGTTAAGCTCAAAACGTGTTGCTTAATAAACACACAAGATTGAAGCTAAATCTATATTATAGCCTTTATTGTTACTTTTTATTATTTTGCTGTCGAGGGTAGGGTTGCCACCTTTTGAAAAAGTCCATCCTGCCTCTGAGGGCAACTGGACCATTCCCTGGGTCAACTTTGTACTAAGAGTTAATTTCAATAACCTTTTTTAAAAAGGCACCCAGCATTTCTTTGCAGCTATCTACTGTATATGCCCAGGCCCGGATTTGTGGAAAGGCCACCAAGGCCTGGGGGCAGCATGCTGGGGGCAGCATGCTGCCCAACCACAGCAGCATGCAGCATGCTGCCCAACCACACCCACATTGGTTCAGAAACACTGGGGATGCACAGGAGATACGTTTTTTAAATTTCCCATGCGCCAATCCCCATTGCTCCGGTCCCAATGAAAATTTGCACAAATAAAAGGGAGGGGATGGGGTGACGAACGGCAGCAGGCCTAGGGGTGTCTGCTATGTAAATCCGACCCTGTATATGCCAGTAAAGCTGCTTCATTAAGCTTCCAAGCTTAAGTAATCTGATTGGCTCCCTTATGGCTGTGGGAAGAAACTATTGGTGAATATATCATTATATATAGTGATCATATCCCCCTTAATTGCCTCTTCTCCAGTGTAACCAATCCCAACTTGATCAGTCTTTCTCCATAACTGAACCCTTCTATTCCCTTTATCAGTTTAATTGTTCTATTGTGTACTTTCTCTATTTCTATTTATTGATCCTTATATATTTATATATATTGATCACATACTGCCTCTTCTCTAGTGTAACCAACCCCAACTTGCTCAGCCTTTCCATATAACTGAACCCTTCCATTCCCTTTATTAGTTTGGTCTATTGTGTATTTTCTCTATTTCTTTTTATTGACCCTTATATATTTATATATAGTGAACATAACTCGGCTTGGGCGAATTTCACCCATTTGCTTCGCCAAAAATTCCACCCGCCAGCGAAATGACGCCAACGCCCATTAAAGTCTATGGGCGTTGAAAATTCTTTGATGTACGGCGAAATTTTGCTAATTGTTTTTTTAATGCGCGCCGCCATACAAGTTACAAGTCTATGGGCATCATTTTTGCGGCAAAACAAGGTGAAAAAATTTGCCCATCCCTGAACATAACTTTATAAATAGTGATCAGTGGCTTTACGGACAGATTTCTGGAAAGGCCACAAAGGCCCGGGCCTAGGGTGACAGAATTTTAGGGGGGCGGCATGCCGTCCAGCCACATCCGCATTGGTTCAGATGCACTGGGGATTCATAGGAGATACAATTGTTTTTTTTTTTGTTTTTTTTTTTAAGTTTTATTTATTTAATTTTATTGCATTTAAAACAATAGCAAGAAGAAGAAGGAGAGAGAGGTGTACACTATACCTTCTTGTCATATAGCATGGGATGCACAAGCATGTATTTTGATACATGTAAAATAAGTCCATTCTAACATCTAGATACTATTGATTTGCAAATGTTAGGAGCTGACATCACATTACTGATACTTAACTGATTAATTAGTTGGTTGATTAGAGGCCTCGATTGCATGGATATCCAACCAAGGAGTCCATATCTTTTCGAATTTCGATGGGCAACCCCTTCCTTCGTAAGTTAGTGTGATCGCAGGTAGAAGTTTATTGATCAAATTGACCCATTGAGCAGTTGCAGGTGCCGTGCCTCCAGTCCAGTGCATGACTATCAGCTTTTTGTCATAGAATAGCAGGAACCTGGCTAGAGATCTAGTTTTATTCACTGGGGATCAGTTTTCTATCAGCCCCAAAAGGCACATTTCTGGAGTGCATAGGTTCGGAAAGTCCAGATTATTTTCAAGGTATTAGAGTTATATTTCTCCAGTAGTGTTGTATAGGAGGACATTCCCAAGCCAGGTGGAGAAAGGAAGCATTTGGTGTTTGACTTCTGGGGCAGTCGGCCGGTGGTCTGTCTCCCATCTTTTGAAGTATCAATGGAGTAAAATAGGTCTGGTGGATACATTTAAATTGGACCATTTTGTCCCTAATAGAGATTTGGTCGCTATATAGTGTATCTGTGACTTCCTCCCAGTTCTCATCTGCAAGTGTTGGAAGTGTTTGCTGCCATTTGGACTTTGCTCTGGCAAAAGGTGGGGGGGGGGTAGAGACAAGGAGGGCTCGATAAAGACGAGATGTTAGCTTTTTGGCTTGGGGATCTCGCAGAATAAGTTCTACTGAGGGGGTTTTATAATCCACATTGAGAGAGCAGAATTGAGGCTGAAAGGCATGCCGCAGTTGTAAATACCGGAGCAATTGTACGGCACGGTCTCCAACTTTAGCTCATAATTGCGTATAAGAGAGGAAGATGTTGTCTACCAGGAGGTCATCTTAATTCCCATTAACGCCCAGTAGTGGAAGTCTTGAAGACCCTTAAGGTGTTGTAGGTGGGATTTTTTCCATAGAGACAGAAAGGGAGATAGTATAGACTGGGGGTGTCCCAGAGCTTTGCAAGCGGCCGTCCAAGCTCTATAGGGGGTTGTGATTGTTGCCGGACAGGAGGTATAGTCTGTTAATCTCCTATACGGGATACGGGATGAATGAGAGGATTACCTTACAAATTATACCAGGCCATCGGGAACCCGTCCACCCCAGGGGTTTTGCCTGTTGGTAGTGAGGCAATTGCTTCCGCTACTTCAAGTTTAGTGATAGGCTGGTTGAGGTAGTTAGATTCATCAGGTGTCAATTTGGGAAATGTGATGGAGTTCAAAAATTCCGCCAATTGCGCCTCTGTATAAGTGGTCTTTGAACAATAGAGGTTTTTATCAAAATTAGTAAAGCTGTTTAAAATATCTTGGGGGCTGTTTACAAGGTCACCTCTTACATCTCTGATTCTTGGTATTAAGGTTTGAGTATCTCTGATGGTGGCTAAGTGGGCTAACAAGCCTTATCGCCGTGGTCAAATGCCCTCTGGTTAGAGTACAGAAGTCTTTGCTTGGTCAGCTTAGTTTGGGCTATTTCAAGGTTCCTTTGGGCCTGCGTTAGGAGCACATGATTACTCTCTGTCTGGTCCATCTTGTATCTGCTCTTGGCCATTAGAAGGACCTGCTCGACTCCTCTACCTCCTCCTTACTTACAGCTCGGGCAGCTGAGATTTCGCTTATCAGGACACCCCGGGCCACAGCTTTAGAAGCCCCCCAAAAAATGGCTTGTGAAGCAGTATTTTGGTTGGTAGTCCAGTAACTAATATATTCCTCCTGGGAACGGTCTCTGACTTTGGGATGACAGAGCCATAAAGGGTTCAGTCTCCAGGAGTCCAGCTTGCTTCTGGAGCTAGGCAGGAGTTTCACTGATAGCAGGGAGTGATTGGAGAAGGCCCTCGGTAGATAATTGCTGCTGACCAAGGCGAGATTTCTGCTGCTAGAAAGCGTGCTTTACTTATTCACTGCCTGGGAGCAGAGGGACAGCGTATATTCTATACATTACCATTACATGATGATACTTATGAAACTGCTCTTACTGCTATAAAGAACTTTTTCGTGCCAAGAGTAAATGTGGTTGCTGAAAGATATAAATTCCGCCAACGTGGACAGCGTAATGGTGAATCCACAGAACAGTTTGTAGCAGCTTTGAGAGAGCTGGTTGTTAACTGTGAGTTTGGGACTCTAACAGATGAAATGCTAAGAGCCCAAATAGTGGAAAAAACAAACTCACCTCGCATTAGAGAGAGACTGCTCCTAGAGCAGGATCAGACAACGGACCACAGTTTGTCTCGCATGAGTTTGAATCCCTTCTGAGCAGTGGCGGAACTACCGGGGGAGCAGGGGGTGCGAGCGGGCCAGGGCCCGCACCCCCTCAGGGGCAGTCCGTTTGCCATTGAAAACTCGGCCAAATGCGGCCGTACGGTGGGGGGCGGGGCCCGGCTGCGCGTCACGCACCAGGGCCCGCCCCCCTCAACGAACGGTACTGCTTCTGAGAGAGAGGAATATTGTGCATAGGAAATCTGTAGTGTATTACCCACAAGCAAACTGAGAAATCGAGAGATTCAACAGAAGTCTGAAAGAAGCACTACAGACAGCAAATCTTACTGGGAAATCTTGGAAAGTATTTACAACAGAGTTCCTACATAACTACAGAGCAACGTGCCATGCAACAACCCAATCATCTCCTGCTGAATTATTACATGGTAGACACAAGTTACATGTTGCAGACATCAAACTTCCAAAAAATACTGTGCCTACAAAATCATCTACTGCTGACATTGTGAAACGTCAACAAGCCAAATGCAGGCTTATACTGACAGAAAACGTGGTACCAGAGAAGTACACTTTCAGCCTGGATCTTTAGTCAGAATTAAGAAACCAGGAATACTGAAACAAGGACAATCAATTTACTACACCACTTGAAGTGAGACGCCAGCGAGTACCATACACATATGAACTGTCTGATGGACGCATATGGAATGCAAGTCTTCTTGCTCCTGTTAGATATGACTTTGGAGAAGCTCCATTTGATGAAGGATATTTTCCTACGCCTGATGTCAACTGCAATAGGCCTGAAGAAAGTGAACCTATAAGGCGTACTGAGAGAATCAGAAAACTACCTGCATGGACCAAGGACTTTGTTATGTGAAGAATGTATAATATTATTTTAAAATGCATACTGTTTAATTGTTGCTGTTATTATAGTTGTCCAAATGCTTTCCTACTATAGGGGGAATATGTGGTGTTTATACAAATGACCTGTAGATGTCACTGTGCTCAGACATAATGTGCATACTTACTGACAGCTTAAAAGTGAAAAAATCCCCCATAATTCATAAGGGTGCCGCTGATAGGGAAGCCAGGATTTTGTATATGTGTTCCAGTACTGCTAATGAAAAGGGTGGAGGACAATATATATTGGTTAGGCTTAGTGGTTGATTGTTGATTTTGCAGTGCAAATAGAAGTGCCATAGAAGTCGGTACAAACTTCTGAACCAGAAGGGAGACTCCCCAGGCACGTGTTGAGAAAGGTGCATGGTAGGCAAGCTCCACCCAATGTCATTTGAGACATAGCAATTTTTGGCCAGTGAGCCTGCAGCATTAGTATAGAGGGATGGTATTTCTTAACAAAGTCAAACATGAGGGCCCTTTTGAACTTGCAGTTGAGGCCCCTAGTGTTCCAAGAAACAATTTTTGCACTTTGCATATTGTATTATCATGTAGATTAAAATCAGCATATCAACTCTGCATATTATACTAACATATAGGTTGGGATCTGTGTACACCTTGACAGTAAAGAGTAGAAAGAAAAAGCATATATAAAGAAAAATCAAAACAACTGTAGTCCCCAACAAACCTTCTGCCCACCCTGCCCACCCACCAAACATGGTTGAGCCTGTACCCCAAACGAAGGTAACTTCTTCTGGAGGGGGATGTCAGCGGAGGTGCCGTTGGTGAAGTAGGAGTGGAGATCGCTGCCGACCTCTACCACGATGGTCTATTGCCGATGTTATCAATTCAGTCACCCCTTCAAGCCAAAATGTAGTATATGGACTGATATTCAAGCGCCGCTCTTTATTATTACCAGTTCTACCTTGAGTCCTGTCCATTAGAGAGCTGTGCCACGTGGACGTGCTCTTCAGGGATACAAGGGTAGCATGAAGCAGAGTTTAATTGTATATGCCTTTCTGCACAGGTCCTGAATGCTACTGCTATATCCCCCTGCTATATCAAAGGGAGCCCCATGACAGTCGTAGCAGTATCGGAGGGGGGGCTGCTTAAAACTTTCCGTGTAGCCTATATGCTAATGGGCCCCCTGGGTTGTGCTAGGCATTGTTGTGCTCTTGTAGTAGCATTGGTAACAGTCCTGCTCTTAATGTGTTAATAGTCCTTATGAACAACTTTATATATTAATATGTTAACAGTCTTTGTGGACAGCGCCAGGAGCTAATACGCTTTTGTGGCTGCTGTGATGACCAACTGGCCACAGTTCGATAACTGGTTATTATGCCTTGTCTGGGGTTATCATGTATTCTTGTAACCCCGGCTCTCGAGTTAGAGACTGCCGACTCACCCAGTCAACCGACTGGGTGAGTACTTTGCCTAGGTGGGCTGCTGCGGGGAGGGTCTCTGCGCTGGTGACTATCCAGCCAACGGTCAGCCTCCTCCAATGTCATAAAGAAGTGCGTTCTGTCCCCATCCACTACTCTAAACTTCGCTGGGAATAGGACCAAATAGCTTAGGCCTAGTGTGCGTAGTCCCTTTTTGATCCCCATGAAGGAGGAGCGCTGCTTCTGAATAATCATGGAGTAGTCGGGGAATAGTGACAGTGATAGTGAGTGGATCCTTCCTTCTTGCAGAAGCCATAGCTGAGTCACGATTCCGATAATTTAGGAGCCTCATTATTAATGGCCTGGGATATGCGCCAGGGAGATGCTGCCTGGTGGGGACGCAGTGGGCCCTCTCAATGACCAGCATAGGAGAGAATGACTCCGGGCCTAGTGTTTGTTTCAGCTACTCTTCTATGAAGCGCTCGGGATTCTGCCCTTTAGTGTTTTCCCGGCAGAGCGAATAACCTGAGGTTGTTCCGATGGAGCCGGTTCTCCATATCGTCAGTCTTAGCATTCGCCTCCGCTAGTTGTTTGACCAGGTGGGAATGTTCAGCGGGGAGGGGTTGCACAGTGTCCTCCATCGTGGAGACCCGCTGTTGAACCTCCGTCGTTCTTTCCTTTAGATTCTGCATATACTGGAGCAGATGCCAGATGTCGATCTTGATTGTGTCCAACAGGTTAGACATACTAGCGTGTGAGGTAGTAATTATCTGGAGGATTTGGCATTAGAAGGTTCAGGCAGCTGGGCTGATGCTCTTTCAGGGTCTGAGGGTGTAGGAGTAGCCTACACTGGCCTACCTCAGGGCCTACCTCAGGGTCGGGTGCTGGCTGCGATGAGCTTAGATATTTGTCCATACAGGAAGCATTGCTTTTCTAATATAGTTAGTTAGGCAAAAATGTAATGTATAAAGGCTGGAGTGACTGGATGTCTAACATAATAGCCAGAACACTACTTCCTGCTTTTCAGAACTTACGCCTTCCATTCTGTGTGAGCAGGAGGCTATAGTCCTGGCACTGGATATAAATACAGCTGCTAACAATGTATCTGTATCAGAGGACAGGAAAACTGCCATCTACTCTCTAAGAGACCAATGTCGCCCGCAGACCCCAGTGAGATTTAAATATTATCAAGCCTTAATCCTTATATCAAGCCTTAAGCCTTATAGTAATGATATAAACAGAACTAGAGAGGGTAACGATTCCACGTATACCATTTCATGTAACCAAGTTACAGAATTTATGCCTTCCCTTCTCTGCTCGCAGGAGGCTACCGACCTGGTACTGGATATAAATACAGCTGCTAACAATGTATCTGTATCAGAGGACGGGAAAACTGCATCCTACTCACTAACAGACCAATGTTGCCCGCCGGGCCCAGAGAGATTTAATTATTATCAAGCCTTAAGCAAAGAAAGTTTCCATTCAAGGCATTGGAGGGTAGGGGTGGCCTATCCCAGTATAGAGAGGGATGGGGTAAAGTTTCACCTTGGGGATAATTGTAAATCCTGGTGCTTATGCAAAGAGAATAATAATTATTCAATGAGATATGACAGAAAAGTAATCAGTTTACCCCACGTCCCTTCCTGCAGGGGAATGAGAATCTTATTGGACAATGAGGCCGGGCGTCTGTCCTTTTATGAGCTGCGAGAGCCAATCAGACACCTACACACCTTCACTGCCAAATTCACTGAGCCCCTTCATGCTGCATTCTCAGTGGGTCGCTGGAGTTAATCCCTGTGACAATCATTGGTTCTTTATTTAATAAGAAATGTACAGTATAACTACAAAAGCCCTTTACTAATTGTTCCTATAGACAAAATATATGTTGGGGATTAAAAGAAAAACAAAAAAGCCCCAAAAACACATCATGGGAAACATCTAATACACTTGAATGACACAAACCCCCATGATATACTCCATCAAGGGACACAGATGTTTATTATGGGGGACAGAAAACTTTTCAAAATGTTTTTTCCAAATAGGGTGGTGCTTCTTTTGCGTGACATGCAGTTGTATATTTAATAATAAGTCTGGAGTTCAGGGTCTCCAAGTAGAAAAGTGATAACTCACCAGTTAAAGGAAGAGGCCCAGGTGCATCACCCTGAGCCCTCAGGAAGGGGAGAGGACAAGCCAAAAAAACCTTTGGAGTAGGCACTCAATGAAGGCAAACTTCCACCAGGCAGATGAATTCAAACTGAAAAGAGTTTATTGTGTCCACAGCCTTACGCGTTTTGTGTCATAAACACTTATTTATAGGCTCAAAACTCCCTGATGAAAGTTCCAAGATGGAACTGAAACATCGTAATCAATAAAACCAACTTTTTTTGACACTTATACCTTGTTACAAATTCCTTGGATGTGCTGTCGCTTTGCATCTGTATACATTTTCTATGACCAGCATCCAGGCTTTTTTATTTGGCTTAAGGTTGTGCGTCCCATATGGACATTTATATATATATATATATATATATATATATATATATATATATATATATATATATATATATATATATATATATATATATATATATACATATATATATATATATACATGCACAGTTGAATGCAAGTCTTTGCAAATTTATGCGCACAACAAAACACTCTGTGTTTGAGTTACACCACAACTTTGGTGGCGGAGAAAATATTCGCAGTTTTTACAGATTGTGAATAGAAATTACTGTCAACGCTATTTTCGCTCAAAACCCCCTCACACAGTGGACACACTTACGCAAACACCCATCTCATTTCAGAGCCATTTGTGAAAATGTATGCGTAATGCAATTTCGCAAAAGATGGAAAAACTGGCATATCAGTGCAATATTTTAGTGCTCAGGAAAAAACATGGACAATATGTACTGCGCAAACTTTATAAAGGACCCCGTGTGTTTGTGCAAGGTCACTTGGGCTCACTGCAGACTGGACCCAATCGTAGCGGAGAGAGTCCTGGGGCGCAATGGCGGCCAAGGGGGTTGAGGTGACGCTGGATCATAAAAAGGCTGGATAAGATGGTGGCCAAGAAAAATACGGCGAGTTCTTCAAACTGCAGGGGCCTCAACCTTCTCCCATAAGCTTTTATTAATGAGCCACTTGCCCCCATAGCCACTGAGCTTCCTATGCCTGCTGTAGCCTGTACTGGATTCCATGCCGTGAACTGCTAAATCATAATTCGTGCTGCAGCCTGTACTTAGTTCTATGCAGCCATGCAGCCTCCTCTAATAACCTGCTAATTGCCACCTAGTGTGTGTGAATTCACTCAGTGGGGTAGTTTGTTACTGGTCCTCACAGCAAAAGAAATGCTGGGGAGCTACAGGACCCCAGAGCTTGGAGACCCCCATTCTATGATCACCACTACAGACACTATTATAATACCAGGATCCCATGTCTGATCTGAATCTGGATAATCCCCCAGCATTATAATGTGGCCACCCACAACTACACCTTCATAATACCAATACATAAAGATTGATAGACTGATAGGGAACTCTGATAAAGTCCTGCAGCACATGCAGAGGGATTGTCCTGGCATTGATAGTGCTTTGCCCAATATAAAGACCACAGAGACTGATCTATAGGACCAGCTATAAAGCCAAGGACTGGCTCTAGGGCAGGGACCTTTCTCTAAATATATCATTCCCTAGTTCAGAGATATCTCCCTATAATGAATTTTCACCTTGTGTACCTATGTATGTGCTGCTATTGCCATTGTCTTCCCTTTATTGGCCAACTGCATAGATGTAAATCTACCATATGCTATTTCTAAACACACACACATTTTTATATATATATATATATATATATATATATATATATATACACACACACACACACACACACACACACACACACACACACACACACACACACATATAATACACAAAAGCCATGAATATCTTGTAAATTATATCCTTATAAACAGTGAGTTCTGATGTCATCAGTTATAAACTGTGAGTTCTGATGCAATTTCTGTCACATGACTCATTAAAACCTGTGTATTATAATAAATAAAGTACCCCCAGTTGCAAAATATGAGGATATTAGAAGTTACCTCGGAGTTCCATGACCTGTATAAAAACACTCGGCCTTCAGCCTCGTATCTTTATATGGTAGTGTAACTCCTCAGTAACAATAATGTCTACAATGACCTCACATCCTTATAAAGCTACAGAAATAAGTCACACCCACAAAGGGGTGGTATGTTCATACATAGGTTTTAAATGCAATTTTCGACCAATCAGTAAAGAAAAACCGCCTTGTCATAGAGGCATGCACATGCATAAACATAAAATCCTTGTACGAGATGACTATGAAGTTTACAGAGAGGGTATCCTAGGCAGATGCTTAACCAAGAGGTAGCTAGAGTTACAGAATTGGATCGTGACTCTACTATACAGGAAAGGGCATGGGACATGTCTAAAAGGACTCGCATCCCCTTGTGCACACGTATCACCCGTTAGATTCACCACATTATTTATAAACACTGGCCGTTATAAGTGGCACGTGCAGTTATTTGGTGCATTTATATTTTGGTTTGTGTGACTGATGCATGGGCAGTGCCAGCGCCGGCCACACGCCCCAATTCCAGAAGGTACAAAGCAAATTGTCAGTCCTAAATAGTGGTCCTTTTCTCTTAACCCCTGCCATTCTATGCCTGCCACCTGTAGCTTCCCATTGACCCTTTGTTGCCTCTCTTTCAGTCCACCCATGTGGGAATGTCCGTGAATGCGCTGAGGAAGCAAAGTAACGACAATGAGATCATCACGCTATCCAAGTCTCTTATCAAGTCATGGAAAAAGTTGCCGGGTAAGTGCGCACCCTTCCAAATGACAAATTTCTAGGGTTTGGTTATATTGTTGCTTTCTGGACTGGCATCCATGGGTGGGGTTACTATAAGTAGATGCCCCACCACATTGGTTCCATTTCTTATTGTCCCTTGGCAGACGGCTCAGAACAGCCTGGAAAAGAGAAGCTTCAGGTGAAACCCACCTGTTCGAAGGAGCTGGGGTAAGTACATCTGGGAGCAGTGGCGAAACTACCGGGGGAGCAGGGGGTGTGAGCAGGCCAGTCCGTTCGCCGCTGAAAATGCGGCCAAATGCGGCCGTACGGAGGGGGGCGGGGCCCGGTTGCGCGTCACGCACCAGGGCCCGCCCCCTCTAGGATCGCTACTGGGAGCTTTCTGTTGGGTGAGAAGGTGAGGCAAGGTGTCGGTCTAATGGATCAGTATAGGCAGCCTGTTTTGTCTTTCTGGGTATTACAATGGATATCTCATGTGTTAACAAATAATTTTTTTCAGCTCTTCCAAGAAAATTGAGGTGCCAAAGACCACAGCCCCCTCAAAGATGGCACGTTCTCCCCTCTGCCAATCCCTCTAAGCAGAAATCAAGCACAGAGCCTGTGTCGGTGTGCTGTAAGCTGTTACCTAGCAACCAGCTGTTCAGTGCAGTAGGAAGGAAGTGACACAGCAGCTAGCGAGTGGCTGGCAGGAAAAGGAAGTCACAGAGACTGGCAAAAGAAGGGAGCCTGGCATAGAGAGCTGCATGGTGGTCAGAGAAAGAGTCCAGAGAGCTGCCGGTGGGCCCAGAGAGCTGAGAGGCTGCACCAAAAGCATTCATTTGGATCGGGCTGGCACAGGGAAGCCACATACTGTGCCTGGAAAGACAGAGAGTGTGAAAGATCCAGACTGGAGGAACAACCAGCAGGAGATTCCTATCTGAGCATCCAAAGGAGCTGGTAATCGCTCTAAAGAGGATTTGAGTATCCTGTTTAAAGGGACAGTACCCTAAAGAGTGCTGAAAATAAACAGACTGTTTATATTAAAGGACATTAAAGGACTCGTTAGTTAGCTAGACAGATTACACTAGCAAGTTAGTTAGTGAGGCTCTATTGCCACCGGTTAGGAGTGCTGCATGTACTAGTTGGCCATTTATTTTAGATAAACCATTATTCAGTTTAACCAATACTGTGTGTGTTATTACTGTATTCCTAGTTGGGCCATCCGTAGGTGCATCCCCGGATCCCACTAGGTGGAGGCACTGCACTACTAAGTACCCAGTCTCTCCCCATACCACTGTGGAGTGGCTCAGGTTTGTCCCGTGCCATAAGGTAAGCGCCACACGTGGAGTGTAACACAGACAAAGGGGTGTCGAACGGGTTACATATATATATATTTATATATATATATATATATATATATATATATATATATATATATATATATTGAATAAAGTACCCCCTATTGTAAAATAAGCATATTATAAGTCATTGAGGAATGCCATGACCATATAAAAGCACAAGGCTGAAGGTTTGGATCTCCGAGGTTACTTCTAATACAAAAGGGGTACTTTTTTTATTATAATACACATAAGCCATGAATATCTTGTAAATTATATCCTTATAAACGGTGATTAGTGATATCATCGATTATAAACAGTAAGTAGTGATTTCATTTTTGTCACATGACTCACTAAAACTTGTGTATTATAATAAACAAAGTACCCCTTTTTTGGAAAATATGAGTATATTAGAAGTAACCTCTGAGTTCCATGACCTGTATAAAATGTTCATGGAACTCCTCGGTGACTTATAATATCCTTATATTTTACAATAGGGGTTACTTTATTCACTATATAATCAGCAGTAGATTTCATGTTGAGGGATTGATAGAGGGGCTCACTGTGACCCCTAGATCCCTCCCCAAATAACTTAGTCCAGCTTAATTTTGCTTGTTCCGTTCAGCTAATGATACTTGGCTGTTATTCAGGAGATCACGTGGCTATTGGGGCAGATTGCGAGCTCTTGGCAGCACAGATAGAGGAGTATATCCTTCTGATGCGGGCAGGGGCTTGTGGGCATCTGTTATCATTAGCTCTTGTGTCCAGCCTGTGAAACCCACTGACTCGCTTGGGAGTGTTACAACCTTGACTCTTCTCACTCGTGTTTCGGGAGCTGCAGAACACTGATATGAAGTATAAGAACAGGATCCGGAGTCGCATTTCAAACCTAAAGGATTCCAAGAACCCGGATCTTCGGAAGAATGTGCTCTGTGGTATCATTACCCCTGAGCAAATTGCTATCATGTTCTGTGAGGTGAGAGGGGAGTTTGGGAACCAGAGAAAGGAGAGAATGGTCAGTGATCTTGTGCCACTAAAAGGAGGGAGGTGCCTTCAGTCTCATAATTGTGATGGTAGTATAGAGAAGGCATTGGCACCTAGTGGGAGTGGAGAGAAGGTATTGGAGCCTCGTGGGAGTGGCAAGGTAACTGCTTCTGTTTCAAGAAGGAATGAGATCTCAACCCTTAATGGGAGTGGTGAGAGGGCATTGGTGCCTTGTGGAAGGGGAAAGGAGACATTGGCATGTAGTGGGAGTTGAGAGAAGGCATTGGAGCCTAGTGGGACTGAGAAGGTAACATTGACCCCATTTCTCTTATGGAATAGGCATTAGGCAACATTAGAAATGGCCAGTAATGAGCTGAAGGAGATGAGGAAAGAGATAACCAAGGCCTCCATTCAGGAGCATCAAATGGGAAAGACTGGAGGAACCCAAAGTGACCTGTTCACCTGTGGGAAATGCAAGAAAATAGGATTTTTTGTTACTCACCGTTAAATCCTTTTCTCTGTAGTCGATAGGGGGACACAGGGAACAGCTGGGGTTAAGCTCCACCCTCCGGAGGCAGGACACTTGTATGAGTAATCAAAAGGGGCGTGACCTAGGGACTGGCTTAACCCATATGCTACGCCAACCTAATCAGTTAGTACCAAAGAGACTGCTAAACAATAGAAATAAAACTTCAACTAGCAGAACTGGTAACTCAGGGAGTATTCCCTCATGGACCAACGTGGTCAACATCTCGCCGCGGGGCGGGAAGCCCTGTGTCCCCCTATCGACTACAGAGAAAAGGATTTAACGGTGAGTAACAAAAAATCCTATTTTCTCTGTCGTCTCAGGGGGACACAGGGAACAGCTGGGGACTTATCAAAGCAGCCCCAAGAACAGCAGGGTGGGAGCGAAGAGATTGTGGTACATTACTGTACCACTGAATGTAACACCTTTCGGCCAAAGGCAGCCTCCGAAGAGGAAAAGGTGTCTAATTTGTAGAATTTGGAGAATGTATGAACAGACGACCAGGTGGCCGCTCTGCAGATCTGATCCAGGGTTGCTGAATTGCGCCAAGCCCAGGAAGCTCCCATTGATCGAGTGGAATGTGCTTTTACATGCTCTGGAGGAGATTGTCCTTTGGAAATGTAAGCTTGTCGTATGGTGTCTTTCAGCCATCTAGCAATGGACGACTTAGATGCCGCCATGCCTCTTCGAGGCCCATTAGGAACTACAAACAGTCTTTGAGAACGTCGAAAAGACTTAGACTTTTCCAAGTACCAGCGAAGAGCTCTGACCACATCTAGGCTGTGAAGTCGTTTCTCCTTGGGGTTCTTAGGTTCCGGGCACAGGGACGGCACCACAATTTCCTGGTTTATGTGAAATGAAGACACAACCTTGGGTAGAAAGGATGGTACTGTGCGTAGAACTGCTTTATCTTTGTGGAATACTAGATAAGCTGGGTCACATGAGAGAGCACTCAGTTCCGAAACTCTTCTGGTTGAAGTAATTGCCACTAGAAACACCGTTTTCCAGGTGAGCCACTTCTCAGGAACTGAGCCTAACGGTTCGAAAGGGGGATCCAGTAAGGCTTCCAAGACTAGATTGAGATCCCAACCAGGAATCGGAGGACGAAATGGAGGAACTAAATGGGCTACTCCTTGCAGAAAAGTGTGCACAGGGTCTTCTAGAGCTAGGCGTGAGTGAAACAGAGCAGACAATGCCGAAACCTGTACCTTTAAGGAACTCAATTTGAGGCCCATCTGAAAACCTCGCTGTAGAAAGGATAGAATTCTTGGGATATTCAACTCGAGAAACGGTACTTGTGCTTCCTTGCACCAGTTCCAGTAACTGCGCCAAACCCTGTGGTAGGCTTTGGACGATGTCGATTTGCGTGACTTTAACATTGTGTCAATAACGTCTTCGGTTATGCCCTGTCTTCGCCATATGTCGGCTTCAATAGCCATGCCGTCAAAGCAAATAGGCCCGGGTTGTGATGGACTATGGGTCCCTGACACAGGAGGTCCATTCTGGATGGAAGGCGAACAGGAGGTACTGCCGACATTTCTTGGAGATCGGAGAACCAGGTCCTCCTGGGCCAGAAAGGAGCTATCACAATCACTGTGGAATGCGATACTTTGATCTTCTTGAGGACCCGAGGCAGCATTGGAAGTGGTGGAAAAATGTAGGCTAGGTCGAACTGCCAGGTCTGGGTCATGGCATCCACCCCTACTGCTAAGGGATCCCGAGAGCGTGAGAAGAATCTCTTCACCTTGCGATTGGTTCTGGAAGCCATTAGATCGATTTGAGGAAGTCCCCATTGGCTGACAAGATCTGAGAAAACATCCGGATGAAGCTCCCATTCCCCTGGGTTCAGATTGTTCCGACTGAGAAAATCTGCTTTGGTGTTGTTCACTCCTGGAATATGGATAGCCGACAGCCTTACAAGATGGAGTTCCGCCCATCTCAGAATCTCCTGAGTTTCTGCTAGTGCTGCTTTGCTGCGGGTTCCGCCCTGTTTGTTGATGTAAGCCACAGTGGTAGAATTGTCGCTCTGAATTCTCACTGATTGTGTCTGCAAACGGCTTGACCAGTGATGAAGAGCCAGTCGCACTGCCCGAAGCTCCAGTATGTTTATGTGAAGCTTGGATTCCGGAAGGGACCATGTGCCCTGTACGGATAGGTTGTCCCATGTTGCTCCCCAGCCCCGGAGACTGGCGTCTGTCGTGATTACCTTCCAATCCGGAATAGCCCAGGATTGGCCCCTTGATAGATTGTCTTGTTGCATCCACCATTGTAGAGATTCCCTTGCTGCTGGAAGAAGTTTGATCTTCTGGGAAAGAGGACCCCTCTTCCATCCCGACAGAATGTTGTTCTGAAGAGGGCGTAAATGAATTTGTGCGAATGGGACTGCTTCCATGACCGAAACCATGGATCCCAGGACCCTCATGGCCATATGTACTGTAGGATTCTGTGTGAGAGATAGTTTGGAAACTTGATTTCTGATCCTCAACTGTTTGTCCCAAGGTAAGGTCACCCGTTGGGTGAGGGTGTTGAACTCTAAACCCAGGAACGTCATCTGGTGACTGGGAAATAGACTGAACTTCTCCCAATTGATTGTCCAGCCAAAGTCCTGGAGTAATCGGATCGCCGTCCGAAGATCTGTTCTGCCCTTCTCCAATGTTCTTGACTTCAGAAGGAGGTCGTCCAAGTAGGGCGTCACTGAAACACCCTGAAGTCGCAAGCAGGCCGCCGTAACCGCCATGAGCTTGGTGAATACCCGAGGAGCCGATGACAAGCCGAAGGGAAGGGCTACGAACTGGTAGTGGATGTTCTTGAAGGCAAATCTCAGAAAACGATGATGAGGTTGCCATATCGGCACATGAACGTACGCATCCTTGATGTCTAGGGACATCAATAATTGTTCTGGTTCCATTCCTCGAATTACAGAGCGCAGGGTCTCCATTTTGAATCGTACTGAGCGTATGTGCTTGTTGAGGAATTTCAGATCGAGAACAGGTCTGAAGGATCCGTCCCTCTTGGGCACTAGGAATAGATTGGAGTAAAACCCGGAGAATTTCTCCAGCGGGGGCACGGGGACAATTACTCCGTTCTGTTCCATGTTGGATATGCATTCCAAAAAGGCTTGAGCCTTGGCTGGATTGACCGGGATTCTGGACATAAGGAATTTTCTGGGGGGAAGTGAAGAAAAATCCAAATGGTAGCCCTCTGAAATTATTTCGTTTACCCAACTGTCTGATGAATATCGGTTCCACACCTCCCGGAATTGAAGCAACCTGCCCCCTATCGGATGCTGTGACTCCGGAGGGGATGCCCCGTCAACCTGAAGTGGACTTGTCAGTTGTGGGCTTGTTGTGAAACTTGTTGGTTTTCCATGCAGGACGTCCCTTGTCACTGTTCTTTGATCTAAAGTGGGAACGTTGGGGAGGACTACTACGTCTGTTGTAACGTCCACTTTGGCCACGAAAAAATTTTCCACGTCTGTAGGAAGGATTGGTCTTGCTTTTGCTCTGGGGTAGAAATGTACTCTTTCCCCCCGTAGCCTGTGATATGATCTTTTCTAATTCTTCGCCAAAAAGTCGCTGCCCTTTGAAAGGAAGTGAGGTTAATGACTTTTTTGAACTGATGTCCGCTGCCCAACTCTTAAGCCAGAGGGTTCTTCGGGCGGCTACCGAGAGAGCTGAGGTGCGGGCAGTAATCTGGGCCGCATCTAAGGTAGCGTCACATAAGTAGGCGGACGACTCAGCTATCGACTGTGCCGTGGCAAGGAGCTCCGATCTAGAGACTCCGTGTTGAATGTCTTTGACTAGGGAATCGGCCCATGTTTGTATGGCCCTTGCCACCCAGGAAGAGGCTAGTACCGGCCGAAAAGTAGAACCTGCAGATGAGTACAGAGACCTCAAAAAACCCTCTAGCCGTCTGTCAGATGGATCTTTAAAAGCTGCCGAGTCAGTGACTGGTAGTGCTGTGGCTTTCGATAATCTGGATACTGGAGCATCAACTGTTGGTGGCATGGACCACTTATCCACCAATTCCCTGGAAAAGGGATAGGACTTGGAGAATTTACGGGTCGCCTGGAATTTTCGTTCTGGAGAGTTCCACTCCTCTTGTATAATGGCGAGAAGTTGATCATGAGAAGGGAAGACTGTCGCTGACCTGTGCTGCCTTTTGAATAAGCTAGCAGTCTGAGGTTGCTGTTCTGAGGGAGTGATCTTGAGGACCTCTAGTACTCCCTTAATGATACCCTCAATGTCGTGTTGTGGTTCACGACCCTTAAGTTCTTCGCATTCATCATCTTCCTCCCCAGAAGACACATCGGATAGAGGTAGTTCGCCCTCTGACTGAGATGAGTCGGCTTCAGCTGATGAGACATCTGAGGGAGTAAGATTACTAGCTTCAACCCTGTTGTCTACTCGTTTGCGTTTCCCACTGGACTTCTGACCCAGCTTGGCTAGAGCTTTACCCAAATTATTTGCGATGGAAGGTAAACTCTGTAGGGATGCCAGTGATTGAGAAAGCTGTATAGCCCAGAGTGGAGCTGGAGGGTCTGAAGAAGTTCCAGCCACCTCATCAGGAGATGGGTCCTCTAAATTTGGAGTCCCAGTCTGAGAATCCCTGGGATTGGGTGAAACCCCTGGAATTGGAGTAACTCCCTGCCCCCCTGAACAAGGTCTGCAGAGAGGCTCACCCTGACCTCCTGGAATCTTTGCATTGCACTTAGTACACAAAAAGTAAGTGACCTGTGCTGCTGCCACTGCTGCTCTCCCCCCCGGTCTAGGGAATAAACCCCCTGACTTACCTTCTGCCATGGCAGTGTCTGAGGTACTCACTGAGCAGGTTAGGCAGGTGTGAGGGATGAAGCTGACCCTGGCACAATTATGGGCACTCGGTCAACAGTGCTGGTGCTGTTGTGTGGATATACTCCTAGCAAGTAATTTAGGTGAGAAGAGCAAAAAGGAGATTTTGTGTACTCACCGTAAAATCTTTTTCTCTCTGGTGGCTTGGGGGACACAGGGAACCATGGGTATAGCTGATGCCATTAGGAGGTAGGACACAACAACAATGAAAAAAAACTAGCTCCTCCCTTGCTGGCTATACCCCCCAGCAGGCGGAGCCTATTCCAGTTTGTCCCAAAGAAGGAACGAAGTAGGTTTTAGTTATTTTCAACTTTAAACAATTAACTTGAAACTTATCACACAGTGTAACAGAGAAAAAACAGTAGAGGCCCCCATACAGGGGGGGAAGCCCTGTGTCCCCCAAGCCACCAGAGAGAAAAAGATTTTACGGTGAGTACACAAAATCTCCTTTTCTCTAGTGTGTGCTTGGGGGACACAGGGAACCATGGGGACATACCAAAGCTGTCCCCCAGTAGTAGGGCGGGAAGGGCCCTAACTGGATTTTTCTACTGCGGCCTGAAGCACCTTTCTGCCGAAGCGTGTGTCATGTGCCGCAAAAGAATCAAAATTATAGAATTTTGCAAAGGCGTGGAGTGAGGTCCACGTAGCTGCTTTGCACAGCTGTTCTGCTGATGCCTGATTTCGGAATGCCCAGGTCGTGCTCATCCCTCTTGTGGAGTGAGCTTTGATTCTGTCGGGGGGCGTCAATCCTTGCGCTACATACGATTTTTGTATCGTCTGCTTTATCCATCTGGATATAGAAGTTTTTGTGGCCGTAGATCCTTTTTGTGGGCCTGAGCACACAACAAAAAGCGAATCAGTCTTTCGTACCTCACGTACTCTGTGAAGATAGAATTTTAGGGCACGTACTGGATCCAAGGTATGAAGAGCTGCTTCCTTGGGATTTTTTGGCGAAGGACAGAAGGTAGGGATTGTTATTTCCTGGTTGATGTGGAACGCCGAGACCACCTTAGGTAGGAAGGTAGGTACTGTACGAAGTACTGCTCTGTCATTCTGAAACTTGAGGAATGGAGGTTTACATGATAGTGCACTGATCTCAGACACTCTTCTTGCTGAGGCAATTGCGAAGAGAAAAACTGTCTTCCATGTTACCCACTGCAACGGGATGGATGCCAGTGGTTCGAAAGGAGCCTTCTGAAGAGCTTTAAGAACTATTGTAAGGTCCCATGTTGGCACTGATCTACGGAATGGAGGGGCCACATGTGCCACTCCCTGAAGGAATGTCTTAACATCGGATAAGAGAGCTAGCCTTCTCTGGAATAAAATGGAGAGAGCCGAGATTTGGGACCTGAGGGAACCGAGGGAAAGTCCCAAGGAC
The DNA here is from genome assembly GCF_017654675.1 of Xenopus laevis. Lineage (NCBI taxonomy): Eukaryota > Metazoa > Chordata > Amphibia > Anura > Pipidae > Xenopus > Xenopus laevis. Next base: position 17,191,637 of record NC_054388.1, on the reverse strand, counting down.
ACACCTTCTTGAAGAAAATCCAAAAGTTTTGGTAAGGAAAAGGTTTCGAAGTCTACTTTGTGCTTAATGCACCATCGTTTGTAGCTGAGCCATACTCTGTAGTATGATTTGGCCGAAGTAGGTTTTCTTGCTGCCCGCATTGTGCGGACTACATCGTCTGAAAATCCTTTTCGCTTTAAGATGCTGGTCTCAAGAGCCACGCAGTCAAGTTGAGGCTGTGAGGCTTGGGGTGTCGAATTGGACCCTGATGTAGAAGGTCTGGTACGTTTGGTAGAATCCACGGATCCTCTATTGACATGTTGATGAGATCCGAGAACCAGGAACGTCGAGGCCAGTTTGGAGCTATGAGAATGAGAGTGGTGTTCTCTCTTTGAACCTTCTTGATCGTTCTGGGTATTAGAGGAATCGGAGGGAATGCGTATGCCAGTTGAAAGTCCCATGGAACCGTGAGGGCGTCTGCTGCTAGCGCTAGAGGGTCCCGGCACCGTGCAAAGAACATTGGTACCTGCCGGTTGTGGCGGGACGCCATCAGATCTACCTCTGGCCAACCCCATCTTGCGGTTATTTCTTGGAATATCTCCTCCTTTAGAGACCATTCGCCTGGATCCAATGTCTGGCGACTGAGGAAGTCTGCTTCCCAATTCTGAAGACCCGGAATGTATATCGCCGATAACCTGACTTTGTTTTGTTCTGCCCACTGAAAAATGTGCTTGACCTCTCGTAGAGCCGCTCTGCTTTTTGTGCCTCCCTGGTGGTTTATGTAAGCCACCGCTGTCGAATTGTCGGACTGTATCTTTAGTGGTTGGCCCGACAGTTCTACTTGCCAGTGTCTTAGTCCTAGCCGAATTGCTCTGATCTCTAAAAGATTTATGGGTAAGCGGCTTTCCTCCACCGTCCACAGTCCTTGCGCTGACTTGCCCTCCAAGACTGCCCCCCAACCTGATAGGCTCGCATCCGTTGTCATTATTCTCCACTGTGGCTCTCCGAGAGGCTTTCCGCTGTATAGTAGAGGTGTTCGTAACCACCAGGTCAGGGATATTCTCGTCCTGTGTGATAGACGTATGTCTTGTAATAATGACTTTCTTTTCCATGACGTGAGAATGTTCCATTGTAACTCTCTCATGTGAATCTGAGCGAATGGAACCGCTTCTATCGTTGACACCATGACCCCCAGTACTTTCATGCAGGACCTGGTCGTATGGCATGACTTTGCCAGTAAGGACCGTACTAGAGCTTTGAGACGTACAATCTTTTCTTGGGTCAGAGACACTGTCTGTGTGTGCGTGTCGAACAATAGCCCTAGAAAGACCATAGACTGACTGGGTGTTGTGGAGGATTTTTCTAGATTGATAGACCAACCTAGTTCTTTTAGCTTTTCTATGGCCAGAAGGGTTGCTTTTTGTGCCTCGGCCAAAGAGGGTGCCTTGATTAGCAGATCGTCGAGATATGGTGTTATGGAGATTCCCAACTTCCTTACCTCTGCCGTGGCCACTGCCATGATTTTTGTGAATATCCTTGGTGCCGATGTGAGGCCGAAAGGAAGCGCCTTGAACTGGTAGTGATGATTTTGTACAGCGAAACGTAGGTACTTTTGATGTGGATGGAAAATGGGCACGTGCAGATAGGCATCCTTTATGTCTAGTGATGTTAGGAATTGACCTGGAGACATAGCTGCAATGATGGAGCGTAGGGATTCCATTTTGAACCTTCTGGGACGAATGAACTTGTTGAGTCCCTTTAGGTCTAGTACTGGACGTACTGATCCGTCTTTCTTTGGAACCACAAACAGATTTGAGTAGTATCCTCTGAACTGGTCTTTGTGGGGACTGAGGAAATAACTTCTGCTTGAAAAAGAGAGTTCAGTACTTTTTGGAAGGCCCTTAGTTTGACTGGTTCTGTTGGGTTTCTTGACATGAAGAAGCGGCGGGGGGGAAGAGAATTGAATTCTAAGTGGTAACCTTGGGTTACCACTTCCTGTAACCAGGAATCTGACGTGATCTCTATCCACTGTTGGGAAAAATGGAGCAACCTTCCCCCAAAGGTGCTCCCTGCGCCGACAACCCCCCGTCATGCAGTAGAGGGTTTGTCAGGTGTTCTGGCAGAGGGTTTGCGTGCCTGCCAGGAAGTTCTGGCCTTCCCCATGAAGCGTCCCCTACTGGAGGTTGACTGGCGTGGCGGGGAGTGTCTTGAGCTCTTGTTTTGTGAGGGACGAAAAAATCTTCCTCTACGAAATGAAGAGCGGGCTTTTGGTTGTGGAAGAAGGGTGCTCTTTCCTCCGGTCGCTTGACTGATGATCTTGTCAAGATCTGGGCCGAATAGGAGCTTTCCCTTAAAAGGTAATGACGTAAGAGATCTTTTGGAAGATAAATCGGCAGACCATAATTTCATCCAGAGTGAGCGTCGAGTGGCTACTGATAGGGCTGAAGCTCTGCTGACTACTTGCGTTGCATCCAAGGCCGCTTCGCATATGTATTCATTTGCGTCTTTGATTTGGGCTGCCAGCTGAGATAGCTCTTGTCGCGGAACTCCTGAGAGGATTGCTTGAACCAGGGAGTCCGACCAGGTTTGGACAGCCCTGCTGACCCACGCTGTGGCCAGGATAGGATGCAAGGCGGTGCCTGAAGCGGAGAAAAGGGAACGTAGTAACCCATCCATTTTCTTGTCCATCTGATCTTTAAAGGATGAGGCATCTGGGACTGGCAGGGCCGTGTTCTTAGATAGCCGTGAGACTGGTGCGTCCACTGAAGGCGGTGAAGACCACTTCTCTGTGGTCTCTGCAGAGAATGGGTAAAGCTTGAGAAATCTGCGGTTTGGTTGGAAGCGGCTTTCTGGCTTATTCCATTCCTGTTGAATAATTTGCTCAAGCTGTGAATGACTAGGAAAAGTTGTTGAAGACCTACTTTTCCTTTTGAACAGAACCGTAGAAGATTCTGTGCTGGTCTCAGGTTCCTGAATATTGAGAGTTTCTAATACAGAGGCAATTAATTTGTCTACTGCTTCGGCAGAGAACTTAGATGGTTCCTCTTCAAGAATGTCTGAGCTGCGAGATAGTTCGCCATCTGATAGACAGAGTCCCTCCTCTCCGTCCAGAGGAGCCGGTGAGGAATCTCTGGAATTATTATCACTCTCCTCATCTGATGGAGAGGGAGCTCTGCGTTTTGAGCCTCTATGTCTGGGCTTATCTAATTTGGAAAGGATTTTGTCTAAGGACAACGCCAGCTTTGGTAAACCCGTGGCTAACTGGGCTGCCCAGTCTGGAATGACTGCTTGAGGTACAGTAGGGGCCTCCTGAACGGTAGCAGAGGGACCCTGAGTGGTTTGAACTGTTTGAGCTGGAGCAGGACTTGGGGTTTCCTTGTCAGGCTCAGGTGGTTTGCATCTGGAGCATAGAGACTCCTTGTGCCCTGAGGGGAGTCTTTTACGGCACTTGCCACAGGCCAAGTACCTGACAGGAGCAGCCGGAGTCCCCCTGGAAAAAAGGGCCTCACTGTTACCCTCTGACATAGTGAGACAAGTGTAGCTTTTATTACAAGGCAAGAGGCTTAGGGACCGCTGCTATGAAAAGGCAGAGGCAAGGGAAGGGCTAGTTTTATACAGTCACCGTGTCCTGTATGCACAGTAGTTCCCCGTTTGGCGTGGTGCGCTGTCCTGGATGCGGCCGCACTGTGTCTGCCTAAGCGTGTAAGTGCCGGGATGACGCAGTTCCGATACGAGCTTCGCGCCAGTGCGCGTCATCAAGATGCGCGCCCGTGCTGACACGCAGCTGCGCCACCAGGCCCTCGTAACCGAATGGCGCGAATAATGGCCCGTCACTCCCCTCTGTACCAGCGCAAGTGCTGGAATGTCTGCTATGCTTACCCGGAAGGGTTGCGCAATATGCTCCAACGGCTTATGTAAGCTGATAAGCCTTTTTCACACAGAGCCCACATTATAGTAATGCGGTCTGATAGGGAACCCACTCCTCTGTGAAAAGTAGACCGGGACTAGGGGAAGGTTGAGTACTTACCCCCCCAGGGTCCAAGCACCTTCCGTGTCCTGGCCAGTTCACTCCTCCTGCACAATGAGAGAGGGTGGTCAGAACTGGGTGGTTAAGCTGTGAAGCATAAGAACCCCAGGCACAATTCCCACGTAGGGAGAAATATGCAACAGGCATCCCACACAGTGTAGGTGACTGGCATAACTCCATAAATCATTTCATATGGTGTATAGAAAAAATTTGTGTAGAAAAAAAAAAAATATAACATGTCCTCCTCCTGAGGACACAACAAAAAAACTGGAATAGGCTCCGCCTGCTGGGGGGTATAGCCAGCAAGGGAGGAGCTAGTTTTTTTTCATTGTTGTTGTGTCCTACCTCCTAATGGCATCAGCTATACCCATGGTTCCCTGTGTCCCCCAAGCACACACTAGAGAAAGACTTTATTGCTGAGTCTGCTCTTTGTCTAGCCTGTCAGCCGGAGCCCAATACAAGTGCAGGGCTGCGCTTGTAATCCGGCGCGACAATCAAAATGGCGCCTGGAACGCATCCGACTCTGAACTGAGCGATACGTTCCACCTATGCGCGCGAAGCAAACCAAAATGGCGCCTGGAACGCACTCTGCGTGTAGCGCTCAGTGCGCACAAACGACTGGCCGGACAGAGGAGGGAGATTACTCCCTACTGCTCCCACACCTCTCTGCCACCTCCCCCGGCCTGTAAAGGAAGCCAGAGTGTGGGGGACACGAAGGAGCAGAACAAAAAACCTTGCAGAGGTACAGAGGGGGAGAAGGGCGATGGAAAACAGCAGACAAGCCCCAACAAACAGCGCTTAATATAGTATAGGGAGAGTCAACATCACCTCACACACACATACCGGCCAAACCTTCTGACTCCTTATCAGGAGCAGGAATGTATGGGTGGTCGATATAGCCAGGAAGGCTAGGATAAGACCCCGGTATGTATTCCCACGAAGGAGGTCTCTCCTACGGAAATAGGTAACCCTGTTCCTGGGAGACCCCTTGTTGCCAGCCTGAACTGGCTGTAAAATCTTCTTTTCTTCCTGAAGAGGAAATGTCCAGCCTCCTAGCAGGACACTTAAAAACTGATTAGGTTGGCGTAGCATATGGGTTAAGCCAGTCCCTAGGTCACGCCCCTTTTGATTACTCATACAAGTGTCCTGCCTCCGGAGGGTGGAGCTTAACCCCAGCTGTTCCCTGTGTCCCCCTGAGACGACAGAGAAAAACAATTGTACATACACACAGGTACTCTGCACTAATGTACCTTGTACCCAATTGTAACATCCACAGTGCCCTAAGTACAGAGCCTTACCCTATGTGCAGTTTATATTGTGAATAAAGTACCCCCTCTTGTAAAATATAAGGATATTATAAGTCACCTCATATTTTTCAACTTTATTTATTATAATACACAAGTTTCAGTGAGTCATGTGACAGAAATGACATCACTAAGCTCTGATTATAACCAATGACATCGCTAAGCACCATTTATAAGGATATCATTTACAGGATATTCATGGCTCTTGTATGTGCCGTTATAGGCGCTGCTGCAGCAGTTTCAGTAGTTTCCTTTGGTCAGTCCAATGCAAGTGATTGGTTACTCACAGTTCAGGAGCACAGCGCACCCTACAGGCAGAATTGTATACTGGGCATGCACCTGATTTGTCCTGTTACTTGTGGCTCTCCCCCAGGTACAGACCCGCAGTGCTGATGAACCAATGACCACATTTGTCGTGTGCAACAAGTGTGGGAACCGCTGGAAGGTAAGATTCCCTCTGTGGATTTATCAGTTCAGCAGTAAAAAGCGACTATTATACTTTATACAGAATTTACTTTTGTATTTGGGTCTATATTGTTTAACTTGTGGGATTTACTCATGTTATTGGGTTTTTACCTTGCACTATGTGACTAGACTGCAGAGTTTAAAAGTCTGACTGACGTTGTGGTTTCAGGCTGCATTTATTGGTCCTGTTTCTTGCTGCTTGCCCCATGTGAGGTCCCTTAAAGGAACCCATTTCCAAACTGCATGTAATACTTTGGCCCCATCACATCTAGTCTGTGTGTTCCTGATGTTGATTGCTGACCAGGAGCATGCTCACAATGTGACTAGACATGGCAGCTGCCTAACTCCTGTAGTGCTGCTCTGTCTTTTCAGCCCAGGCATGGGGCACGTTGACAACTGCCCCATACATGTTTTGTTCTATTACTGGTTTATTTTGGAGGGTTGCTAACTGGTCTCATTCATGTTAATGGGGTTGTTGAGAGTACATCAGGGCATTGGGGTATTGAGATTTTTGGCTTTTAAAGATACCAGCAAGGGTTTCAGTAACCAATCACACAACCACTATCATGAAATCATGAATGGAACACCCATGTGCTGAATTAACTGTAAGGAGCCTTGCGCAGGGAGTTTTTTGGTTACAGAAAAAAAAGGGTAACGTTAAGGAATTTATAGTGATTAGCTCTAAATGATGTGCTTAGTGGAGGGAACAATTTTATGTGTCTGATTTGATAGTTGCTAAAATCTGCTCTTTTAAAAGCCTGTTTATAACATAAAACATACAAGCCTCTCTTTCTCCCACGTTATCCAAAAATTCCACCATAAAGCTTGCCATCCAAACACCCAAGTCTATACATATATGTCCAAAGCCCAATGTGTTGGTTTTCATTTTTAATTCTTGTGGTTTTTAAGTTAATTACCTTTATATTCAGCAGCTCTCCAGTTTGCAGTCTTACCTAGGGTCCAAATTACCCTAGAAACCAGGCACTGATTTGAAGAGAGACTGGAATATGAATAGGAGAGGGTCTGAATATAAAGATGAGTAATAAAAAGTAGCAATAATAAATGTATAGCCTTCGAGAGCATTTGTTTTTCGACGGGTCAGTGACCCCCCTTCTGAAAGCTGGAAAAAGTCAGAAGAAGAAGGCAAACAATTAAAAAAAAAAATTAAGGCCAACTAAAAAGTTGCTTAGCATTAGCCATTCTATAAAATACTAAAAGTTAACCCCTTTAATAGCATTACTCCCTAGTACCGCTTTGAGTATTTGCCTTATAATTTAAATTTCTAACATTCAATGGAATGTTTGGTGAAATAAACATGGCCTTCCTCGAAACTGTCTGGGTCATCTGGATGACAACCATTTGTTGCTGGGAAAACCTGTATATATGGTTCTGGATTAAAAGTGCCTTCTCAGATGTGCAAGCTCTCCATGCCATGTGCACTAATGCACCCCCATATCCTCACAGATCATATTTATACAGGTATGGGATTTGTTATCCAGAAACCTCCAAATTGCAGAAATGCCATCTCCCATAGACTCCATTTTATCCAAATAATCAAAATTTTTACAAATGATTTCCCTTTTCTCTGTAATAATAAAACAGTACCTTATACTTGATCCCAGCTAAGATATAATTAATCCTTATTGGAAGCAGAACCAGCCTATTGGGTTTATTTAATGTTTACATGATTTTCTAGTAGACTAGTTCCAAATTATGGAAAGATCTGTTATCTGGAAATCCCAAAGTCCCAAGTATTCTGGATAACCGGTCCCATACCTTTATAAAGGTTGTTCTTTGCATGATAGAGGTATTACATGCATGTGTGCCTCTGACCCTTGTTTTTTTAATTTCACAAATTTTCTAGTCTTTATATTGTTTATAAACATTTGTCAAGCCTCCTTATATATATTCTTTTTTATGACCATATACTCCGATTTTATCCAGTGTTTGTGAATTGCAGATGGGCTATCCTGCATCGGGTTAAGCACGACATGAAGACAGAAGATAAATGGTGGATTGCAATATCCATCAGCTGGAGCAGGTGAAATAGAGACTTTCATAGGGCAATGCACCATAAAGATCTACAGTATATAGGATAAATGGCTATAATGATTGGCAGGTAAATGGATTCCTGCTACTACCTGGGTATTTGTGAGAGTTCTACTCATCCACAAAGTTTATATTTAGAAAGGATTCTCTGATGAACAAAGGTTGATCAATCTGTATTCTATGTACTTTTCAAACTGCTGCTCAGACTCAACTGGCACATGCCAGCTCTCAGGGTCCAACTGTCACAACTGTCATTTAGCCAGTTTGCAGAGGTAGCAGGAGCTTGTGAGATGGAGAGAAATTTTGGAGATAGATGTGCTAGGAGAGGAGATTTTTTTTTGCAGGAAAGTGAGTTTTCAGTGAAGAAGAAGAAGAAGATGAAGAAGAAGAAGAAGGAGGAAGAAGATCCTTCTTGGAAAATGAAGAAGAAGAGGAGATGTGAGAGTCCAGTGGAAGAACCAGCTGGTAAGTAGAAGATACTTGACAAATATCACTATAAGAATAGAATTATATATCCTGTAACTCATCTGTGGAATTTGCAAAGATTAGCCTTTTACATGGGGAGATAGTTTCCCCACCTCTCATTTAATATAAAAAAAAAACATGGGGTGTGTATGTCCTATAAATTAATAAATGACTATATGTAGGTTACTAGGAGAGCCAGATTATAAAGTATACTGCATACATAGGTTCCAGTAAGCACTTGCTTCCAATGTGTATAATGCTCTTTGATGCCAGTGACCGTTGGCACCATAAATTGCTTGGACAACCATTATATGAATATATATAGGGAACTATGAGTACCTGTATATAATGTTTATGGTATACAACATATTTTGGGTACCAGTATGCAATCCCTTCCTATGTGTCTATTGCTATTTGGTGCCAGTGTCTGTTGGCACCATAGAGTGCTTGAGCAAAAACCCTTGTCTTTTCATATTTAATATAGTTGAGGCACCACTATATGACTATATGTAGGATATGTGTGCCTGTATATAATGTATACTGTATACAACATATTTTATATATAATGTTCTCTACTGCTTCCGATGGGGTGCCTGTATCCACTGTCCCTTGTGTTATACATGTATGGGATCCATTATCTGGAAACCGATTATCCAAAAAGCTCTGGATTATGAAAAGGCCATCTCCCATAGAGTCTATTTTAATTAAAAAACGAACTAATACATGTTTAAATGATTTTTAATAGTAGATAGTTGGGTATAATGTGCTTGGGGTGGCAGTACCCCTTAGACTCAAGCTGGTGCTTGTCATTTTGGTGCAACCTGTCATATGCAACTCAGGATTAAATTGTCACTGACCAGTTTTACAACCAGCTTTACCAGTAAAAAGCAACATTTTCACACTTGGAGATTTAAGGGATCATATTTAAAAGCCCTGGGATCAGATTCAAGAGAATAAACTTGTGCCCCTTAGTGTTCAGTTCTAGAGCAATTGTGCCCAGGGTGCAGAGTGTGGCACTGGCAGGTGCAAAGTTTAAATAACAAGTGCGCTTTGTACTTGTATTTTGCACATTGCACCCATAAATGATAAATGAGTCCCTTAACAAATTAGTGATTAGAGTCACAAATTGACAATTTGTTTTTTTTTTTAAGTGGGAGGATTCGGAGATGGAGGTAGAAAGCAGTATCCTCTGAGAAGGAAAAGATCTCGAAGTCCGGAGGAGAACTCAGCTGGTAAGGAGAACAAAACTTTAAAGATATTGATGTAGGACTTACAGGGGTGCTCGCCCTCAAAAACAGTTCCCCACAGATCCAATATTTCAAATCAACTTTTTAATGTGCATTTATTATAAATTTCACTGGCTGTATGGTAATTTATGGTAAATTAAACCCAGACTTGCCTGTGATATCACTGCAGAAATGGCCACTTACCACTCCATTAACTCCAGACATGCCACTAAGATCACTGCATCAATGGATAGATGGAGGAGAGCTCACATTTAGGTGCAACCTGTCATATGCAACTCAGGATTAAATTGTCTCTGACCAGTTTTCCAACCAGCTTTACCAGTAAGAAGCAACATTTTCACACTTGGAGATTTAAGGGATCATTTATAAAAGCCCAGGGAGCAGAGGCAAGAGAATAAACTTGTGCCCCTTAGTGTTCAGTTCCAGAGCAATTGTGCCCAGGGTGCAGAGTGTGGCACTGGCAGGTGCAAAGTTTAACCAACAAGTGCGCTTTGTACTTGTATTTTGCACATTGTACCCATAAATGATAAATTAGTCCCTGACTAAATTAGTGATTAGAGAGTCACAAAGTGACAATTTGTTTGTTTTTTTTAGCGGAAAGATACGGAGAAAGAAAGCAGTATCCTCTGAGAAAGAAAAGATCTCGAAGTCCGGAGGAGAACCCAGCTGGTAAGGAGAACAATACTTTAAAGATATTGATGTAGGACTTTAAGGGCTGCTCAACCCCAAAAACAGCTCCCCACAGATCCAATAATTCAAAGCAACTTTCCGATGTGGACTCATTACAAATTTCACTGGCTGTATGGTGATTTATGGTAAATTAAACTGTGATATCACTGTAGAAATGGCCACTTACTTCTCTGTTAACTCCAGACATGCCACTAAGATCACTGCATCAGTTCCAGAGCAATTGTGCCCAGGGTGCAGAGTGTGGCACTGGCAGGTGCAAAGTTTAACCAACAATTGCGCTTTATACTTGTACTTTGCACATTGCACCCATAAGTGATAAATGAGTCCCTGACTAAATTAGTGATTAGAGAGTCACAAAGTTACAATTTGTATGTTTTTTTTTTTTTAGTGGGAAGATTCGGAGATGGACACCGAAAGCAGTATCCTCTGAGAAGGGAAAGATCTAGAAGTCCAGAGGAGAACCCAGCTGGTAAGGAGAACAAAGCTTGAAAGATATTGATGTAGGACTTAAAGGGGTGCTCAACCCCAAAAACAGCTCTTCACAGATCCAATAATTCAAATCAACTTTTCAATGTGCATTCATTATAAATTTCACTGGTTGTATGGTGATTTATGGTATATTAAACCCAGACTTGCCTGTGATATCACTGCAGAAATGGATATTTAGCTCTCCATTAACTCCAGACATGCCATTAAGATCACTGCATCAATGGATAGATGGAGGAGAGCTCACGGGGGCTGTAATTTACAATCAAATGGTCAAGGCCCGGGGGTCTACTGTAGACAGATTGTTTTTTCCATCTTGACTCCATATTCTACCTAGTCACTGATTTGGGAATATACCACCAAAATAGGGACACTTGCAATAAATGAAACATGGGACACAAAGAAGACTGCAACTTAAATATCAGGACATTGTTAAACAGTTTATGCGTATTTAATGAATGAATGTCACATTGTCTTTTTTTTTTTTTCTAATCTCCTAGGAGGAAAAGAGAAGAAGATTAGAGAGGACGCATCAGCGTACCTAGACATCAACAATTACAGCCTATATAAGGAGTTAGGCAAAGGCAGCTTTGGCAAGGTAAGTTGATGAGCTTCTATGGGAAAATATATTTTACTGATCTGGAAGGAAACCAAAAGGAGGCAGAAATCATGAGAGAATTAAAGATAAAATGTGAACTCTCCTCTGAAAAGTAGAAGTACATGGACTATATCTGCTGTAGAGAATACTTTCCTTTATCTAAAGGATACCCCCAACCTTAATTGCTATTGAAGAAAAATGGTCAGTCCCAGGCAGGAAACACGTATGACTTTTAAAGAGGTAGTTAAATTGACAGACTGGAGAGAGGCAGAACAAAAAAAAAAAACACTATTAAAAAAGCAGACCAATTGCAAAGTGTCTTTGAATATCACTTTCTATATCATGCTTAGTTAATTTATCCTATACTATCACCTTTGGCTGTTACATTATTGTCAGTAAAAAAATGTGAGGCTATGAGGATAAATGGGAATATTTCCTGGTTCATCATTTGTTCAAATACTTGTATTTAACTCTAAATCATGGGAGCTAGAGTCACTCATTTCCATATAAGCGACCCAATAATATAGACTTCTTTCTCATTCTTCTTTTCTAGGTGGTGTTGGCATCATATACCATCAAGAACCAACTGACTGCTATTAAGATCATCGAGAAGCAGCGGGAGGATGACTTGAAATATGTCAGGAGAGAGGCATCGGTTCTCCAGATTGCTAGCAGGTGCCCATTCCTATGCCGGGCAATGGCGACTTTCCAAACTCAGGTACTGGAACCCATACTACTATTGATACAAATGTATCATGCACTTTCTAACCTGGAATGTTATTAGTTTGATTTAGTTTCTCTCTTCTGTCCTATCCATTTCTATGCCTCATCTTCTCCTTTCTGTTTTCAGTCGCTGATCCTGCTAGCCCTGGAGTACGTCAGTGGCGGCACTCTCCAGAACATCATCAAGACCCGGGGCCATCTGAACAGTGAGCAAATCCTGTAAGTAGCATGCTGCTTGAGACAGAAGTACCTAAAATACAGTGTATAACTCTCAGTCACATAATATTATAAGTAACATGCTACTGGAGACTGGAGTACCCCCGTAGGCATAGGCGTCCTCCGAAAATTTTCCAGGGGGGGCAAAGAAGAAAACATATTACACAAATTACTTGTATCCATATTTAGGTTTCCACACAAACGTAACAAAAACATTTCTACATATATAAAGTAGTAACTGTTGCACATGTAGAGCATTGCCATTCTATTAGTGACACAAACTCATTGTTTGCCAGGACAGCACTTGGTCTTTTCTATTTTCTTTTCACAATTACTAGCCAGCGGTTTGTAGAATGTTATTCCCTCTATAGTTCTAGTTCCAGCTGGAGACATACAGTGATGCCTCCATTTTACATACCCTCATTTTAGGTTTTTCCATATCTTATACCATTTTTTTGTGGTCCCACCAAATATAATGTATAATACATTTCCCTGACTTTTCACCATTTTTTCTGGTCCCCTGAAAAATGTAAAATAGGGGTTCTACTGTACATAAAGTAACAACGGCAGGAAGAGGTTGTGCACAACAAAATGTCACTAGCATAGAATCTATGTTTATACATTTTATTTCAGTCAAGGGGAAAGCTGCTTTGTTCCCAAGGGTTAAACAATAAGAGTCATCCAAAAACAAACAATGAGGGGGTTAGGTGCAAAAATATATATTATAATATTATAGATATTTCTAGCTATACAGACATATAGAGGGAGGCAGAGGGTTATTAGCAATGGGGAGGTGAGTGTGGAGGTAACTCAGCAGAATGAGAAGGGAAAGGGTAAAAGAGGACAGTGAATAGAGTGAGGACATGGATAGGTGGGGGATGCAATGGAGCAGCAGGACAAGGAACAAATGTGACAAATGCACTGAGAGAATGGTTATAGATACACAACTATACACACACACACACAGGTTCATTATAGTCTATAACTCACACACACAGTCTGTCAGACCTTCTTAAACACAGTTAACACTCACAGCTTATTTTACACAGACACACACACACACACACACACTGGCATTCACACTCTAAGCTTAACACAACAGATTCACACTCCTCTGCCCTGGGAAAGAAGCTGCTTCATCAGAAGAAGATTCTCGACCCTGATTCTCTCATTCCTCACACAGTTGAAGAGCAGAAAGCATCTCACAGAGGGAAGGGGTGGAGCTAAATCCGGACTGCTGCTCTGAGCAGTAGAATAGGCATTGGCATGGTCCATTATTTGAAGGGGTGCTGACCATAAAATGTGAGCCTTTGACAAGCTTATTACAGGTTCTTAATGGTAATGTTAAGAAACGTGTTTATATAAAAAAGAACAAAACAATATATGTATACATATGGCAAGAGAATATCCTTTATCATAAAGTACAATTGCCCCTATCTATGGACGCCCATGACAGCAGGGACACACTGCTCAAGCACATATGAAATGGTATAGGGGACTGTTGCACAGTATTGTAAGTAACATGCGACTTGAGCAGGACTACAGATTGATTTGTATTTTCTTTTTATTAAGGTTCTATGCTTCAGAAATAGTGGTGGGTATAAAGTTCCTGCACAAGAATGGGATCGTTCATAGGTAAGGAACAGTTCTCTCCCAAATCCTTCTCTATTTATACACAGTTGTGTTTCTGGACATCATTCTATTATTAAATGTGTACTGGATGTATCTTACAGAGACCTCAAGCCAGAGAACATATTGGTGGATGACCAGGGCCACATAAAGATCTGTGATTTTGGCCTTGTCTGCACCCGTATGTATGGAGAGAAGACGCGGTGTGGCTATTATGGAACACCAGGCTACACAGCACCACAGGTGAGAATCTCAGCTCCTATACAGTTAGAAATCACAAAGTGACGTTGATGTGTTATGTCACTTACCCAAATAAAACCCTATATATATCTACTTTGTTAGCCTTCATTCAATCATTGGTTGACCTATTCTCCATACCTATATGGTAATCAGGGTTCTTTGTATGAGAACTTTTCATAACTAATCTGTTATTTGTATTCAAGGTTTTATCAGAGGAGGATTACGACGCTGGAGCTGACTGGTGGTCATTCGGCGTCATCTTGTATGAAATGGCCACCGGTAAATTACCGTTCTCGCCGAAGGGAACCCTGGAACAACAGGCAGAAACCATTATCAACGGAGAGCCTGAGTATCCAGATTCCCTTTCTGCCACCCTGCGGGACCTCATAGAGCAGGTTAGTAAAATCAGAATGAACATTAAGTAAATGCTTCTATAAAGATAAACTTACAAAGATTCTCTTTGTTTTCGATATAACAGAATGATTTTTTGGTATTTAGTTGATGGAGGTATGTTGGCAATCTGTGGCCATTTGTATAAATTAGATGACCCTCACTGGTATAGTTTCTAGGCAAGAGCTTCTCTATCAAGTGTTGTAGGAATGAAGTGCATTAGAGCCTGGGGTGAAGTCTGCAGAAAAAGGTCACGCTAGGAAGAGATTCATAAGTAAGGGGATAGTGTAAGAGCAAAGTTTAGTAGTAGGTGATGTAGTAGGGCTAGAATAAGAGGTTTTTAAAGAGGACCATTATGGACAGCTTAGATCTCTGTTGGTTTTTGCCAAATTTTATTTGCTGGGTCCTTACCCGCAGAGCTTTTCTGGTACTTTATGATATTCCAGATACCAACCAAGGTCACAAGTCATAACCTGGGAACAATAACATAATTGTATACATATAATTGTTTTACTGAATGGAAGGTAGAAACATAGATGCAATATTTTAAATAACTCTCCATCATTTACTTTAGCTCTTGAAGAAGGAGGCCGACCAACGCCTTGGGGTGAATGGCAACATCCGGCATCACCCTTTCTTTTCTACTCTCAAATGGAAGAGAGTAAAGAAGAGAAAACTGGAGTCTCCCATAAAACCTGTAAGTAATAACTGTGATATGATCACATTTACCCAGAAGGGAAATAGTACCACCCATGCCCACACTCAGAGTGAATCAGAGCAGTCACCTTTCTGTCTATTCTTGTACTGGCTCCAGAGTCCTTTTATGTTCTGCACCATTTGATTTTCTAATCCTATTTGCAGTAGTTTTACATTGTATGTGTTCTGACAAAACACAAAACTTTTTTGGGGAGGGCTCAGGGGATCAGTCTGTTAAAATGAAACAGGAGCTCCTCTCTTGCTTTTATACACTAATAGCAATTTACAATGTCTACATATCACCATGGCCAAAGGGAATAATTATTGTATGACCATGTATTTTTATTATTTCTCATAGAAACCAGCTAAGGGTCTCGTCAAAAAAGACATCTCGTTCCCGAAAGAGAACCCGAGCGAGACCCGCATGCTCAAGAAGTTCAATTACGTGGACCCGAGCTGGCTGGAATAATGCGTCAAAAAAGCCGTGCAACATACCACCATGACACCACTAGCACCTCCACCGCTTCATCCTGCAACATCGGGTAATGTATAATGGCAACAAGCAAGGTGAGCAAATACTGTAATTACCATCTTACTGTCCAGCTCTACCTTATAATTCCAACACCCAAAGAGGATCTTCTCCCCGAAATACACCATCTTGCAGGTTATTAGCACTGTGGCCGACATCACCATAGAAAGCACTTACAGCTGCATTTATTATCCCAAGTGCTTTCAGTGCCAATACCAACTTATGCAGCTTTGTTTTTCATGTTCATAGTTTTATACTTTTTAAGTTAAAAAACAAAAACAAAAAAAAACAAAAAAAATTCCCCCCATCTTCCCTTGTTATACTACCCCATCTTCCCATGGTAACCATTCCCATAAGCACAGTCTGTGACCTCCAGGCTTTATCATTATCTGTAATGTCATCAGAGGGGGGGATAGGGGTGGGCATAGCTAGTGGTTTGTGACTGGCTAATTTGTAATCTGTGGCCAGTCACAAGCCACCAGCGGTTCCCCTCTAATTACATCACAGACTACATGCTCAACTACCCATCCATTTATATCCCTTACCAAGCATAGCCTGTTCCCCCCAGATCTTATAAAGCACAACCTGTTCCCCCCAGGTCTTATAAAGCACAGCCTGTTCCCCCCAGTTCTTATAAAGCACAACCTGTTCCCCCCAGGTCTTATAAAGCACAACCTGTTCCCCCCAGGTCTTATAAAGCACAGCCTGTTCCCCCCAGGTCTTATAAAGCACAACCTGTTCCCCCAGGTCTTATAAAGCACAGCCTGTTCCCCCCAGGTCTTATAAAGCACAACCTGTTCCCCCCAGGTCTTATAAAGCACAACCTGTTCCCCCAGGTCTTATAAAGCATAGCCTGTTCCCCCCAGGTCTTATAAAGCACAACCTGTTCCCCCCAGGTCTTATAAAGCATAGCCTGTTCCCCCCAGGTCTTATAAAGCACAACCTGTTCCCCCCCCCCCAGGTCTTATAAAGCACAGCCTGTTCCCCCCAGGTCTTATAAAGCACAACCTGTTCCCCCCAGGTCTTATAAAGCACAACCTGTTCCCCCAGGTCTTATAAAGCATAGCCTGTTCCCCCCAGGTCTTATAAA
Organism: Xenopus laevis; assembly: GCF_017654675.1. Classification (NCBI taxonomy): domain Eukaryota; kingdom Metazoa; phylum Chordata; class Amphibia; order Anura; family Pipidae; genus Xenopus; species Xenopus laevis. The sequence continues at coordinate 17,174,814 of NC_054388.1, read as the reverse complement.
GCACAACCTGTTCCCCCCAGGTCTTATAAAGCACAACCTGTTCCCCCAGGTCTTATAAAGCACAGCCTGTTCCCCCAGGTCTTATAAAGCACAGCCTGTTCCCCCAGGTCTTATAAAGCACAGTCTCTTCCCCCAGGTATTATAAAGCACAGCCTGTTCCCCCAGGTCTTATAAAGCACAACCTGTTCCCCCAGATCTTATAAAGCACAGCCTGTTCCCCCCAGGTCTTATAAAGCACAACCTGTTCCCCCCAGGTCTTATAAAGCACAGCCTGTCCCCACCAGGTCTTATAAAGCACAACCTGTTCCCCCAGGTCTTATAAAGCGCAGCCTGTTCCCCCAGGCCTTATTATCATTTGTGATATCACTAGAGGGGGGGATAGGGGTGGACATAGCTAGTGGCCTGTGACTGGCTAATTTTCAGTCTGTGGCCAGTCACAAGCCACCAGCGGTTCCCCTCTATTGACATCACAAACTTCATCTAACAGCTTCTCTGGATGAGCAAATGGAATTTATAACATTAATAAAAACTGCTGACAATATTAAGCTTATTAACTTATACGTCCTGCCCAATAATGAATGCCATTAGAATATTGAGGGCAAGACATAGGGGTTATTTACAATGCAGGAAAAAGTGTCTTGTGTGTCCTGCATTGTGTTTGGCATTGGAGCCCTGTCCGTAACTCCTGCCCCTGCATTACCATCAATATAATTTAATATTTAATATAATATATATATAATATATAAAGTCACCAGCCTTTCCATTATATGCCATCAGAGACATTGCATTTCCCTCAGCAGGACGGTAAGTGAGAAAAGGGCACTAATGATTATACACTATTTTTGGAAATTTTTGATAAATGCATATACATTTCCTATCTTGAATTGTCTCCAGCCTATGACTTAAAAGATTTTCTTTAAAAGTGTATGTCCTTATTAAGAGGCACAAGGAAAGGCAGTCCATGCCCTGTAGAGTTATTCTAGTTATCTGTTCCTGCTACCTGCTCTGGTCCATTTACTGGACTTTGTCTACTATATGATCTAGTACAGGGGGTACTTGTTATGATATGTAAAATATATGCATAAATAATGTCATGGGAGTGGTGTGATCTGCCCTGTCTCAACCCTTCTGAGCCTCAGGTAAGAAGTGTCAGGTATTCATCGCCTACTAGGTAGAACTGTTTTGCAGCTAAACATGAATAGGAAAGGAAGAGGATGCCCAAAAAGATCCTGGAAGACCCCAAACAAGATGGTGGAGCACCTAGCAGGACGATTCAGTTGTTTCACTAATGGATAAGGCCTTCTAGGCTTTGACATGTGAGTAAAAAGAATTATTATAAGAGTAAGAATTATTATAGAATGATGCGTTTCCTTTAACATGTTGATACTGATTCATTGTACTTGTGGGATGAGATTTATGGACCATGTATATTAAAGTTACAGTGGCTGAACTACTGTAGGTGTAGGGGTGGGGCTCACAGCCCCTCAGGCCCATTAAAAGTATGCCCACACCCGAATTGACTGCTAACATCACTTATAGACAGGGTGGGGGGGGGAGTTACATTACTATAAAGTAACTGTTGTATTCTTTCCCCAGATAATGGGTTCCTGGAAGAGACCTTCTGTATATTGGCAGAAATTTACCCAAATACCAGCAGCACTTGGAGTTCTCCCATATGAAGAGATGAAAGATGAAGTATAATAACAGACACTATGGAGACTACGTATTATCTGAAAATAATGACTTTTAATTTGTATGTTCTAAGACTCTGCAATATTTTTCATTAATAAAGATCACCTTTTCTCTGCTATCGGTTTGTGCTCAGTAGTATTTTTTTCTAAACCCTATCCCTCTGAATCTGTGATATCTGAGACAAAATGCTGTGTTATTCTAATGGGAGCCACTATAGTTCTCAGCATTGCTGCCTTTTAGGAAAAATAGATCCCAGGAAATGTCTCTACTTTACTTTCTCCATTTACATGGGCCTTAGTTAAAAGCAAACTTTTGCGAAATAAAATAATAGTTTTGGACAATTTGGGGGTTACATGTGTATGTGTAATCACCCACAACGTCCCACAGAAGAGGGGGGTATCACTCTTCCTATTTCATCTTACTCTCATGTTTCATAAATCTCCCGATTTATTGCTCCAGACCCGCACAGGTACCCGCCCATTTTTTTTTTTTTTACAGTAAAGTAAGCAGATTACTTAACATGTGAATATAGATAATCAGGACTCTGCAGTCACTATTTTGATTATCAAAAGTATAGGTTTTTTACCATATAGGAACATACTTTGCAGAGGCCACATGATGGCTCCCCAGTTCTTTGTTCCTTATGCCGATATAACCCTGAAAATGATTATGATGTAATGTCTCCTAAATTTCTCTTTGATGTCATAAGAGCTCCTTCTGGGAGGACAGATCTTAAATCATGACCAGTGAGCATTCTCATTCTCTTTCTTTATTCCTTCTGTTTGTGTGTGGCTTTAAAGCTCTATCTGTCAACGTCTTTTTCAAATCAGTCTATGAAATTCTCAACAATTCAGTTTCCTCCTTAAAAACGGACCTGCTGGTATGCCTTTCATTAAAGGATCCCGAAGTGCACTGGTAGCATGTAGTATGTTAGAGCCAGTGGTTTTCCTTTACACATCTAGGACAATTCTGCCATCAATATTATTGTAATAATTGATTTATTTATAAAGCCCCAACATATTCCACAGCCATGTACAATAAATGGGTGTATACACTGAACATACAGAATTACTGTACATACAAAAACAACCAATAGTTAATGCAAGATGTAAAGAGGCCCTGCCCAAATGAGCTTACAATCTAAAAGGAGAAGGGGTTGAGACATAAGGTGTGAGGATGGGCATGATTGGGAGTTGGCAAGGTGACAGATTGCAAAACACTGGGGATTGAATTTAGCAGTATATGGTGCTCACTAAAGTTACACTAAATTAGATGAGGGGAAGCTTCTCTAAAGGAATGGGTGTAAGAGATCTTTTGAAGGCAGAGAGATTGGGAAAACTTAGGACAGAATTTGGGAGAATTCAAGAGAAGAGGTACAGCCCTAGCAAAGCCTTGAATGTGAACATGTGAGGGCATCACTGTTGCTGAACGCTGGCAAAGTTTCGCTAGTGTTAATGCGCGAGCATTTCATACCGAACTTTCGCTACCATTTATTTCTGCCTAGTGAAACTTCGTTAATACTCTTACAATTAGATCAATTTGAATAGGTCGAGTACATATAGGTCATAAATATATCTTTATTAAAGATGTTGGTACAAATGCTTGAAGTGGCCACTGTCAGGGGGCCTATCTGCTCCCAGCGGGTGGAGTGCGGACCAAGGAGGAAGCTTTAGGGTTTAAGTCCAAGTTCGCGGTATCTGAATAGGGGTCAGGCATAAACGTAGTCAGGATCAGGCAAGAGTTCAAGAGGCATTCAGAATAGGATCAAGGTCGAGATTTAGGTAAGGTCAAAGTCCAAGAAACACATCAGCACGAATAACAGAACACCCAGGTATGTAGTAACAAAATCCTATAATCGACATTGAACCCGTGACCTGGAAGAGCTTTTATCTTGAATTTTCATGCCGGGCACGTGACGTCATCGCGCCGGTGTCGCTGTTCCCCACATTGTTGGCTATGGGCGCCGCCATCTTGGATGCGACACTGGAGAAGACGGACACGCTGAGCGGTCCCGACAGCCACTTATTATTACAAATGCCCAAGGAAACAAAATAAAGACAAAAGTGATCCTCTAATGCCCTAAGAGCCCACCCTAAAACAAATGTGGCATGAGCTTCAAATGGTTGGAAAAAAATGTTCAAAATGTACAAAAATAGAACTTTTGAATGCAATCTTGATTTAAAATATGAAAAAATGTTTTTTAGAACTTTTTAGACTTTTTGGCATACAGGATATGATGTCACTGACAAGACTGAGGCGGATGTAGCTTCATCTTATCAGTTCACCAGGTCTAAGGTGGCAAAGGAAACTCTGGCGAAAGAGGTAACGCTCTGTAAAATTCTTACTTACTGCATTAGCGGATTAACGATCGTTCGACTGAGAGAAAATTTGACCGGCGATAGGGTGCGAAACTATGCTAGCGACGGTCTCTTTCGCTAGGGGATTGCCCTCTACGCTTGTTAGTAAATTGGCGATTTGTCCTGTAGATGGAATTTCTGGCGAATTTTCACTAGTGACGACCACTTTGCCCTTTTGCCACTTAGACGCAGAAGCAGTGGTCAAAAATGTTTACTATAAGTATATTGATCTCATATTTTATCTTTACGTTTAGAGCTTTTAAATGGCTTTCCCTAGTTCACTATTGAAATGATTAATATTTGAAAGAATATGAATATGGTTAATGGTAATGTATGGCCGTGTCTTTTTTTCCTATTGGTAATAAGGTTTTCTCATGGAATTGTGTATGGGTGGGTCCTGGTTAAAGCATCAGTTCCCTTTGGTTTCTACAGGTTATTACAGGTAACCTGTATGTGGATGGACTATATGACATTGGACTCAAATGTGAAGATTCACAATAAGGGTTTAACTAATACTATGTCACTTCCTGTAACATTTGTTACATTTCTGTACCAATGTATGTGATTTAAACTTGACAAAGGGCCTGTTAAGCTCAAAACGTGTTGCTTAATAAACACACAAGATTGAAGCTAAATCTACATTATAGCATTTATTGTTACTTTTATTATTTTGCTGTCGTGGGTAGGGTTGCCAACTTTTCAGAATATTTTTACCGGCCAGTGGTGAGGGCAGAAAAAAGGGGCGTGTTGTGATGTAAAAGAGGTGGTCCATGCCACAAAAGGGGGCGGGGCAGTGTGGGGTCACAAAAGGGGCGGAGCCACATCACACGATGGGCAGAAGACGGAGAAAAGGTATGTTTCCAGCGGAGGGCTAAGGGCTTTTCTTAAGGGTACAAATTTACCAGCAACTACATTGCCGGGAAATTTGTAATACCGGCTCCGGCCTTGGCAGATGTAACACCGGCCGGGTGGCAACCCAAGTAGTGGGATTGCACCGAGGTGCAGCACATGAATAGGCTTATATTTTCTTCCTTTTTCCTTTAGTGGTTGGTCAAACAATTTCTGGCTACTTTTTTTAATGAAATATGGGACCAGACTTATTTCTCATTCATTATTTTACAGGGAGTAGACTTGATTGGGAGACCTAATGATGGGAAAGATTCAAGGAGCGATGCACTAGAAATAAGTGTCAGACGTCACACAGTGTGTATAATGGTATAATAATATAATTAGTAGCAGCATAGTAGATGACATTGAAAAAAGACTCACAACTATGACGTTTAAACCTGCCTAGATGTTAGTAGATGCAGAAGAAGTTGTAAACCCCTATCTTAAGCTTCTTCAATTTTCCTCAGGGTGAAAAAGTCCTTCCTGCCTATTAGGGCAACTGGACCATTCCCTGGGTCGACTTTGTACTAAGAGTTAATTTCAATAACTTTTTTTTTTTAAAAAGGCACCCAGCATTTCTTTGCAGCTTTCTACTGTATATGCCCAGGCCCGGATTTGTGGAAAGGCCACCAAGGCCTGGGCCTAGAGTGGCAGGATTTTAGGGGGTGGCATGCTGCCCAACCACACTCACATTGCTCAGAAACACTGGGGATGCACAGGAGATACGATAGTTTTTTAAATTTCCCGTGCGCCAATGCCCATTGCTCCGGTCCCAATGAAAACTTGCACAAATAAAAGGGAGGGGACGAGGGAGACGGACACCAGCAGGCCAAGGGGCATCTGCTATGTAAAGCTTAAGCTGCTTCAGGAAAAAAAACACAACTTCCAAGCTTAAGTAATCTGATTGGCTCCCTTGTGGCTGTGGGAAGGATCTACTGGTGAATATACAGTATCATTATATATAGTGATCATATCCCCCTCTTCTCCAGTGTAACCAATCCCAACTTGATCAGCCTTTCTCCATAACTGAACCCTTCAATTCCCTTTATCAGCTCAATTGTTCTTTTCTGTACTTTCTCTATTTCTATTTATTGCCCCTTATATATTTATATATTGTGATCATAACCCCATTATATATAGTGATTAGATCCTTCCTTTACTGCCTCTTTTCCAATGTAACCAATCCCAACTTGCCCAACCATTCTTCATTCCTCTGAGCCCTTTCATTCCCTTTATTAGCTTAGTTGTTCTACTCTGTACTTTACTCTTACTTTCATGAATATTATTTTTAAGAATCAATGCCCTATATTCCACATTATATTCTAGATAGGGCATTACCAGTGCTGTGTAAAGGAGAACAATTACCCTCTTCTCCCATGAATCTATATCCTCTTTAATATAGAACAATACCTTGTTGGCCCTTCCTACTGCTGACTGGCATAGCTTGTTACAGCCAAGTTTATTACTGATAAGTACCCACAGGGAATTTTCCATCACAAATCTTCTTAATTTAGAAGAATAAGTAGCTGCATAACCATTTATTAATATTGCATCGGCCACATAGCTGCCCAGATTGTGGTGAAATGAGGTGGGTCCATAATTTCTTTCCAAGAAAGATTTTTTCCAGGTCTATATCAATCTTTGACCTTATGAAAATTCCTGGAACTGTCTATAAACAGTATTTCAATGTAGTGGCACAAGGGCCAGGCAGGGAGTGTGCTGCCCTCATAGTGATTCTGTCAGAATTACATTATTGATAGCTGCACTGCCATCAAGTGGCCAATCTTACCGAGGCAGCTATAAAAACAGGTATTAAAGGGGCGCTTCACCATTAAGGTACCTTTTATTATGTTATAGAACGGTTTCCATGCCCCTAAAGTGATCAGAGCTATCCCCAAGGGCCAATTTATAAGGGCACGGAGGATCTCCTCCGAAGAAGGTAACTATTCCTCAGCAGTTGAAACTCTAAAACAAAGATTTGTAAAAAGAGGCTATAAGACTAAAGATATAGATAAGTGCGCTATGGAAGTGGGTAAACTGCCTAGAAAAGAGCTGTTAACTTATAAACCAAAATGCAGCAAAAAAGTTTTCCCATTTGTAAGCCAATATAACACCCACAGCAAAGAAATAGAGCATATCATTCACAAATATTGGGCAATACTGCTACAGGATAAAACACTGAAGAGTGTTTTCGTAAATCCACATGTCTTCAGTTATAAAAAAGGTTCATCTCTCCGAGATTTACTATGCTCCTCAGAGGTTGACCCCCCTCAGAAAAAGGGAACTCAAAGGTTTCTAGGGAAACCAAAGGTTGGCACATATGCATGTCTAAGCTGTAATTGCTGTTCTTCCATCATTAAAGGAGAAGTGATGCGACATCCTACACAGGGTACTCCGGTCAAGTTGAAACACTATGCCACATGTGACGTTATTTATTTGCTCAAATGTCCCTGTGGTCTAGTTTATATTGGTCAAACGAAAAGACCGGTAAAAACTCACATCAAGGAACACAAGGGAAGTATACTTAACTTTAAAAAAGGAACAGCTACAGACACTACAGTGTCGAGACACTTTAACTCTGCTAGTCACAACCAATCCCAGTTAAGGTGGGCAGTCTTGGAAGTAGTCAGCCCCCCCTCAGAGAGGTGGGAATATTATTAAGAAGTTACTACAAGGGGAAGCTTACTGGATAAAGAGACTTGATACATTACAGCCAAAAGGCATGAATGACAGCTGGAGTGTAAAATGTTTTCTTTAATGCTGCTACAATGTTGCCTATGTTTGAAACTGACTCTGATAAATATCTCCTTGCCCAAGATAGATACAATATACTAGTTTGTACGGCTAATGGTAAGAATACTGGGCTATTCCTTCCTACTTAAATACACAGGATTATCAAGTTTTTTTAGTAGGCCCTAACAATGGGCAGTACTATATGGGAACTTTGGACTCTTGAAAGTCTTTCTACAATTATGTTGTTTTTTCTATTGAATAATTTTTTTCTATTGAATAATTTATTTCTTTGCACCTGTTACACGCTTAGATACCATGGCAATCCCCCCATTTTTTCATATGTAATATGGCTACATGGTTAATGACCTGAACCTAATTAAGGTAACCCACACCCACCCTGTGTGACCTCACTTCCTGTCTGTACCCTTAAAAGTATGTGATTAATCTGTCTGTTTTACACTTGATAAAGGGCGAGTAGCCCGAAACATGTTGTGTGAACAATAAACCACTTAGCAGTAAATCTGCTTGGCGTGCTTTCTCTCAGTTACTTTGAATCATTGGATTACCTTGTCACACCTGGAGTGGGGGTGTCTTTTCTGAGATAGAGAGCTTGAAATTAACCCCAGTACACAGTCATCCCTACGTTGTGTATGTTATAGAACGGCAAATTCTAAGCAACTTTTCAATTGGTTTTCATTGTTTATTTTTTTTTATAGTTTTATAGTTATAATGTATTGTTACTTTTTATTACTGATCCTTCTATTCATGCCCTCTCCTATTCATATTCCAGTCTCTTATTCAAATCAATGCATGGTTGCTAGGGGAATTTGGACCCTAGTTACCAGATTGCTTAAGATGCAAATTGAAGAGCTGCTGAATGAAAAGCTAAATAATTCAAAAACCTTCAATAATAAAAAATGAAAACAAATTGCAAATTGTCTCGGAATATCACTCTCTATATCATACTTAAAGTTATCTCAAATGTGAACAACCCCTTTAAATACTGTATGTAAGAAGGAAGTGACCTATATTACAAAGTTCTAGAGTTGCTTTCACTTTGGATGTTTTCTCCTTATGATTCTGGCTGTTTCTTGCTCAATCCTGGGACATCATTTGCCTGTAAGTTCATTATTATATTAAGATACTTATATGTAAAAGTGTGTTTGCATTTGTTCTGCATATGTGTATATTGATTTGCTGTTGTCTGTATTGTATTTCAGTTTCACAAAATAAGAAAGTTAGAATTCACCAGTAAATATTTCAAGAAAGCGAGTTATTCTGTTCATTGACGATTCTAGCAATTGTTTAGCTGACTATCTAGCCACACAAAATACAGTGCCCTGAGGGCAGTATACACCCTGCTTTAAGCAATGGCGGCTGCTGATCTCCTAATTTTCACTTTCATCTTTTAGCAAACTTGAAATAGTGTATATTTCTATTAATATGTGGGTGGGTGAAGAGGGTCTTCAGGTATGTCCTATGTGGCTCCCGTTCAAGTCACTAAGTCAGATTTAAAGGATGGAAAAAAATCCAGCAGCACACTGCAAATTTAACAGTGTGCTGCTGGATTTTTTTCCATGTATTGATGTGACCCTAGGACAGGATTGGGTCTTCTAGTTCAGCACCAGACACAACAACAGTGTTTTTCTGGGAGGTGAGCGCTCCATTTTTTGTGACTGTAAGTCAGATTTAAAGAGCTGAAAAGCAGGAAGTAGTAGTGATGTACGGGCCGACCCGATACCCGCGGGACCCACGGGTTTACCCGCGGGTCGGTCGGGTTCGGGTCGACCTCGCACTGCTCCTAAGGCCGGCATCCGACTCGCACTGCTCAAATGCTGGCATCCGACTTCCGTGTTCCGGTTTATAGTCTCCCGTCTGCACGCCTCTTTTGTGACGTCATTGTGATGTCATCGGCGGGGCGGTGTGGGTCTATAAAAGGACCCCAGAAGCACGGGTGTGGGCGGGCGCTGGTTGCAGCAGGGCAGGTTAGGGTCGGGTGCGGGTCAGGAAAATCCTGACCCGCACATCACTAGGAAGTAGTGTTCTGTTATGTTAGACATCCAGTCACTCCAGCCTTTATACAATACATTTTTGCCTAACTAACTATATTAGAAACATTTTTTATTTTGCACAGCCTATCTATTTATCCAGTTTTTATTTTTACACTTAACTGTTCCTTTAAAGTGGACCTGTCGCCCAGACATAAAAAGCTGTATAATAAATGCCCTTTTCAAATTAAATATGAAACCCAAATGTTCTCTTTATTTAATCATTCATGGGCAAATTCACTACGATTCGAATTTGCGCCAGGCGCAACTTCGCCGCACTTCGCCAGGCGTATTATCGCCAGCGCTCTGCAAATTCACTAAAATCCGAAGTTGCGCACAGGGGTAGCGTAAGTTTGCGAAGTTGCGCTAGCGTTGATTCGCTAAGTAAAGCGAAGTTACGCTAGCGAAGGCTAATTTGCATACGGCGCCAAATTCAAATTTCAATGGAGGAATACGTATCAGCACTACAAATGCCTAGAAAACCTTCAAATCAGCAAATAAAAATTTTATTTTGCCCTACACATGTGCCCACTGTCTAGGTAAGTTGCCATGAGTCAGGAAATGTAGGGGGGAAGGAGGGGAGCCCCAAAAAATTTTTCGATCTTTTTCAGCCTATCATCCATAATGTAGAAAACACACCAGCGTTTTTTGGGACTTAGAAAAAATTTTGACTTTTTTTGAAACAATCCCTATCTACTCTATTGCGCTTCACCAGGTCTGACGTGGCGAAGGAAGTCTAGCGTAAAAGGTAGCGTTCAGTACACTGCGCAAGTTAGTGAATTTGCGTAGTTACGTCGCTAGCGAAAATTCGCCAGGCGTAAGGGTGCGAAGTAACACTAGCGAAACTACGCCAGCGTTCGTTAGTGAATTTGCGCAGTAACGAAAATGCCAAATGCTAGCGAATTAACGCTAGCGTTCGACGCTTCGGCGCTTAGTGAATTTGCCCCATGGTTGTTGTAAATGCATTTAAAAATCTCAGCAATCAAATATTGCCTGCCCCCCCCTATGCCTTAGGCATAGATGCAGGACAGGCAATTACTTTTATTTTCCATTCTGCACCTAGATTTCACTGCACTGCCCACATTCCCCCTGTTCTCTTCACCATTTAATTGTGTAACCAGTACATGGGGATGGATATCAGGTCCCCCATTCTGGTTCATAAACAAGATTTTGAGATGATGTAAGGCTCCTGCCTGCTTACTATAATTATGAGTTCCCAGACAGAAGGAAACAAGATTCAAATAATTTTTACAGTGTAATTAAAGTTCATTTTGGTTGACTAACATGTTAAAATAGGATTTGGAATTATTTTTTTGGGTGACGGATCCCCTTTAATTAAAGGAAATGTTTACTTTTTGTTCTGTGTTCCTACTTTAGCAATGGCGGCTGCCGATATAAGACATGAACTGACCTGCTCCATCTGCCAGGAAATTTATACTGATCCTGTATCCCTGCCGTGTGGCCATAATTTCTGCCAGGTCTGCATTGAGAGAACATGGAAAAGGCAGGAGAGTTTAAAGGAAGATCATTCTTGCCCTGAATGCACACAGAGTTACAGGAGAAAACCTGAACTAAAGAGAAATGGATGTCTGAGTAACATAGCAAAGCAATTTTTTTCTACTCACCCAGAGCAGGACGGGACTGGGATTTTCTGTAATTACTGCATCCATTCCCCTGTACCTGCTACTAAATCCTGTCTCTTGTGTGAAGCTTTTCTGTGTGATGCCCATGTGAGAGTGCACAGCAAGTCAGCAGAACACGTCTTAACTGAACCCACTGCTTCCTTCAGCAACAGAAAATGTTCTGTACACAATGAGCTTCTAAAGTATTACTGCTGTGAGGTGGTGCCTGTGGTGCCTGTATCTGTACCTCCTGCTGCCTGGCTGGAGAACACAGGGGCCACAGGGTGGAGCTGCTGAATGAGGCCTCTGAGAAGAAGAAAGAGAAACTGAGGAATGTTCTGGTGAAACTGAGCCCATATAGAGAGAAGACTGAGAGAGGAGTCCAGAGGCTGCAGGAGCGCATGAGAGAAGTGGCAGAAAAAGCAGCAGGTGAGACAGAGAAAGTCACTGCCCTATTTAGGGACATCAAGGAACAGCTGGAAGCCCTAGAGAAGCGACTCCTGAGTGACATCTCCAGGCAGAAAGAGGAGCTTTCCCTCCAACTCACTAATCTGATCCAGGAGCTGGAAATAAAGAAGATCAAATTGTCCAGGAAGATCTGTCAAATTGAGGAGTTGTGCAACATGGCAGATCCACTCACTGTCCTACAGGAACAGGAATCAGATGGAACTGCCTTTTGTGGGGCTGAGGAGACAGATGATGAGGACAGAGAGAGAGATGATATAAAGGTCCCTGCTGTAGATGTGGATCTGATCTCAGAGAAATTACTCACAGGCTTAGTTGGGATTGTGACTGATATAAACGGAAGCATCTCTAGGCACAAGGATGAAATCTTGTATAGTAATGATATAAACACAACTACAGAGAGTAACGATTCCACGTATCCTATTTCTTGTAACCAAGTTACAGAACTTACACCTTCTATTCTGTGTAGGCAGGAGGCTACAGTCCTGGCACTGGATATAAATACAGCTGCTAACAATGTATCTGTATCAGAGGACAGGAAAACTGCCATCTACTCTCTAAGAGACCGATGTCGCCCGCAGACCCCAGAGAGATTTAAATATTATCAAGCCTTAAGCCTTATATCAAGCCTTAAGCCTTATAGTAATGATATAAACAGAACGACAGAGGGTAAGGATTCCACATATCCTATTTCTTGTAACCAAGTTACAGAATTTATGCCTTCCCTTCTCTGTTGGCAGGAGGCTACCGACCTGGTACTGGATATAAATACAGCTGCTAACAATGTATCTGTATCAGAGGACGGGAAAACTGTATCCTACTCACTAACAGACCAATGTCGCCCGCCGGGCCCAGAGAGATTTAATTATTATCAAGCCTTAAGCAAAGAAAGTTTCCATTCAAGGCAATATTACTGGGAAGTGGAGGGCAGTAAAAAAGGAGATTGGAGGGTAGGGGTGGCCTATCCCAGTATAGAGAGGGATGGGGTAACGTTTCACCTTGGGGATAATTGTAAATCCTGGTGCTTATGCAAAGAGAATAATGATTATTCAATGAGACATGACAGAAAAGTAATCAGTTTACCCCACGTCCCTTCCTGTAGGAGAATCAGAATCTTATTGGACAATGAGGCCGGGCGTCTGTCCTTTTATGAGCTGAGTGAGTCAATCAGGCACCTACACACCTTCACTGGCAAATTCACTGAGCCCCTTCATGCTGCATTCTGGGTGGGTCGCTTCGGTGAACCCTCGGTGACAATCATTAGTTCTTTATTTAATTAAAAATATATAACTACAAAAGCCTTTTACTAATTGTTCCTAAAGACAAAATATATCTTGGGGATTAAAAGTATAACAAAAAAAGCCCCAAAAACACATCATGGGAAACATCTAATACACCTGAATGACACAAATCCCCATGATATACTCCATCAAGGGGCAGGGGTGTTTATTTTGGGGGATAGAAAGCTTTTCAAAATGTTTTTTTCTGAAAAGGGCGGTGCTACTTTTGCGTGACATGCAGTTGTCTATTTAATAACAAGTCTGGAGTTCAGGGTCTCCAAGTAGAAAAGTGATAACTCACCAGATAAAGGAAGAAGCCCAGGTGCACGGGGAGAGGACAAGCCGAAAAAAGCTTTGGAGCAGGCACTCAATGAAGGCAAACTTCCACCAGGCAGATGAATTCAAAGTGAAGAGAGTTTATTGTGTCTACAGCCTTACGCGTTTCGTGTCATAAACACTTATTCATAGGCTCATGATTAAGTGTTTATGACACGAAACGCGTAAGGCTGTGGACACAATAAACCCTCTTCACTTTGAATTCATCTGCCTGGTGGAAGTTTGCCTTCATTGAGTGCCTGCTCCAAAGGTTGTTTCCAGTTGTCTATTTAAAGCATAAAATGGCTATATTATTGGAAAGTGATTGAAACCAAAATGAGTGTCAGTTTGTACAAAATATACAGGCTCATTACATTATATTGTTTCTGTGGCATGAACAAATGTTTTTTTTGGATTTTCACTGCTTTGGCTGAAAAACAGATCTTCTAGAATAATGTTTTTTTTTTCCAAGAACTGAACCAATCTGATAAAAATGTTTGTACAGTTTAAATTCTTTAGATAATTCTTTAGATAATTAAAAACAATCAACACATATCCGTACCCTTCGAAAAATATACATTTCTGTAAGCCATAATAAACGGTATTTGCAATCTGAAAGATATCACCGTTCATTCGAAAATGGCTGATACTTTGTAGTTAGGATTATCTTTTCAATTAAAACATTAAAAGAAACTTTTAAAAAAAATTATGTGAATAATTAACCCCTAATAAGAATCTGGATAGAAATGCTGTATTTTATATACTGAACTTACTGTACTAATCATGAGCTTCAGTAGCTCCATAGCAGTTGATACATAAAGTTGCCCTTAGCAGCTCCCCATCTTGGATCTTGTTAGGTCATCTTTTGTGTGTTAATGGCACTGCACATGCTCAGTGCGCTCTGGACTGCTGCTGAGAACAGAAACTACGCTTAGGGGGCAAAGCATCAAAACTCTAACAAAAACTGATATTACATCCAAATGCAGCCCCCTTGCCTCCCCCATGTGTCCCCCCCCCATTGTTGCACCCCAGGCAGGTGCCTCTGCTGCCTACATCTAGTATATAACCAAATGTTAGTGTTATACAGCATGTACAGCTTTGGTTTCTATTAACTAAAATGTTTTGGACCTGGGGTTTCCATATAAGGGTTTTTTTCCCAAATATTTTGAACTTTATATAAGGCCAATAGGATTGTTTAGCCACTAAAATTGATATATGCTTCTACAGGTATGAGACTTGTTATCCAGAATGCTTGGGACCTGGGGTTTTCCAGATAATGGATCCTTCCCTACATTGGATCTTTGCATCTTAAGTCTACTAGAAAATAGGGATAACATTTGGCCAAATTCCCAAATCCCAAAAGAACCGAATCCGAATTAGGGTACGGAAAGGAAAAAAAGGAAAATCTATTTTTATCTACAATGAATAGTCACATGATTTACCTTCCTGCCCTAATTTGCATATGCAAATTAGAATTCGGATTCCGTTTTGCCAGGCACAAGAATTCTGCGAATCTCAATCCGTCTGAAAGAGAATCCTGGCCCGAATCCCAAACCGAATCTGGATTTGGTGCATCCCTACTAAAAAAACATGTAAACAGTAAATAAACCCAAAAGGCTGGTTTTGTTTCCAATAAGGATTTATTTGAGAGCCATTTGCAAAAATGTATGCGCAATGCACATTCGCAAAAGATGGAAAAACCGGCATAGCAGTGTAATATTTTAGCGCTCAGGAAAAAACATGGACAATATGTACTGCGCAAACTTTATAAAGGACCCCCTTCGTGTTTTGTGCAAGGTCATCAGCCCCAATTACTTCATTAGGCCTTACTGGAGAGCAAAAGCCGAAGAAGCAAACAGGCTAGAAATGCTACACCTGCATCCACTTCACTTACATTCACTTACTCTGACCCAAGTTAAAGCTTGTGTACAATGGTCATGTTTTCCCCCACAATGCACCACTTTCCCCCATAATTTATGCTTCATTTGGGGCACAATGCTAATTTTGAATTGCACACAATTGTGCCCGGCGCAACCAATTTGGACGTTCACATGCACGAAGACTGTCTGTCATTAATTCTGGAAGGCAGGAAGGAAGCAAGTACCTTTAATGAAAGTGGGTATGGATGCACTCACTGCGGGAAAAAGTGTAAGTTGCCCACTGCTCTTACAGAATGTAAATAAGCCCTATTATGTTTTGGGATACTGTACCACAGCCCTGTAGCAGGGATGAGCTGTGCCTCCAAAGATGACCCAGTAGCTCCCTATCTTCTTTTCTGCTGATTCACTGCACATACTCTGTGCTGCTGTCCATTACTTGTCTGTCATTGAGCTTAGAGACCCACTTACAATTTACTGTATAAACATAGAAAATGGCACACTAAAAGGTTGATTAATTCAGATTAATATTACATGGAACTACAATTAGCATGAGGATTTAATAATCAGTCCTGTAGCATCAGCTTCTACAGTTGTGTTCAGAATAATAGCAGTGAGTTAAAAAAAAAAAGTAAATAAAGCTCAAAATCCTTATAATCGCTTTTATTTCCACATTCCACAATTCTTCTACATTTCTTGTTTTTGCCTCACAAACAGCATTTTTGATGTCGCCCCACAAGTTTTCTTTTGGATTATGGTGTGGAGATTGGGCTGGCCACTTCATAACGTCAATCTGGTTGGTCTGGAACCAAGATGTTGCTCATTTACTGGTGTGTTTGGGGTCATTGTCTTGTTGAAATTCCATTTCAAGGGTATTTCCTCTTCGGTATAAGGCAACATGACCTCTTCAAGTATTTTGATGTATTGAAACTGATCTGTGATCCCTGGTATGTGATACATAGGCCCAACACCATAGTCTGAGAAACATCCCCATATCATAATGCTTGTGCCACCAGCTTCACTGGCTTCATTCTGTACTGTGGCTTGAATTCAGTGTTTGGGGATCGTCTGACAAACTGGCTGCGGCCCCTAGACACAAAAAGAACAATAACGCTTTCGTCACAGGTAACTTTACACTTTTTTGATCTTCCTGGAGCTGATCATTGGCCTGGAGTCTTTTCCATTTTGGCTATTCTTTTATCCATTTGAATAGTAGTTTTCCGTTTCCTTTCCTGTCTTTCAGGTTTTGGTTGTCATTATAAAGCATTTGAGATCATTTTAGTTTAACAGCCTGTTATTTTCTGCACTTCTTTTTATGTTTTCCCCTCTCCAATCAACTTTTTAATCAAGGTACACTGTTCTTCTGAACAATGTGTGGAACGGCCCATTTTCAGAGAGAAATGCACTATAACCAGGAGGCACAACATTTGCTCCTTCCTTAATAAGCCATGTTTGGCTTTAGGGTTTAGTGCCCCTTTAACAAACATAACGAGCTTTCACATTTTGATAACTGCAGAGCTTAATAAAATCTGTGACACTGCAAACTTTGGCCTGTTACTCAGCAACTATGGGCTCATCTAATGATCTGAAATTAAGGAAATTGATGCATCTGAAGCAGAGTCCATAAGGTCATCTGTAAAGGAGCTGCAGGAAGGTTTGGTTGACACATGTGTGGGGTTGCACCATTGCACATACATGATATTATTCATTATTTAAAACAAAAACTTTGGGAAAGGAAACACTTGAAGACAAGGGTACTTTCCTGTCTCACCCCACCTAAAGGTGGCCATACATACAGAGGTCGCCAAACGAGTGGATCTTTCCTTGATATGCCCACCATGAGGTGAAAAATATTGGGCTGATCTAATTGTGGATAGTGGCCTCACAGCTAGCGGACTACAGGCGGACCATTAAACCAACGTGGTCCTCAATCCAACAAGATTTTTAAACCTGCATGATTGACATCTGACCAACTTTCGGCAAGATATCAATCTGGAAAACTCATCAGAGGGCCCCATACACTGCCCAATAAGCTTCTAACATAATCTGCATGTTATATCGGCCTGTTTATGGGGACCTTAACACACAATTAGTCCAGACAATGAAAAATATATGAAAGATAAGGCTCAATGAAACTAAACATAAATAGGACCCTGGTAACTATGTATTATCAGTAAATTGAAAGGGGCAAGGGCTGCCAGTTACTTGAAGAAGAGAAAAAGAAATTTGCACATCCCTAATGGTGGATGGCTAAGGCTAGTGGCCAGATGTAGCAGATCTCAGCCTGTGGAGAAACACAGGTCCACAATCTGCTTTTATGCTGCTCAAAGTACCTGCACAGAAAAACATAGCCTCGCCTTGGGTGAAGACAGACATGGCGAATTTTGGGCTGGGTTTCTCCACAGTACCCTAAAGGGAACTTCACATTATTATTAAGGAGGTGGATTGGGTATTGGACGCAAGAACCCTACATGCCCAACTGTCTGTGGCTTGCCTGGTGCTAGGGTTTGAATGTGGGGGAAAGATTATTGGGAGGGGCTAGGGAAGACCTGGAAGTTGGGGGTCCACTTTGGCACCAATGACAAAGTTAGAGGGGGGGAGAAGTCCTCGAATTATTTTTTAAAAAACTAGATGAAAAGCAGAGAATGAGAATTTAGTGGCTATTTATCTCAGAGACATTGTACTGGGAAATGTACCTTAGACATTAGGCACAAGAAATACAGGGCTACTAAAAAACTCTTAGCCCAAATTAATCCAGGGACTGAACCAGTCCTTGCAATGTGTTGAACCTTGTAACACAGAATTATTGCAGATTTATCCCTACTCACACAGAGAGAAAAGTAGTGTGTTGTGCTAGGCTTACACTTACAATTTCCAGCTATAGGGGCACAGCATTCAAAGCCTGGGCTGCAGTGATCACTTCATAACAAGGAGTCTGACGGTAACCGGACAATTTGGTCAATTCTTGTTGGTAGGTGTCTTGAGGGCTGCCCTGCCGGATGGACTGTGTGCAACCAGCGCATCATATGAATGATATCTATAGAATGGTTTCTCTGCAGGTTATTAGCTATTGATGTGATCAGTTCTAATCTGGGGTACTGTAAGTAGCCAGTCCCTCTTATATTTGCAATGCTAATAAATTCTGAGTGTTGAAATCCTGGAAACTTGTTTGAACCCTTTTGTTCTTTTTGTTTTGTTTAGCCAAATCAAAAAAACTGCCACAGTCTTGCACCTTACTATACACTATTTATAACTACTCTACTAAGTAATATACTGCCATAGAAAAAAAGGTGTAAGGTTCTTAGTGGGGTCCCTCAGGGCTCAGTATTGGGTCCACTTTTAATTAACTTGTTCATTAATGACTTAGGGGAGGGTATTATAAGTAATGTATCAGTGTTTGCAGATGACACAAAACTATCCAGCCCAATTAATTCCATCCAGGATGTGGCATCCTTGCAACAGGATCTTGACAAACTGGCAATCTGGGCAGCTAAGTGGCAAATGAGATTCAATGTTGATAAATGTAAAGTCATGCACCTGGGATGTAAAAATATCCACTTATACCCTTAATGGGACTGCACTAGGCAAATCCATTATGGAAAAGGACCTTGGAGTCCTTGTAGATGATAAACTTGGCTGTAGCGAGCAATGCCAGTCAGCAGCATCAAGGGCAAATAAGGTCTTGAGCTGTATTAAAAGGGGCATAGAGTCAAGGGAGGAGGGGGTCATTCTTCCACTGTATAGAGCACTGGTAAGTCCCCATCTAGAATATGCCGTACAGTTTTGGTCCCCAGCGCTCAAACAGGACATTATTGTATTAGAGAGGGTCCAGAGAAGGGCAACTAAGCTGGTAAAAGGTATGGAAAAATCTTAGCTATGAGGAAAGACTGGCCAATTGGGGATTTTCACGCTGGAGAAGAGGCGCTTAAGGGGTGATATGATAATTATGTATAAATATATAAGGGGCTTATATAAATATCTCTGTAATGCTTTATTTACTAGAAGGTCTTTCCAGTTGACACGAGGTCACCCATTCTGATTTGAAGAAAAGAGGTTCCGCCTAAATATTCGGACAGGTTTTTTTTTTACAGTGAGAGCTGTGAAGATGTGGAATTCTCTCGCTGAATCAGTCATACAGGCTGATATATTAGGGTAGAACTACATGGATGATTTCCCTGCGATTGTGCCGGATCCGAGCTGCGCTAAAACGCAGGGGTCAAGTGGGAAGTGACGGAAACAAGGTAAGCAAAAGCAACGTTGGGTGTTGCAGGGTTCATCCGAAGCGACATGACTGTCGGATGCAGACGCAGTATGCAGCGACTGCATCCGACAGTCGTGTCGCATCGGACGTTGCTGTTGATTAATTTGTTTTGCGTTGCATCTGACTTGAAGCCTGCATTTCGGCGTATCGCATACCCGCCTTGGCAGGTGTTTTAACAGCTAGGCCGGTAAAATACCGTTGTGGGTTTGCACCGAGGTGCAGCACATGAATAGGCTTAAATTTTCTTCCTTTTTACTTTAGTGCTTGGTCAAACAATTTGTAGCTACTTCTTTTATGAAATCTGGGATCAGGCTTATTTCTCATTCATTACTTTACAGGGAGTAGACTTATTTGGGGAAAGATTTGGGAAAGATTTAAGGAGAGATTCACTAGAAATAAGTGTCAGACGTCACACAGTGTGTATAAGGGCATATTTAGTAGCAGCATAGTAGATGACATTGAAAAAAAACTCACATCTATCAAGTTCAAACCTGCCTAGATGTTAGTAGATCCACAAGAAGTTGTAAACCCTCATATTAAGCTTCTCCATTTTGCCTCAGGGGGAAAAAAGTCTTTCCTGCATCTGCGGGCAATTGTACCATTCCCTGGGTTCGACTTTGTACTAAGAGTTAATTTCAATAACCTTTTTTTAAAAAGGCACCCAGCCTTTCCTTGCAGCTATCTACTGTATATGCCAGTTAAGCTGCTTCAGGAAAATAAAACCCACAACTTCCAAGTTTAAGTAATCTGATTGGCTCCCTTGTGGCTGCGGGAAGGATCTACTGGTGAATATATCATTATATATAGTGATCATATCCCCCTTAATTGCCTCTTCTCCAGTGTAACCAATCCCAACTTGCTCAGCCTTTCTATTGTAAGTAAAGATGAACTGCAGCTCACCGTTTTATTGTTTGATTGGTTATCCTGCGGGGTATCCTGTGTTGATGCCCCAATCGAGTCAATCAATGAAAATCCAAATGCAGGACAAATCCACAGCAGTATTCTTAGACTGCAAAATCTTTTATTGGGAATGTAACCAGACACAACATGTTTCGGGCTAGGCCCTTTATCAAGTGCACAGGAACATACAAGGTGCTCAGCCTTTCCCCATAACTGAACCCTTCCATTCCCTTTATTAGTTTAATTGTTCTATTCTCTACTTTCTCTATATATTGACCCGTATTTATTTATATATTGTGAACATAACCCCCTTATAAATACTGATTATATCCTCCCTTTACAGCCTCTACTCTACAGGCTGGATTTGTAAAAAGGCCCCAGTGTAGGGTGGCAGAATTTTCGGGGGGCATCATGCCGTCCAACCACACCCGCATTGGTTCCAACGCACTGGGGATTCGCAGGAGATACAATTGTTTTTAATATTTTGTGTGCACCAATCCCCAGTACTCCGGACTCGATGCTATGTAAATCCGGCCCTGCTTCTCCAGTGTAACCAATTCCAATTTGGCCAGCCTTTCCCCATAACTGAACAATTCAATTCCCTTTATCAGCTCAATTGTTCTTCTCTGTAGTTTTTCTATTTCTATTTATTGCCCCTTATATATTTATATATTGTAATCATAACCCCATTCTATATAGTAATGAGATCCTTCCTTTACTGCCTCTTCCCTGCCTACTGCTGACTGGCATAACTTGTTACAGCCAAGTTTATTACTGATAAGTACCCCCAGAGACTTTTCCATTACAAATCTACTTAAATTAGAAGAATAAGTAGCTGCATAACCATTTATCAATATTACATCTGCCACATAGCTGCCCAGATTGTGGTGAAAGGTGGGTACAACATTTCTTTCCCAAGCCTGTATCAATCTTTGACAATCTTTTGAAAATCCATGGAGCTTTCAATAGTTATACTATATCAGGAGTGATAGAAAAGAACCCCCACTTGATCAGTTAGACTAAGGCAGTCACAATGTAATTTTAACACACTTATTAATTGTCAGTTAAGTTGTAAGCACTTAGATAAGCACCACTAATTAGTGCATAAAGTTGAATATATCACTTAGCAATAAGTTATAAAGTGCTGTGCAATAAGTTATAAAGTGCGGTGCAATAAGTTAATTATAAAGAGCTCTGAAATCCAAAAGGATCTATATATTACCTTAAACCATATAATTCGGACGGAACCCCTTCACACAGATTTATATCCTACCAATGTAAACTATAATATTGTGCCAAATGATTAAGTGCTACCCCAATTGATCACTAATTTCTAATTAATTGTTTGCAATGCTATAAATTAAATTGATTTATGTAGAGAAATTACTAGTTGAGAAATTTAATTCATTAAATATAAAGTGCTACAGTGCTGTGTAAGTTAGTACTCATACGTGAATAGTAAGGTTCAATTGATTAAATTGATAAAATTAAATAGACTGCCATTTGATAAGATAAAAACTAAAATCAATGCTCGATTCATAAAAAAAGGAGGAAAATGAAAAAAGAGGAGGTGGAGTTGTCCAAAAACTGCTACCGGAATTTTTTCTATCCCTGGGACACCACAAAGATGGAGAAGGAAGAGTAACCGGGACTGTGGTCTCATTGTTAGCTGAGCCTTAAGCTGGTTTGAGAGGCTGATATATCCTATAAAACCACAATTCCACGGTCTCCTGGGAGTTTAGTATACAGAGAAGGAGCTGAACCGAGCAAGGATTATTTGCACCACCCCCAACGAAAATTGTTTAAGCCAAGGTTTTTAAATAAATTAAAAATAGCCAAAGATCAGGGAAAAGAACGCCGACGCGCGTTTCACAATGTTTGCTTTGTCAAGGCGTAATGAAAGTCTTCCCTCAAACGCGTGATTTAAGTTACTTCCGCGTCCTACGTCACGTGGCTGAGTTATTGCGGGATCTTACCACTTGATCGCACACGCTCACACGCTCCCCCTACACCTATCGCCAGATTTACATAGTGGGCACCCCTAGGCCCACTACCGTTCGTCGCCCCTGTCCCCTCCAGGGGAACAGGAGAAATGGAGATTGGTGCACGGGAAATTTAAAAAATGATTGTATCTCCAGTGCATCCCCAGTGTTTTTGAACCAATGTGGGTGTGGTTGGGCAGCATGCCGCCCCCCTAAAATCCTGCCCCCCTAGGCTCGGGCCTAGGTGGCCTTTCCACAAATCCGGGCCTGCCTATTGCGAGGACCTCCTGGAGTACGTGTGCTTCCCTCCTATTGGCGCCGCCGTTGTCATGACACCCACGCCGTAACTCAGTGTTATATAACACAAAAGGACACCCCTGTCATTCACCCTGGTTAGTTTAAGCTTTCTACATGCAAGTATTGCATTTATGATCCTAAACCAGGAGTTACCTTAAAGACAGGAATGTTGAGGAACATTTCCATTTGTACAAATCACCATTGTATATGAACTAGTTTTTTAACCTATAATTAAATTATTTATATATTTATATACCGTAATTTGTTATATAAAAACCATTAATTGCTCTTATTAGATGTATATATGATATAGTCAAATATTTAAAAGGATAAGAAAAAGAGAACTAAAATGAAGACAACCTATCCACCCTGCTTAAAAAATAGCTTTTAGTTCCCTTCTTTGCTTTCAGGAATGGCAGCTGCTGATTGAATTTTCACTTGCACCTTTTAGCAGACTTGCCCCTATGTGTTCCATTTTAACTTTCTAGACTACAGTTTTGACTAGTGATTTGTAAATCTGCTATAGTCGCCCTGCCATGTTTTCCTCTAAGTGTATGTTTCTATTAATATGTGGGTGGGTGAAGAGAGTCTTTTCAAAAACATATACAGGTAACTTTAAAACCATTGACACTTTGTAAGCAATATAGATTGGAATGTTTATTAGAATTACATTTTATTTCATTGTGCAAAAATTGGGTGTGCTGTTACTGAAAAGTTCTAATATCAAATTTTACATGGATTATTTTGTGCAAACTTTTAATAACACAGACTTTTCAGGGCACATTCATTCGTATATGTGTGCCGGTACCTCGTCTGTTCATTGCCGTGGATCCAGGGGAGGGCCGTCTCTGGGGAGTGCGTGCAAACTTTGCTTTGCTGATTAATGAAAAGAGCCAGAGTAATTTATCTTCACTTCTGTTTCTTGGTTATTGATTTGGTTTTTGTTTAGTTATGAAACATTTGTTACGAAATGAACTGGTAGGCACCAAGGACACAAAACTCCCAGGGGCAGCTCTGTGTTTAAAAAAAAGGAAATGTTTACTTTTCGTTCTGTGTTTCTGTTTTAGCGATGGCGGCTGCCGATATGAGAGATGAACTGACCTGCTGCATCTGCAAGGAAATTTATACTGATCCTGTATCCCTGCCGTGTGGCCATAATTACTGCCAGGGCTGCATTGGGAAAACATGGGAATGGCAGGAGAGTATAGAGGAAGATCCTTCCTGCCCTGAATGCCGGCAACATTACAGGAGAAAACCTGAACTAAAGAGAAACAGAAGTCTGAGTAACATAGCAAAGCAAATCTTTTCTACTCACCTAGAGCAGGAAGGGACTGGGATTATCTGCAATTACTGCATCCTTTCCCCTGTACCTGCTACTAAATCCTGTCTCTTGTGTGAAGCTTCTCTGTGTGATGCCCATGTGAGAGTGCACAGCAAGTCAGCAGAGCACGTCTTAACTGAACCCACTATTTCCTTCAGCAACAGAAAATGTTCTGTACACAATGAGCTCCTAAAGTATTACTGCTGTGAAGATGGTGCCTGTATCTGTGTGTCCTGCTGCCTGGCTGGAGAACACAGGGGCCACAGGGTGGAGCTGCTGAATGAGGCCTCTGAGAAGAAGAAAGAGAAACTGAGGAATGTTCTGGAGAAACTGAGGCCAGATAGAGAGGAGACTGAGAGAGGAGCCCAGAGGCTGCAGGAGCGAAGGAGAGAAGTGGCAGAAAAAGCAGCTGGTGAGACAGAGAGTATCAGTGCCCTATTTAGGGACATCAGGGAACAGCTGGAAGCCCTAGAGAAGCGACTCCTGAGTGACATCTCCAGGAAGAAAGAGGAGCTTTTCCTCCAACTTTGGGAACTAATCCAGCAGTTTGAAATTAAGAAGAATGAGCTGTTCAGGAAGATCTGTCACATTGAGGAGTTGTGCAACATGGCAGATCCACTCACTGTCCTACAGGAACAGGAATCAAATGGAACTGCCTTTTGTGGGGCTGAGGGGGCAGATAATGAGGACAGAGAAAGAGATGATATAAAGGTCCCTGCTATAGGGGATCTGAATGTGGATCTGATCTCAGACACATTACTCACAGGCTTAGCTGGGATTGTGACTGGGATAAAGGGAAGCATCTCTAGGCACAGGGATGAAATCCTATATAGTAACGATATAAACATAACTACAGAGGGTCACGATTCTACGTATCCACATTCGCCTTCCATTCTCTGTGGGCAGGAGGCTACCGACCTGGTACTGGATATAAATACAGCTGCTAACAATGTATCTGTATCAGAGGACGGGAAAACTGTATCCTACTCACTAACAGACCAACGTCGCCCGCCGGGCCCAGAGAGATTTAATTATTATCAAGCCTTAAGCAAAGAAAGTTTCCATTCAAGGCAATATTACTGGGAAGTGGAGGGCAGTAAAACAGGAGATTGGAGGGTAGGGGTGGCCTATCCCAGTATAGAGAGGGATGGGGTACAGTTTCACCTTGGGGATAATTGTAAATCCTGGTGCTTATGCAAAGAGAATAATAATTATTCAATGAGACATGACAGAAAAGTAATCAGTTTACCCCACGTCCCTTCCTATAGGAGAATCAGAATCTTATTGGACAATGAGGCCGGGTGTCTGTCCTTTTATGAGCTGAGTGAGCCAATCAGACACCTACACACCTTCACTGGCAAATTCACTGAGCCCCTTCATGCTGCATTCTGGGTGGGTCGCTGGGGTGAACCCTCGGTGACAATCATTAGTTCTTTATTTAATAAGAAAAGTATAAAAGTATAAAAGACCTTTACTAATTGTTCCTAAACACAAAAAAAGCAAACAAAACACATCATGGGAAACGTGTATTACGTGATATACTCCATCGAGGGGCAAGGGTGTTTATTTTGGGGGGACAGGAAACTTGTGTTATTCCCAAATAGGGTGGTGCTTCTTTTGCATGACATACAGTTGTCTAAAAATTGCATAAAATGGCTATATTAATGGAAAGTGAATTGAAACAAAAATGAGTGTCAGTTTCTACAAAATACTGAACCAATATGATTAAAATGTTTGTACAGTTTAAATTCTTTGGATAATTAAAAACATATCAACATATATTTGTAACCCTCAAAAATATACATTTCTGTAAGCCATAATAAATGGTATTTGCAATCTGAAAGATATCACCGTCCATTCGAAAATGGCTGATACTTTGTAGTTAGGATTATATTTAAGAGAAAAAAATTACATGAATAATTAACCCCTAATAAGAATCTGGCTAGATCTTCACATCTTAAGTCTACTAGAAAATAGGGATGCACCGAATCCACTATTTGGGATCAGTCCAAATTCCTAAATCCTTCCTGAAAGATTTGGCTGAATACCGAACCGAATCCTAATTATATATGCAAATCAGGGTAGGGAGAGGAAAAAAAATGGAAAAAACCATTTTTTTATTTCCTTGTTTTGTGACGTTATGTGATTTTCCTTTCCACTCCTAATTCGCATACGCAAACTCAGATTTGGATTTAGTTCGGTGCAGAAACGTAGAAAGGCTGTGGCACACACTTACTGGAACAAGGACCCAGGTGCTATTCAGATAAAGTTATATATCCATGTAGAAAGCTGAAGCACACTGGGATTTGTCAAGATAAAACTTATTTTATTAAGAAAACATTGGAAACGTTGATCTAATAAAATAAGTTTTATCTTGACAAATCCCAGTGTGCTTCAGCTTTCTACATGGATATATATATATATATATATATATATATATATATATAATTCTCCAATGAGTATCCGCACACCAAGGCAATATGGATAAAGAGAGGGGTGCGAGGTAATTTTGCATACACTGATAGTTTCCAAACCAGCACTCCCTTTAGTGAAAAAAATGTAATTTTTATTGTTACATAGTATCTGCTTCCAACGTTTCGGTCCCTGTTGGGGAGATCATCCTTGAAAAAGTTAGAAGACCGAAACGTTGGAAGCAGATACTATGTAGCAACAAAAATAAATGTATTCACTAAAGGGAGTGCTGGTTTGAAAACTATCAATATATATATATATATATATATAATACACAAAAGCCATGAATATCCTGTAAATTATATCCTAATAAACGGTGAGTTCTGATGTCATCAGTTATAAACGGTGAGTTCTGATGTCATTTCTGTCACATGACTCACTGAAACTTGTGTATTATAATAAATAAAGTACCCCCAGTTGCAAAATATGAGGATATTAGAAGTTACCTCGGAGTTCCATGACCTGTATAAAAACACTCGGCCTTCGGCCTCGTGTTTTTATATGGTCATGAAACTCCTCGGTAACTTATAATATCCTTATATTTTACAAGAGGGGGTACTTTATTCACTATATATATATATATATATATATATATATATATATATATATATATATATATAGTGAACAAGGATTGCGCCACTCACAGGGTTTTAGTGAAAAAACAAAAGAATGTTTTATTATTAAGCCTCAACGTTTCGATCCCCCCACAGGGATCTTCGTCAGGAGCAAAAACAAACAAACATATATGAAACCATAAGTTGCCTTCTGCACTCACTTAACTGGGAAAAATGCCCTAGTACTAACAGATCGGCACCTGATCTGAAAGGCACCCCAATTTACACACAAAAGCCCACAAGGGAAAATAAAGGAAATGCATGCCGAAGTAAACATTTTCATTTGTATACTATTAAATAACATTAAGCTGCAATAACTATTAAATAAACTTAATACCAAAAAACAAAAATATTAAAGAAATATGTTAAATCATGGCACCTACAGTATAATTGTTAATCACCTAACGTTTAATCACCTATAAAAAACA
Source organism: Xenopus laevis (assembly GCF_017654675.1). Lineage (NCBI taxonomy): Eukaryota > Metazoa > Chordata > Amphibia > Anura > Pipidae > Xenopus > Xenopus laevis. The sequence goes on along the minus strand of NC_054388.1, from coordinate 17,147,262 downwards.
AACAAAATATATTGCAATATATTTAAGCTGGCCAACTATGTCAAAGTCATTCCATATCTGGCCAGTCCTACGCTCAAATAGCATCAGATTCATTAAGAATTCTATTGCTTCCTTTTACATTTTACACAGGGACTAGGTTTTACCTGCAATAGAATTCTTAATGAATCAGATAAAATTGAGCATAGGACTGGCCAGATATGGGATGACTTTGACGTAGTTGGCCAGCTTAAATATATTGCAATATATGGACAAACAATCCCTGTTTTGTTTAAAGGGTAAGGCATTTTTCAGTAGCAGTAGCACAAAACGTCTCTGTCTTAAATATATTGATAATGGGTTGAGTGCAGAGGACTCTTGTATTTGTCTATATTTGGGTACTCCAGCCAAATGACATATTTAGCAATTGAGGCATGTTTAGAGACAGTTTAGAAACCCTTTCATTGATAAACACTGTGGGGCTCATTTATAAACTTCACGCAGGGCAGATTGTTTCACTCAGATTGTTTCGCACATTTACTATGGATCGAAGTTAAATCCTTCAAATATCGAAGTCGAAGGATTTACCGCAATTCGTTTGATCGAACGATTGAAGGAATAATAAACGATTAAATCCTTCGAATCAAACGATTCGAAGGATTTTAATCCATCGATCAAATGATTTTTCTTCAATCAGAAATTGCTAGGAAACATTGGTGCTCGGTAGGTTTTAGGTGGCGAAGTAGGTGGTCAAAGTTTTTTTAAAGAGACAGTACTTCGACTATCGAATGGTCGAATAGTCTAATGATTTTTAGTTTGAATCGTTCGATTCGAAGTCGAAGCAGCCAATTCGATGGTCGAAGTAGCCAAAAAAATACTTAGAAATTCGAAGTATTTTTCATTCTAATCCTTCACTCGAGCTAAGTAAATGTGCCCCTTAATGTGCCAGCAGAATTGCTAATTATTTTTCGCACTGTGAGTGTCCATAAGAGCTTTTTTAAATACGCCAAAAAAATGCAATTTGCAAATATTCATGCGCACACTCTATGTTTGAGTTACGCCACAACTTTGGTGGCGGAGAAAATGTTCGCAAAACAGTTTTGCAGATTGTGAATAGAAATTACTGTCAACGCTATTTTCTCTCACAACCCCCTCACACAGTGGTCGCACTCACACAAACGCCCGTCTCATTTGAGAGCCATTTGCGAAAATTTATGCGCAATGCAAATTCGCAAAAGACGGAAAGACCGGCATAGCAGTGCAATATTTTAACGCTCAGGAAAAAACATGGCCAATATGTACTGCACAAACTTTATAAAGGAACCCCTGCGTGTTTGTGTAAGGTCCCAATTACTTCATTAGGCCTTACTGGAGAGCAAAAGCCGAAGAAGCAAACAGGCTAGAAATGCTACACCTGCATCCACTTCACTTACATTCACTTACTCTGACCCAGGGAGCAAAGTTAAAGCTTGAGTGCAATGGTCATGTTTTCCCCCACAATGCACCACTTTTCCCCATAATTTATGCTTCATTTGGGGCAATGATAATTTTGACTTGCACACAATTGTGCCCGGCGTAACCAATTTGGACGCTCACATGCACGAAGACCGTCTGTCATTAATTCTGGAAGGCAGGAAGGAAGCAAGTACCTTTAATGAAAGTGGGTATGGATGCACTCACTGCGGGAAAAAGTGTAAGTTGCCCACTGCTCTTACAGAATGTAAATAAGCCCTATTATGTTTTGGGATACTGTACCACAGCCCGTTAGCAGGGATGAGCTGTGCCTCCAAAGATGCCCCAGTAGCTCCCCATCTTCTCTGCTGCTGATTCACTGCACATACTCTGTGCTGCTGTTCATTACTTGTCTGTCATTGAGCTTAGAGACCCACTTACAATTTACTGTATATCCATACAAAATGGCACACTACAAGGCAGATTAGTAATTCATTCAGATTAATATTACACGGAAGTGCAATTAGCATGAGAATTTACAGTAATAATCAGTCCTGTAGCATCCGCTTCTACAGTAGTGTTCAGAATAATAGCAGTGAGTTACAAAAAAAGTGAATAAAGCTCAAAGTCCTTTTATTTCCATACAGGTAAATGCATTGGGAACAAGCAGTGTTTCTGGGAACTGCTGCACATCTGTGTTACATGGAGTCCCCCAACTTCCGCCATGTTATATTCCACAATTCTTCTGCATTTCTTGCATTTGCCTCACAAACAGCATTTTTGATGTCGCCCCACAAGTTTTCTATTGGATTATGGTGCGAGGATTGGGCTGGCCTCTTCATAATGTCAATCTGATTGGTCTGGAACCAAGATGTTGCTCATTTAGCGATGTGTTTGGGGTCGTTGTCTTGTTGAAATTCCAATTTCAAGGGTATTTCTTCTTTGGCATAAGGCAACATGACCTCTTCAAGTATTTTGATGTATTGAAATTGATCCATGAACCTTGGTATGAGATAAATAGGCCCAAAACCATAGTCTGAGAAACATCCCCATATCATGATGCTTGTGCCCAGGGCCATGTATATATATATATCTATCTATATCTATAATTCAGTAAATGGACCCGCACTCGTTCTTAATAGTGAAATAAATGTGCTTTTATTCACAGGTTCATATTCACAGGAAATGAACCTGTGAATAAAAGCACATTTATTTCACTATTAAGAACGAGTGCGGGTCCATTTACTGGATTGTAAAATGAAACTTTGACCAACGCACCACCATCATCAGAATTGAATCCGGGAGGAGTGCGTTCACTGTACTGACATATATATATATATATATATATATACACACACATATACAGACCCCCCTAGGGTGGCATGGTTTTGAAGGGGCCCTCGGGGTGCCTATTTTTTAAAGATTTTTTTCTTTTTAAACCCTCCCCACCGTCCGCCACGTATTTCCACAAAATCCGGTGATGGAGCTGAGGGGGTGAGGGGTAGGGGGGGAGAGGAAGAATACGGAAGTGATGTCACGCGAATGTAGGGATGTGTTTAGGTCCGATGCCTAGGGCGGCATCGGACCTAAATACAGCCCTGCTTGTGCCACCACTCTTCACTGGATTCACGGTGTACTGTGGCTTGAATTCAGTGTTTGGGGTTCATCTGACAAACTGTCTGCGGCCCCTAGACCCAAAAAGAACAATCTTGCTTTCGTCACTCCACAAAATTTCTCTTTTTTCAAGCAATTTTGCAGATAGTTTGACTTTACATAGGTGTCTTCTAAATGTAACAGTATCACAGGTACCTTTACACCTTCTTTGATCTTCCTGGAGCTGATCATTGGCCTGGAGTCTTTTCTATTTTGGCTATTCTTCTATCCATTTGAATGGCAGTTTTTCGTTTCACGTCTTTCAGGTTTTGGTTGTCATTTTAAAGCATTTGAGATCATTTTCTGCACTTTGTATGTTTTCCCTCTCCAATCACCTTTTTAATCAGAAGTACGCTGTTCTTGAACAATGTCTGGAACGACCCATTTTCAGAGAGAAAAGCACTATAACCAGGAGGCACAACATTTGCTCCTTGCTTAATAAGGGCCGGAATTGACACCTGTTTTTTTTTTTTACAGAATGAATGAGCTTACTAATTGAACTCCACGCTGCTATTATTTAGAACAATCTATTACTATTCTGAACACTGCTACTATTTGGAACAAGTCTTAATGAACGATTTAGTGACACAGAATCAGCAGCAGCACATCATAACTGTTGGGTTTTAATTAATCTACTACACATACTAGTAAATTATTTGCCATGAAGAACTATGTATTATCAGTAATCTGAAAGGGGCAAGGGCTGCCAGTTCTTTGAAGAAGAGAAAAAGAAACTTGCACATCCCAAATGGTGGATGGCAAAGGCTAGTGGCCAGATGTAGTGGACACAGGCCAACAATCTGCTTTAACGCTGCTCAAAGTTCCGGCACAGAAAAACATAGGCTCACCTTGGGTGAAGACAGACATGGCGGATTTTGGGCTGGGTTTCTCCACAGTACCCTAAAGGAGGTGGATTGGGGAATCAGACGCAAGAACCCTACATGCCCAACTGTCTGTGGCTTGCCTGGTGCGATGGTTTGAATGTGGATGAAGATTATTAGGAGGGGCTAGGGAAGACCTGGAAGTTGGGGGTCCACTTTGGTACCAATGACAAAGTTAGAGGGGGGGAGAGGTCCTCAAGAATTATTTTTAAAAAACTAGATGAAAAACAGAGGATGAGCATTTAGTCCTGCGAGGCCCGAAACGTTGCCTCTCCTTGTCTGCTCATATGTTCTGAGCCAATAAATACACTTTATTGAAAACGTATTCACTCAACGGTGTGCTGCAGTATATTGGACTATGGTATTTATTTCAGAGACATTGTACTGAGAAATGTACCTTAGACATTAGGCACAAGAAATACAGGGCTACTAAAAAAAAGCTCTTAGCCCAAATTAATCCAGGGACTGGACCAGTCCTTGCAATGTGTTGAACCTTGTTACACAGAATTATTGCAGATTTATCTCTACTCACACAGAGAGAAAAGTAGTGTGTTGTGCTGCACTTACACCAAGTTCCAGCTATAGAGGGACAACGTTCAAAGCCTGGGCTGCAGCGATCACTTCATAACAAGGAGTCTGACAGTAACCGGACAATTTGGTCAATTCTTGTTGGTAGGTGTCTTGAGGGCTGCCCTGCCGGATGGACTGTATGCAACCAGCGCATTATATGAATGATATCTATAGAATGGTTTCTCTGCAGGTTATTAGCTATTGATGTGATCAGTTCTAATCTGGGGTACTGTAAGTAGCCAGTCCCTCTTATATTTGCAATGCTAATAAATTCTGACTGTTGAAATCCTGGAAACTGGTTTGAACTCTTTTGTTCTGCTGTTTAGCCAACTCAAAAGAACTGCACCTTACTATACACTATATACAGTTACTATGTAATATACTGCCATATAAAAAAGATTTGTATGTTTCATATGGAGAAAAGAGACCTTAAAGGGGTTGTTCACCTTAAAATGAATTCTTAGTATGATAATCTGAGACAATCTGCAGTTGGTCGTCATTTTTTTATATGTGGCTTTTGCATTTTGATTCTTGTTCAACTCTCCCGTTTGGTATATCCTGGTTGCTAAGGTCTAAATGACCCTAGCAACCAGGCAGTGGTTTGAATGAGAGACTGGGATATGAATGAGAGAGGACCTAAGCAGAAAAATAATAAATAAATAAAAAGTAATTTCTTTTGTGGCTGCCAGAGGTCAGTGACCACCATTTGAAAGCTGGACAGAGCCAGAAGGCAAATAATTAAAAAATGAAAGTCAATTGAAAAGTAGCGTAGAATTAGCCATTCTGTAACATACTAAAAGTTAATTGAAGGTGAACTGCCCCTTTAAGGGGTAAATCTAGAAAAAGGTGGGCCCAGCCCCGCTTCACACTGTGCTCCTGAACTCTCCCCACCCGCTGTCAGGGGATTTGCGGCTGTGAAGGGGGGGGGGGCGTTGGTGGGGGCCTGATGTGGCAGTCCTGGTGAGCCCAGACCCCCCTGCAGTCCGACCCTGCCTTTAATTACAGAGCTGCTGCGTCGTATTTGCTTTCTAATGCTATTCCCCTGTACACTGCATAGTCCAAGCCCTGTTGCCCAACTATACAGGGAGTATGACTCATGTATTATAAGGGATAATGAATCCCCCTACTATTAATTAGAAGGATATAAGAAGTCGCTAAGCTGGTCTGAAGTGAAAATCCAAATAGGCCCTGGCATTTCCGGTACACAGAGGCCCAAACAGCCCCCAGCAGTTCAATAAATAGTGATTGTCTATGGCTCCTTATAGCAGCCCCTCCTCTCACAAGCAGTAACAATAAGTGTGCCCTTGTTGCTTTCCCATTGGGTTCCATTCAATTCACTAGTTCAGTGTTTTGTGATCTTACTTATTCTGGCAGCAGAATGAAGGAGCTGTAAATGACAAGGAGGTTATTGCAACACTAGTCGAAATAATGGAATTACGGACCCTCAATGCGGATCAATTCCTGTTCTGGCCAGTAGATGGCAGTATCCTACCATCTAACCCCACAGAATCAGATTATTCCAATTAGAATAATGGCTGAAAAGTATCTTTGGAATTCAGAACCGAACCCCCCACCTCACGCACTTATTCAGCATACAAACAGCAGTGCAGATTCCCAGCAGAATGACACAATACATGAGAATATGATATTTATATATATATTTGTACATATATATATATTTGTTTTTTCTTTAAAAAGTTCTTTAAAATCTCTTGGAGGTGATGTAACACTGATGTAACACTGTTTGGCAGGTGTCAGGTGGCCACATTGGCTGTGCATGGGTATTTGGCAAGTGTAGGAAGGCTGGGCAGTAACTGGCAAAATGTCCCACACCCAATGGATGGCAGAATATTGCAATTCCCCTCCCCCCCCCAACAATGATTCCCAAGACAGTCTATAATTAGAACCAGGATGTTCAAAAATCTTCATTGTAAACAGCTTCCCCTCCAGCCCAGGTGTGTGTTGCACTGAGTGGGTGGAGCTTGTGTATTTTGGCAAAGGTATAAAGTGAATACAAGGAGCTGCCTCTGCGGCTTGCTGTATTCTACAAGGACCCCAAATCCCCCTTGTCCCAGTCCCACACATGCACCTACTCACCCACCCTCCATAGGCAAGGAAACTAAGCTCATTATTTCTCCCAGTGACAGGTAACTGCCCCATACAAATGCCTCACGGGAGAAGGTCCAGACGCTCCAGCTGGTACAGATACAGTCAGTGCTGCTCAGAATGGCACTAGAGAAGGAGACATTCATTCCAACCCAGGTCTCCCTGGCATAGAACCACTGGATTAATTCTAACCCACTGCCTGTAGCCCATCCTGAAATATCCAGTAGTTTTGTAAGCCTGAGGTATAGCGTTCCTGCACCCCAATGTCTGTAGGGGGTGGTGCAGGAGAAAGTCTGGAGTGATCAAAGGAGCGTGGCATAATTGGGCCCCTATCTCGCTCTCTCCAAATGCAGAACCCACAAACTGTCTCCAAGTCTCTGTCCGGCTTTTCTCTCAGGCAGTTTCAGGTTTAGGAATGAGGTGGGAGAGAGAGACACAGACTCCTCCACTCAGGTTCTTGTAACAAATCAAAATGAGTGTTTGGCTCTTACGCCCCTGGCGGCCCTACGACTCGGAGCTGGAGCGCGAGATGTTCTGCAGGAGCGACTTGTAAACGCCTGAGTTTAAAAAACGTGGGAAGGAGTCTCTATGCATCAACGTGTAGATCTGCAGCTGCGCGTCGTCGAACGTATGGGAGGACGGCTCCTGCATTCGCCGGTTAATCATCTCTCTGACGCGGGAGTCCAAGCTGACCTGGGGAGCAATAGATGGAATATTCACCTTATGGGATGGGAAATGACAGAATTCTTCCTACTGATTACGGATAATGGGGGGGGGGGCAACAGAGACGTAAGGAATATTCATCATATGGGATAGGAAATGACAGAATTCTTCCTACACATTACAGATAAATTCTGTCACTACAAATCTTGGGGTCCCTAATTAACAAAATGATCAGGGCCCTGAGTTGAGACATAGACATGGCTATAGGAGTCTTCAGATAATTGGCAAGTGTCAGAAGGCGGTGAACTACTGTGCTTTAGTGTGAATATGTTTGCAGTTAGCTGTTTGTCCTTTAGATGGCACTGCAGCCTTAGAGATGGAGCATAGACATAGACAACCTGACTGAAAACCAATGGAGATAATCAACAGGCAGCTCTGTATTCACTTCTCAGCCTGAACTCCCTCAGTTTCTATTCCCCAAGTTTCACCCTATTGTGTTGCACCCGTCATTACAATCCTGCTGAACATTCTCACTTCCCCTGGCCGCAACCTCAGGGTGTGGCCCCTTGGCGACACTTCCTCTTTTCTTTCCCAGCACATAAATCTTATTATCACATTCCACTGGGGCAGAACTAAAGGACCAAAGTGCTCTCAGCTTCCCACTTAGGCCCGCAGACACTAGATTATCCAGTCTGAGAAGTGGTACCACATTTATTTTGCTTTGGAAGCCCAACAGGGTGCATAACTCAGCACCCCCTTCCAATCACATGGGGCAGATGTACAGACTCCTCACCTCTTTGGGGGACAGGATGGAGATATAATCCTCATATATCATCCGTGCCTTATCCTCGATGCTGTGCTTACAGTAATCTTTCTTCAGCTCTTCGCATGCCAACCAGAACAGCATATTCTCCTCACTGTATTCGGTGCGCAGAAACTCGCGGAACACGTTCCGGCCAGCCGGATTCTTCATCAGCTTCTCAAAGGAGCTGGCCCAGCTGCACACCTCCTCCGAGCTCGGTTTGGAACTACGAGGGGGAAGAGAAAATAGTAAAGGGAAAGTTGCACCTGCTCCTTCACTGCCAGTAAATCCCTGTCATTGGCATGGGTGCAACCAGCAGCCTCTGCACTAAACATGCCATAAGCCATTCTCTAACATCACATGCCCGTCCCTTATGTACATGACTGCTGGGATCATAACCTGTCAGTGGGTGGGCTTCTTGGTGCTCCCTCATCATCACACTCACCAAACTTCACAGTGAGGGACAATCTCCAACTTGGTGTCCCGAGAAAGTCTCCTGCGTCTGTTTCGGTCTTCATTCCTGGAAGTAACAAAAAAGAACGTGTAACTGGGTTAGGGAGTAGGGAAATGCCTAGAGATGCTTCCTGCTTTAGTATCATAAGGTTTTGCCATTCTGTGAGTGTTCAGAAGTATGACTTTACATTACTCCCTTTAACCCTAAATTAAAGATAAATCTTTGTCCTTTACTAGTCTACTAGTCTGACAGATCCCAAGGGTCACTCCCCCAGGCTCCTCTCACCTCCCACCACTTGCTCCATGCAGCCACCCCCCAAAAACCTTCTCACCATGAGCAGCTACAGCAGCAGCACCAGCAAAAACAGCAGGGGTTGGACCGGTGGTTCCGGGTGGGCTGGTTCCTGTCATATCGCGACATGGGAGACTCGATGAGATCAGGCCCTGTGTACTGAGATTTAGAGAGTTCCATGGTTAGAATGAGAGTGGGGAGCGGTGCCATAAGGGGGAGAATTCAGTGGTGAATTCTGCATCATTCTGGATAATTGAGCAGCCAAACTGCAACCCAGAGAGAAACAGTACAGAGCCTGCTCTGGATTACTGAGCTGCCAGACTGAACCCCTAAAGAGAGAGGAACAGTTCAGAGTCTGCCCCCCTGGGTTACTGTGGTGCCAGAATAGATCTCCAGAGAGTGAAGGAATCGCCAGAGAGTCTGGCCCCAGTTTACTGAGCAGGCAGAATAAAATCCCAGACAATTCAGAGTCTGCCCCTGAATTACTGAACTGCCAGAATAAAACCTCAGAGAGAAAAACAGTTCAGAGTTTGCCACTGGATTACTGAGCTGCCAGAATGAAATACCAGATAGAGGAACCATTCAGAGTTTGCTACTGGATTACTGAGCTGCCAGACTGAAACCCTAAAGAGAGAGGAACAGTTTAGAATCTACCCCTGGATTACTGAAACCCTAAAGAGAGAGAGAGAGTGACAGAAAAATAGTTCAGAGTCTGCCCTGGATTCCTAAAATACCAGAATGAATCCCTAGAGATAAAGAGAGAGGTACACTTCAGAGTCTGCTCCATGATCACTAAACTGCCAAACTGAACCCCAGAAAGAGGAACAGTTCAGAGTCTGCCCCTGGATTACTGTGTATCCAGAAAGAATCCCTAGAGACAGAAACAGTCCAGAGTTTGCCCATGGATTATTGAGCTGCCAGAATGAAACCCCAGAAGAAACAGTCCAGAGTCTGCCCATGGATTATTGAGCTGCCAGACTGAATCCCGAGTAACTACACAAGATTTGGCCTTTAGCACATTGGGCAAAGGCACATTGGGTGCAGGCAACTAATGCACTAAGGCCACTTGCTGGCTGATTTACACCCTCTCTGATAGAAACCCAGATAACATATCCAGCCAAGATTCTCCCACTACAGCCACACAGAGGGCCCTGACCCCTCACACCATATAAGGGAAATCCAGTTCCACCTTCAGCTAAAGGAAGGGAATGTGGCACAGAGGGCTGGCATTGTAAAGTTATGCTCTAGGCTGAAACCGAATTATATTTCTGGCATCAGGAAGGAATTCTACTCAGCCTTTGTGACAAACTTGGAAACTAGAAGTCGTTTACCAGGTGGGGGCATTTACCTTTCCTCTCACAAAATGTAAAGTGACTGGAGAATTATTTTCATAAGGTTGACTGGGAAATACCATATTGCTTTGTCTAATTACACAATAGACTTATACAGTCACCCAGAAGCAAAAGAGATGTTCATAGAATTCCTCTACTAAATGAAGCAATATGACACCTCCCTCCCATATGTATAATTATAAATAAACAGAGAAGGAATGTTCTGGGCACACAATAAGCTATACCCTCATACTGTACTGTCTAAGGGAAACAATATGGCACCTTCTCCCATATGTATAAATACAAATATACAGAGAAGGAATGTTCTGGGCACACAATAAGCTATACCCTCATACTGTACTGTCTAAGGGAAACAATATGGCACCTCCTGTCCATATGTATAAATACAAATATACAGAGAATGAATGTGCTGGACACACAATAAGCTATACCCTCATACTGTACTGTCTAAGGGAAACAATATGGCACCTCCTTCCCATATGTATAAATACAAATATATAGAGAAGGAATGTTCTGGGCACACAATAAGCTATGCCCTCATACTGTACTGTCTAAGGAAAACAATATGGCACCTCCTTCCCATATGTATAAATACAAATACAGGTATATAGAGAAGGAATGTTCTGGGCACACAATAAGCTACACCCTCATACTGTACTGTCTAATGGAAACAATATGGCACCTCCTTCCCATATGTATAAATACAAATATACAGAGAAGGAATGTTCTGGGCACACAATAAGCTATACCCTCATACTGTACTCTCTAAGGAAAACAATATGGCACCTGCCTCTAATATTAATAAATACAAATATACAGACCTACTTGCAGAGAGTATGCTCCAGTGGAAACATTCCCACTCCTATCCATACTACAGAGGATCTTGGCAGTAGGCCCCTTAGTTTCTCCCTGTCTCCGAGTCCCATGGAGGAATAGAGCTATGAGAACACACACATTGCCACCTCTGGTTGAGGGATGGGAGTAGAGGGGGTAGGAGGGGAATTATGACATCCTGCGGTGAGAATGTAACTTCCTGGCTGCGAAACTTCCGCTCACAAGCCCAGGGACTGATACGTCATACCTAGAGCCATCCATGCAGGGGGGCAGTCCCAGCAGGGGTCACAGGGTGTCTGGATGCCTCCCATCACATCATTACCATAGTTTTCCTTCACTTTGGGTCTAACTCAAAGTCCCTCCCTCAGAGGTGCCCACAAAGAGTTTATGATTACAGTTAAGTGCAAGCTCTTGAGCAAGTTCCGCCACTTCCTTTCCTGTGGGACTGCACGTCCTGTTTTTAGGGCAACATGCGGCTGTAATTCTCTTGCAGTTCCTGCTCTTATGGAGTCACACAATAAGAAGACTTTCTGGGACTCCCTGTATTTTCCCAGTATACAGAAATCCCCTCTCTGTTACCCCAAGTGGCTCCTATTTTGGGAGCAGTGATATACAGGCATTTACTGTGTCATTGTTTGTATATAACTCCCTTATTAAGCATTGAGGTTACCCCATGACTACTTAATACCCAGGCCATGTGGCAAACAGAGCTTGTTATTACTAACACAACCCTTCCCCCATTTTACACCTATAAGTGTACACACACACAGGACAACTGCAGTATTGCACACCCACAAGACACAGTCATGTGACACAATGAATCCAACAAATGGCATAGTGTTGTTAGTCGCACAAGAACAGAACTGCACTGCCATGTTTAATGATAAGAAATAATTTTAAAAACGTTTTATCTGGGACTTCAGGGGTTAACATTGTTCTTTAGGGAGGGAGAGGAAGAAATTGCAATGAAAAAACAGGAAGCACAGATAGAAAAGAAACCGCAAAGCTCAGCACCCTCTGTATCTCAGCTAGCACCCTCACACCACCCACTATGTTGATTCTCTAGCATTTCAATTTTTTACTCCCCCCCCCCCCCCCATGGACTGAATTCACTCAGGCAGCCAGTGAACCAAAGTTCTGCCTAAATTAATTTTCTAATATTGCCTACATTCCTCCCCCAAAACTCACTAGCCATGAGCTGCTACCACCACCCTATTGGTCTAGATCCCAACTTTGCCCAAACCCAACAAACTCCTCTACCAAACTCACTCCTAATCCCACTGGTCTGGCTCAGATTCATCATCCATTGCATCCCAATAAAGCCCCTCTGAAACTCATCCAGCTCCTTATCTGCAAAAGCCAACACCTTACAAATACCCTCCACTTCAGATTCTAGTCTCACCCACCAAAATATCCTACTCTCTAAAACTCCAAAAATGTCCAAGTCACTGCTTAGTCTCTGCCCTCCCCGTTCTGTCCAGTTAAATTTTCTCCCCTATGCAGTAATATCCTCTTCACTTCCCCATCACACTCAACCTAACGTTTTATTTCTCAGACAACTTCTCGATTACTCCTCTTGCAGCATCCTATCGACGGCTTCTTCTGCTCAGCAAAGTAAGGCAACTAACTATAGCACCTCTAGCTCTTGCTGATTACAGTTTCTGAAACTCAAGCAAACTTTCATTAATCTTACTAAACACCTACAAATCCTACTCATACTCCTATTTCTAATCTAATTCTCTCCCACCCAGTTCTGTTCCTCAGCACCTCTCCTGCACCCCCCACCCATGCAATTTTTGTGCCAATCCTGCTCAGAGCCTCTTAGTTTTATTTAAGAGACCCAAATGTAACTTCCTAGGCCTGCGCAATATGCTAAAGCAAAAGCTAAATTTGACAGTTCTGGCCTCTCACATTTCCACCCTGTCCCACTGATCTAACCATCCCTCCTACTGGCAGTTTTACTACTCAGCTGACTTCCTCACTTAGAGCTAAACTACACAAGAGATTCTGTAGAATGGTGTAATATTGATATATTGCATCCTTCAAGTTGGATGCAGTTGCAAGCATTAAAAAGTAATAGAAAAAGCTCATGCGTAAACTGCATGGAGGCATTGTTATCCAATGGCGCACCTGTGGGAAGGGAAAGTAGTGTCTGCATTCGATGAGATAAAATTAGATGGTGACCTTTTCTTCTTATTGAAATACATTGACAGTCAGATGTTGATGCATGAATAAGACCCACCATCTGATCTGATCCATTGTTACAGCTGTGATCAGATTTTGTAGGATGCTTCAAAATCTCACGTTGTTGAGTAACCAGATTTCACGTAACCAAAAAAAAAATCAGTGTAGTTTAGTCCTTAAACCTTAATATAGTTTAAGAAAAAAAGAAACCCCACCAAATAGAAGTTTCTATACCTATACCAAGTCAAATTGAACCATAAATTGCAAAATCAGACTGATTAATGATAATAATAATTCATTAATAAGAGTGCTGGTTATTAAGTTAAATAAAGTGCTAGTGCAAATAAATAAAGTGAAAATGGGTCCAATGGGTGTATTACCCCACCAATAGATTCCAGTAGTACCCCTTAATAAATAAATTCATTCATTAATTCATATAGAGTGTGATTAAACCAGATAAATATAGTAAATTAGTATTGCAATAGATTACACCAATAAAGTGTGGTGCAATAAATAGGTTAAAAAATGAGACTTGGTAATGAATTAAATGGTTAAAAAGGAGTTGGTAAAAGGATGGCCAAAATTCAAAATGGGTTAAAAGGTTATTCGGTCATATTCCAAGATTAGAGTTGTGAGAAATTGGAAAATATAGTAGGTGGAGTTGTCCCAAAAACTAACTGCCTATTTTGTTTCTAGAGCCTGGGACACCACAAAGTCAAGGCAGGACAGGGTAACCGGAGCTGTGGCCTTGTAATTTAAATTGCCCTAACAATTAGAAGAGGCTAAATAGCCCTAAAAAAACACAAACTCACGGCCCCTTAGAATGGAAGGAAGATAGAAGAGGTGGTATAGTAAAGTATTTAGACCAAAATTCCTGCCCCCATAAGGATATCCAGTATATTCCCCTAATGGAATTGTTGTTCAGAATCAAATTCGTTAGGATAAGGAGATCAATTTTCAAAAGAACGCCGACGCGCGTTTCGCTTAGAAGCTTTGTCAAGGCTTTGGGATACCAATCTAATCACAATAAGACTTCACCCAACTTAGATCCTGTACTACCACCAAGTCCTAAGTCCACATCTTTCAAACTCTGTAGCTACCAGGCATTGACACCCTATCCCTCTGTTTTCTCTTTCAACAATACATCTGTTTCACTTTCTCATCCTCTACACAGTCATCAAACCTTCCACCCTCTACACAGCCATCGAACCTTCCATCCTCTACACAGCCATCGAACCTTCCATCCTCTACACAGTCATCAAACTTTCCATCCTCATGTCTGATCGTATCATAAGACATCCATTGCCAATAAATGCTTCCTCTCTACTTCCAAAGTCTTTTCTTCCTTGTCAAGACATGACTCAACATCTGCTGCCACTAAACTTTCCGCCCTCTCTCAAACTGCAATGCGAGCAAGTCCTATGTAAACACCTCTCAACCACTGCAGAAAACAAGTCTTGGCAGCCTTCTGTCCTCAAATTTCCATATCCAATGCCAACAAACCCTCTGGCCTTTCATTTCATCCTATGCTTCTAGAAAGGCTCCTCATCTTGTATCTCAAGTTCCTTAGCCAACAAGATGACTTTCTCATCACACTGAAGAAAAAAAAATTTATTATTCTCCCTTCAAGATTTCAATACTCTACCCCAGGGCTGTCCAGCAGGTCTGCCCCCCCCCATGTGTGCCCCCCCCCATGTGTGGCCCCCACATCAAAGTCTACCTGCTATTCTGCTTAACATGTATAAACTTTAAAAGGTATCACAGTGCTGGTGCTGATGAAGGGGTACCAGCACTGTGTTACTGTATGTATCTTAGAGTAGTCCAGAATAGTGGAAACTGTCTCCTGCACGGTTCTGCCTTCCCTATGCTCCCTGTGTGTGCCATACTCTGCCTGTGTGTGCCCTGCTCTGCCTTTGGAACATAAGCCTATGTGTTTTGGGGGTTTGTTAGCATTTGAAAATTATTGTTAGGGGGCCCTAAGGTGATTAATCATGTGCTTGGGTACTGTATTATACAAAGGAACAGTTCAATGTAAAATAAAAACAGGGAAAATATGCTAGGCTAGGTGTAAAATAAAAAATGTTTCTAATATAGTTAGTTAGCCAAATTGGAATGTATAAAGGCTGGAGTGAGTGGATGTCTAACATAATAGCCAGAACACTACATCCTGCTTTTCAGCTCTCTAGCGCTGAGTTAGTCAGTGACTAAAAGGGGGGGCGCATGGGACATAATTGTTCAGTGAGTTTGAAATTCATCCTTAGCATGCAGCTCAGACCCATGTGGCCCCCATCAAGTCACTTATTGGTTACTGTCTGGTAACCAATCAGTGGAAACCAAGAGAGCTGCAAAGCAGGAAGTAGTGTTCTGGCGTTAAATCGAGACACCATGACATCTAGATCTGGGAGATCCCACTTGTTTACCAGTTGTTGAAAAACTTTTGGTTTTAGGTGCCACTGCCCGGGGTCCAAGGTGTTACGGCTCAGATAATCGGCTTCCCAGTTCTGCACCCCTGGAATGAACATTGCCGATATGAGGACCCTGTTGAACTCTACCCAAGACATAACCCAGGATACCTCCTTGAGGGCTGCTGCACTCTTGGTTCCCCCTTGTTGGCTTAGATAAGCGATGGTGGTGCTGTTGTTGGATTGAATCCTGACATCTGTCCTTCAGCTGAGTACATTACTTGAACAGGGCATAGTAAACTGCTCTTAATTCTAGTATGCATTCTTAAATGTGTCCATGTGGCCTGGCACACTTGGGGTGGCCATGTCGCCCCCGCCCATCCTATGAGGCTGGTGTCTGTCGTGACCACTTCTTGGACTTGGAGAGAGCTGAGGTAGTGTTCTGGCTATTATTTTACACTTTCAGTCACTCCAGCCTTTATACATTACATTTTTGGCTAACTAACTATATTCCAAACATTTTTTATTTTGCACAGCCTCTCTGTTTGCCCAGTTTTTATTTTTACATTAAACAATTCCTTTAATATGACAACTTTTTTCACATATGAGTGATAAATGATATCCCTGCAGTAAACACCAATCATGGCTTCTATTAATGGCCCTCCACCGTGTAGGCCAGAAAATTTCCGGCCCTCGGTACCACAGAAGTTGGACAGCACTGCTCTACCCTAACCTTACCTTTATATTGTTACCTTACCTAGGTCATATGGTTCTTAACGAAGTGCACCCTATGGCAATTGTCTTTTCGTTTTTAAACTTTTTAGTTTCGTTTTTAGTCCATTGCGTCATTTACATAAACATAAATACAAAATTTGCACATGGATAATGTAAGTGCCCACCTATCACTAGTCTGAAACCTAAAATTAGATGAAGTGCAGCAGATCAGGTGTCAAAGATTAGAATTAGGGATGCACCAAATCCACTATTTGGGATTCGGCCGAATCCCCGAATCCTTGGTGAAAGATTTGGCCGAATGTTGAAACAAATCCGAATACTAATTTGCATATGCAAATTAGGGTCAGGAAATTAAAAAGTGAAAAAAATTCTTCTTTTGTGACAAAGAATTAGGATTCGGCTGAATCCAAATTCTGCTGAAAAAGGCCGAATCCCGAACCAAATCCTGGATTCGGGGCATCCCTAAAACTTGGAGGAAACATATTTTAACCTGAGACATTTAGTATGTTTGAGTGAGTGGTATCACCATGCCTAGAGTGGACGAGGTCTCTGAGGCCTTTAGAAAGAAGGGTATAAATCAATCTTGAAAAAGGTCACAAATACAGATTCTAAAACAACTGTGATCGATCAATCCACTGTCTGCAGGATCATCTACAGTTGAAGAAAAATTCACTGCCAGTGTGCCCAGGTCAGCCTCATATAAGAAAGCAAGATGCCGAAAGAAGTCTCTAAGAACCCCAAAATGTAATTTATTAACCTACAGTCAGTTCTACCCACTACTGATGTCTCAGTGCATGGCGCTACCATTACTAAAAGGTTGTACAAATGAGATCTAGGTGGGTTTGAACAATTCTGCATGGAGGAACAGTTGGATTAATAGTCTGGGACTGTGGCTGTGGGTTAGCAGGTATAGTGGGGAGAAATGGTGCCTATAGTAGCAGTGGGATAATATTCTCTGGGAAGGGACTGTGACTGTGGGATAGCAGGTATAGTAGGGAGAGATGGTGCCTATAGTAGCAGTGGGATAATATTCTCTGGGAAGGGAGTGTGACTGTGGGATAGCAGGTATAGTAGGGAGAGATGGTGCCTATAGTAACAGTGGATAATAGTCTCTGGGAAGGAAATGTGGCTGTGGGATAGCAGATATAGTAGGGAAGAGATGGTGCCTATAGTAACAGTGGGATAATAGTCTCAGGGAAGGGAGTGTGACTGTGGGATAGCAGATATAATAGGGAGAGATGGTGCCTATAGTAACAGTGGGATAATAGTCTCTGGGAAGGGAGTGTGACTGTGGGATAGCAGGTATAGTAGGGAGAGATGGTGCCTATAGTAACAGTGGGATAATAGTCTCAGGGAAGGGAGTGTGACTGTGGGATATTGGTATAATAGGGAGAGATGATGCCTATAGTAACAGTGGATAATAGTCTCTGGGAAGGGAGTGTGACTGTGGGATAGCAGGTATAGTAGGGAGAGATGATGCCTATAGTAACAGTGGATAATAGTCTCTGGGAAGGGAGTGTGACTGTGGGATATCAGGTATAGAAGGGAGAGATGATGCCTATAGTAACAGTGGATAATAGTCTCTGGGAAGGGAGTGTGACTGTGGGATAGCAGGTATAGTAGGGAGAGATGGTGTCTATAGTAACAGTGGATAATAGTCTCTGGGAAGGGAGTGTGACTGTGGGATAGCAGGTATAGTAGGGAGAGATGGTGTCTATAGTAACAGTGGATAATAGTCTCTGGGAAGGGAGTGTGACTGTGGGATATCAGGTATAGTAGGGAGAGATGGTGCCTATAGTAACAGTGGATAATAGTCTCTGGGAAGGGAGTGTGACTGTGGGATAGCCGGTATAGTAGGGAGAGATGGTGGATAATAGTCTCTGGGAAGGGTAAGTGGTACATCATATTTCTCACTCTCAGCCATACTTACCATACATTCACTGTTAGGGGTGGCCCCTGGGTCCCAATACATTGCTGGGGGCACAATACAGCAGCACATGTGGGAATGCACTGATCACAAGGGAAGGGGCTAATACTCAGAGCCCAGGCAGCACCAGACCTAAATCCAGCCTTTGGCCCCAGATGCTGCAGCTTCACACTAAGGGGCACAATGATTGTAATTTCACTTTAAAGGCCCAACACAAATGTCCCCCATTGTTTACCCCCCCCATTACGATTCCGGAGTATTTCTGCAGAAAGAACTCCAAGCTCAGTGTTTCACTTCCTGTGCAGCCCGGGGGCACATCATGAACCCCTCCCCCGGTACATGCGAGAGGAAACACAATGTATGAGCTCAGGACACACAGAGTTACATTGTCTCCATCCCCGAGTAGTCCCGGTGTCCCCCTCCCCCCTGGCCATGCAGCGTCCCATCTCCCACAATCCCCAGTGACCACTCACGATCTGGGCAGCAGCAGAGGATCCCGGGCGCTTCCTGAAGCACATCCGCCTGGCTGGGCACGAACCGGGACACACGGGAGGGGGAGGGAGGGGTACTCGCACTCAGCCGGAGCCACCACCGCCTCCACTGCGCATGCTCCCCACCCCCAGCCCCTTCACTGCCTGCAGCGCCTCCACGTCAGGCTCAGCCCTGCGCTGTACCAGCGCCCCCTTCCGGCAAATGGTGATACGTACCGAATGTTTCCTTTCACTCTATAATATGCCCTATAACTGCATCCTTCTCTGTAATCTATTTTATCCCATAGTATTCCGTCTTCCATTATGTACTTCTCCTGTACTCTATACTCTCCCATCTAACGCTATCCCCTCCCATAGCCACCCTCCCAGTACTCTATCCCCTCCTTAGTATTCTATCCACCCTCCCAGTACTATATCCCCTCCCATAGTATTTTATCCATCCTCCCAGTACTCTATCCCCTCCTTAGTATTCTATCCACCCTTCCAGTACTCTATCCCCTGCCATAGTATTCTATCCACCCTCCCAGTACTCTATCCCCTCCCATAGTATTCTATCCACCCTCCCAGTACTCTATCCCCTCATAGTATTCTATCCACCCTCCCAGTACTCCTTCCCCTCCCATAGTATTCTATCCACCCTCCCAGTACTCTATCCCCTCCCATAGTATTCTATCCACTCTCCCAGTACTCTATCCCCTCCCATAGTATTCTATCCACCCTCCAGTACTCTATCCCCTCATATAGTATTCTATCCACCCTCCCAGTACTCTATCCCCTCATATAGTATTCTATCCACCCTCCCAGTACTCTATCCCCTCCCATAGTATTCTATCCACCCTCCCAGTACTCTATCCCCTCCCATAGTATTCTATCCACTTTCCCAGTACTCTATCCCCTCCCATAGTATTCTATCCACCCTCCAGTACTCTATCCCCTCATATAGTATTCTATCCACCCTCCCAGTACTCTATCCCCTCATATAGTATTCTATCCATCCTCCCAGTACTCTTTCCCCTCATATAGTATTCTATCCACCCTTCCAGTAATATATCCCCTCATATAGTATTCTAGTACTCTATCCCCTCATATAGCATCCTATCCACCCTCCCTGTACTCTATCCCCTCCTATAGTATTCTATCCACCCTTCTATTACTATATCCCCTCATACAGCATTCTATCCACCCTCCCAGTACTCTATCCCCTCATATAGTATTCTATCCACCCTCCCAGTACTCTATCCCCTCATATAGTATTCTATCCACCCTTCTAGTACTCTATCCCCTCCCATAGTATTCTATCCACCCTCCCAGTACTCTATCCCCTCCCATAGTATTCTATCCACTTTCCCAGTACTCTATCCCCTCCCATAGTATTCTATCCACCCTCCAGTACTCTATCCCCTCATATAGTATTCTATCCACCCTCCCAGTACTCTATCCCCTCATATAGTATTCTATCCATCCTCCCAGTACTCTTTCCCCTCATATAGTATTCTATCCACCCTTCCAGTAATCTATCCCCTCATATAGTATTCTAGTACTCTATCCCCTCATATAGCATCCTATCCACCCTCCCAGTACTCTATCCCCTCCTATAGTATTCTATCCACCCTTCTAGTACTATATCCCCTCATACAGCATTCTATCCACCCTCCCAGTACTCTATCCCCTCATATAGTATTCTATCCACCCTCCCAGTACTCTATCCCCTCATATAGTATTCTATCCACCCTTCTAGTACTCTATCCCCTCATATAGCGTTCTATCCACCCTCCCAGTACTCTATCCCCTCATATAGTATTCCATCCACCCTCCCAGTACTCTATCCCCTCCCATAGTATTCTATCCACCCTCCCAGTACTAAATCCCCTCATAAAGTATTTTATCCACCCTCCCAGTACTCTATCATCTCTCCTGTACTCTATCTTCTGACATAGTACACTACCCTCTTCCCTATTATCTCTCCTGTACTCTACCCTCTGCCATAGTACTTTATCCTCTCCTGTACTATAGCCTCCCTCCTGTACTCTATCTTCTGACATAGCACTCTATCCTCTCTCCTGTACTCTATCTTCTGACATAGTACACTACCCTCTCCCAGTGGCATAACTAGATATTACTGGGCCCCGCAACAAATTATTTTTCAGGCCCCCAAAATGTTTAGCGGTTGACTTGTTTTACCAATATTTATTTAAACTGTATATGAATTTGGGCCTCCTGGGGCCCCTATACCTCCTGGGCCCACTGCTTCCTCTATAGTTATGCTCCTGTCTTCTGACATAGTACACTATCCTCTCCCCTATCATCTCTACTCTCCCCTCTGCCATACAGTAGTACTTTATCCTCTCCTGCATTATAGTCTCCCTCCTGTACTCTATCTTCTGACATAGTACTCTATCCTCTCTCCTGTACTCTATCATCTTACTCTACCCTCTGCCATAGTATTCTATCTTCTGGCATAGCATATCCTCTCCCTTAGTGTTTTCTCCATCCTATCCTCCCTTCTGTATGCTATCCTCCTCCATAGTTCACTATCTACCCACCTAGTTCTCTATCCTCTCCCTCAGTAATATATCCTACCTCCTAGTACTCTATTCTCCTTCCTAGTACTCAGTCTTCTCTTATTTTTATCTATCCTCCTTCCTGAATTCTATCCACTCCCATAGTTCTCTATCCTCCCACTTGTACTCTATCCTCTCTCCTAGTTTTCTGTATGTCCCTAAGCTGTCTCCTCCCCCTCTACTCTATCATCTCCACTATACTCTATACTCCACTGTAATGTCCTCTATCCCTTTTGCTGTATCTACCTTTGTATTGTATCCTCTGTTCTGTACTGTATCCTATTTCTCCCACCCAGTACTATATATATCCTACGACTTTATTCCCTCTTGTACTACATGCTGTATCGTTCCTTGTTCTGTATCCTTAAGGCTGGAAGTGTACAATGGTAGTTTGCAACTTTCCCTGACATAGGATAGCTGAGATTGTGGCACACTAGTGCCAGGAGAGCAGAGGTTAATTCAGAGAGAGGTAGAATGGAGGGAGTGCTGAGTGACCTCCATTTTGGGGTTTTTCATTTCCCTGCTCTTAATCTCAGAACCTCACTTTGTGCTTTTTCAGCTCTGCTGGTTCCTGTGCAACAAGTCTCTTACTCATTCCAGAGGTTTCTGCTCCAATTAAAAATAAGATTTTCTTCAGAGATCTAAAATCTTTTCATTGATCAGGGAGGCTTACTGGGCCTATGGGCCATTCATGCACAAGAGTGCGAGCACACAGAAAACACACACTGAGCTAAAGTTTATAGACTTTAGCTCAGCATTCAATACCATCATCCCTCAAAGCTGAGTGGGAAACTAAGCGAGCTGGGATTGAGTACCTCTTTGTGCAATTGGATCTTGGACTTTCTGTCAGAGAGTCCTCAGTCTGTTCGTATTGGCGACAACGTTTCCAGCACCATCAGACTGAGCACAGGAGCTCCTCAAGGATGTGTTCTCAGCCCATTGTTGTACACATTGCTGACACATGACTGCATAGCTAGACACAGCTCAAACCACATCATCAAGTTCGCCGATGACACAACTGTGGTGGGGCTCATCAGCCACAACGACGAGTCGGCTTACAGAGATGAGGTTCAGCAGCTGGCGGTCTGGTGCAGTGAGAACAACCTGTCACTGAATGTGGATAAACGAAAGAGAGGATTGTCGACTTCAGGAGAACTCGCCCTGCTCACACACCACTCAAAATCAATGGCTCCACAGTAGAGACAGTAAAGAACACCAAATTCCTGGGAGTCCACATCTCTGATAACCTCACCTGGACCACCAACACCGCCTCCATCACCAAAAAGGCTCAGCAGCGTCTTCACTTCTTAAGACGATTGAAACGGGCCAGCCTTCCACCTCCCACCCTCACAGTGTTCTACAGGGGCACCATAGAGAGCGTCCTGACGAGCTGCATCTCCATCTGGTACAGTAGTGCCAGCGCTGCTGACTACAGCGGATTGTCAGAGCAGCTGGCAACATCATTGGAGCGGCTCTTCTATCACTGCAGGACATCTTCCACAAGCGCTGTGCAAGATAGGCCTCCTGCATTGCACTGGACTCCACACACCCCTCACATGGATTGTTCATGTTGCTCCCATCTGGCAG
Organism: Xenopus laevis; assembly: GCF_017654675.1. NCBI lineage: Eukaryota > Metazoa > Chordata > Amphibia > Anura > Pipidae > Xenopus > Xenopus laevis. Next base: position 17,124,341 of record NC_054388.1, on the reverse strand, counting down.
GCGCTTTTGCAGCATTAAAGCCCGAACAACCAGGCTGCGCTAAAGCTTTTCTCCGCAAGCTATCAGACTCCTCAACTCACTGCCTGTCCTCCCACTACATTCCAGACACACCTGAACTGTGAACTTAACTTTGTGAACTGTTAATTTATTTGCACAATTCTACAGGTTTACACATGTATATATCCAATTTCTGCCAATATTTTGCACATTTCATGTTTACATATTTATCGTGTATTTTTAAGTGCCTTTTTGTGATATGTACTAGCTGGAGCCACATCGTCTCGTCTCACAGTTTGTATACTGCTGAGATGACAATAAAGTTTACTTTGACTTTGAAAGTTATAGTGACTATATGTGCACAGGTCCAATGGTCAATCAGTCTGATGAATGTGTCCTCCTCTCGGTTGGACTCCCACTGATAAACCCCACTGCCCTTTCTTAGTCTCACCCTTATAAACCTGTGCTGCCTGCTTTCAGCTTGACTCTCTCTGATAAACATTTGCTGCCTTCCCTCAGCCTGAGTTATAAACACGTGCTGTCTGCTTTCAGCCTGACTCTCTCTGATGAACATGTGCTGCCTTCCCTCAGCCTAAGTCTTACTTAAAAAAACCTGTGCTGCCTGCTTTCAGCCTGACTCCCAATGATGAACCTGTGCTGCCTACTTTCAGCAGGACTTCCATAAGCTTCTGTGGTCTGCTTTCAGCCTAACTCCCTCTTGCAAACCTGGGCTGCCTGTTTTTAGCCAGACTCTCAATTATAAATCTATGCAGCCTTCCTTCATCGTCATTCTTATAAATTTATGCTGCCTATTTTTAGTCTGACTCCCACTGATAAAGCTGTGCTGCCTGCTTTCAGTCTAACTCCCACTGATGAACCTGTGCTACCTGACCTTAGGCTTAGGGCACACAGAGTGTTGTCTCCACTGCTTTCAGCATTTGAGAAATGGATCCACTCCCTGCCCCAGCTCCACAGATCTGCACAGCTTATGCTTGCGTGCAGGCACACACAGTGGAGTAGAGGTTGGTCTGAATATGGGAATGTAGGCCTTTGTGTGTCGACCTCCACCTTATCGCGTGCGCCTACATGCAAGCGGAATTTGCACTTTTTCAGTGCAGAGCAACAGAGCTGGGCCACGGAGCTTATTATCTTATTGACAAGCAGCAGAGCCAAAGCTCCATGTGGAGCCTTTACTGGCATTGACGAATTATCCCATCCAAACACCAAAAGGAATATAATGTTTTATAAAGTAAAGCGAATCAAAAGTTGGTGAGGATGGATAATTCTAATCATCCTATTTAATAGCTAGGATTCTGTACTGAAGAAGGAAATAATATGTGTGTGCCTAGAATAGGGAAAGCTTATGTTGAGAAAAACAAATTCCAAACAGATATATGGAATTGTATAACTGCACTGTTTAGGGAAAGGAATCCCATTGGGCAATCAGAACCTGATGCATTTGCTGGTATATCAGTGGTGCAGGCCACAATGTGACTTTGCTGTGCGGCTTTTTTCACCCAATGCTATTTTAAACAGGAGACCTTGAAGTGCCTTGATAAGCAGCCTTTGTTACTTGCTAATTATGGGCAGCTTTCGGTCCAGCGAGTTATTATTGTCTGAGTTGGCAGAAGTTCATGTTGCTGCTCCGACTGCTGGCTGGCAGAAGGCGAGAAAATCTGAGAGGCACAATTTTCAGAATGTTAGATGGAGAGGAAATTTCAGGTGCATGGAGGCATTGCTCATTTATTAGTCTTATTATTATGGGCAGCAGGTATTCATCCTTCCTTATACTATGGTGAATATTCAGGTGGAATATAAAGTTTTGATCTGGTCATGTACAACAGAAGTGTCATACAAAAAACCCATTTGAACAATTGGGTGAGGGGAACGTATGAAGCACAAATAAGAGGATGGGGCAAGAAAATTGGCATAATTAGGGAAGAGGGAAACAGAGGAGTAGATAAAAGAGAGATAAAAGAGAGTGAAAAGCAAAAAGATACTTGTGGGACAGAGAAATGAATTAAAAGGGGAGGACATGGATAATGAGGGGGTGATATTATGGGGGGGGGGGCAGGGGAGATATAATTAGGGAAAGAGTGGGGAGATATAATTGGGCTAAAGTGACTCAGCCTTAAGGCCAGTTAGGGTGGGATTTGGGGCGAGTGCTGATTTGTCACAGGATACCCTGGAATATAGCAGGGTAACTGTTACCCCAAAGTTTCTATGTATCTTACTGCCGACTGTAAGCGTTCCTATACGCAATGGTGCGCATGCGTGCGCCTATTTGGTGCAGCTGCCGGCAAGGTTGCCTAGCGCACCTGGCTGGCCAGTCCAGGCCTGGCACTGTATCTTAAAACTTGTTATGAGCTAAGGAGGCCCAACCTGATGGACAGTTAGGGTGAGATTTGGGGTGAGTGTTGATTGTGCCTTCTGTACCCCTGGAACTATAGTAGGGTGAGTGTTACCCCAATGTTTCTATATATAGCTGCAGTATCTTTCTGAACTGTTATTGAACTACAGCTACAAGCATCCTATGCTGACAGTCTCCCAGCAGATACAGCTGTTTGTTCTGGGATTGTGTGTCTGCATTTCATACACAACATCAATATCTAGAATTACCATTTCGTTTTAACATAAGTGTAGTGGTGTGTATATTATTTGTCTCTGTGGACATGAAGAGGTTAATGAAACAACTTGCTTTCACCAGAATGGAGGGAGCGGCTATTAAATAAGTGCCCAGAAGGTGTCGCCCAAGCCCAGATATAGGTTGGGGTTGTTCCCAGCGAGAATAAATTCTGCAGTGGGCACAGTTGGTAACAGGATGAAACAAGATTTACCCTTCCGTAACACTCCACTCCACTGGGTGCACTATACTAAAATCACCCCAGAAAATGGCCTGAGTTTTGTCACAGAGACCTACCTCCTGTATAGTGTGGCCAGCAGATAGTGTAAGGGATCACATCCCCACATGTCTATAGATGTGCAAACACAATGAACATGGCGCAATTGAAAATGTATCATGGCAGCTGAGCAATGAGTTTGTCATGGCAGCCTGTAAGGACGGTACCCTGTGACTATGACTGTAACAGGCTGGCAAGGTAGGTGATAAGCGATGGCAAAGGCTGGTTGGTAAGCATTGGCAGACATCAACCAAGCAATCATATAGTCTCAGCACGGACCCATTTTATTGGCAGAATAAGAGAGGGTGGCCCCCACCAGCCAACTTGAGGCTTACAGAGAAGAGCAACTGCCATCTTTGGGCTGAGTCATTGGGAAATGCCATATGAGAATGTGATTGGTCACAGAACAGAATCGCTATCATTCCTTAGGGGCAATGCGATTGGTGAGAAATCTAATATCATCTTCCAGAAGTCTTTCAACCTGCTCTCTGTAAAGCAAAGGAAGAAGGTTTAGCATTATACCTACTACTTACAATCATCCTACTTACCCCAACTATCAATACACCTACCTTTCCCCTTTATAGAAAGATATCAGGGCAGCCCTCTTGTCCCCTCAGTATCAGGATCCTTTCAACCAGTAAGCAGATGTCTAGGCACTTACCACTTCTTTTCTACTGATACATGGATACCCTGATACTTACCTCTTCTTAACTTCTGATACATAGATATCTAGGCACCTACCTCTTCTTTCTTACCTACCCCTTCTGTTAAATGGATGTATAAGGACTAATTGCTTCTTCTAGTGCATGGATATCTAGGCTTTTAGCCCATGCCTCCTTGTGATACATAAATACACAGGGGAACCCCCACTATATCTTATCTTAACACACAAACTAGATACTATTCTGTATTTACATAAGGCTGGCAGGAATATGCTCCAAGTGACCATTGATTCCCATAACCCTATAACATTTTCACCCCCTGTCCATTAAGGAGAAGTAATCTGTGCTCTAGGTGTAATCCTGTGCCTCACTGCACAGTGTAATTTACCTGGGACTGATCCAGTGGTTCTGGGGGAAGTCCTGTTCTAGGCAGAGCAGGTAGAAAACCTCTAGCTGGACGCATCGTTGGCAGTTGGTTGGCATGCAATAAGATGGTTTACTCCTGAGCCTGTGTGATTAATACAAATATCTGAACTGCCAACTCAATAAGGCAAATCGCACAAATGCTGGCATTTCTGCATAAAAACGTGATGCTAGAACATAAGCAAGTATGAACTAGTAAGTCACTCCTTGGCACACTCCTTTGGCTTCCTCTATACATCCTGAGCTGACACAAATCGTACTTATCGAGAAGGATAGTCTAAATATAGTCTGAATATACCTCCCTCTTGATCTGTTAATACCCCACTGAGAGGGAGAAGGGTTAATCCAGCACATTTCTTTGCAACAGCCAACAGACTCAGCAGATTATTTAGGACAGGACCAGATGGGGAGCAGAATATAGAGTCCCCCTTAAATATAGCAGCAACAGAAGGTGGGCAGCAGCCAGATTCTCCATATGACACCCTTAGCCCGGGGATCCCAGTATGTATGTAAAATAATCCCCCCTCCCAATGCGCAAAATGTTTTTTACCCACTGTTTTTTTTCCTTACAGAGGAAGCAGACCCCAGGTCCCCCTGAGGCCACACGAGTACATAAGTACGCTACTGATATGGATTATCTCTACTGCTTTGCAAGTAATAATAAGAAAACTCTGTGTAAGGCTGGGTGCAGTCCTGCTGCATTTGGACCCCTTCCCCATATTACTTCATTTGACCATGTAAACGTATAACATTTCTGACCCCCTCAGACTAAGGGCTGTCACTCATTAAGCAACCTTTAAGCAATTGATTAAGGATGTGAAGATAAAGCCAATTGGTGGGTACAATGCAGGGGAAGCTATAAACATATTGCAGTACCCACTGTGCATAATGGTACAAAAGAAATAGCAGTTAGGGGGCAGTGTGGCAGTCACAGCAAGGGAAATGCTGTATGTTGGCCAGAGAGGCAAAGCTGGCACAGGAGGGGGGTTGCACAAACATGATCCACGGCATCTAGATAAGCCAATGGCCTGTGGGAAACTCGTGCTGTGAGGCTGGTGCAGTACAAATGGAACTCCCAATGGTTTGTTTGGAGACATGTGATAAATAAGCCCCTCTTCAACTGTTACTGTACACATGGGGGATCCCTAGGGTTGGGGTGCCAGCAAGTGGCACAGGGAACATGATATTTTCTGAAGAGCAGTGATCCTTAACCAGTAGCTCCTGAGCAACATAATGATCGCCAACCTCTTGGATGTTGGTCTCAAAGCAGGGGCTTATTTTTCCAATTCCTGGCTTGGAGGTAAGTTTTGGTTGCATAAAAACCAGATGTCCTGCCAAACAGAGCCTCCTGTAGCTTGACAGTCCACATAGGGGCTACCAAATAGCAAATCACATTTCTTATTTGGCATCCTCAACTCTTATTAAATTTGAATGTGGCTCATGTGTATAAAAGTTTGGGGACCCCTGATGTAGAGGGAGGAATCCACAAAATATATGCACATTTTGTCCAATGGCAATATGACCCAGTAAGCCAAGAAGCTGGAATTGGAATCACAAAGATCCCCATGAGCTACAAAGGTTTGGCCTTCACAGGCCCCTGCGTTAAACATCAGTGGAATGTGTGAGTAGATGCAATGCAGGTAATGATCTTAGTCAATAAGAGGGAAGACTTGGCAAAATCCCTACAACAAGAACGTGGAGGCTCCTAGCTGGGAACAAAAGGCACACATGCTGATCCTTGCCAAAGGGGTTGGGGTTACTAAACACTCAATATTCTCTTTCTTTCTGAAATAAAATATAACGTTTGCAAATATGTTTTTTACCCACTTTTCCAGCAATATTAGCGCAAGGGGTCAGTCAGCACCTAACATTTGCCTCTGAGCACACACTACCTCCTGGGTTCCATAAGTGGGCTGTACCCACGCACAAATTAAAGGTAAACTATACCCCCCCGAACAACTTAGGTCTCTATAAAAATATATTGCATAAAACAGCTCATATGTAAAACCCTGCTTCATGTAAATAAACCATTTTCATAAATAAATAATTTAATAATATACTTTTTTATCATTATGTACCATTGGGTAATCCTAAAAAGAAATTTGCCTTTTGCTTCCACACTTCTTCCTGTTACAGTTACAGTTGTAGTATTTCTGATCAGGTGATCTCTGAGGCAGCACACAGACCACCACGAAATGCTGGTTCAAGGCAAGAGATGTAAAAGGACAATATTTACTTGAATATATATTCCAGTTTGATAAGATTCTTTAATATGCCACTTAATTTGAAATAAATCTGTTGTTGGGGAATTCATTTTGGGGGTATAGTTTTCCTTTAACACACATGGTAGCCGCACAAGAGAATGCCCACGGCAGACAAACATGAAAATATAAATACACAGCTTAGAATTCTGGGAATGCAATGAATTAGGGGTGGGGTATTGAGAGCAATGCTGTGATAAGCGCCAAAGGGTAATTACATGCAAAAAATGGATATTCCAGGAAAAAATGATATTCCCACTAGTAGGCTGGTCTAGCTCCAAGGTGAAGGAGAATACTTATCGGTCCAGTACGAGTACCACAAGGAGGTCTAAATCCGGCTGGCAATCACCATCCTTTGGGACTTTGAAAAACCATAACAAATTGGACTGAATGCGATTTTATTGAGAACAAAATGTGAGTGTATTTATTGTTTTAAAGATTTTTTTAAATAAAACGTTATTATACTATTTCCGGTTTTTCTATCCCTCCCTTGGAGTCCATGGAAGATGCGAGGTTAAATTAAGATCGCACAGGAGGAGTTAATGAACACGTTTGACCACGAGAGTGGTTTGTAAGTAGGCAATTCTTCCAAACGGTGGAGGTGTTTTAAAACTGTGTAGACCCATCGCTGCACTGAAGAAAATTGCTTTTACTCTGCACCCCTCCAACACCTGTTCCCCTCAACCAGTTATATATAAGAGAAAGGGGAGCACTTACAGAATAAGCTAACTAAAAGCACATGGTGATATTTACCATCTATATTGAACGTATTACGCTAGGGGAGTTCCTTATTTCTGTTGCCACAGGCGCTGATCCCTTGTGCATATTTTCCTGGAAGTATACACATTTGTTTAGATTCATTTTGGGGGTATAGTTTTCCTTTAACACACATGGTAGCCGCACAAGAGAATGCCCACGGCAGACAAACATGAAAATATAAATACACAGCTTAGAATTCTGGGAATGCAATGAATTAGGGGTGGGGTATTGAGAGCAATGCTGTGATAAGCGCCAAAGGGTAATTACATGCAAAAAATGGATATTCCATGAAAAAATGATATTCCCACTAGTAGACTGGTCTAGCTCCAAGAAATGAGTTACTTTCTGCCCAGTTCCACACTGCTCAGATTTAGGAATCCCCAATCTGGGCATCAGAGGATCAATTATCCCCAAGCTGGTCTGATGGTCGGAGCAGAGATATCCATAGTAAAAGGTTGTGTGTCTATTACAGGGGACCCTGCAGCTGAAAACAAAGCTCTTGGAAAGCAGAGATGTCAGTCAGCACAGAGATAATTCTGCTCGGTTGAGCAGTGACTGACAGCTCTGATTCCCTGGCACAATGCAGCTCTTTAGCTCTATTACTCCCACGTTGGAGCTGAAACATGAAGAGCAGCTTCTCGTTCTTCTAAATTGAGATTTTTATGTTGAAATGTTCTTTCTTTCGATTGGTTTTTCTTTCTGATCCCACGTGGCTCTTAAATGTCTCTTCAGGCGGATGTTGTTGAACTACTAGTCCCAATGGGAGGCATATTTATCAAAGGTCGAATTTAGAATTCATGTGAGTTTTTAAAAACTCCCATAAACTCGAAATTTCGACCAATCAAAATTTATTAGAAAAATAGAATTTTTGAAACTTGGGTGAATACGATCGAAAACTCGAATCGAATTCGATTCGAGTTTTTTCTCTGAAAAAAAAAACCCCTCTAATGTCTGTAAGGCTGCAAACAACTCCAAATGATCCCAGGACATCTCCCATTGACTTAAAGGGCATGTAAAGGCAAAAAATATAAAATCCCATTTTAATTTCTTTAATGAAAAAGAAACCTATCTCCAATATACTTTAATTAAAAAACCTGACTGCATGAAGTGAAATTCTCCCTTCATTTACTGCTGTGGCTAGGAATTGTCAGATGGTCCCTAACTGCTGAGCAGAGAAACAATCATCTTATGAACAGCAGGGGGAGCCCCCGCCTTACTTCCCAGCCATGCAGAACTCAAGCAGCTTTGTTTATGATGATCCCTAAGCAGCCCAGACCACACTGAGCATGTGCACAGTCTTTGTCTTGCAAAGATGTTTACAAAGTTACAAGATGGTGACCCCCCTGTAGCCAACTTTGAAAGCATAAATTATTTGTTTGATTAGGCTTGTGGTGCAGTAAATTCATGTTTATATTTAGTATACAAAATACAGCATTTCTAGCCTTATTTTATTTTAGACTTTACATGCCCTTTAAATGGCAATTCGGCAGGTTTTAGGTGGCGAATAGTCAAATTTGAGTTCTTAAAAGGCCAGAGTATGATAAATCTTGAAAATCAAATTTAAAAAAATCCTTGAATCAAATTTTAACAATCCCATAGTTGAATTTGACAGTTTTGGCCATAAAAAAAACTTGAAAATTTGAATTTTCAATTCAACCCTTGAAACATCTGCCTCTCAGTGTGGCAGGTTGGAAAACATTGATATAGTATCAATAACTACCAGTGGAGTAACATCTGGCCCCCAGGTCCCCCAGCTCCAGCACTAGATGTAAAAGCTGGGGAAAGTGGGGTCTGTAAGGGAGATCATGAGCCATAGGGGAACCTGAACAGGAACTGTGGCCCAAGTAGGAATCCATCTATGGGAAACATATTAGAGATGGGATTGATTGTACCTGTGACGTGGAATTGCTGCCTATGTAACTAAGAGCGCTGTGATCTCCAGGGAAAAGTACGAGCCTGGAATATTTATTGTTGTTCCATCCAAGATTAAAAGCTTTCAGCTCAGAGACTTGCTGGGTATTTGTATAAATAAAATTACCAGACACTCACGCCCCCCGCCCAACCTTCTGCTGGAAATGTTTGGCTACTGTTTAAGCCTCATGCTTTTCTATCTACAATTTATAATGTGTGTTCAGACTGCAGCCCTGCCCAAGTGTGTGTGTATTTGTGTGTGTGTGTACATGACACATGATATATGATCTGTAGCAGTTATTGGAATGGTAGCTCCAAAAGGGGCTAGATGGTAAATGTCTCTGCCATATATATGAGAAAGGACCGAAAGGTTGGAGCACTGTGATGTGTGTAAAATAAAAAGACACTTGTTTTATATATATATATATATATATATATATATATATATATATACATATATATATATATATATATATATATATATATATATACACACACACATACACAGGTATGGGACCTATTATCCAGAATGCTCGGGACCTGGGGTTTTCCAGATAACGTATTTTTCTATAATTTGGATTTTCATACTACAAGTCTACTAGAAACTCCTGTAAACATTAAATAAACCCAATAGTCTGGTTTTGCTTCCAATAAGGATTAATTATATCTTAGTTTGGATCAAGTACAAGGTACTGTTTTATTATTAGGCTTTGTGTTGACTATTTTAAATGGATGTGGCTAAAAGAGCAGAAAGTGAAAGATCTATTGACTGGGATTAGATGAGCCTCTCCCAGTATTGCCTTCCTCTTTGGCTCTTGTGCAAACATTATCTGGCAGGACCAACCTCTTCAGAATCAGTTGAGGTTACTAAGTGAATCTTAACCACACTGGAAGCAGAATCTGGTCAGGCATATACTGTTCCGAGTCTCTGCAGCCTTTAGTAGCCTTAGTCATCTTCCTCTCTTCCTTTGGGTCCAGCATCATCTCTGGAAGATCCCAGACAGACTTCTGAGCAAATTCCTTCAATCAACTCTTAGTTAGGAGAAGAGAGGTGGCGCATCTTTACTGGGCTGCTCATAAGATAGAAGCCTGGCTCTCTGCACAGGGGGCATTTTCTTCACCTCTGCCTGATTAATATTCTTTGAGTTCATAGGAGCTAGCTTTTCTCTGTTAATCTTTTCTCCTGTTGCCATCTTAAAATCCTTGGCAGTGGGAGAATAAAAAGGCATCATGAGGAGTCACCGTAGGAAGATACAGGAGAATCTCATCATTAGGAATCACTGTAGGAAAAGACAGGATAATCTCATTGTGAGGAGTCACTATAGGAAGAGACAGGAAAAATTCATCATAAGGAATCACTGTAGGAAGAGACAAGAGAATCTCATTGTGAGGGGTCACTGTTAGAGACAGGAGAAACTCAGCATGAGGAGTCACTGTAGTAAGAGACAGGAGAATATCACCCTGAGGTGTCACTGTAGGAAAAGACAGGAGAATCTCATTGTGAGGAGTCACTATAGGAAGAGGCAGGAGAAACATCATGAGGAGTCACTAAAGGAAGAGACGGGTGAAACTTAACATGAGGATTAACTGTAGGAAGTCACTGTAGGAAGGGACAGGAGAAAATATTGTGAAGGGTCACTGTAGGAAGAGACAGGAGAAACTCATTGAGAGGAGTCACTTTTGTAAGAGACAGAAGAAACTCGTCATGAAGAGTCACTGAAGGAAGAGACAGGGAAAAACTCATTGTGAGGGGTCACTGTAGGAAGAGACAGGAGAGACTCATCTTGAGGAGTCACTGTAGGAAGAGACAGGAGAATCTGATCCTGAGGTGTCACTGTAGGAAAAGACAGGATAATCTCATTGTGAGGAGTCACTATAGGAACAGGCTGGAGAAACATCATGAGAAATCACTAAAGGAAGAGACAGGAGAAACTCATCATAAAGGGTCACTGTAGGAAGAGATGGGATAAACTTAACATGAGGATTAACTGTAAGAAGTCACTGTAGGAAGAGACAGGAGAAAATATCGTGAAGGGTCACTATAGGAAGAGACAGGAGAAACTCATCATTAGTAGTCACTGTTGAAAGTGACGGGAGAAAGGTATCATGAGGAATCACTGTAGGAGTCATTTTAGGAAGAGACAGAAGAAACTCATCATGAAGGGTCACTCTAGGAAGAGACAAGAGAAACTCATTATGAGGGGTTACTATAGGATGAGACAGGAGAAACTCATTGTGAGGAGTCATTGGAGAAACAAGAAATTGGTTGCACTGAGTTAAAGCATTACCACATCATTGCTGACAGCTATTAATTCATGTCTAAATCAGATTTTTGCAAATTTTTTTATAGAACAACCAAGTCCTGGTTACAGCATCAATATATCCAATTAAATGCCAGGAGGAAAATCCTTAGCCAGTGTTAAGTCTTTTCCCCACAGGAGATGAGGATGAGGGTTGGGCAGTGGGGATGGTGGGAGGGGTGTAAGAACTGACTCACCCACATTACTAATAAAATTTATTTTTTTGGATTAATTCTCAGTAACAGCCTGACGCAGCCCCTAGAGCAGTGATCCCCAACCAGTAGCTCATGAGCAACATGTTGCTCTCCAACCCCTTGGATGTTGCTCTCAGGGTCCTCAAAGCAGGTGCTTATTTTTGAATTCCAAGCTTGAAAGCAAGTTTTAATTGCATAAAAACTAAGTATACTGCCAAGTTGAGCCTCTTGTAGGCTGCCTTTCCACAAAGGGGCTACCAAATAGCTAATTATAGACTTTATTTCACACCCCAAGGGACTTTTTTCATGCTTGCGTTGCTCCCCAACTCTTTTTACATTTGAATGTGGCTCACAAGTAAAAAAGGTTGGGGACCCCTGCCCTAGAGTGATCCCTGAGGACAGTATGTAATGCAAACAGATATAAATGTAGATGTATATTGACTGTGGAACATAATGATTTCTTTCTGCGTTCTCTCTGAACTGGTAGCGGCAGATTATTTGTGTCACTGATGCAGCAAGAGTTTATTTCCGCAGTCTTGTTTTGCGAGATCGTTATCTGTGAGCTATGGAATCAGAGCAATTGTCTCTGCCAGTTCCCTCGGGGGTCTCTGGCTGCTCAGTATTTCTCAATACATAATGCCTGTAGGAAACATTCACTTGCTCACATCTCACTCCCATTTGTCTCTATAGAGAAAACCAGGGGCCAATCTTCAAAGTACTTTATCAGTTTTAGAGCAAAGTAGTTCCCCAGAAATTCCATTCCATAATATTTACACTGCATTTGTAATACTGTGAAACCTCGATTTTAAGTACCCTCCCTGATTTTAAGTTTTTCCGAATTTTAAATTTTTTATTTGTGGTCCCACCAATTTATAATACATTTCAATGGGTGCATTTCCCTGATTTTAAGTAATGTTTTCCCAGATTTTACATCGAAAATTTGTCCTGATTTTAACAAAAACTGCTTTTTTTCCCTCTATGAATGTTATTATTTGTGAAATAAAGAGGTTTAAAATACTAACCAGATGTATATTTTGCCATGGTTCTGCCTGTAAATGGTCAATTCCAATATACAGCCCTGCACCAATTACTTATTGCTTTACGTTGTGTATGTGACTGACAGAGAGTCTTGCACATTTTACATTTACATTTTACTAATTGCCATGTCCATTTTACAAAAATTGGCAGGTTTTGAAATTTGAACACATTTCTGGGAGTTTTAGTTGTCATTTAAGCTGTGAGTCTCAGTCATCCCAAGAGACCTGCTTATCTTAAATAGTTACAGTTGTATCATGCTTATCTTAAATTGTTACAAATGTATCCAAGTGCAGCTGCTCAGTGTTCTGGGCTCTCTGACAAAAAGCCTCTTATTTTTATTAAGTTTCAGGAAAACATTGTATCTTCTGTCATCAGTGCAGAAGATCAAAGAGAAACTTGGGACATTTCGGTAAGAACCCCGTGACTGCGGGCTGAGCTGTCATAATTAGGACTGTACCACAGAAAACAAGACAGTTGGGAGGTATGCAACTGTCCAGCACTGATATCCTCAGACAGGGTTTTCCAAACATCCAATACACCCTCCTTTGTTCTCCAATATTTATTCAGGTACCCCACCCCAAGCAAAAAAAAAAAGTTATTCACATGTGAATCTTTTATTATTACCTTCCAAGTCCCTATATATTGTATGATAATTCTGAAAGAGGTGGCGTTTACTGGACAGTGGACTGGGTTTTAAGCAGCTTAAGGCTTATATTGTCCAATTTTTACTGCCTTCTCCACCAGTTTAAGGAATCTATATTGGAATTTTCTCCCATCAAGTTTCTATAATCCTGAGCCCCATGTGGAAACTGAGGTACAGGGGAGATGACGGTGGAGCCTGAGGTACAGGGGAAGATGACGGTGGAGCCTGAGGTACAGGGGATGATGTTGGTGGAGCCTGAGGTACAGGGGATGATGTTGGTGGAGCCTGAGGTACAGGGGATGATGTCAGTGAAGCCTGAGGTACAGGGGATGATGTTGGTGGAGCCTGAGGTACAGGGGATGATGCCCGTGGAGCCCAAGATACAGGGGAAGATACTGGCGAAGGCTGAGGGACAGGGAAGATGGCAGTGGAGGTTAAGGCACAGGAGCAGATGGCGGTGGAAGTCAAGGTACAGTGGAAGATGACAATGGAGGTCAAGGTACAGGTAAATATATTGATAAAGGTCCACTTGGTCAAGGTAAGGGTTAAGACACCAGTGAAGGCTGATGTACAGGGAAAGTTGGCAGTGGAGGTCCAGATATGGGGAAGATGGCAGTGGAGCCCATGGTACAGTGGAATATGATGGTGAAGCCTGAATTATGGCGGAGGATGCTGGTTGAGGCAGAAGTAAAAGGAAAGAGAACTATGGAGGCCAAGGAATGAGGAAGATGAAAATGAAGGCCGATATATGGGTAAGATGACAATGGAGGCTGAAGTACAAGAGAAGATGTCGATGGAAATACAAGGAGGTTCAGGTCCAGGTCATGCTGTGACATCCAGGAAAAGATATCAAAAAGTAGTGTTGTACTAGGCGAAGAATTTTCAACCTGCATCTGACCCTAACACACACCTCATGAACCATCACTCAACCCATGATGCATTAATTATTTACCTGCACCTAACCTGCCCCTTTCTCATATCATTGGAGGAGGCAAGGCGAGTATATAAATAAGCACTTGCACTTCCCTGTCAGAAGTGGAGCATGAAAAGGCATGGAGAGAGAGGGGTCAGGGATTGGCAGCAAATTTGGCCTAGAGAGGCAGCCTGTAACTTGGAAAAAGGCAAATGGAGAAAGGTTAGGAGTAGATTTGCAAATAACAGTGGCGTAAATACTAGGGCCCGCCCCCCGCAAGTTACGTTACTGGCAAATAAGCATTCTCCTTATAACTGGCATTTAGGCTGTGCCTATCTTTCAACCCAGCAACCTTTGCCCTGGGGGCCTTTCTGTACCTCTAGGGCAGGGGTCCCCAACCTTTTATACCCGTGAGCCACATTCAAATGTAAAAAGAGTTGGGAAGCAACACAAGCATAGAAAAAGTTATTGGGGTGCAAAATAAGGACTGTGATGGGCTATTTGGTACCCCTATGTGGACTTGCAAGCCTGGAATTCAAAAATAAGCACCTGCTTTGAGGCCACTGGGAGCAAGTGCAACATCCAAGGAGTTGGAGAGCAACATGTTGCTCACGAGCCATTGGTTGGGGATCACTGCTCTAGGGGGTGCCTGTCTGCTCCTAAACGGAGGAAACACTTGCCATGATATGATTCCAGGCTAGGGACCCTCAGGGTGAATATGTAGGTGTCGGTGCTGACTCAAAGGCTAACATATATAGATGTACAATTTCTCAGCTACTTACATTGCTGCATGGGCAGGTCCTGTGAGTGACCACTCATTGGCTATTGGATTGTTGGGGGATGTATGAAAGCAGCAGAGGACACACTATGGAGAGCACTGCTACACTCCTACAAACAATGCAGAATGCCCAACATACCCCCCTAGAATAGAAAAGGAATTTTCCTACCGACCATAATGGAGTGGCCATGGGAATTGGTCTGTGATAAGGGCACTGATTTGTTGCTTAATTAAGTGCTATAAGCTGGGAACACCATTCGATGACACAAGCTGAGAAGCCAGGGGACACTGTGACTAATTAAGAGCTCAGTGATGGGCAAAGAATCCAAGGACAATTAAATGTTTGTATGAAACTTCAACTCTACATCAATTAGTGATGGACTGCATAGCAACGTGTACTCATCAATAACCTACAATTCTGCTCCCCCACTCACACTAATGGGCCCGGAGCGGCCAACTTCATGTCATTCTGCTTTTCTTACATGTAGGCGTTCTTGTAGCCATCTTGTACTTATACAATCTAATAACAATCAATCTATTGTTTGGTTGCCTAGGCTAACGATCTTAGCACCCAACATAGAATGTTACATTCATGGATGAGCAAAGGCAGACTATAGACAAATATATTCTAAACAATAAGGAAATAAAAAAGGACAATAATCACAACAAATTCATATTAAAGGTGAACTTAAATTTTAAAAGCTCAGAGCTCATTTTTATGATAACAATGGAGTAATATCCACACTGCCTGTTTTATTAAGGGGCAATAAAATGTGCTTGTGGCCCAATGTTTCTTTGTTGGGAGTTGTCTAGGTACACCCCAAAAAGGAAAGGTAGGTTAACCAGCACCTGCTCAGACTGACCCTTTTGTGTTAAATGCATGGAAGCGAGTCTGTAGATTGATTGTAAGGTATCTGGCACATTGGCTGATGATGCTATTTAAATAAAGCATATTAAATAATAATTTCCTTCCCTTGGGGTATAACACACCAATGTGCATTTCAAATACAGGCTCTTGCTCCCCATTTCCTTGTGTGCGACCCGCTTCAGTTGTGTGTGGTTTAATCTGTGCGTTTACTTAGTGCACCCAGAATACACACCCACTAAACCAAACATGCACGGCTTTTCCTGTGGGTGAGAATCTTGTTGCAGCTGTGTCTCCTCCCATAAGGGGCAATAAAACAGTCAGGCAGTGTGGATATTAATCCATTTGCCGCCCGTGCCATTTAACTTGCCCCCAGAGTCGCACTGTGGTGTGTGTGAGGCCCACTGGGGCTACCCCCGGAGCCCCTCTCTCTTGGGGCTGCTCACCCACTTCCAGCCCCCCCATAAGGGTTACCACCTTTCTGGAAAAAAATACCAGCCTTCCTATATGTTTATCTTTTTTCCCTATTAATAACATTGGCATAAGCCATCATTTTTACCGGCCAGGTGGCAACCCTACCCCCCATCCTCCGGCACCTTATACTTACTTTAGCCGCAATCGGGTTTGGGAGAGCAGTGATAATGAAGGCAGATGTCAGCGGCATTTGGTCTTTGTTTGCGGGCCCACTGACCCAGTCCCACCATACCTGCCCACTCTCATCTGCCCCCCATAGGGTTGCCATCTAGCCGGTATTTACCAGCCTGACCAGTAAAAATGATGGCTAATTCCAATGTTATTAATAGGGAAAAAAGATAAATATATAGGAAGGCTGGTATTTTTCTCCAGAAAAGGTGGCAACCCTAGCCCCGCACTCACCTGTCCCCATAAAATCAGCTGCTGTAACATGTTTAACCAGTAGGTGTGGCTTAGTCTCCTTACACTCAATCGGCCATTTCTTTTGTTATACCATCCTAGGGCACATATAGGTTCTGCTGGATATTGTAGTACAAACATGGCCAGTGACCTACATCTTGGGCTGCTCTGCTCTACAGCATGTCTGAAAGAGAACAAAGAGATCTGGAGCGGGGGGCCACTTGGTAGGGGGGGGCTCGAGATTCAGTCTCAGAGGAAACCTTGATTAATCCTTTAATTTTAATTAAAATGCTTGCTGAGATGTTGAGTGCATTCGACATAGTTATTCTACTGTTAAATTAATTAGTCTTAGGCAGATGCACTGTATAACAAAGTAGAGTTTGCATATTTCCATAGCGTTCTGTGCTCCATTGACCAGATTGCCTGTTCCAGTTCCAGTGCTGGTTAAAAGGATTGTGTCCTGGTTTATTTTAAAAAGCCACATAGGGGGGTAATTTTATAGTAGTCAGCCCCTTTTTTTCTTTTGAATAAACCGCAGTGCCACCTTGTCTTATGACAAGGATTCGAGATGTATACACATGTCTTCCAAATTGCATGCCTTTATTGGAAAGGCTTGTTGGGAGCACTGCTGCCTGGGGATGCTGCTGACCAATTTACCTTTGAGGATGGGAGATAAAATAGCAAAAGCAGAAGCAAAAGCTTCTGCAAAAATGTCAAATTTAATTATAAAGGGACTCTGAGATACAGACATTTTCCAGAATGACTATTAGCCAGACATGCTTCTTACTCATGCATCAATCCTGCCACAAAGGCCTCAGGCTTGTGGATGTATTTGTCATGTATTTAGTCAAGGTGAGATGCTATCGTCTAATGACTAGAAGAAATGGCAGCACACGCAGGTCAATCCAGCCCACAATGGTTCCGATACAATCTCATCCTTCTTAATTAGCTGTCGACACTTCTTGCAGGGGAATGGGGGGGGGGGAGAGGCTGAAGCTTCTCTGAAGAAAAAGGATTTTTAAAAAAAGCTTCTTTGCTTTTTTTTTAAAAATCCCTTTTCTGTCCTTTTTACCCTAGTGCGTTTGCGTCTCAATTTTAAAGCATTGAAGGGTTCCTCCTATTCAGAATTGGAGACAGCTTGGTGGGGCTGCCTGTATTGTGGGGCGGCAATTGATTTTATTATTCTTCTCTTTTCTTTCTATCAATCTCTAAAGGTTGCTGGATTTGTGGTTTTATCGTTAGATAGCTCTATGAGAGTCAGCTTAAAATCATTTTATCTCCACAGTCCAGTATACTCTGACTGCCTTGCCTTTGTGGTGTCCCTGAGATAGCAAAAAATTAGATAGGGTTCTTGGGACATGTCATTTTTCCCTTTCTATCTAATTTCTAATGAAATTTCTAATGAAATCAAATGCTCTTTTAATTATTACTCTGCTTTAACCGATTTTTTAGTACCACATTAGTTGTTGCATTATTAATTAATTGTTTGGGTATTAGATAAAATGAATTGAAGCACTGGGCACTTTATATTTATTAGCAAATATTTTTAATGAATTCACTGGCAATTCAGGCACAGTGCACTGTCTTTATTTAATTTTCACCTTCAAATGAAATAAACTAATTGTTAGCACTTAGCACTTTTCAGTAAATCAGGACAGGCAATCAAGATAAATCACCACGAAACAAGATCAATTTTTATTGTTCACACCTTTTACATCATTTTTGGCAAATAAAGCGATTAGTTGCCTAACGTAAGTGGCAAGTTGAGGTTGGGTGGTTATAATAAATCTTGTAGTGAATTATCATAAGGGTATATTGATTAGGGAAACATACGGGGTATTCTTTTTTCAAAATTAACAGATATAATTTTTGTTTTATTTATTTAACTAGGTTTTCTTCATCTACTTTTAGGACTTGTCAGATGATGTTTTAGGTCACATTCATATAAAGGGTTCACAAACTTTCAAGCACCACTGTATATATTGATCATATACCCCCTCCGCTACCTCATCTCCACTGAAACTAATAAGCTGTGGGAAGGAGACTTGTTTTGCTGCATCAGAAGCGCTCAGAGGTTTGGTCACAAAAACTCAACATGAGAAAGGGGTAGGTATTCAGAGAAACCATAGATGATGCATACCTTTAGGTTAGTAGAATAGATCCACCAACTGTTTGCAGATCTGTCATTTGAAAATCTTTGTTCAAATAAATGTTTCCAGTTTCAGCAGCAAAATATGTTCCTGAGAGGCACAAATTATCAACGTTCCCATTGGTCAGAAGGGCAGTGTCCAGGAAATGGGGCTTGAGGTTGACGAAGGATGGATTGTGAGTATTACCTTGACTGGATACCAATCTATTTCACTAAATCCGACTGCTTAAGGGATAAGGGATCTAATGTCTTGGGAACCTTGGGTACAGCTGAGATTAGTTCTACACTATCACTGACTTTGTAGTTGGCTTTTACAGAGGGAATAAGGCGCAAAGGAAACAATAGTGGAGATGTATGAACAGATAAAAAAATCCTTTATATGAATCTGCCATTTTATTGCCTTTTATTTCCATAAACAATGCCTACAAGGAGATCGAATGTAACAGAATTTTAACCCCATAAAAGCCTCAAAACAACTGAAGTCAGTTTGTCTCTGTATAACCATAGCAACGTAGTAGGGGAAGAAAGCCTGGCACAGCCACCAGGCAGGGCTAAAACTGGTCTCAGGTGCTCCCCAGGTACCTTCCAGAAGTAGGCTCAGAATAGGGGATGCAGAGTAGGGTGATTCCTATATGAAATTGTAATGATTACACTTTAATCAGTGAGATGGAAGATACTGAGTAAAATCCCAACATCTTGCCCCCCCCATTCTGTACAATTAGTGGTATATGTGGCCTCCCTTTCTGTCTGAATATAAGGACCATGCAATCACTGCTCATCTAACAATTCTCAGCCCATTAAGTGTCACTAATGAGCACTGGCAGGATGCGTTTCTAGCCCATTAATAGATTTTCATATATTAGCCCACACCATTGATTGGCCCTTTCCACCCCAGATAATTAGCCATCTTATTATGCCCATTATTTTATATGTCACAGTAAATTTGCAATCCATATGGAATTAGTGACCCCAGGGCCCTGGAAATCAACTGAACCCACCATACAGTCATATGGAGTCTTGTATCCTACCAATGAAATAAGCTGTCACACTGCTGGGTCCCTGAGGGCTAATATTCCATATAATTGCTTATATCAGTCCCCCCCCCCTTCTGTAGTTCTGCTGAACTTTTCTTCTCTGTACTGTATATTTGTGTTATGAGTGAAAACCTGGAAGTGCTATACAAGATTCGTAATGTGCAGATACTGATTAAATTTATACTTACCGTAATTTACTTTTCCCTTAGTCCCTTTCGGCAGCACCATAAGATCTATTTTGACCTTCCTGCCGTGTAGGACAAGTGGATAAAGAGTTAAATGGTTAACAGTCTGTAACCTATAAGTAGGAGTAACTTGCTATGCACACTAGTGTTTTTTTAAAAAGTAACCACACAATACATACATAGGGAGGGAGTATTGCTGCCAAAGGGACTGAGGGAAAAGTAAAATGCGGTAAGTATAAATTTACTCTTTCCCTTATGTCCCATACGGCAGCACCATGAGGGGCAAATTCACTATGCACCGAAGTGCCTAACGCTAGCGTCAATTCGCTAGCGTTGGGCATTTCCGTTACTTTGCAAATTCACTAACGGACGCTGGCATAACTTCGCTAGTGTAACTTCGCACCCTTACGCCTGGCGAATTTGCGCAACGGACGTAACTACGCAAATTCACTAACGCGCGCATTGTTCTGAACGCTACCTTTTACGCTAGACTTCCTTCGCCACCTCAGACCAGGCGAAGCGCAATAGAGTAGATAGGGATTTCTTCAAAAAAAGTTCACATTTTTTCTAAGTCCCAAAAAACGCTGGCGTTTACATTTCCTAACTCATGGCAACTGAACTATACAGTGGGCACATGTGTAGGGCAAAATAAAAATTTTATTTGATGTTTTGAAGGTTTCCCAGCCATTTGTAGTGCTGCTACATATTCCTCCATTGAAATTTGAATTTGGCGCCATATGCAAATCAACCATCACTAGCGTAACTTCGCTTCGCAAATCAACGCTAGCGCAACTTCGCAACCTTACGCTACCCCTGAGTGCAACTTCGGATTTTAGTGAATTTGCGGAGCGCTGGCGAAACTACATCTGGCGAAGTGCGGCGAAGTTACGCCTGGCGCAACTACAAATCTTAGTGAATGTCCCACTGAGACTTAGAGAGTAATATAGGGCAAGTATCCAGTCACGCCGCCTTCTGGAGCACCTTACTACCAAAGAAAGCTTCCTGAGAGGCTAGAACATCCACTCTTTAGTGCTGAATAAAGGTGTTTGGATTACTCCATGTAGCCATTCTACATATATGATCCACGGAAAAATCAGCTGCCTCAGCCCATGAAGTAGACAATTTCCTTGTCGAATGCGCTTTGATCCCCAGAAGAGGAATAAGATCTCCTTTTATATATGCCATGTGAATAATATGCTTAATCCATCTTGCCAACTAAGATTTGGAAGCTTTGAGACCTTTATTTTTCCCTGCAAACCAAATAAAGATGTTTTCCTGTTTCCTGAATTCCTCAAATAATGTACATTTTTCGAACTCTTCCCACATCCAAAAGTTGTAGATATGTAGAATTCTCTTGTGATTCCTGAAAATATGGAAGAACCAATTCCTGATTCTGGTTGGAAAAAGATCTTAGGTCTAAAAGATGGCAATATTCTCAATATCACCCTTTCCGGTAGGAAGGATAAATAGGGTTCTCGAATCAAAAGAGCCTGTATCTCCCCAATTCTCTTGGCTGAAGTAATAGCTAAAAGAAACAAGGCTTTCAAGTATAGACACTTTATGGCACAGTCCTGAAGAGGTTCAAAAGGACTCTCGCATAACTTCTCCAGCACCAATGGAAGATTCCATCTAGGAAAGGGATGATAGACTCTAGGTCTGAGCTTAGAAATGGCTCTGATAAACCTCTTGAATAAAGGAGATGATGAAAGACTTCTGTTCAGGAGGGCAGATAGTGCCAAATTTTGACTTTAAGGGTGTTAACTGCTAACCCCTTCTCTAATCCTTCTTGTAAAAACTTTAGCAAAGAAGCGTCAGGAGGCTGGTCTCGAGAAACCTGATCTCTCAGACACCAAAAGCGAAAAATTCACCAAACTCTGGAATATGCTTTGTTTTGGATTTCTTTCTTGAACACAAGAGAATATCGATAACCTCTGGTGACAAATCTTGCGCCTCTAAAAAGAACCTGTCAATCTCAAAGCTGTCAATTGTAGTCTGTGGAGATCTTGGCACATAAAACTCCCTTGAGTCAGAATTGTTGGGATCTGAGGTAGCACCCAATACTGGCGTCTGGACATTTTCATCAGAAGTGAAAACCAGGCCCTCCTGGGCCAATAGGGAGTTATTAGGTTGGTATTGACCTGTTCCATCCTGATTTTCTGTAGAACTTTGGGTAACATTGGAATTGGTGGGTAGATATAAACCAGGGGATAATACCAGTCTATCGACATGGCATCCAAGTGGTTTGGCTGATCCCCCCTGTTGAGGGAACAGAATAACCTGAGCTTGCGGTTCTGTCTGGTTGCCATCAGATCTATGTGAGGAAGCCCCCACCTCTCCGTTATGGACTTGAATATTTGTTGATCGAGTTACCATTCTCCTGGAATCACCCTGTTCTGGCTCAGGAGATCTACTAACACACTGTCGCTCCCCCTTATATGAACAGCCATTATACGGGGAACATTTGTTTGTTGAAAAATGACACTGTCGTAGAGTTGTCCGACAAAATCTTTTAACAGGTGTTGAAACTCCACGATTGCCATGTGGACTGCTCTCAATTCCCTGTAGTTGGAAGACATAGAGGCTATCATCAGATTCCATGCCCCTGTGCTGTAAAACTGCCGGTGTGGGCAACCCCAACCTTTCTGCAAAGCATCCTTCGTCAACAACGTCCACTCCACCTGCCCTGGAGAGATTCTTCTCTTGAATCCACCAGGTCAGACGGGACCTCGTCTGCTGACTGAGACATATCACAGTATTGAGGGACTATAATTTAGGATTCCATCTGGACAGAATCTCTGACTGCAATGGTCTCAAGTGAAGTCTTGCCCAAGGAACTGCATCTATGGAAGCAGTCATCATGCCTAGAACTCTTATTAGAACTCTGGTCTTCTGAACTTCCACCAGACTGGCAATCTTGTCCTGGGATAAGAAGACTTTCATCTGCAGTGAGTCGACTACAAATCCTAGAAACTGGAGTTCTCTGTTTGGAGAAGGAGGAGACTTCTCCCAGTTTATCTTCCTACCTAGATGTTGTAATAGAGATGTTTCTGCAGGAGGGACTCTGAAACTGCAGAAATGAGCCAGTCGTCTAAGTACGGAATAATTGTTATTCCTTCTTGTCTTAATATTGTTACCACTGCCAAAGTGATCTTGGTAAACACACGTGGAGCTGTGATAATTCCAAAAGGCAGAACCTTGAATTGGAAATGCTGTCGATTTCCCCTCAGAAAAACTGCAATAGCAGGAACCTCCTGTGTTCTGGGAATATCCGCACGTACAAGTAGGCATCCCTGAAGTCCAAAGAAACCATGTAGCCTTTGTCTAATATGTTTATGACGGACCTTATAGTTTCCATGCGATGAGTCTTTTTCTTGATAAAACGGTTGACAAACCGCAAATCTATGATTTTTCTGAAGGTCCCATTTGACTTTTGAACATGAAAACCTTTGAATATGTCCCTAGATACTGTTCTCCTTCTGAAACTGGTTCGAGAACAAGTCTAAAAACGCTTGCTCTAGAGCCTCCTGCTTTAATAGAGAATTCAGAGGAGTGACTAAGAATCTCTTTGGAGGAAGATGATGAAATTCTACTCGATAACCTTCTTTTATAACTTGAAGGACCCAAGCATCTGAAATAGTTTCCTCCCATTCTGCCTGAAAAAAACGTAGTCTTCCTCCCACAGGAAGCAGACTTCTGGCGTCAAAGGATTGCTTCTTTCTTTGGAAAGGCTTTGAATCTCCTTTCTCTGCTGTGGAGGTTGAAGCCCTTTTAAATGAATGAAAGGCATAGGAATCTTTTTACCTTCCCTTCTTAAGGAAAAGTCTTTCCTAGGAGACGATCTTCTAGACCTAAAGAAAGAATTTCTGGTCCTTCTTCGTGAGCGCAAACATTCACAGGTCCAAGATTACACACCGCTTGCAGGAACTCCAGCTGTCAGACTCAGCCATCTTGGATAAGGACAAACCCTGGGTTTACACTCCAACAAATATAAAGGACCTAAGGGAGACCTTAGTCCCCCCCGAATGAACCTACCCCTAGGGTAGTCAGTTCTGCGGTCATCGGGCCCAGACAGAAACCCGGACAGAAACCCGGACAGAACCTAGAAGAAAAGAAAAAAATGTTAAAAGACTTGCCTACAGCAGGTAGGACAAAAAAACACTAGTGTGTATAGCAAGTTACAGACTGTTAACATTTTAACTCTTTAAGGCCAAAATAGATCTCATGGTGCTGTCGTATGGGACGTAAGAGAAACTACAACTCTACTTGTTAATAGTGATAGGCAAATTTCTCCCATTGGAGAAATGGCCAAAATTTGCAGAAAAAATTGTGAAATTTTAACATTTTGACGGAAAAATTGTGAAAATTGGACATTTTCACTAAAAATCATGAAAATCGGAAATTTATGCAGATGAATTTTCGCAAATCTATTCCCCGGCAGTGAAACGAAGAAATTCGCCGCAAATTCGTGCCAGGCGAATTTATTTGCCCATCATTACTGCTATTTGCCCATCATATCTGTATAGATAAAATACACAGTTTACACATCCAAGGATAATTGTATATATACATTATAAACATGTTGGTAAATCAACGTACAGATACATATACATTTTAAGAAAAAAAAAAAAGGGTCTCCCAGTGGCAACACAATTCCCGGTGAATTGTTGGCCTCAAATATTTCTCACA
The DNA here is from genome assembly GCF_017654675.1 of Xenopus laevis. Taxonomy (NCBI): domain Eukaryota; kingdom Metazoa; phylum Chordata; class Amphibia; order Anura; family Pipidae; genus Xenopus; species Xenopus laevis. Next base: position 17,099,770 of record NC_054388.1, on the reverse strand, counting down.
AATCGGATTGATTGCATTGTGCTGTGCAAGAATAAAGGGCAAATCAACCAAAGTGATTGCTGGGCTTTCGGGGCTTAAATTGTTAGATATGTTGGAGGGGCACTAAGCAAGAATAAACTAAGCCTATAACTGGCTCCACATGTAATTGAATGTGCTACGAGGTCGGATAATGACTCTATTGAAGCAGATGTACCCAGTGTCCTTTGGGAAGGGAAATACATCAGTCATGAGAAGGCTTTATTATGGCTCTCAGATAGGACACATGGCAATAGCACAGATGTTCTCTCTCCAAAACACTCAAGAAAATGACATTTGCTGCCCCCAATTCCTTCAGCTGCAGGTGCCAAGATTAGAGAGAAATTGAGCACTCAGAGCTCAGATAAACTAACAGAGACGTTAGCTGCAAATGTTAGCAAAGCCCAGGGCATTTTCCACTGGTTTGAAGAGCCACTTGGACCCTGTATTATGGGTGGCATTTGAGCAAGCACTATTGAAGCTCCCATGTGAGTAAAAATGGATGCTGTCATTGCAGAAGCTTTAATGATCCTGTTTCAAATATATAGGGGAAGATTCCCTAACTAGCAAATTTTTGCCAGCGTCCGTTTCACACCAATCAGAACACTTTGCCAGGCACAAATGCGCTCAGATTATGCCAATTCACTAATATACAGAGTTTCGTCCTGGGCACCGAATGCTGGTGACTTTTCACTAGCGTTACTTCGGCAGTGCGAGCATTTCAAAGGAAAGGTGCGCTAGCATTAATTTCTGCCTTGTGAAAACTCGCTAGTGATCTTGCGCTCAGGTCAATTTGCATACGGCAGGTAATTTAAAGTTGTATGGACGTCTACATTATAAATGCTGGTGCAAATGGTTTAAGTTACCGGTTTATATTACACATGTCCAGGGAACCTTTATAAAGGCAAGAGAGTTAATATAATGCCCTACACATGAGCCCACTGTAAAATGAATGTTCCATATGTTAGGAAATGTCTGGAAAAAAACAGTTCCCCAAAAAAAAGTTTGGACTTTTGCAGCCAATCACACTGGAAAAAGGAAAAGACGCCAGCGTTTTTTTGATGCATTTTTCGGTTTACCGGATATGATGTAAGTAAGAAGATCTAGCTGCTTTATAGCACTTCACCTGGTTCTGGTGGCTAAGGCATCTCTGGCAAAAGAGTTCCGTTCTGTAAAATCCACATTTTAGTGAATTTGAGTGAGTAGCGTCCATTCACCAGAGCGAAAAGTTTCCTGGCGATAGAGTGTGAATGACCTCTACTGACGGTCTGTTTTGCTAGCGAATTGGCGCCTGCACCTGTTAATGAATTGCCGATGTTCCTGGTGGCAATGCTGGCGAAAAGCCTCTAGCGTTAGCCACTTTGCTCTAAATCTACCCCTTAGTATTTTTTTACAGGCATGCCTGTTAAAGATTTAGTGGTTTTGTTTGCTATCGCTCATGCTCTTATAGCAGGCAGCAAATGCTGGTCAGAATGCCACTACCCACCTCATTCACATGAGTGGAAAAAGCTGTCAATAAGAAGCTGTGTGCAGTGTGTAGTGGCAGGCGTTTGGCTTGGTGCTACTAGTAGGTACAATTATAACACTGACATTAACATTTATTATCTTGTGGCACAAAAATGACAAACTGGACACCTGCAGAGCAAAAAAAAAAAGTGGAATCATTTGAAAAACATTAACAACAACAGTTAGAATGCATCTGAGGCTAACTTCACCTTTAAACATGTACAGCATGTAGGGAAGGGTCTCTATATATTTGTGCTTTGGGATGTATCTGTTTGGGTGGTGCAAGGCTACTTCATGTTCCTATTCTATGATGTGCCTGTTGGTTTTCTTTCCCTTCGTTAATTTGTGTGCTTCTATTCCGGTCCAGTTTTGTTATTTTCCTGCTAAATAAGCCTTTTTGGTGCCTCCACCACTGCAGTAAGGGTAGGACAGCCTTTGCTGTCCCTTGGGGGCCCTTGTTATTCATTTCTGTGATTCTATTGTGATTCATGCATCATATTTGGCTAAATTATGCGCCTGTCCTTGCTGTCGCCATGGTGAAGCAATGAGCCAGACCCAAATGTCAGAGTGTTTGTAATGGCAGAGACCAGTCTGAAACTAAAGGGGCAATATTTTCTTTCAGTGTGTATAGAGAATGGGACCCCAGGGACCTAATATTTAAATACAAGTTGGACAGACATGCTATAAAATTATCGAGTGCAAAGGATTTTCCTTACTTCCCTGCCCAGGGTCTCGCTCCAGATTATAAATTTGACACTAAATGCACAGCGCAGCCAGACCCCGGATGACTTTGCTTTTAGAATGCAGAAAGACACTATGGAGTGTGCTTTTGTGTCCTTAGGGCAAAGCTGATTGCTGGAGATATCCTACTATAAATATATTGAAACACTAAGCAAGCTGCATTATTAATACTCTGCAGACCCAGACAGGCTGCCATTCCTGTGCATGTTTATGGCAAAAGCTGGCTGCTAGTGTCTGGAAATGAAAGGGTTACTTACAGCAGTAATATTCTGAAATGCAAAGTCTGAAAGTATCAAGGCCAGGATAACAGCGCCACCTGGAGTTTGTCAGTGGCTGCTCTATGTGACTAGCTGCGTATGCTGCAAGTCCCCAGAGTGTCACCTTTTAATAAGTCGCAAGGGAATTTGACTGATGCATTAAATACAGTAAATGTCAGATATATGCCTGTAGCTGCCATGGAAAATACAGAAAAGCTTGGAGGCATTGTCTGTATGGACTGACAATGAGTGAATTTACCAAATTCATTTACACAGACTTACAAATCCTGTCCCCTCCCACCCAGTACAACCTTATACTGTACCTGTCCCATCTAGTCTGCCCCTTCCTCTATCTACTAGTGATGTATGGGCTGGCCCGATACCCGCAGGACCTGAGGGTTTACCCGCTGGTTGGGCGGTTTCGGACCAACTTCTCTCCCCCATTTGCAGGTCGCAGGTTCGGTTTGAGCTCTTCTGCCTGCTCTCCCCACCTGCGACCTTACACTGCTGACTTCCGGTTTTATAGGCACATGGCTGTCCGCCCCTTTTGTGACTTCATCGGCCTGGTGGGTCGGCGTGGGTCTATCAGAGGAAGGCGGGTGCAGTAGGGCGTGGATCGGGGTGCGAGGGTTAGGGCCGAGTGCGGGTCAAGTTTTTCTCAACCGGCACGTCACTACTATCTACCTAAAGAGCTCAGGCTTATTCCATCTTCAGTATGACCTTATGTCTGTCCCATTTAGTCTGTCCCTTCCACTATCTACATAAAGAGCTCAGGCTTTATTCCCAAACTCTCATACGGCTATCTGTCTGTTCCATCCAGTGTTCCCCTTCCCTATACACCTAAAATACCGGGCTTCCTATATATTTATCTTTGTTCCCTATTAATAACATTGGGATCAACCATCATTTTTACCGGCCAGGCTGGTAAAATACCGGACAGGTGGTAACCATATATATATATATATATATACCTAAAGAGCACTGACTACCCCCCACCCCTCAGCACAGCCTTATGTCTGTCCCATCCAGTGGTGTAACTATAGAGGAAACAGACCCCACAGGAGGGTTTGCTCCCTTTATAAGTTTAAGGATTCCCTTCTTCTGAACTACCAAGTCTTGGAAGAGTGGCTGAGAGGAGAAGGCAAGTGGGTGGGTTGGCCACGCTTGTGGAAGGGCCAGGTAGGGGCTGATGTATACCTGGGACCCTCCAAACATTAATGTATATACAGTATGTGATGTGGAATCCTCTTGTGTTTGGTGTGATATGTGTTCATCTTAGAATTCTCTGTGATTGTACTTGGGTATATTGTGCTTTAGTATCAATGCTTCTTTAAAGGACAAGGATAGGGAAATTCACTGGTGAAAACAAAAGCTTACCATGGACCACTGGCCGGCGTGCCTGTGCATTAAAAATTGCCACTTTCACAGTGACACAGAAATCCTCTGCAAGATTTCCAGTCTGTACTTTACTACACATATGCTTGCCCAGGACACCTGAAGAGGATAGTTGGAGCGGATTATTGCTGGAGCAGAGGTGTGTTGCAGGAATAGAACCTGGCTTTTCAGCGTTTAGCCATAATATTTACTGGGGGGTGCCTAACACATTGGCACCTCAGAGTGAATTTCCCTTTTCTTGTCCTTTTAGAATTAAAGGCATTGCCCTTGCACCATCTCTGTGAGTTGCCCTGTAATTACAGTCAAGCTATTAGCTGGCGACACTTTTGCTGGTACAGATAATGTATATGTGGGTGTAATTACCCTGGGAACTGGGCTGTAGTGCTGCAAAGAGACAGGAACAGATTTAGCTTAAGCAATACCAAGAGGGTGAGTGACACCTTCCATGAATTTACTCCTTTGTCTGATGTGATGTGCCCAACAGGTAATGAGAGATGAAGGCATGTGTGCCCTACAGGCATGGTGCCAGGAAAAAGCAGAAGGAACAGGCGCAGATCCCCTTTCTCTTTCCTTTGGCCAATACACTGGAAATGATTAGCGGAAGTGGGCTAGTTAGTCACTTAGCATGCATATGGTGCTTTTTTTCTACTGGAGACCATAAAGGTCTTGTCTGAAATGCTGGCCTGCAGTTGAACAGCCAGTGATCTAGGCAGTAATAATACCATTTATGTACTGTGCACACAGCAGACTTATTCTCATTGGTTGACCAATGGATAACTGTGAGTACACATGTACTAAGTGCAGCAGAGAGTACCTTTGTATGGAAGGAGCACACCTGCTGGCCAATGCCTTTTCATCCATTTATTACTCCCCGAGGAAGGGGGTATCCCCCGAAAGCTTGTGCTGTATTTTCTGTTGTAATAAATGGATTGAATGGCATTGGCCAGCAGGTGTGCTCCTTTCATACAAAGGTACTGGATACTAATTGGCCTGGAAGCAGCCAGGAAGTGTATGCACCCTTGAAAATCAAGTAAGTGGTGTGTGGAGGAATTTTGTATTGAAGTGCAGCAGATACCCATAGCTCCAATCTTTAGAACTAGGTGGTAGATGTAATTTATCAATTTCTACCTATGGTGATACATTTCTCGATCTCTCTGCCCACTAGTGTTACACACGAACTCTTAAAGAAAATCTGATGTAGACTGCTAGCTCCTCTGGTGAGATTTTCATTTACTGCCCACTTTCCTCTTTCTTTATATTAGCAATGTATAGAGGGAAGTGATGACCTCGGGTGTATTCATTCCCATCCTTTCATAGTCTCCTGTAATTTGACTGGGGGAGGGGGTAGCAAAAAACTTGTCAGAGATGGAGCTTTTAGAAGAAGAAAAATGTTTCTAGCTGTAGAGCCAGAGATAGTTAATACATATTAGGGTAAGTGTGAAGTGTGTTGGAGAGTTACTCTGAACGGAATGAATTTGATACCACAGAGACCACAGATAGGACTGCAGAATCCAGGAGAAAGGAAAAAGAAATAGCTGGTGCCTCCAGCAATTCTCCAACAATGAGAGAGAAAAAAAATAAATTACTGTAAATAAGGAAATTCAGCTCCTTGTCAAAGGAAGAGTAAAATCTGAGAAAGGATGAATCAGAGAGCAAATAAATCAATGTGAATTGAAAAGAGGAGGGGGAGACGGTATATCTCTAAAGGTTGGGAGCAATCAGTGGGTGAGAAAAGATAAGGTGGAAAAGGGATAAAACTGGGAGGGGGCAAACACAATGGAAAAGCAGAGAAGTGGGAGAAGCTGAGAGATGTGGTTGTGGGGAAGTTCTTAAAATAGAAGGAAGAGAACTTTGTAGAATAAGGAAGAAAAGGGAGAGACAGAGAAGGGAGGGAAGTAGAAGAAAAGACAAAAAAGAGGTCTCTGTGGCTACAATAAAAGATAAATCTTTAGAGGTTGTAGTAACAAAAAGGAAGAAAGGTTGCAGAAAAGATATTTGAAGAGCGGGGAGAAGGTACAGGGTGGAGGTAATAAGAAACAAGTGAGCAGAGAAAAAGGTGAATGAAAGATAAAAGATTTTGGGGACATAGAAGAGAAGATGAGTGAGGATAGGGGAAGAATGAAGAGGAGAAAAGCATCAGAGAATTTTGGGAGATTAGAGAAGAGGAGGTAATTAGGGGAGAAAACTGAAGAGAAGAAGCACTGGGGCAGATTGAAAGGTAGAACACTGGGGAAGACTGTTTAACAGAGAGCGGGAGGTAGAGATAACTGGAGGAGAGTGGAGACACCAGTAAGGAGAAGAAGAGGTAGAGAATACTAGGGGAGAACACTAAAGAGAAAAAGCAGATACTTGGGGCAGATTGGAAGGCAAGAGGACTTGGGTGACTGTTTAACAAGAGAGGGGAGGGAGAAAGAACTGGAGGTCATACCAAGAAGGTGAAGAGGAGGTACAGAAGACTAGGCAAGAAAACTGAAGAGAAGAAGCAGAGAACTGAGGCAGATGAAAGGGTAAAGAACTGGTGGAGAGGGGAAGAGAAAGAAATGTAGAGAGAGAGAGAGAGAGAGAGAGAGAAAGAAATGTAGAGAGGACAGATTGAGCATGAGAGATCTAATCATGAAAAGAGTACTCTTGGTTGGTAAAGGAAAAACTGGGGTTGGAGAGATAATTAGCTCTTGGGGGTCACAGACTAATGGCAAAGAGACTGAGCAGGAAGGGGCAGGTTTGGGCAGAAGAGGACAGACTGGAGATCACAGTCAAATAGGTTGAATGTGGCACTAGAAAGCCCAAATAGACCAGTGCATTATCTCCATGGTAACAAGACTGCAGAGACTGAGAGTTTATGTCATGGCCTGGCCTCATGCATCATAATTACACTTAGGGGTACCCCTGATGGGCACTTTAGCACCCGGTTCCATGCCAGATTCAGAGTAGTGTCACTGAAAGGTTAATTAACTGGGTAATTAAGAACAATATCCAAAACCATTGTCATTCTACTCTTTGCTGGGGTCTCCATGCATACAGTTTACCCTGTAGTAAACTATATTCTGCAGTGTGCCCTGCTGATGTCTGGTTTATTCAGAAATATTGCTCTAAAGGCTTCAGGGATTTTCAGCTGTGACACCATTACAGGCAAGAAATCATGGGAAGTGAAATGAAGTCAACAGAGCTCAAGCCTCTGATTCAGGGCAAGTTGACATAAAATGAATCAGGCAGATTCCCCGTCATTATAAATCGCAGACTGAAGACATTAAGCTGGTCTGAATGGTGCCCTATGTGTATAGAAATGCCCAGTGCCCCCACTGTCAGGATTCATGGCTCAGCAGCTTCCCCTCACTTGCGACCATTATCCATTGTGCCACAGGCATCCATATGCACATCAATCAATCACAGGGGAAAGCTCTTTATTCTCAGCTCTCAGCATTGTCCCAGGGGGACAACAGCCATCAATTCTTTATGTGCCTTTGTTTTTCTGCTCTTAGTTTCTCTAGGGCTGTGTGACATTCTGATACTTCTGTAGGGTTTGCACACCTCTGGCTGTATCACACTCTGATACTCCTGTAGGGCTGTATGATACCCTGATACTCCTGTAGAGCTGAATGATAATCTGACACTCCAGCAGGATTTACAACCCCCAGGCTGCATGATACTCTGATACTCCTGTAGGGCTTTGTGATACTCTGATACTCCTGTAGGGCTGAATGATATTCTGATACTCCAGCAGGATTTGCAACCCCCAGGCTGCACGATACTCTGATACTCCTGTAGGGCTTTGTAATACTCTGATACTCCTGTAGGGCTGAATGATACTCAAACACTCCAGCAGGATTTGCAAACCCCAGGCTGCATGAAACTCTGATACCCCCTGTAAGGCTTTGTGATACTCTGATACTCCTGGAGGGCTTGTGAGGCAACTTCGGGCGACTTTGGAAAACGAAGCGATCCGAGTGCCATCCCGCCGGTGATTTACATTTTAGCTGGTGGGAGGTAGTTTGGGGAGATTAGTCGCCCAAAGAAGAGGAGATTTGTCACCGGGTGACTAATCTCCTCGAATCTGAGCGTTTCCCTGACCCTAAGGATTGCACACCCCAGGCTGTTGATAATCTAACACTAACTAATGCTGTAGGGTTTGTTTTCTTTAGGTTGTTAATTACAGTGAGATTTCTATATGATTTAAACACTGGATCTAGTGTTAAGACCCCTGTGGAACTCCATTTCATGTGATTGCATGGAGGAGTGCTTTGCTTTATTGTTAGGAATCGAGATATAAAGTAATAGCAAGTACCTTATAGTGGAGGTTCACTGACCCTTTATCTAAAAAGCTCATTAACATTTCCTACCCTGCTGTCTGGAGAGATCTTTTTCCAATGTGACTATAATAGAAGAAGAGATGAAAGACCTCTGTTATATAAGAGAACCAATCCACTGACATTTTAGAATCCATAAATCAAATGTATGAAATATGAAGCAGTTGGGGTTGCGTCTTGTTGGAAAATGAGACACGTTGTCCTGAAATCCCATGCCTATATGAGAAAATTCACTTTAAGATGAACATTTCATGCCAACATGGCACTGACCTGTCTTGTCTCATTCTTCATTCAATATAGGCACCCAGATGTTTCCACTGCCAATTATCAGTATTATCCTATCATGCAGGCAGTGCCAGGCTGTTCCTCACATACAGGCAGCCAGATGTGCTCCTGTCTATGTGCCAGACTCTTGGGGGTGTCTCTCTTGTGTGCCAAGTATTATTAGAAATCTGGAACAGACCCTGGTGCCCTAAGGGAATCAGTCTGAGCCTAAATAACATGAGAAAGGTTATGGAGTCATCTTAGATATACGTTTGTTAAATTACCTTATTTGGATGCAGATATTTCATACAGTATATTAGATGTTTTACTCTGGGTAAAGACATTTTACTGGTGCTTCCTATTCCTGTCAGTCTGTCATTACATAGTATTTACATAGTAAGTTAGGTTGAAAAAAGACACACGTCCATCAAGTTTAACCTTTTAACTTTTTTTAACCTGCCTAACTGCTAGTTGATCCAGAGGAAGTAAAAAAAAACCCATCTGAAACCTCTCCAATTTGCCTCAGAGGGGGAAAAAGTTCCTTCCAGACTCCAAAATGGCAATGGGACTAGTTCCTTGATCAACTTGTATGATGAGCTATCTTCCATAGCCCTATCCATAGCAAAATGTAAGATTGTGGGCAAAACTGTTATTTCAGAAGGTAAAGAAAGACCCCCCCCACACAAAAGTATTACACAAAATACAGCAGTTTCATGGTAAAAGGTATTGTTACACTGCCAATGTAGCTACCCAAGGAAGAATTATTTCCAAAGCTGGGCCAAGCTAAACCCGGGGCAGTGAGCAGTTCGGCTTGAGAAGGCATATGACTGTGTTTCACTTAATCTAAATTGTTGCAAAGGTGATTAGCTGCTTGCAATCTATTTCACAGCCAATTAAAACCTCCTACCTGTCTGTTTGTGCTCAGGATTGGCAAGATTAGCATTGGCCATTCTCAACAAGCCAGACTTGTGTGGATACTTACATGTCTTATCATGCGTTAATGGGACAATACATGTATCTTACCACTTATCAGGCATTTGGGGGGCTTGCTCTGTTGTAACATTCCGCATACCCTTTGTGTAACTGTTTTCCAGAAGCCTCCCTGGTATAATGAACCCATTTCTCAGTGGGGTACATCATATTAATCACACAGCCTGACTGTCTCATGTCTAAATCCTCATGATCTGCCAAGCTCTTGGCTCCAGGACACATAGGAACCACTGTTAGTTCTTCAGGAGTTAAACCTATGTGGGCAGAAATGCAACCAGCTGATGCCCTCTGCCCCCCTAGAGACTGAGCCCACATCAGATAGATAACTGACCCCCATATACACCCCAGCTGACTTTACACCGCACTGTAATATTCCCATCTTTGACAAGACAATAAATGAAAAAACAAGGACTTAATTACCCTGCTCCAAGTTAATCAATTAGCTCTTGCAGCTCGCTCAGGTAATGAGTCCACAGACGCCACAACACTCCTTTCAGAGAGCAAAATATTTTTTAATTGTAAAAATTGGAGATTAGGTGATGGTTTCATACTATATTTTCCCAAAATGTGCTGTTCTCGAAAATGTAACATGCATGGGTGCAATTCATTATTGTCATATATGGGATTATCCATGCAAAGTGGGGTTTAATCATATAGGTGGAGGAGTTAGACAGAGGCTTATATAGAACATATGGAGTAATTAATGGGAGGCTTATACAGAGTTATTGTATGAGGCAATATGGGGAGTAACATTGTTAATTTTTCTTAGAGCGACTTCCGCTGCAACGAAGCAATGTAAAATGACGGTGTCAAATCTGGAGTTTCTTTGGCGAATTTCATTTTACACAGCATATTACTGTAAATATGCCCCTATATGTACATTGTAAATAACTTGTATATACCAATGCCTATATTAACTGTATATCTTAAAGGATCAGAAACACCAAAAAATGAAAGTGGTTAAAAGTAATCATTTACTGTTGCCATGCACTGATAAAACTGATCTGTTTGCTTCAGAAACACTACTATAGTTCATATGAACGAACTGCGGTGTAGCAATGGCAGAAACTGAAAAAAGGCTATATGGCACAGGTTAAATAACAGAGAACACCATTATGTTCTATGGAGCTTATCTGCTATCTGCTGTGTAGCTTGGGCATTTTCTCCTTTGAATGGCTGCCCCCATTACTACACAGCAGCATATTAATATGAATTATAGTAGTGTTTCTGAAGCAAATACTACTTTAAGACACTTATTTTTTGATGTTGTATTCCTTTAAGATATTACAGTAAAGTAATTAAAGTAAAGTAATTAACATATAATATAATGTTGGCACTTAAAAAAGACTACTATCGTTTATATACATAAGCTGCTGTATAACCATGGGGCGGCCATTCAAGCTGGAAAAAAGGAGAAAAGGCACAGGTTACATAGCAGATAATAGATACGCCCTTTCCAATACAATGGTGTTTTATTATCTATCTGCTATGTAACCTGTGCCTTTTTTCCTGATACCCTGATATGATATCTGCCATTTTATTAGTATATGGATGCACTGCTGAGCACACCCCTCACACTCTGCTTATATTCACCCACATTCATCTTATTTCTATCCCCAATTCCCCAAACTCTGAAAAACAAATTGATCTGCCTCTTAAACAGAACTCCATAAGAATTCCTTATCCATATTTATAAAACAAAGGTTCTCAGACACAAGGGAATAATTCAGGACCCAGCCTTCCATCTGTCTTAAAATTTACGCTAGCTCAATATGCAAGCTATTACCCCACAAACCTTGAAAGAACAAACTTTTTATTCCTGAAACCAGGAGATCCAAATCTGGTATATATGAACAGAGGGTGAAAGAAGCACTTAATCGCTTGGATTCTTTAATGTATGGATACTTCCAGTTCTGCCTCTCACTTTATCAGAACAGATTTCTAGCTTCAGATTTCTTTTGGATCATATTATCAGCAGAACTAAAGTTGATACCCAGAATCTTAATAGTCTACTTTTCCCCATAAGGAATTGCAAAGGCCTTTGTTCACCATCCTTATTCGCAGCTGAATTGGACACATCCGAAAAGGCAGCTATTTCTCCTGTAACACAGAATTCTTCATCATCAAACAGTCCCTAAGGATCTTTCAGAACCTGACCTTGTCTCTTAAACCAGAACATCAGCTAAGTCCACAGACAATAGAGTGCAATAAAATTGTGATGACCACAGTGCTCTGCTTTGATAACTGAACCAGTTTTAACTTTTCACATATCAGGATTCTCTTTGTTTTTATTGAAAGTTGTATAGAATCATCCAGATTCTGGGTTGCAATTAAAAGCTAATATCAAACTGCCTTGTACCAGGGAAGTGAATGAACACACCACTGGTTGAGAACACAAGAAAGTCCTTAAGGAGAGTTTTGCCAAAAAAACTTTCTGTCTGGTACAGTATCAGACTGGTATCAGGCTCAGGTCCAGTATAGACCAAATGCACAGCATTATTACATTTGTTGGCTTCTTCCCCAGACTTTATTATATTAGAGAATGATTTATTTCTCTCTCTTCCCTTTTACTCAGGCAAAGTATGGCGCACAGGGAGCAATGGGCAGGCAGAATATGGTATATACAGGGAGCATAGAGCAGGCAAAGTATGGCACACACAGGGAACATAGGGCAGGCAGAGTATGGCACACACAGTGAACATAGGGCAGGCAGAGTATGGCACATACAGGGAGCATGGGTCAGGATGAGTATGGCACACACAGGGAACATAGGGCAGGCAGACTATGGCACATACAGGGAGCATAGAGCAGGCAAAGTATGGCACACACAGGGAACATAGGGCAGGCAGAGTATGGCACACACAGTGAACATAGGGCAGGCAGAGTATGGCACACACAGTGAACATAGGGCAGGCAGAGTATGGCACATACAGGGAGCATGGGTCAGGATGAGTATGGCACACACAGGGAACATAGGGCAGGTATAGTATGGCGCACACACAGGGAACATAGAGCAGACAAAGTATGGCACACACAGGGAGCATAGTGAAGGCATAACAGAGCAGGGGACAGGCACGGACACACATGCGGAGATCTGCCGCGTTTTTGGCATGGTAGGCGCTGTGGTTTTTAAAAACAGCCAACCGACGCTTATCGGTTTAAGATAAGGCAATGATAACTTCTGCTAGAGTATTTACCTGGCGGTCAGCTTTTTTAAAAACCGTGCGAACACACAGTGCGACACACTGCATGTGTGTCCGTGCCCTTAGATGTACTACATACAGTGACACAATGCTGGTGCCGCTTCAGCAGTATGAGTGTGAACAGGTGAACAATGTGGGCAGTTTCAGTCTGGGATTTAGGTTTGAACTGTAGGGTGTGAACAATAGAGGTGTTACAAGTGTGAACAACACAGGGGACTACAGTCTGAATTTGAGTTTTAATCATTGCAGGGGCCGGTTAACCTCTGTAGTGATACCTTTGAAACCTTACACATGGTAAGCAGACACAGCAGGCGGACTTTCATGTGGGGGGCCACACAAGTGGGTCCGTTGGCCGCATGCAGTCCGTGGGCCGCCAGTTGGACAGCCCTGAAGGAAGCAGACCTACTTCCTATATAGTTAGCCACTGCTTGTGCTATATTATCAACATTACTCATTCTACTTTGCAAACTATCAATACCATGTTTTGCTGCTGTTGCTTTCTCAGAGTTTAGGAAGTAGATTTCACTCGTACACCCTGGCGCTCAAAATAAACAATTACCCAGTGCACAGCTGAAGAGGAATCGCCAACCTCTTAATCCAGCAGGAATAAAGATCAATTCACTGGCACACAAGGGAAATACTGGCAGGGAAAGCCCTTTCTAATTTTATTGCCGAGTGCAACATTTTGGGGTAAAAACAAAGGGGTTGTTCTTTATTACTGTTATCTCAGAGCTTCCCATTCCAACTTAGCTGGTTCTATGTTTAACAAGTGCTACTGACTTAGTGCTTCTTATTCCAGTGCACCAAAATATTGTGCCGCTATTCTGTATACATGGGTTGTGATATTATTTTGCATTCCGACAAAACATGGGATCTTAATCAATGTCAGGAGGGCAGAGGGAGTTTTGTGACTAGTGAGAGCTCTGGAGTTATACAGAGGGTTATATGGAGCAGTAGGAGGGGTTAAAGGGAGGAGTTATATGGAGTGACAGGAAGAGTTATAGGGACAGTTATATAGAGAAATAGGTAGAGTTAAAGGAAGGATTATATGGAGCAATAGGAGGAGTTATGGGAAGGGTTACATGGAGCAATATGTTATTTGCTTGCTTGCTATTTGTTAATTTTTAAGTTGAGAAACAGTTAATATGATCACTGTTGAGGGTTTATTTTTTACAACTGGAACATTCTGCCTATTGCTTATGTCTCCGTATAAGAGAAGTGATAGGGATGAATGCAGTTTAAGGGTCTCACAGAAAAATAAAATAAGCAATCAGTAAGATCTTTCTCCATTTCATTTGTTGTTCTGTACAGCTGAATTGCCCGAATAGCAGCAGCTGGATAATCAGCCTCTATAGAACAGAGTGGGAGAGGGGGGATATTACTTCCCGCAGAACTGTGTTTAATAACACATTACCTGTTATACACTGTATGGAACAGCCTAAGTGGCAGTGTTTGCAAATGCACTTGTTAATCCCTGAAGAGGTTCGTCTCAGACAGATGCTATATTGATGACTTTGTGGTCTCTCTATCTGAGGGGGTGATCCTGTCCAACAGAGATAGTTATGTCACAAATGAGCTTGCACACAAAGTATTCTGTCCAACAGAAAACATTGTCTGTTAGAAGTGATACAACAAAAATTATTCTGTCCTTTGGAAATGATCTGCTAAGGAGTCATAAGAGACCCAGTCCAGACATTGGAAGAACATACAAACTTCTTGCTGATAGTCCCCAAAATAAAACTCAGGACCCCAGCACTGTAAGCATTAGTGCGCCAGAGTCCCTTATGTCCCGTGACACTCATTTTTTTGTGTGTGCCATGAATGACACATATGCTGCACTGGACATCTAGTAGAAGTAGCTCTTTCTAAGACACACAATTTAATTTGTAGCAGCATTACACTGATCCCTAGGGTGTACACAACCCAGTTGTAGACAGTCACTATTTATTGGGATGGTGGGGGGTAGAGTCATGCAGTGAGTTGAATACCCATTGGTTACCCGCAAAAAAAAAGCAGGTACCCTGCGGGGTTATAAGTATACTTTTCAGGTGCGATTATATATGCAAGTCTGGGAGTTATTGGTTGGGTTGCGAGTCTCAGCTACATTTCTTATGTTATATTATCTAGATTTTATTCCTTTTAACATTCTTTAAAAACTGTTTCTGTCCCCTGCCCACTTCCCGTTAACAGCAACAGAACTTCCTATTTAATAAGTGTGTAGCGGTCTGGGTCACAGGCTGCAGGTCCATATCATATCTAAAATGCTATAAGGCCTTTTATAAAAACACTGCAGCCAACATCATCATTACTCCACACTGGCACCAAATTCAAAACGGCAAAAACCTGGATTCAATTCCTGACCAAATGCTAATTTCCCATATGCACCTTATTGTCTGCTATTTCAGCTTCTCAGCCTTAAAGGGATACTGTCATGGGAAAAAAATTTTTCAAAATGAATCAGAATAGTGCTGTTCCAGCAGAATTCTGCGCTGAAATCCATTTCTCAAAAGAGCAAACAGATTTTTTTATATTTAATTTTAAAATCTGACATGGGGCTAGACATTTTGTCAATTTGCCAGCTGCCCCAAGTCATGTGACGTGTGCCTGCACTTCAGGAGAGAAATGCTTTCTGGCAGGCTGCTGTTTTTCCTTCTCAATGTAATTGAATATGTCTCAGTGGGACATGGGTTTTTACTATTGAGTGTTGTTCTTAGATCTACCAGGCAGCTGTTATCTTGTGTTAGGGAGCTGTTATCTGGTTACCTTCCCATTGTTCTTTTGTTTGGCTGCTGGGGGGAAAAAGGGAGGGGGGTGATATCACTCTAACTTGCAGTACAGCAGTAAAGAGTGATTGAAGTTTATCAGAGCACAAGTCACATGACTTGGGGCAGCTGGGAAATTGACAATATGTCTAGCCTCATGTCAGATTTCAAAATTGAATATAAAAAAATTTGTTTGCTCTTTAGAGAAATGGATTTCAGTGCAGAATTCTGCTGGAGCAGCACTATTAACTGATTCATTTTGAATTTTTTTTTCCCATGACAGTATCCCTTTAATGATTGTAAATGTCTGAGGCAGTGTAACTAAGCATTAACCGGACATATGTCACCCTGCTACTATGGGGTATATTTATCAAAGAGTGAAGTTAGAGATAACCACAGTCCACTAGAGTGAAATACCTCTCTTCATTTATTTCTATGGTATTTTTAAAGCCGTATTTATCGAAGGATCAAAGTTCACCCTTTGATAAATACGCCTTTACAAATGGCTTCTTCAGATTAGTGGGGGGGGGGAGCAGAAATTATATTAATCATCTTCTCCATATAACAGATGTCTAAGGAACTCCTCCATATCTATACGCCTTGAAAACAGGTTTTGGGCACCTCACTAAACGCTTCTTGTCCAGTTATAAACAAATTTGAGAGATATTGAGTTGCACTTGTTCATACGACACTTGTCTGCATTGGGCACTTACAGAAGATGATAATTCCCACAAATTGATTCTTTGAAGCAGATTCACTAACGGACGAATTTTAAAATCCACACTTTAGTGAATTTGCGGAGTAATGATCGCTTGCCAGAGCGAAAAGTGTGAATGAACGCTACCAGCAGTCCTATTCGCTAGCGAATTGGCGCCTGTGCCTGTTAGTTAATTGGCGATGTCCCTGCCTTGGCAACGATGGCGAAAAGTCGCTAGCGTTAGCCACTTCACCCTTTAGTGAATCTGCCCCTTTGACTTATTCCCACAGAGGAACAGCTGCTGCATCTTCTCTCTTTCTGCCCTTTCTTCTTGTTCTGTGTACAGGATGCACAGAAACGACATTGAGATCAGGTTAGAGCAAGTATATCTGTTCTTATTGTACAATATGACAAGCCATAGTTGCAGCAGCTGCACAAATTGCTTGATGGAGTGGCACTTCAGCCATCCTCACAATCACTCCCAGGAGCGCAAACACTCAGAGCAAAGAGGAGTCACACTGAGATACTAATGAGACAATTTAGTGTGATTTCCAAGCTCTGCACTCACTGCTGGAGATTTTAGATTGGTCAATAAGTAATCGGTACCTGTACGGAATTGGAGCAGAGGGAGCTCTGGTTCAGGGCTATATTGAGCAACAGGTGGAGTTATAAGGAGGGTTATATGGAACAATAGGAGGAGTTAATGTATAGGGAGGAGATATATGGAGCGTTAAAAAGAGTTTCAGGATAAGGAGGGTTATATGGAACAAACATATGTATCTATTGAGGAAATACACGGTGGAATACATAATTGCTTATGCCTCCCCCCTGCAAACCTCCAGTTAACTAGTTCAGGTGCTGAAGTAGATAGTGAATTAAAACACAACTTTTATTAGTCTCACTTAAAAGATCACGCTACAAAGACACATCATTGGGGATCCTCCTCAATGAAGCTGGACCATGTCCATAAAAATACATACAACTTAAAAACACATAGGATGGATCAGTGGGGAAATAGTGCACTGATATCCAATCAGCCGCTATCACTACAAATATAGTCAGTAATGGGGTATATGTAGATTATTCCCCTGCTCTTATCTGAGACACCCAGTATTAATTCTGGTAGTTAGTAATTCGTGCTACAAAACCACAAAAAGATGGCACTCCCTCCTAATCACAGAGAGAGGAGATATATGGAGCGTTAAAAAGAGTTTCAGGATAAGGAGGGTTATATGGAGCAATAAGAGCAGTTATATGTAGGCGATATATGGAGCAATAAAAGAACGGTCAGATTCGGCATGATTAGTCGCCCAGGCGACAAATCGGCTCTTCTTCGGGGCGACAATCTCCCTGATCTGCCTTCCTCTACCTTCCCGCCGACTATAATGAGAAATCGCCAGTAGGATGGCAATCGCCGTGCTTCATTTTCTGAAGTCGCCCAAAGTTTCCTCGTGAGGCAACTTCGGAAGACAAAGTGCCGCGAGTGCCATCCCGCTGGCGATTTCTCATTATAGCCAGGGGGAAGTTAGGGGAAGGCAGGTTAAAATGTTGAACTTGATGGACGTGTCTTTTTTCAACCTAATTTACTATGTTGATGCTGAGAGGAGGAGAGTAACTTTTAATTGTTTATATTTAGCAAAACTATTATTTTAGTATGCTGAAGCTTATATTAAATTTTCATGACTTGTCATTAAAGGGGATAGTTCCCCTTTAATGACAAGTCAATTTCAAGACATCTGTCATCGGCCATAGCAAAGATTTAACCATGGGCGAAAAATCTTCCTGTGTGCCTTTACCCAAAGGGAAAATACGAAGAGTTACTTGGAGGGTAATATGGAGCAATGGGTGGAGTTATGGGGATCAATAGGAGGAGTTATCGGGAGTTACACAGGAGAGCAGGAGGCCTTAGTAATAAACACATTCATATTAACAGTATGATAATTAATCTACACTAAAATCTTGCCTAACAAAATAAAATGTAATGCTAAAAAACTGTCAGTGGTATTAGAGTTATGTGTAAATCTTAATGCAGCCTCTTGCTGCCTCTATTGATCAGCTAGCTACATTGTATCAGTAGTCAGAATGAGCAGAGAGTACATAAAGAAGCACACAGATGTATTAGCAGCTACATTTAAAAATAACTTAAAAAACATTGAAAATAATTAATGAATGCATAGGGGAAACTTGTTTAGAATGATCATTTCTGCCATTAATATTGCAGTTGCATCCCCTTTAAAATTGCAGATTAACTAAATTAAGGGTAAGTCCACACTGGGCGTTTGGGGAGATATGGTCGCCTGGCCTCGTTTTTGCGGCGACCAATCTCCCCAAACGCCTTCCCTGACTCTGCGCCAGCTTAAAATGAAAAACCGCCGGCGCTAATCACACGCGGTGGTTCGTTTTCCGAAGTCACCCGAACTTGCCTCACGAGGAAATTTCGGGCGACTTTGGAAAACGAATCGCTGTGTGTGATCAGTGCCGGGGTTTTTTCATTTTAGCCGCCGCAGAGTCAGGGAAGGCGTTTGGGGAGATTTGTCACCGCAAAAACGAGGCGATTAGTCGCCAGGCGACCAAATCTCCCCAAAACGCCCAATGTGGCCTGACCCTAAAGGTTAAGAATGCATACATCTCATGTATCTTCCTCTTGATTAAATGTTAAAATGCTAAAAATCTGCATTACATGGTAAATTAACCCCATTCATTTGTTATGTATTTCTTATGCATCTTCTGATTGGTTAGACATCAATATTATATATAGTCCCTTATGGTAACCCTTACCTGGAAATTTCCACACAAATATTTCCATTTGCATTCAATATCAAAGGCACAGAGAGATCCCAGTATGCTTTACACTGCGTCTCTAATCAATCCACAATTTTAAATTACTGTTAAATAATAAATTACCTTTCCCCTTGGCATATCAGGACCTCCTATGTTATAAATATGCAGAAAAAAACAGGGGCAGGGTTTGGGGGGGGGGGTTATATCTGTGCCTATATATTATACCATTACATTATGTGCATATATGATATGGGGGTTACACTGTGACAGTGGTTGGGGGAAAAATGGGGGTATATCTGTGCCTATATATTATACAGTTACATTATGTGCATATATGATATGGGGGTTACACTGTGACAGTGGTTGGAGGAAAGATGGGGGTATATCTGTGCCTATATATTATACAGTTACATTATGTGCATATATGATATGGGGGTTACACTGTGACAGTGGTTGGGGGAAAGATGGGGGTATATCTGTGCCTATATATTATACAGTTACATTATGTGCATATATGATATGGGGGTTACACTGTGACAGTGGTTGGAGGAAAGATGGGGGTATATCTGTGCCTATATATTATACAGTTACATTATGTGCATATATGATATGGGGGTTACACTGTGACAGTGGTTAGAGGAAAGATGGGGGTATATCTGTGCCTATATATTATACAGTTACATTATGTGCATATATGATATGGGGGTTACACTGTGACAGTGGTTGGAGGAAAGATGGGGGTATATTTGTGCCTATATATTATTATGGGGGTTACACTGTGACAGTTACATTACATTTCCAGGCCCCTGTCCAACTCTGTATATGGGAATGGAAGGGAAATATATTAAACTTGACGCCTTCAAAATTTTAGATGAAAAATGAAATGAAAGAGAATGAGTGGGAGAGATGATGCTGGGGAGGCAGGAGAGGGGGCTACTTTCTTTAATTGCCTTGAAAGCCAGGACAACAGTTACTATTATCTTGGAGTCCTACCGCTGTGCCAAGTAAC
Organism: Xenopus laevis; assembly: GCF_017654675.1. NCBI lineage: Eukaryota > Metazoa > Chordata > Amphibia > Anura > Pipidae > Xenopus > Xenopus laevis. Next base: position 17,079,846 of record NC_054388.1, on the reverse strand, counting down.
ACAAATGTTCTCTGTTGCTGAATAGGGACCCCTCGGGGGCAATCTCTGTTCCTCTGTCACTAATTGCACCAGGGAGTTTATTGCATGGGACATTCCTGCAGAAAGGAGTTGATTTTGCACATCAGCATCAGTTAGAGAATGAGGTGCCAATTTATCCCAGCTAATCCAGCACTCATTCCTCCTGTAATTAAAACATAATACTTTCAGCTCTGTTCTGTTTCCCTTTTGTACTTCAGAGACAAAATGACTGAACTGTCAGAAATTAGCACCAGTTAGAGGCAACGTGGGCACCAAAGAGCCAGTGGTCACTGTGATTATACTAATGTTTTATTCACTCGCTTTGTAAGTAAGTGCGTAGGAGCTGGTTAGCCCCAGCAAGTCTCTAGCCAGCTGACAGTCTGTGTGTCTGTCCTAGCTGTTAGGTTTTATGTCAGGCCAGGCTGTTGGTCTATATAACAGTCCTAGCTGTCGTTCTGTATGTCAGTATTAATTGTAGATCTGTATGTCAGCCCTGGCTGTAGGTCTGTATGTCAGTCCTAGCTGTTGGTCCTAGCTGTCAGCCTGTATGCCTATTCTAGTTGTCTGTCTTTATGTCAGTTCTTGGTGTCGGTCTTTATGTCAATCCAAGCTGTCAATCTCAAGTCAAGCCAAGCAGGAATGTAGTGCCATTTGTACTACAGTACACAGGGATTCTTTTGCAGCATGGGATAGTAAGCCATACTTAATTTCAAATGTATTCAGAATACATCAATACGGCGCAGTGGGTCAAATGCAAGGAGTATATAAAGTAGGACACATAAGGCATAAGACAAGTCCTAATGATTTTTTTCTCTTTCATCAGGATTCATTTTCAGTTAGTCTGGCTGCTGTAGGGAAGAAACAATTAATAGTGTTTTGTATCTAGTTTTTATGTAGTTTTTGAGTTATTAAGCAACTCTCTAGTTTGTCATTTCAGCAATCTGCTTGCTAGGGTCCAAATTACCCTAGCAACCACGTATTGCTTAGAATAAGATACTGGAATATGAATAGGAAAGGACCTGAAAAGAAAGATGAGTAATCAAAAGTAGCAATAACACGTTTGTAGCTTTACAAAGCATTTGTTTGTTTTTTAAAAAGGGTCAGTGACCCCTATTTGATAGATGGAAAGAGTCAGAAGAAGGTGCCACATAATTAAAACACTATAGAAAAAATAAATAATGAAGACCAATTGAAAAGTTGCTTAGAACCATTTTATAGTATACTAAAAGTTAACTTAAAGTGAACCATCCCCTAAACGAACCGATGTGATCATCGCCCCAAAACAAGAGCAAGGCCAGTCTGATTAACATCTGGCTGATAAGCTGCCAACAGAAGTAACGGAATCAGCAGCTGAAATCTGCTCATGTATGGTTACTTTAGAGAATCATTGGGCTTGTGCCAGATGAATATTTCATGTCCTGGACGGCTTTGACTGTTAGTTATAGTTTTACTTTTTTCCTTGTATCTGGCAGTGTCAAGATTAAATAGTGATGGAAGTTTAGTGGTGGTGAGTAGTTCAGCAGTTCTGACCACTTTTTGGAGACATTTTTCCTGTTGTGTGATACTGCCATACCACAGTGGTAGATTGCCAGTTAAAAAACTTTCAATTGTGGTACTATAAAAGGTAGTTAGTGCCATCGCATTGACTCCCACAATGCTTTAGTCTTCTAACAAAATGAAGACGTTAATGAGCTTTTCATTCCATCTTAAAGGTGTTGTTCACTTTTAATATGATGAAGAGAGTGATATTCTGAGGCAATTTGCAATTGGTTTTCATTTGTTATAATTTCCAGTTTTTGAGCTATTTAGCTTTTTTGTTCGGCCGCTCTCCTGGTTGCCAGGGTCCAGTTTACCCTAGTAACCATGCATTGATTTGAATAAGAAACTGGAATATGAATACGAGAGGGCTTGAATAGAAAGATGAATAATTAATCACCTTCCACTATGGTAATAATCTCCCCTCCCCAGGAGGGGGACTCAACCAGCATAGCAGTGATAGATAATGTGCACTCGGCTCCTCCAAAATCTTTTGACAGGGGGGGGGGGGGGGCTGGCATGGTCTTGTTTTGCCTCTGGTCCTTGCTGTTGGTTTGTATATCATACTGTCCTAGTGTTTGGTCTGTATGTCAGTCCTAGCTGTGGGTCCTATGTCAGTCTAAGCTGACGGTATGTATGTCAGTACAGTGGTTTGGATATCATACTGTTCTAGTGTTTGGCCTGTATGGCAGTCACGGCTAGTGGTCTGTATGTCAGTCCTAGCTGTCGGTCGTTTGCATGTTAGTCTGTCGGTCTGTATGTCTGTCATAGCTTTATACTTTTACTGTTCTGTTTCATGTTTGTACTTAAGAGATGAAATGACTGAGCTATTAGAAAGTAGTGCCAGTTAGAGGCAATGTGGGCACCAAACAGAGCCAGCAGTTACCAGCAGGTATCAGTGTTTTATTCATTTGCCTGCTGGTGCTTTGTTTGTAAGTGAGTGCGTAGGAGCAGGTTTGTGCGTCACCACCAGTCTCTTAGCCAGCTGTCAGTCTGTATGTCTGTCCTAGCTGTCAGTCTGTATGTCTGTCCTAGCTGTCAGTCTGTATGTCTATCCTAGCTGTCAGTCTTTATGTCAGTCCTTGCTGTTGGTTAGTATATCCTACTGTTCTAGCATTTGATCTGTATGTCAGTCCCAGCTGTAGGTCTGTATGTCAGTCTTAGCTGTTGGTCTGTATATCAGTCATAGCTGTCAATCTATATATGAGCCCTAGCTATCATTTGGTATGTCAGTCAGTCCTAGCTGTCAGTCTGTATGTTTTGACTGTATGTGCTGCATATGTTAGTAATTGTGTGGACCCTTTTTAAGTGCCATGTTTCCCCAGATATTGCGTCCTCTGCCTGGGAGTTGGCTGTGACTGGCATGAAGTGGGCCACTAGCCAGAGAACTGATACTGCACTAGACTATCGATGCACCGAATCCACTATTTTGGATTCGGCCGAACCCCCGAATCCTTCACAAAAGATTCGGCCGAATACCGAACCGAATCAGAATCCTAATTTGCATATGCAAATTAGGGGTGGGAAGAGGAAAACAATTTTTACTTCCTTGTTTTGTGACAAAAAGTCACGCAATTTCCCTCCCTGCACCTAATTTGCATATGCAAATTAGGATTTGGTTCGGCCAGGCAGAAGGTTTCGGCCGAATCCTGCTGCTACTAACAAGAGAATGATCTTATTCCTAGTTTGTTGCCAGCACCTGGGGTATATAATCCTCACTTTAATTTAGTACATGCATCCAACACTATTGCTCCATAGGCCAGCAGAGGTTGATGGTATCTATCCTGTCTCTCTCAAGTCCAGACAATGCATAATCCCCCCCCCCCTCCCTATATAGTCCCATTTACAAGATATGTTATATCCTTTTGCCTCAGATTAGCTTTCTGAGTTCTGCCTGTCTCTGAATCTCCACCCAGAAGTACTCTACATTCAATGCTTGGCCACACTTTGGTATGTTTGACCTCTGCAAGCCCCAAAGGAGGGCACAAATTATTTGCAATATGGTCAGCTCTAAAAGTGGATTTAGTGCAATAATGTAAATACTTTTTAAATACTGACAGTTTTTCATTTGCTCTTACCTTCCCTACAAGGACCTACTGAGTGAAGCAAGAGAGTGCATGGAGTCCTCCTCAATGCCATTATAAATACACCCCCCCCAAACAATGATATCATGTAGTGGGACTTGCCTCTGTTTCCATTTAATTCCTACAGAAGGGGCAGCCCTGGGGCAAACTGTGACCCTGTATTGTGCTTAAAGGGATACTGTCATGCGTTTTCCAAAATGCATGAGTTAATAGTGCTGCTCCAGCAGAATTCTGCACTGAAAACCATTTCTCAAAAGAGCAAACAGATTTTGTTATATTCAGATTTGAAATCTGACATGGGGCTAGACATATTGTCAATTTCCCAGCTGCCCCTAGTCATGTGACTTGTGCTCTGATAGACTTCAATCACTCTTTACTGCTGTACTGCAAGTTGGAGTGATATCACCCCTCCCTTCCCACCCCCCAGCAGCCTAACAACAGAACAATGGGACGGTAACGAGATAGCAACTCCCTAACACAAGATAACAGCTGCCTGCTAGATCTAAGAACAGCGCCCAACAGTAAAAGCCAAGTCCCACTGAGACTGATTCAGTTAGTAGGAGAAATAACAGCCTGCCAGAAAGTAGTTCTATCCTAAAGTGCAGGCACAAGTCACATGACTGGGGCAGCTGGGAAACAGACAATATGTCTAGTCCCATGTCAAATTTCAAAATTGAATATAAAAAAGTCTGTTTGCTCTTTTGAGAAATGGAATTCAGTGCAGAATTCTGCTGGAGCAGCAACTATTAACTGATGCGTTTTGGAAAAAACATGTTTTCCCATGACAGTATCCCTTTAATGCTCAGTAGCCACAATGTATTATACAGTGCCCCCTCTTGATCAGTGTGAATACAGCAGTAAGGGTGATAATGCACTCTATAATACTGTGTCTCTGTAACTGCATTTTTTAGGTGGGGGTTATGATAAATATAGCGTTACAAATCACAGTCAGTAATTATAGGATTAATACCTCTCCCCCCCCCCATTAACCAGATATTTGGCTTTTAGCAGAGTTGCCCCGCGCTGAGAGCCGATTAGTTCAGAGGAGTCTTACATGTTGCGATGTAACAAGATCTGATCCGCCTGCTGGGGGGGCACTCTATTCTATACAATCAGAAATATATCCGCGTTCAGTCCTCCTGCTCGCATTGTGCCCCTGGCTGCTAATTTGCTCTCTGTGCCTTCCTTCCAACAACACTGAGTGGGGTTCATTAGCAGCACTGTTATCCCAATCATTTGCATTATGAGGGAGGGGTTGTTAGTTGAACTGATTGATAGTGGGCTTCCGCAAAGGACCCCTACATTCAATGGCAACCAAAAGCTGAAGAACCAGATGCTTTAGAAAAATCTCCATGAAAACCCCTATATTAGGCACCTATCCAGTGCTACCTGTCCCTTTTTCTGTAGGAAAATGAGAGTAGAGCAGGCAATGATCCTCTCTCAGGACATTCCTCCTATTATTTACTGCACATCTATGTTCCTGTCCCATTGCTCATACATTATACCTCCAAGTGCAGTTTCTGGGCTGTGCAAATAGCCCAAACTATCAATACATTTTATAATGGAGTCTGTGCAAACAGAGATTATGCAATTTAGCTAATGAGAAGTAATTAGACAAATCAACAAATAAATGGCTGCTGTCAGTATGCGTTATTGTACAAATAGGGCTACAGATAACCATTGCTTGTCAGAATAATTGTATTTCAGTAGCTACTCAAGGCCTGGTGGTTGTTTAGTCTTAAAAGTGTTTTTGTCTCCATCTTGCCCTACTGTCTGCATCTTGGCCTAATATCTCCATTTTGCACTACTCTCTGCATTTTGCCCTAATGTCTCTATCTTGCACTACTGTCTCCATCTTGCCCTAATGTTTCCATCTTGCCTGGCTTTCCCCAGTTTGCAGCACAATTGCATCCAATTGGTCAAAATACTCCTGCCCAAATTGAACATATATTGATGCATCAGGTGCACCTCCCCCTTATGGCAGCAATTAGGCTGGGATAATGGAGAAAATAATGCTACTTTGTTGGAAAAGGTCATTGTGAATTGCATCTGACATTTTACTTTTACATTGCACTTGCACTTGTAAATGAGCCTTATTAACCCCTTACTCATCAATCTCGGACAAACACTTCATTGCTGATCGTTCATGTGATCCCCCACATGCAATGAAAGTTAAGAACTAGCTACATGGATTTGCCTCTGTCCTTTGATTCCAGCCCAATGAATTTGCTGCCTGGGCCACTGCTTGCCAATTGTAGTATTGGTCCCTTAGTCTATGTGGGGGGATATGCCAGCATACATGCAGGTGTTATGGCCCGACCATGGAACCACCTTTGCTGCTGTAGTATTTGAGTCCCACTGGGAAAATGTCATATAATTAACCCCTACTTTTCCATGCTGGTGTTTAATTTATGAGCCAGCACTGATATATTGTGCACCCACACTCCAAAACTCAATTAACTCTTGCACACTCAAGAGTTGACAGTAAGAGTATAAATCACGTCCCCCCCAGCACCTAGGCAATGCTAAGACTGGTAGCAATCTTACCCTCTTGGCCAGTGTGGGCATTACAAATACTCTCCCCTGGGCTGCCACTGTGCCCAAGTTGCAATTAACTCTTTACTGTCATGTAAGTGAGGTTATTGCTCACATTTATTCCCTGTGAGCAATAGCCTCTGGGCTGCTAGATTGCCATTAACCCTTCAAGTACTGCATAAGGCTTGGGTAGGAGCTACTGACACCCTCTAAAGGTTTGGTTGAGCTAGTGCCATTAACTGTTCTGCTGTTCTGTCCGATGCTCCCTTCACCCTCCTCAGAGCTCCTGCTTTAACTTGCCCAGGGCAGATAGCCTAAGAGCTGTGGCCCTGGCATGTTCATTGCTCAAGTCCATCTGTGTGAGTCTCCCCCCCTCCCCTCCCACTGTCTGTACAGCAGCAGCAACAGCAGAGAATCCCTGCACCCTCCCTGCGTCTCCCTCCCTCCCATATCGGGCTCTGCGGCTCTGTGTCTGCAAGGAGAGAAGGGAGACCGAGGGCAGCCTGCAGCCGGGGTAAGTGCCACCTTCCCTGATACCCCTCCTCTGTTGGCCTTGGCATTGGGGCAGAGCTGTGCGTGTGGCACTGCAGTGTGAGATTGAGGGAGATGCTCTGTAGGTTGGTGCAGTGTGTGCCAAGCTCCCCGTGTGCCCACTCCCACCCCTTTCTCCACTGATGCCCAGATACCTCTCCACTTATCCTCCGAACAGGTAAAAATCCCACCCTCTATTAATACCCAGTTGCCTCTCCAATGAACCCCCAGAGCCTGCAGATATTCCATTTCCCATCAGTTCTAGTGCCTAGCTGCCTCTTCACTTGCTCCATGAGAGATAAAATCGCAACCCCAATTTGCACTGGTGCCCAGCTCCCTCTCCTGTGACTCCCTGAGCCTCCCCAAATCCTATTCTACTGTACCCAATGCCAAGTTGCCCGTGTACTTACCCTGGCGGGGCAAATATTCGTCCACAATCTGCGCTGAAATCCTTGCTTCTTGCTTCTTCTCTAATCACACCTGGTGCAGGCAGGACTCCTATCTCAGCTCTGCACTGGGTATTAATCTTCCTCTGCAGTTTCTCCTGAGCAGGCGTGTGTCCTGTGCCAGTTGTTCCCTGAGTGCTCGCGTCTACTTGAGTTCCCTCGCCGACCCCCGTTAAATGCTACAGGCGGCGGCTCTGCGGAGCGCTGTCTCTGGTGCTGAAAATCCCTGATACGGGGAATCCGCCTGCTCCTAGGTGCACAGCACAGGGATAGGTGAGGTTGTAAATACAGCCAGGGATGAAGGGTATAATGTACAGTATTTTATACAAATGGATGTATATAGGTTGCAGACATATAATGGGGTGTATCGACTGGTTATTATACAGGGTGTGAATGAGGTAAGTAGTTATATTGGGAGTTTTATGTGGTTAGGTTGTATATGAGGTGAGTATTTTAGATACAATGGACATATTGGAAGAGTATGAGCTGTTATATGCAGAGGAATATAGGGGGAGTTATATACTGTACAGTTGTATATTGACAGAATATGTATATACTGATGCATATGGAGTGAGTAGCTATGAACAGGATCTGTAGGGACTAGAAGTTACATATATGGTATCATACGGTGACTAGTTATGTATTGTGGAGTATAGGATAAAAATGTAAATTCAGGGAGTATAAACAGTAGGGGAAGTGGGAATAGAATGGGGTGAATGAGGTACAGTAAATATGTACTGTGGGTGTAAGGGGTATTTTTTATGTTGTTATATGTAGGGGAGTGAGTACTTGCATAGTATGTATGTGATTAGTACTTAAATACAGTGATGTATAAGGGTCAGTTGTGTATAAGGGAAGTATTCATAAGCAGGTGTTGCACAGGGTGACATAGTAGCAGAGTAGTTATATAGGATAAGTAGTTTTATATAAAGGTGAAGTTATGTAGGGTGTGAGTACATATAAACAAAGGGTATGGGGGTGTTATGTACAGGAGTGTATGGGGTGAAAAGCTAGATACAAAGGTTGCAAGATGAGAATCTATGAACAGTATATATATTGTATATATATATATTGTATATATGAGTATATGATGTGAATAGTAATTAATAGGGCTGATGGGTGGGTATCTGTACAGTGGGCATATGGAATTAGTGGTTATATACAACAGATGTGTGGGGTGAGTATCCTGTGAGTATTTGAGTATGAACATAGGGTGAGCATTTATATTAAGGGCTGTGTGGGGCAGATATTTATAAAGGAGGTTATGGTGGTGTGTGATTTTATTCAGGGTGGAATTGGGCAGTTACAGTATGTGTGGGAGGCAATATGTTTTTATTTATGTAATTGTCTCTGGGGTTGATAACTATATACTAGTGGAAATTAATGAAAGGTTGTTCTAATTAGAATGGCATGTTTTTAAGGCTTCTAGGAACCTCTAAAACTGTAGTATCTTCCTAATCTCACTGCTAATTTATATGTCATTGCTGGTCATCTACTAGCCCATAACAGGCTAGTAGTAGCTTCTGACTGCACATCTGGTGGTTCGTGGGCTCAAAGTTTATGAAGGCACACTGGATACTTTATACTAGTGATCCCCAACCAGTGGCTAGTGAGCAACATATTGATCTCCAACCCCTTGGATGTTGCTCTCAGTGGCCTCAAAGCAGGTGCTTATTTTTGATTTCAAGTTTTAGTTGCATATAAAAACAGATTTATGGCCAAACAGTACCTGCTGTAGGCTGTCAGTGCACATAGGGGCTACCAAATAGCCAATCACAGCCCCTATTTGACACATTCAAGAACTCTTTTATGCTTGTGTTGCTCCCCAACTCTTACAGTTAAATGTGGCTCATGGCTAAAAAAAGTTGGGGACCCCTTCTTTATACCATAAATTTGGGTAAGTGACATGGAACCAAGGGCCATGAGACTTCATTGTTTCCCCATACCTGGATCCGTTATGGGGTGGGATACAATCACAGGTGGTGTGGTAGGGTGGCTAGCAACTTCTCCAGCCTCTTCCTCTGCTTCTAAAAGGGGACCAATGGCAGTAGCTTAGGGATTAAAGTACTGATATTACATAAAACACAGGGTAGTGGGTGGTGAAAATAAAAGAGCTGCCTCATTCCTACAACCCCCAACGACATCCTGGGTTTAAGCGAGTTTGTGAAGCGTCAGTACATTGCACCCCTATGTTACCTTGCTTCTGTTTTTACGTTTCTAGGTGCAATCACTGGGAAGTGAGAGCCTATTGTAATTTGTTACATGTCTGCTTGTCAATAACTAGTAGCAGAGCTAGAGCCAACATCTTGCCAATCAGAACATAAATAACACAGGACCAGAACAAGTAGCCAATCCGAGCATTGTGATGTTTTCAGATCTAGGGGGCCAGGCCAGTGGCCAGGCTAGGAACCACAGCAGAAAAATCTGTCTCTCTGTGCAGGGTCACAACCAGGAATCATGGAGCTCTTAAGTAACAGGGACCTGTCCAACGAAGTTCCCTGACCTTATATAGTATATGTATTTATATGGCCATGGAATGCCTCTGTGACTTATAATATCCTTATATTTTACAATAGGGGGTACTTTATTCATTATGTATATGTTAGGGTGTGTGTTTGGATGTGGGGTCAACAGTGTATAATATCTCAGGTGTAGGGGGGTCAGTTAATTTCCGTTGGTATCTTTGCTTGGGAGGCAGAGTCTCTGGTACATGAGGAATAATTGGATTATTTTACAGATGTCATATAGTAACCATTCAGCCCTTGGAGCCTGCAGTCCCCTCATCCCCTGTATTTATAGAACATGCTCAAACATTGACCTATGGATGTGCCTGTCTGTCGGCTTGTCTCTACCTCCCTCAACAGAAAACAGACATTGTTTTTGGCAGAGAGAGTTATGGAAGTATCTCAGAGTCTCTTAGAAAATACATGGTATATAGAGCAAGGGTTTAACAATAAAGAAGACAGACCAAGATTACAAAGACTCTTTATTGATGCAAAACAGTATTGTTTATTTAATATTGTATGTAGATCACCTGCTAGGAGACCTAGCAAGGACTTGTTGCTAAATGTGCAGATGTGTTGCACTGCTATTCAAAAAGGTACTTGTGACATTACGTGCTGCTCTATACTCATACCTTGCACCAAATGCTCTTTCATTGGAGAACTGTTATTCATCATTGAACCAGTATGACAGACATATGTTTTCAGAGATGTGGTACTTGCCTAGACCAGTATCAATATCTGTTAAGTTTTTCATTCATTTCAAATGAAAACATTCTATCTGCCTAAATTTTTTTTAAATCCACTAAAATGTCATTCATTCAGCTTTGAAAATGTATTTATTGGGCCTATCTATACGAATGAGTGTTAGCCTTTTGGGTTTGGTAAGTCTATCAAGTATAATGACACAGAGATAGATTATAAATACACATTTTAATGTACTGAGGGAACTTTGGCGAACCCATCACTTTTCTTGACAATGTCTTCTTCTATGGACCTATAGGTACTCAGCTACAATGGATCTTTCCCTGGCAGACTCATCCTTCGAAGCTGCTTACTTACGGGAGCTGCTGAAAAATGTTTCATTGTTTGAACTCAGTAATTTATACAACAGCACAGGGGACCGGTTCCTTCCACTTGGGATCAAAGTTACCATCGTGGTGGTCTATCTGATTGTCTGCGTGGTAGGTTTAGTTGGAAATTGTGCCGTGATGTATGTCATCATCAGGTAAGAACTTTTGTTGGAGTTGTGAAGATTAGCACTGAAATATCATGACCCCCACCACCAAAAAAGTGACACATCATGTCATACAGTAGGTTATTTTATCCCAAAGCGATTCCATCTCAAAATTGTTCTTTATCAGAAAGTGGAATCCCCTCTGTTTTCCCATAGCCATAGAGAGAGATGTCATAAACTTATGGTTTTTCCTCTAGTGAAAGGCCCTTTATCTACAGTAATTCCTTGCCCCACACACCTTGCTTCAAAGGGAATATCTTACAGACTCTAGTTCTCCATGACAAATTGTATCCAGCAATTGGTCAGCTAACATGGAACCCACCAAGTCATTGTTATAACCTTCACAATGCTTCCTTTAAAGGTGAAGGAAAGCTTCAATCCAAGGGGAATGCCAAATGTTAGGGAACCCCCAAGGATTGCAATGATTTACCCAGAGTTGGATTGGTCCAGCGGGACACTGGGTATAAGATAGACCATGCCCAATCCCCGCCTGCCCTCTACCATTGCATCCCTCCCACTCCCGAACACACTAAAAGTAAGTATAAGGATGAGGAGGGGCTGGTGGAGGATGAGTGGGCAAGCAGCAATCACCCTAGCGGGGGGCTTGGGGGCCCCTGGGTTAGAAGCCCTGATGAGCCTCTCTAACTCCAGTTTTACTTTGCTGATACCCGGTGCTCCTGTTACTGCACTGGCCTGGGGCACTTAGCAGTGAGTGATCCTCTTCCTCCCTTCTCCTTTCTTCATTGTTTCAAGTGGGCGACACATGAGGTCTAGTGCAAAAAACAGCCATTTTTTAATGTCTGCCTTTTTTCTCTACTACACATGTAGAGGAATGCTCACTCACAAGTGCCTTGGGCTGGTGCAGCTTTCTCCTAACAGGAGCACCGGCTAAGGTAACTCATTACAATCCTTGGGGAGGGGGATTTGGCACCCCTCTTGGAAGGGAGCTTTCATCTACTTTAGCATATATCTCTGGATCTCATTTGGTCCTGTTTTTTTGTTTATTACTGACCAGGCTGATATAAATACAATATATGGGAAATACAAATAATTTGCATGTGTTCTCCTATCTCAAGTCATTCTCTGCCCCGAGGAGGAGCAGTAGCAGCATTCAGTTATCTTTATATCAGGAAATGTTATTTTTATGCAGAACTGGAGCCAAGCAAAATGTCAGGCAGGTGACTGTGCAATCAGTGGAAAATAAACACACACAGTTGACAATCTAATTGGCTGCGATTGCAAAGCATGGAACAGATAAAGGACATGGAGGCATAAGAGGAAAGGCAGAGAGCTGAGGGTGTTATAGCTATTGAGTCATTACCGCCTACAGCTGAAAGGTCTTTGGTAAATTTGCATTGCTAATGAGCTGCTTATAAATTATAATGATATTGTATTCCCAGTTTTTAGGGGTCAAAGCTGCAACAGATGAGATTAGATATGACAGAGGCAACCAGTCACCTTCCTTTGGGCTACTAATTGCATAAAGTCCTTTGGTATCTACTCACAAAATTCTTTAGCAATAAGGCTTTTGCTAAGGCAGAACATTATCCTGATACTCCCGGAAGGCCTCTTCTGTATGGTGGTTCTTTATTGTCAGCTAGCTCCCAGGGCTTAGCTTTAGCTCCTGGTTACAGGTTGGACTTGGAGCTTCATGGGTACACATGAAAGATGTCACATAGTGTCACACAAATTGATGTTTTAACACAGTATTGCACAAATTGTCATTGTGACATAGTATCACACTAAATATACAACTGACATAGGTAATTAAGATTGTAAAAAAAGAACAGAGGCGCCAAAAGAATAAAAGGATATAAACGAGTTTAAAAACCAAAACTTGGTAATCAGAGGAGGCAGTAGTGGACTTACCTCCTCCAAGCAGACACAAAACCACTGTAATTAAGCAGTCAAAATTTATTAACGAACTCCAATCAGTGCAACGCGTTTCACGGGCTCAGACCCGCTTCTTCAGGCAATAAACATAGGAGTTACAGCATCTGGCAGTAGTATACACACTTAGCGTGAAACGTGTTGCACTGATTGGAGTTCGTTAATAAATTTTGACTGCTTAATTACAGTCGTTTTGTGTCTGCTTGGAGGAGGTAAGTCCACTACTGCCTCCTCTGATTACCAAGTTTTGGTTTTTAAACTCGTTTATATCCTTTTATTCTTTTGGCGCCTCTGTTCTTTTTATACAATACTAAGTCCACCCTGGGTGGAGGGTTGATACCCTTTTTCTATCTACAGAGAGCGACTTCTTAATCCTGAGTGGGGTCAGGACAATCTCCCCACCTGCCTTTACAGTGGTTGCCTATTGGTAACCTTGGTTTGTGAGTATATGTTATCTACTCTCATTTCATTATCCCTTACCAATACATATTATACTATTGGGGCTCTTGGTGTTCCTTTTGTTTATAGGTAATTAAGAGATGAAATGCAGAGAAATATTAAGGATAAAAAAGGTTAAGTTCCTCCTTTTATAAGTACTGTATGTATCGATCCAGTAGGAGCTGTGTAACTGCTTCTATGTTTTGGGACAGGTATCTGTTAAACTGCTGGTTCACTGGCTGAAATATATTATATTGATGGAGGGCCACAGCTGTGCCCCTAGCTGGACAGAGGGATAACCTTACTGGGGCTGTCAGAAAATCACACCCAAACTGGCCCAGATTCTGTATTCTCAATTCTCATTATGATATGGAACAGACAATCTGCTATTTACTAGTCAGTCACTGCCATTAGCGAGTGCTTAACTTTCCCAGTATTCTTTACTAGCTGTTAGATGCAGAAAAATGACCGGTGATCCAGATAATGAGTTAATGGGGCACCTGTAAATGAAATATTAAAGGAAGATAAATAATAGAAAGTAAAGAAAGGAAGTTATCAAAAAAGCCCCAGTATAGTAGGGAGGATGAAAGGATCAGGCTACTCCCTGAATATAGAGACATATGAAGTAGAACCACCAGCCCTGGCAGTTTCTGTTTCCAGGCAGAGAGTGGAAAGGAATGGATCATCTGGGTTGTCACAGAAACTGGCTCAGCGCTGAGGCGGCTCCAGTCTCTGCCCTCTGAGAGAACACAGGACTGAACCCCAAAATGGAAGGAAATGCTGCTACTCAGTGCCTCAGGTTTCTGCCTCTGAGTCCAGGACAACCATCTACTCATTGATCTCAAGTACTTCAGATCAATAGTCACTCATTCAGATTAATTAGCAATCCTCAGCCTCTGCTTTGGCCCTTGATATCTGATTGCTACAGCAAAACTGAAGAGCGGTAATGAGGCCCACTCTGTAGGCTTCCCACTGCCTACCCAAAATGCACTGCTTGAGGATCCTATTGGTATCCCTTGGGTCCACAGGTCTTAAGAGCAAGCTGGTGATTGCTGTGCTTGCATGCACCTCTGATGTACACATGTGCTATACCCTTGTGTCTTTCTGTCACCTCATTGAATATGTTCTATATGTCTTCATCCACTAAATGGGCCCATATCTTCCATCTGTATTCCAATGCATTTGCAAACTATCCCCATTTCTTTCTGTATATATCCTTTTGTATATGATCTCTATATTTCTATTTATTTCTGTATCCTATAGTGTGTGAGTTGGTTTTTGAACATGAGTGTGTGTCTGTATGCGACTGTGTCTGTGTAAGTATATGTATGTATTTATGGAGGGGGAAAGAATCATTGTTGTTAATACAATGAGTAAATTTAAGCATTTGATCTCTGAGGAGTCACTTACAGATCAGCATCTGCTTGAAGCATTTCAGGATTCTGCATCTTGCTTTGCTTGGGGAAAGACTTTGTTAATGTATTGACATGAACTGAGGCACACAGGGCTGAACACTACAACTTACCTGTGATGCTACATGCTGGGCCTATGGCTCTGCAGCAGAAATGATTCTATTGATACTGATTAATGGGATTCAAATGGCTGTCATTAATCATGTTTTGACATTGAGGCCAATGCATTCATTCTCCCCGGGCTGTAGAGCGAGCGCTTCTCCTACATGTGTATTACTGGCAAAACAAATGATTTGTGAATTCCCATTACTGAGGAGGTTGGCCCCAGGGCCAGGTCTGAGCACTAACACAAGTATGAAAAAATTCCTGGATGGTACCAAATAAGGGCTGTGATTGGCTATCTAGTAGCCTCTGTGTGGACTGTGACAAATAAGAGGCTCTATTTGACAGTACACCTGGTTTTTATGCAACCAAAACCTGACTCCAAGCCAGGAATTCAAAAATAAGCACTTACTTTGAGGCCACTGGGATTAACATCCAAGGGTTTGGTGAGCAACATGTTGCTTGTGAGCCACTGGTTGGAGACCACTGCCTTATACAAAGCCCTTCATTCTCCCACTGAGACGTTATCCCTATTGTGTTACTCCATATTTCTCTGACCACACTTTCTCTCTTCTGAGCCCCTCTTTATTCTGCCCAGCCACCCCTTTTCCCATTCCCTTTTTACTCTTATTGTTGATCTCCTCCTTCTCCCACAGTTCCAATTACAATTCTTCATTTTTCTCCTACTAACCTTCTTCTCCCACTGAGACCCTCTCTCCTAATGAACTCTGCCTTCTCCTATTGAGCCCCTCCTTCCACTTAGTAGAGGCCCTCACCCACCTATTTTAAACCCCACAAATTCTTCTTTAGTCCTCCCATCTTTTCCCCTTCCCCTCCATCTCCCTCTAAGGTCCCATATTTTTTTGTCATGAACTTGAAAACACTATATAATTTGCACCCCAGTATTTCTTGTACACAGAGACTCAATATATATTGTTCCTGTCAGGTCCATGTTTGGTATCTGCAAGGTATATTCTCCTAATGATCTTCTCTCTATTATATTTGCTGATTATTTACCCCATATCCTCCCCAGACCTCATCAAGCTTTGCTCTTTTCAGATATACCAAGATGAAGACTGCAACAAACATCTACATTTTCAACTTGGCTTTAGCAGATGCTCTAGTCTTGGTCACCCTGCCATTCCAAGGCACTGATATCTTCATGGGGATCTGGCCATTTGGCAACGTTCTCTGCAAGATTGCCATTGCCATAGATTACTACAACATGTTCACAAGCACCTTCACTCTGACCATGATGAGCGTTGACCGCTACATCGCCATCTGCCACCCAGTCAAGGCACTTGATATCCGTACCCCACACAAGGCCAAGGTAGTCAATGTCTGCATCTGGATCCTGGCCTCGTTCATTGGAATTCCTGTTATGGTCATGGGCTCTGCTGAGATGGAGAATGATGGTAAGTAGCTTCCAAGTGAAATATTAATTTTATAGAGTTGTGAGTGCGGGGGGGGGGGGGAGATAGGTAAATGGAAGTATATATTTTCCTCTGTACTAAGCACATAGCCTGTACAAATAAATACCATATAACTATGGCAGCATATGTACCATACTAAGCACTTTTCATTAAGAACAGCCCCCTAAATTTGATATTAGCATCTACAGAGAGATACTGTAAAACTATGGCAGTATAAGTATTCCCCAGTTAAGCAAGAACAGCTTTCTAATTTGCTTATTGTCTGTACGGATTGCAGGTGTCTATTTCATTCTTTAGTAAAGTTTACCCAGTGGCATGAGGCAACTCAGATTTTTTGACTGGAAGAGCTGGGCCAAGTAGCACCAAAGACTAAGGCATTACTACTTGGCTTGGTGTCCTGAAAAACTAAAATGTGATTCTTCTGAGCAACTACTAAAGGATAAGGAGACGGTAGTTAATCAAATAAACAGTCTACAATTAAGCCTTCTGCATGAAAAAGTCCTCCATAAAAGACACACATAGCAATATGTTGCCATGACTTTTTTAAAAACCAAGATAGCAGCGACTGATCCCGGCAACTTAGCAGCATTGGTTATTGTACAACTTACCGCAATGAATGAGTTGTGAAGACGAATCGCCACTTGTGTCTTTGCCCCTGACCAGAATGAAGCTGATGGAAATAATGGGGTTTTGTTTATGCAGAACTCATTATAGAAATGCTGTTTTCTCATTACAGGGGGTGGGAGAAGAAAATACAGGGGGGAAATGGTCATTTAATGCTTCATAATAAAACAGAAGCATTAACTTCTTCAGTCAATTCTAGAAGTGAGAAGAAGAAGGTTTTATCATGTGCTGGAGTGAGTGACCAAATAAATGTCAACTCATTTGGTTACAAGAAACTTCTTTATCCCAGACCTACCTGTGCAGCAAAGTAGGTCTGAGCATGTATATGTATGTGCCCAATGGTGCCATTACATGTGTGCTTCGATTGGAGTAGACCCTCGCACACCCTTTATGTAGATGTGTAGATTAGCTCGGTGCTCGATGAATGGAGGGTACGGTGACCTCCCAGTGACTAGAACAAAAGAACACACCGGCACACGAGACTTGTATCTGCAGGGCGAGCCCTTGCAAAAGTTGACCGCAGTAAAAACTTTTGCAAGGGCTCACCCTGCAGATACAAGTCTCATGTGCCGGTGTGTTCTTTTGTTCTTGCCATTACATGTGTGGCCATTGTTATCTGCCTGCTGGCACAGGTATAAGGGTGGCATGACTCAGAATGAAGGTTTCCCAGTTGAAAAGGCTGCAATGGTTGCCTATGATCTGAGTGAGTGTTGGGAGCGGAGACAATCTCATTGGGACGAGATGATGAGGATTTGCCACATGTCGATTCCAGAGCAGGTTGTTAGGTGACCAGATGATGATAATTATAGTTCAGCATCACTAGAGCACTATTATCCAATAAACGATTGCTGTTAAACTGTCGGTAGCCCCTGGATCCCCCCTCCAGTTTGCTTGCATTGTGGCTGAAGTGGAGGCAGAGAGGTTTTTTGTTCCTGGCTGAGCAATATCAAGAGCTATAATGCAGTTTAATAGGTCAGTGCTATCAACGGCATCACTACCTGCAGGAGTCTTACACAGGGGCGGGCTATAGATATTTATTTTGGACCCATGTTTCCATTCGCTCCCTGCTTGATTCTAAGTTGGGACTAAACCCAGAGGGGCAGCTGATTGTTATCAATATAATTTCTACAGTATCCTGATCTGTATAGTGTCATCCATAATGCCCTAACCTGGCAGGGTCGGGTGTGCCTCAGCCGAAATATATGGATGGGGGATATCATAAAAAAGGTTAATTGGTCTGATATATTTAGGTGCAGTTATGAAGCAATCTATTGTCATTTCTATGTTCTTCTTTGTATCAGTTTATCGGCGCCTCCTTCCCCCTCTTCACATTCTCGCTCTTTATATAATGATCTATCTCTCTGTCCGAGACTTATCATCTATCTGTGTCTGCTTTCTGCTCCAGCTTTCTATCTATCAATGATTTAGCTACAGTCTATTAACTATCCATTCATAATCAGTCTATCCTCTTTGTCCTTTCATCTATCATCTCTTTTCTTTGTCTTCTTATGTATCCCTATCTATCTATCTATCTATCTATCATCCATCTATCTATCTATCTATCCATCCATCCATCCATCCATCCATCCATCCATCCATCCATCCATCCATCCATCCATCCATCCATTCATCCTTCTTTCTTTCTTTCTTTCCTATCTATCTATCTATCTATCTATCTATCTATCTATCTATCTATCTATCTATCTATCTATCTATCTATCTATCTATCTATCTATCTATCTATCTATCTATCATCTATCTTTACAAAATATGTCTGCATTGTTTCTATTTCTGTATTTGTTAATGCTCTATCAATGTATCTGTAGACTGGAGCCTACCTACCCATGGTCTGTGTACCAGTGCATGCACCTATGTTGTTCATGCATTCTACGTACATTTGTTTATCTCGGCTCAGTGCATATTTATAGGAAGCCTGATATGTCGCCCCATTAGGCCTTGTGCATATCTGCTTAAGACAAACCCCTCAGTTGTGCAGGAAATAACTGTGCAACACTAATGTGTGCCTGTCCCTGCTGGAGCCAACGGCACTGTTGGTAATAAATCAGACCCCCCTCCAGCATGAACTGGGAATGAGATTGCGGGGAGGCAGGGAAACTCTGGGGAAATAAGGTCTCATTAAAGTCACGTCAATGTTCAGCTCCTGCTGGGAGCTACGTGGCACATACCAGGCCCGGGCTGAGATGCCAATAAATCCATTGCTCTGACACTGCTCTGCTCTGGTATAAATAATGGGACACATGTCTCCCTGAATCCTTACACATTCTCCTGTCACCCCCTTCCTCTACCTTGGCCCTAGATTTATAATGGAATCTTTTCCCCCAGGGAAATCTTCCTAAGGCGACATTTTTGTCATAAATGTTCATTTGGGGGCTGATAATAACATCCCTCTGGCCCACAGTTCAGCATACCCCACGCTCCTTCTCAGAAATAATATTTATACAGTAGCCTGTTAACAAGGATTCTCATTGGCAGCCCTGTCACTTGTTATTTATTGGTTTAAGAATTGTATCTGTGTTTATTAGCCAATGCTGGTATAATTCCAACCCTTTATCAGTCTGCGCTGGTATCAAATCAGATCCTTCATTGGTCTGCGCTGGTATCAAATTCAATGATTGTGCTGGTATCCAACTGAACCCTTTATCAATCAGTACTGGTATCCAGTTCAACCCTTTATTAGTTATTTTTATTATTTGGTATCAAGTCTGATCCTACATTAGCATGAGCTGGTATTGAGTCCAACTCTTTATCAGTCTGTGCTGGTATCAATTCCAACCCTGGCCTGTGCTTAATATGAACCTTTTATCAATTGGTGCTAGTATCAAGTCCAACCCTTTGTCAATCCTTTTTTTGGTCTGCACTGATATCAAGGCCATTCCTATATCAGTCTGCTCTGCTATCTGCCTATTTACCTATGTACCTCTCAAGGCTGTTCCCTTATCGACTTGTACTGCCATCAAGGCCAATACATTATGCATCTGCACCTCTATGAAGACAAATCCTTTTATCAGCCTCAGGCACCGCTCAGGTCAACATGTTATCAGCCTTTGATGCTATTAAGGGCAATCTTTTATCTACCTG
The DNA here is from genome assembly GCF_017654675.1 of Xenopus laevis. Taxonomy (NCBI): domain Eukaryota; kingdom Metazoa; phylum Chordata; class Amphibia; order Anura; family Pipidae; genus Xenopus; species Xenopus laevis. Next base: position 17,059,960 of record NC_054388.1, on the reverse strand, counting down.
GAGTGAAATCAATATAATTCCTTTATCAGTCTGTACTACTATCTAAGCCAATCTATATTTATCCTTTTTCTGAAGCTGCATCTGCCGCTCATACTAATACTCGTATCATTTTCCAGTCTTCAGATCCAAAGTTGAATCATTATACATGTTCTGCCTGCTGTGTGTCTTGTAATTATAAAGCTGTCATCAGTGAAAGGCAGAAACAGGCAGGGCTGATGGGCGGCAAGCCATATTCTTTTCATTCCCGTAAGGATATCATTGTAACTTTAACCACACACTCTGTAATTTCCCTTCTGAATTGTGTGTAGTACAGAGTAACATTTATACGGGCATAGTTTTATGGTATCTCTCTATACAGGCTATGAACAAGCTTGAATGCTATTGCTTCTGAACTGTGCTTAGTACAGGGGAATACCTATGCTGCCAAATCTCTATGGTTTCTTTCTTACCAGGCTATGAGCAAACGTATGGGGCTGTTCCTACTGAGTTGTGCTTAGTACAGGGGATCATTTATACTGCCATAATTATATGGCATTTCCATAGGATATATACAACATTGGTTGCTCCTGCCTCATGGGGTGTTTCTGATAATACAATGCCAATGGAAAGTCATTATCTCACCAAGCCCCCACTTACATCAAGTCATCATATCCCCCTTATCATATACCCTTCATAACACTCATAACACAATGTCTATAGGGGGTAATAAGAAGGGTAGTTGCTCTTAACAGTAATGTAGAGACAATGCCAAGAGGGCAGTAGTTCTAATTGCCATTGGACAAATACAAGGGGAATTTAAAACATGTATATTCCAAGACCCTTTAAAGCTGGTTGATTATTTCTTAGGAAGTTGGATTGGACCCAGTCATGGAATGCTTGGGAGCCATAGAGGACACTGGGTTACTTCTGTACAGAGACCCTACAAAAGCAGCACCACTGTGTACATGTGTCCCAAATAACCAAACTACACATGCCCCATAGAAATAAATGAATCAGATATTGGCCCTAGTTCTCTGTTGCCAAAGAACATGAAGATCTAAGCTGTTTTATCCTTATCTTTCTCTGCAGAGATTGAGTGCCTGGTTCAGATCCCCCCTCCAGAACATTACTGGGATCCAGTTTTTGGCATCTGTGTCTTTCTCTTCTCTTTCGTTATCCCTGTGCTCATCATCACTATCTGCTACAGCCTAATGATCAGACGACTGAAGAAGGTGCGGGTGCTCTCTGGCTCCAAAGAAAAGGACCGTAATCTACGTAGGATCACCCGTCTTGTTCTGGTGGTGGTTGCTGTGTTCGTAATCTGCTGGACTCCCATCCAGATCTTTGTCTTGGTGCAGAGTCTTGGTGCTAAGCCTGACAGTGATCTCAAGGTGGCTGTCCTTCACTTCTGCATTGCCCTTGGATACGCCAACAGCAGCCTGAACCCTGTTCTCTACGCATTTCTGGATGAGAACTTCAAGGCTTGCTTTAAGAAGTTCTGCTTCCCCTCAGCCTTCCGCCCTGAGCTGCAGATGTCCAATCGCATGTGTAGCATTGCCAAAGATGTTGCCTATGCTTGCAAGAACTCAGATGGACCGAATAATCCAGCATGACTAGGCATGGAATTGCCCATGATGGGGACAGATGTAGACCAAGGGGTCAGTAGTCCAACGGCAGAACTGACACAGATTACAGCCTTGTGACCCAGATGATGGAGGTGTCGGCAGTGACACCTCCTTCTTGGATTAAAGCAAAAATTGAAGGAAGCTGTGAGCTTCAAGTCTACACCAACAATGGGGCAGTGTCCACCTTACATAGGAAGGACTGATGTGAATACTGGACACCTCAAACTTGTCCGCTGCTTCAGAGATCCCAGTTGTGCTGCATATCTTCTAAACTGGCCGGCTGAGTTACTATTCATCTTGGGATACTTGGTCGTGGCCTTCAGTTTTCAGGATTACGCCTGTACCAAAATTTAGCTTTTTCTAGAGACTTTTGTTCCATTTGCCCCAGGGGACAAGACTGTCCGAATCCATTTGTGCCACCCCCAAAAATGTATATAGTTTAATTAGCTTCTAATTAGTGTATCTACGATTGGTGTGTGTCTCTCTCTACACACGCACACACATATATATATTTATTTATATTACCTATAGTATACATGAACATTATTGACTGGGTATTTTAAGGTTTTGGAATGTGATGCAAATCTACACCATAAGCGTGTGGCCTACCTTTTACATAGCTGGTAGAAGATTGTTTGGTCATAAGTCAGATGGCTTTCACATATCAATATTTTGGGGGCTTTTCTAATTTTAGAAACAAAGCTAAGTTCCTACAAACTGTTCAGTTTTATTCCATTCCAACCAAGCTTTGAAGGCAACCTGTTCCTATTATTGCATGGCTGCTTTATTCCATGCACAACCTACCCATGTCTGCTCTGTAGGCTAATTACAACTCAAGGCATTTATGAGTTAGGACAGCTCCACAGAAGAGAAGTAGCAAAGACTTATGGGTGAGGGTTCTAGCATGACAGTTGCCCATCCTGTCAGTGTGGGAGTTCCTGAGAAAGGAAACACCAAGCCTTAAAGCCTTGTCACTTTGTAGCCTTTTTTGTACATATATATATATAAATATATAGCATTATTCACATGTACCAGATATATTGTATATTTATATATGCATATACATTATTCACATGCACATCTGTTGTGAAAAGCCTCAAACAAAAGACCTTTCTTTGCTGGAGATCTGCAAAGCTTTGCTCCAGGAATTAGTGTCAGAACATGTTAAAGCCAAAGGCAAGGACATTACTTGGGTGCAAGACAGAGGGATTCATGGACTATGGCACTATGGGACACTCTAAAAAAAGAATGCCTCATTAAGCTGCCATTTAATTCCTGCTGAACTACAAGATCTTCAGCACAAGGTGTTACCGGGATGGTGATAGTTATAGTTCAAGGCAATTGCCATCTAGTGTCAAGATCCAACAAATCCATAACAATAAGCAAGAAGATTCTCATAGGACAAAAATAATGCAATGAGATCAAATAATTTTAATGGGCTCTGGAGAACAAATGATTGTTAAGTCCATGAATAAAGCCACCCTAAAACCTCCTTGTAGGATCTATGATGAGATCTGGCTTCTTAAACATGTTGCAAACTTGAGAAGACAAGCTGAGAGATGCACTTAACTGTTTGGTTATATATGCCCGTCAGTGTGAGGCCAGCACATAAGAACATTACCTTTGCCCAGGACCCAGGGAAGAGATGCCTGAAGGAAGGAATGGCATGCAAACTCTGTATATGGGATTCTCAGCACTGCCTGTTTTCTATCTGTCACTCCTGGTGCCACACTGCATTAAGGGGAGATTCCTAATATGTTGGCCATGGAGAAAACATTCTGAATCAGAAACCATAAAATGTGTTAAAATAATATACTGTATGTGTGCAAGTTTAAGTTTGTGTAAATGAGACTCAGGTATTGGAAGTGCAGAGGCAGTTAGGAGTGTGGGGAGGGCACATGTAGGTGGGTAACTGCGTTTGTATAGGAGTTGAGGGAACAGATATGTGGGTTAGTGTATGGTAGAATTGTTGAAAGCACAGGTAGGCAAGTGTGTGGGAACAGCTTCTGAGGGCACAGGTGTGTGGGTGAGATTGTGGATAGAGCTGCTGAGGACATTAGTTGGTAGTGAGTATATTTAGGTGAAACAGAGAGCAGAGTTTCAGATGGTACAGGTCAGGAGTGGAGTTACTGAGGATAGAGGTCAGAATGTGGGTAGAATGGGATCATGAGTATGGATTAGAATGTTAGTCGAGAGACTGAGAGTAGAAGTTGGTGAGAATGTGAATAGAATGACTGAGGGTATAGGTGGGTGGGTGAGAATGTGAATAGAGTGACAGAGGGTAGAGGTGAGTGGGTAAGAATGTGAGTAGAGTGATTAAGGGTATAGGTGGGTGGGTGAGAATGTGAGTAGAGTGATTTAGGTTATAGGTGGGTGGGAATGTGAGTAGAGTGATTAAGGGTAGAGGTGGGTGAGAATATGAGTAGAGTGATTTAGGTTATAGGTGGGTTTGTAAGAATGTGAGTAGAGTGATTAAGGGTATAGGTGGGTGGGTGAGAATGTGAGTAGAGTGACAGAGGGTAGAGGTGGGTGGGTAAGAATGTGAGTAGAGTGATTAAGGGTATAGGTGGGTGGGTAAGAATGTGAGTAGAGTGATTAAGGGTATAGGTGGGTGGGTGAGAATGTGAGTAGAGTGATTTAGGTTATAGGTGGGTGGGAATGTGAGTAGAGTGATTAAGGGTAGAGTTGGGTGGGTGAGAATCTTAGTTGAGTGACAGAGGGTAGAGGTGGGTGGGTAAGAATGTGAGTAGAGTTATTAAGGGTATAGGTGGGTGGGTAAGAATGTGAGTAGAGTGATTAAGGGTATAGGTGGGTGGGTGAGAATGTGAGTAGAGTGATTTAGGTTATAGGTGGGTGGGAATGTGAGTAGAGTGATTAAGGGTAGAGGTGGGTGGGTGAGAATCTTAGTTGAGTGACAGAGGGTAGAGGTGGGTGGGTAAGAACGTGAGTAGAGTGATTAAGGGTATAGGTGGGTGGTTGAGAATGTGAGTAGAGTGACAGAGGGTAGAGGTGAATGGGTGAGAATGTGAGTAGAGTGATTTAGGTTATAGGTGGGTGGGAATGTGAGTAGAGTGATTAAGGGTAGAGGTGGGTGGGTGAGAATGTGAGTAGAGTGACTAAGTGTAGAGATGGGTGTGTAAGAATATGTGATTAAAGAGCATCTGAAGTAAAGCTAAGAGAGTAAGTAAAGCTACAAAGGGTAAAGGTGGATGGTAGAGCGTGAGTAGTGTTGCTATATTTAGTGACTTGTAGGTGACTGTGTAGATTATGTACCTATTGATATTGGCAATGGAACAGAGAGTGTGAGTGTTGGAAGGAGTGCCTTATTGTAATCTATTTGTTCATTGCTTAGCTTCTTGTATCTTGTTAATGTTACTTTGTAGTAATATGTGCTGGATGTGAATGCCGCTCCTCCTTAACCTTTCCTATCAGTGACTGTAAGCTCTTCTGGGGCTGATATAATTTGATTGGTCCCTCCATACAGATCTGTGGCCTATTGGCAGCTTGTATTAATGTGCTGTGACTGTGATTTGCTGCTGTTGGGACACAAGTCCCTGCTTTGCTCAGAAGGAATGATTTCTTGTACCTTTGCACCATGTGCCATTTTTGGGTGGTGCCATTTGCACAAAACCCTCTTATGTTTCTCTTATGTGTGATCTTGTTTAATTGCTGAAATGATCATTACTTGCTTAATGAATTCCAGGTGGAAAGAGCATAAACTCAAGTCTTTTTTTAAATGCATCCAAATTACCATGTACAAAGCCTTGGGTGTCTGTGGGTGGGGCAGATAATAGATGGCATTTAACAGGCATAGTTGTTATGCATAGAAGCTGGAGGGAAATGAAACTCAAATAATTGGCAGAGATATTATTTCCTTTAATTAACCCGCCAGTCACGCTAATAATATTCTCTCCTTGGTTATGAACCTACAAGTGGTATTGATTTAACACCCTGCCAACCCACCCCACTTTGCATAGTACCCACCTCCTTTGCATTCTGCATCTGCACCATCTTCCCCACTAGCTTGGTCAACATATCAATCTCCTGAAATTCAACCCACCAACTACTTCTGCTTAGGTCTGCTCATTTGCTCTATGACACTATGCTTTCATTCCCCATCCCCAAAGTTGCTCCTATGGTACATACCTCCTCTGCCTCCCCGGAACTCCCACCCTGGATACCACTGCCATGACATACGCCGCATGACTTTCTATGGATTGGGCAGCCTGCCTGGGGCAGGAGGAATTGCAACTTTTGTTTACTTGCTTTTCTTCTGATGCACTGACAAATATGGTGCATCGCCAATAAGCTTTCCCAGCATGCTCAATGCACAGACTAGCTGTATCCATAGTACATAGAGGCCCAACATACATATACTGATTATCATAGTATATGCCCATATTATCTCAAGCAATGGGTGGGACTAGAAGTCTCTGATTGCATTTCAGGGGGAAGAACAAATGATGCAAGCCAAGCACTGGGTGGGACTAGAACATTCTAATTGCAACTTACAGAGGCTTAGCGGCATGAATATTATGACTGTGGGTTGGGCACTAACAGTGCAGCATATTAGAACATTTTATTGACAAGGTCCAGTCTTCACACAAAATATACATTCGAGGGCATATTTTTTTTAACATTGGTGACAACCATCACCAGCAAAGTTGCCTATAGCATCCAATCAGATCCTTGCTTTTGTTTTCTAAATTGTTGGTGACTGTTCAAATATAATCACCTGAATTGTTTAATTGTCTTTTAATGCCAATGAGATGACTCAATTCCTTTCTCCGTGGTAAGTTTTGAAACCTCCAGATGTGTTGGTCTCACAGCCAATGATGGCTAATCCCTTTAGCTGACAATAAGTGGTTCCAAATTTAATCAGGGAAGTTCGACTGAAATCTTATTGTCTTCCCACGGAAAATTGCTCTCCATCTGGGAGACTTTGCTTTTCTCAGCTACTAAATCAGCTCATTCTCCGCTTCACGGGGAGTTCATTAGCAGCAGCAGCAGCAGCAGCATCCTCACACTGCCCAACATTTTGCTACTGACTGTGCTTGTACATGGCATGGAATGGAAACTCAGCCAGCTGCCAATATCTATAAAGTACAGTAAATCAGCTTCCACCAATATATTTAAATCCTAATATACTGAGGGGCAGTCCCTTACGGCACTCATGAGCAGGGGCGCTCTCAGGCGGCAGCGCCAGAGAGGATTCCAGGGGCGGCAAAAAGCCGCTCCTGCACCTTTAAAAGCCGAATTTCCGGTTTTAAACCGGAAATTCAGCTGCGCTATTGCGAGAGAGCGCAATTGCGCTCTCCACAATCGTGTTCCTGCCTCCCCTCCCGACAGGTAAGTCGGTGCGGGGGGCGGCATTGCAGGAGCCGCCTCAGGTGGCTCCTTCCCCAGAAATGACGCTGCTCATGGGGTTAATTGAATGGTACAGGGAGGTCTCAGGTAAAAGTCTAACTAAATGCAGCTACATAACTATATGCTTTCCCCCTGCCCACCCCCCACAGAGTTACAATGTGTGGAAGTGTTTAAGTACTTGGGAGTGTGGGTTAGTGCTAAATATAGACCCAATGGTACAGCAACTAGGTTCCAACCTCATGCACTGGTTGAGCCTCCTGCTTAACCTACTGGGGCGTATTAATCTCATAAAAATGGTAGTGCTTCCTAAACTACTTTTTCCCTGGTCACTATGGCAGCCTTCAAACTAAGGGTATTCCCCACCTCTCCAGCCGATAGGACAGGTTAACAAAAAACTCCTCCCAAAAATACCTACCTTAACCCCATATACATCCACTACTCCCCTCTTACACTTGTCTTTTTTCCTGTCTTCGCTGCAGATAGGATATGGATTTTTTTTGTCTGGGTTTTTGATATCCCAAGAAACGTCTTCTTTTATGGCTCACCAGGACTCATTATGGGATCCTTGAACCTGGGGAGTTCTGTGCCTCTCTCCCTGGAAAGGTTTGGTAGCATGCTCACAGAGGAGCAGTCCAACCGCAACCCCGTTATTAGGCAGCCCGGGTTGTATGTGTATACGTTATTCTTGGTGCAGAGCATAATCTGAAACACTAACAAAAGGGACAAGAAATGTACTATACCTGCGTGACACACCAGGTTTGTTGGGTGGCACCAGGGACCTGTCCTGCCTCTCTTAGGTAATAGGGTAGGTAGATACGCGTCACCATTTTTTTTGGTGGGCTCACGCAAGGGAGACGCATCACAGTAGGTGCGCTCACTGCGGGCGCATTTGGATGACGGTACTTCGACGCGAAAGTGGCTCTGAACGCGCAGGGAAGTGAAACACAGCCTCTGCTGCACGGGGAGAGTTTTTTAGAAAGATTCTTTGCTGAATTAGGTATGTTCAGGCTTTTGGATTTATGGAGGTTTTGTTTTAAAGCCTTCATGTTGTTTCTTTTCGGTTTTGAATTTAGATTGCTCAAGATGGTGCCTAGCAGCCCAAATAATGCTGCCCAGAATGATAGGTGAGCTATGTGGAAGGTAGGTTTGTTACAGAGAGATAAAAAAGAGTGCAATCTAAATGATTTTAATTTGTCTTGTTTTATCAGTGTGTCTTCACCCATGAAGAGGAGTAGTAAATAGAAGAACAGGGTATGTGTTGCATGCCAGAATACAGCCCAAAAACATTCAAAATTTTGTGACCGCTGTTCAAGGAGATTGGTTGGAGATGCTGCAGCAGATACTGCAGACATTATAAAATGGATTAAAGAAGCAGTACAAGTACAAGCAGCTAGTAAGAGATCCAGAAGTGAGTTGGAAACTGAATCGGAGATACCTGTGCATACAAGTAGAAGGCAATTTGAAAAAGATGTAATATCCGATGAATCAGCGGATGAGGATTCGGAGAAATAAGAAATCAAGTCTTCTTTTGATTTGTCATTGGTAGAACCATTAATAAAGGCAGAACACAAGTGGAATTGCCAGAGACACAGGAGACACAGGAGGCCCATTCTTCATCATGTAATCCTTTTAAAGCCTTAAAGAGGGAGAGAGCAACATTTCCAGTACACAAGGCGATAAAGGAAATTGTGAAAAAAGAATGGGAAAAAACGGAAGGAAAAAATCTGATTCCGGCCAGAGTATTTAAAAAATATCCTTTTTCTTTACAAGAGGAGCAAGTATTGAATAAACCACCTAAAGTAGATGTGGCAGTGGCCGTTTATCTAGAAGAACAGCGCTGCCAGTAGAAGATGTGGTGGCTTTTCAGAATCCAATGGACAAGAGAATAGAAACATCATTGAAAAGATCATATGTAGTGTTAGGGGCAACCACAAAACCAGCGTTAGCCTTAACAACAGTTTTAAGAGATATGCAATGTTGGCTACAGAACGTGGAAAAAGCATTGAAGGATTGAGTCCATAGAGCTTGTATTGTGGATTCATTATCTGAAATAAAGCTTGCGGCTGATTTCATAGCAGAAGCATCAGTAGATTTGGTAAAAGCATCATCCAGAGCAACAGCCCTGTCAGTGTCAGCTCGTACAGCTTTATGGTTGAGATCCTGGACGGAGGATAAGGCATCAAAAATAAGTCTTTGTAACTTGCCGTTTGAAGGTACAATGCTGTTTGCGGAGAAATTGGAAGATATTATTAGGAAGGTTACGGGAGGAAAAAGTGTTTTTCTTCCCCAAGAGAGATCGTCTGGAAGAGGAGAAGTGAGTGAAAGTAGACAGTTTTTTCAAGACAGCAGATTTCTTAAGGAACAAAGATTTAATAGAGCAACAAGACAAAACATCACATCAAATCAGTGGACAGTGGGTCAAGGTTCTCTATTTAAACAACAGAGAGGAAGAGGAACAAGAAGTGGAGGTCAGAACAGAGTATTCAGAGCTCAATGGGTATTACAGACAATAAAAGACGGTTATCATCTGGAATGTCGAATGTGCCAGCACAAAAGGAAAAGAGAAAGATCATGTTGGATTATGTACATCAGCTGCTTATGGATGGAGCCATTGTTTCAGTGCCTCAAGAATTCAGGAAGAAAGGATTCTAATCAGCGATGTTCCTTTTAGAAAAGAAAACAGGGGATTATCTTCCAGTTTTGTTTCTCAGACCAATAAACTCTTACCTGAAAATAAAAAAGTTCAGAATGGAATCAATCCAGATGATTATAGCAGAGATTCAACCAGCAGATTGGATGTTGTCGCTGGACCTAAGAGATGCTTACTTACACATACCGATTGCAGAAAGGTATCAAAAATATCTCCGGTTCGCTGTAGGGGAAGACAAGCATTTTCAATTCACATGCCTACCATTCGGGTTAGTGACGTCCCCAAGAGTATTCACGAAGATTTTGCAATCGTTAATAGCAGAAATCAGAAAGAGGGGTATTTTAATATATCATTACTTGAACGACATTATGTTGAAAGCGAAGGATGCAAAGACCTTAGAAGGTCAGAGAAATATAGTAATGAAGATTCTTCAGAGTCATAGATGGAGACTGAATACGGAGAAGAGTCGGCTCTGACCCACACAGGATTTAGTATATTTAGGAGCAAGGTTCTTGACGAAGCTGGTGTTAGTAACATTACCAGAGGACAAAAAGATCAAGATAAACAGTGTGAGGACACAGTTTCTTCAGGAAGCGAGTTGGTCAGCCAAGAAGATAGCCAGTGTCTTGGGACTTTTGAATTCAACAATTTCAATGGTCAAGTGGGCAAGGTGGAATATCAGACCATTGCAACAAAACTTTATTCGACAATGGAAACGGTTAAGTCAGTCGTGGAATCAGAATTTAGTGATTTCAGACCAGGTCAGGAAAGACATGAGATGGTGGCTGTCAAAAGAAAATTTGGCCAGGGGGAGATCTCTAGACGAAGTTCATTGGACAGTAATGACAACGGACTCAAGCCCTTGGGGCTGGGGAGCACATCTGGATCAGACATTTGTTCAGGGGAGATGGAAGAGCAGCACCTGTCGGCCAATGTCTTGGAATTAAGAGCGGTTTGGAAGGCAATTCAAGAGCTAGAGCATCAATTGAAGGGAACTGCCTTAATGGTAAGAATGGACAATCTAGCGGCAGTGATGCATATAAACAAGGGGGTACGTGCAGTCTAAGTCTACTGGGGGAATTAAGCCCCATTATGAGTTGGGCAGAGATATATCTGCACGATCTGTCAGCATTGCATATCCCAGGAAAACACAAATAGCAGATTTTCTGAGCCGCACGACAATCAACAAGCACGAATGGGTAAACCAAGAAATATTCCTACAAATAGTGCAAAGATGGGGTCAACCAGTAGTGGACCTGAAGGCAACGAGAGTGAATCGGAAGGTGAAACAGTTTTATGTCAGAATTCAGTGTTACCAAGCAATAGGGACAGATGCTCTTTCAAAGGTTTGGAGCCAAGGTCTGTTGTACACATTTCCTCCATACCCTTTAATCTCGAGGGTTCTCAGGAAGATAAAGAGGAGAAAGCCAATATGATAACAATTCATCCAGATTGGCCCAGGATGATATGGTATCCCTTATTGATGGCAATTTTAATAGACAAGCCATGGGCACTCCTGAGCAGGAGGGACCTTCTCCTACAAGGACCAATAATGCATCCATGCCCACAGTAATTATCATTGAAGGCTTGGAGATTGAGAGGAATAGACTAAGGAAAGAAGGATTTTCAACTGCATTCATTGAAACGATGTTAGCGTCTAGAAAACCTTCTACAAATAAGACTTATAAGAGAGTATGGAAGGTATTTTTACCATGGTTACTTAAAAAAGGAGTCACTCCTGAGCAAGTAACAGTGTCTCATGTATTAGACTTTCTCCAAGCTGGGTTTGACAAAAACCTAAGTGTGAGGACTTTAAGGTTGCAAACATCAGCTATATCAGTATTAACGGGGAACCAATGGGCAAGAGACCAAAAGGTGATAAAGTTCTTGACAGGAGTGTTGCATTTAAGATCTCCAATTAAAAAGCTTTCTGCAACATGGAGTTTGCCTTTTGTGTGTGATTAACTAAAGAGCCATTTGAACCTCTGGACACAGTTTCAGAAATATTGTTAACCTTAAAGACAACTTTCTTAATCGCAATCACTTCAGCAAGGAGAGTGAGTGATTTACAAGCTCTGTCATCAGAGGAACCATTCACGGTAGTTCAAGCAGATAAAGTAGTGTTGAGAACAATACTGGAATTTTTGCTAAAAGTGGTGAAGGATAATCATCTGAACAGTGAGATTATTTTACCATCATTTTTTCCAGAGCCGGTCTCGGATCAAGAGAAAGAGTGACATAATCTGGACATAGTTAGATGTTTATCATCTATTTGAAAAGAACAAAGTCTTGGAGGAAGACGAATAAGTTGTTAATTATTCCGTCTGGAAACAGAAAATGCCAAGCAGCGTCCACAACTACGATAAGTAGGTGGATAGTGAATTGCATTAAAACAGTTTATCAAGAAGCTGGAGTTTGTTATCCTAAAGGGGTAAAGACACACTCTGCTAGGGCAATTAGTGCTTTATGGGCTTTTCAGGCAGAAGTATCGATGGAAAAAGTATGCAATTCAGCATCCTGGAGTTCTGCAAATACTTTTTTAAAGCACTATCATTTAGATGTGGGATCTACTCAAGAGGCTAATGCTGCTTTAAAGATTTTGGAATCTGTGTGTGAATAAATTACTTTGATTTTGAACAGTGCGAAAAGTTAATTTCTATCCCTCCCTTTAATATTGCTCAGGTATATCACCCTTAGTGTGAAGGCTGCCATAGTGACCAGGGAAAAAAGAAAATTTAAATTCATACTTACCAGAATTTTCTTTTCCTGGTTACTATGGGCAGCATTCATACTAACCCCCCCTAGGGACATGCTTGGACAAAAAGACATGAGTAAGAGGGGAGTAGTGGATGTATATGGGGTTAAGGTAGGTATTTTTTGGAGGATTTTTTTTGTTAACCTGTCCTATCGGCTGGAGAGGTGGGGAATACCCTTAAGGTGGTCATACACGGGCCGATAAAAGCTGCCGACAGACCAAGTCGGCAGCTTATTGGCCCGTGTATGGGGCCCCCCGACGGGCTTCCCCGATCGAGATCTGGCCGAAAGTCTGCAGAGGTTGTCCAGACAAATTCGAAAAAGTCTGGGGCACATGAGCCAACACACTTGACCAATGGAGAAGAGAAGGATTACCCTCGCACAGCCTGGCCGTCCAGATAAACGTGAATCCCAGGTGCTCGGTGATAGAGGAATTGGAAGCCTCAAATACATCGTAGAAAAAGAACACACCGGCACATCATGGGTAATGCTAGCAGGAAAAGCCTTGCTTATTTATTGCGGATGCAACGTTTCGGGGCATAACCCCTTTGTCAAGCATGGCGTATATTAGTGCACATAGTATTTAAAAGCATAGCAATTAAGCTTGATTAGTGAAAGTGGTATTACAATATCCAAAAGAATATAAGAAAAAATCATAGAATATATACAAATGCAAAATTGTTTTAGCCGATAAACAGTGAATAAATGTTCTAGGCACACAATAAGCCATACCCTCATACTGTACAATAGAGAAACAATATGGCACCCCCTACCCATATGTATAAATTAGGGATGCACCGAATCCAGGATTCGGTTCGGGATTCAGCCTTTTTCAGCAGGATTCGGCCGAATCCTTCTGCCCGGCCGAACCGAATCCAAACCCTAATTTGCATATGCAAATTAGGGGCGGGAGGGAAATAACGTGACTTTTGGCAGAAAATAAGGAAGTAAAAATGTTTTCCACTTCCCACCCCTAATTTGCATATGCAAATAAGGGTTTAGACTCGGTTCGGTATTCGGCCGAATCTTTCATGAAGGATTCGGGGGTTCGGCCGAATCCAAAAAAGTGGATTCGGTGCATCCCTAGTATAAATATCCTCATACTGTACTTATAAACAAATATATAGAACAATTAACTAATTGCTAAAAGGCCAATAATGAAGTATAAATATTATTTATAAATAGGGTTTATATTCTGTGTAATTACTCCCTGAGGGTCCAGAAGGTCCATTAATAGACTCAGCCCTCACTTAGAGGTTATGTCTCTGCCTTATGCATACGGTTCTTCTGGACTCTTTCTGTTGAAGAGAGGGGTTTCTAGATATAACAGAAACATAAACAGTAGTTGTTACTGTTAATTAGCCCAAAGTTGTAGCCCCGAATGCTGTTTTATTCAATTATCACAATTACCCAGTGACCTAGTGAGGGGTCAAGGGCATCACACTCTTAGTACAAGGACAGAGGAGATAAGCTGGATAATAGAATGTGGTTAATTGGGAGCAGGAAACAGATCATTGAACCTGAGGTTGGCTTCATCATGCCTATGTCTTATTATTCTGCTGTGATTGGTCTGTTAGGCTGACCCCCCAATTTAGCATCACCTGTTTTCACTGCCTCTCTCAGATATGAAGCTCCCATGTGTTATACAGTCAAGCGAGATACGGGTATAGCAATGGTTATGCACCAGGTTTTGGGAAGAATCCACACAATGTAGAAATATGAGTCATCTTTCACAGACACAGAATCCTTGTTAAAAATATCGGTTTCGTACAGAATTATAAACCCTTGAACTCATAGAAGTCAAATGCAGAAACTGTGATTACTCAGGCTTGCTGCTGAATGGATTTTATAAAATAAACATTGAACATTGAGTCTGGCCAAGGACAAACGGGATGTTTTCTTGCCTGTGATTAATGTTGGCTACAGCAGGAGATAAAACAGTCCTTGTTACCTATCCATTGGCTTAAATGAATTGCCACTGGGGAAACATACGCTGCTGGGCTACATTTAGAAATTTGGGGAAACTTTTTCCCTTTTTACTCAGCAGTGATCCATATGTTAGAGGAAAAAAGGGACATTTTGTCACCCACTGTAGCTGAAATTAATCACAGGCAACAAAATGTCCCTTGTGTCATTGCCCTTAAGGCTAGGGCCAGATGATGCAGACAATTGTGGGTTCTCTGCAGGCGGAGAATGCCCTGCTGCTTCCCTTGTCTTCTGAAGGTGGATTTCTGTGCGAAATGCAAAATGTTGTGTTCCGTGCCAAAACCCAATGCAACTGCTTGAATCTGAGAGGAAACTATTCTTCTGGGTGCATGCAGAGCAGGAGCAGAGAAGCAGTGGACAGGGTCAGACTCGGCCAGTGGGACAATTTTTATTTGCGCAAATATTTTGTCATTAAAGTCAATGGGCTTCCGAATAATTCTGACGCACGACAATTTTTTTTTGTCATGGAGGATTTTTCACCTGCGATTACTAAATGTAGTTTCGTAAAGCGCAAAAATTCGCCTTGAATCCATGCCTGCCGAATTTATTCGCCCATCACTAACTACAACCCATACATCTGTGACAGCCATCAGTAAATACATTTACACACAATGAGTAAACCCTCAGATCAGACAGGGATTTCAGCCTCCTGTCTTGTTTCTGTAATACAGACTGCTGAAGTGTAACATCTGCTCAAGGTTTCATTATCCTGACCAATACAGTTAATTAATTGCCCCCACCGACTGCATCAGCCACATTTTTCCAACAATCTTTCCCACTAGAAACAATCTGAAAAGCATCAACCTGAAAGGGAGTTTAAATCCCACTGCCGATACGATTCCATTGTATCAGTGCCAAGCCGATATCTGTTTCCTGGTGCAGTTGGATTGGCACTAACCACGGTGCAAGTAAATGAGAAAAACCTTTCAGCACCAGGGACAGATCCTAGGATTCATCATAGGAAACAACACAGATTGGAGCTGCCATTCCTACACATCGGGCACCCTGAGTAGGGGCGCTTCGCCAATGAGGCGACTTGAGACTGTCGCCTCAGGTGGCAGCGCCCCACTAGGTACCAGGGGCGGCAAAATTGCTGCTCCTGGTACTTTAAGAGCCGAAGTTTCTAGAGCAGAGTGTGCAGTTAGGCTCTCTGCACTAGTGCACTGGCCCTCTCTGCTGCCCTGGTGGACCTCCCCGGACCCCCTCAGGCGCAAAAAGGTAAGCGCACGAGGGAGGGGGGCGGCTGCAACTGCTGCTGCCTCGGGCGATGGAGTGACCAGGATCGCCCCTGATCCTGAGGGCTGTGTTGCAGCTCTGATACCTGTGATGCTATCAAACCTTTGTTCCTGCTGTATGTATGCATTAGAACTCCAAGACTTATTCTTTATACAACTCCCAGCATTTGAGATGCTCAAAGACCTTGGCTTCCAGACAGGGGCAATAAGGCACCAAGAGCTCAATCTGCCCCTGAGTCTCTGAGGATGATGCTTTAACCCCTGAATTGCTGGAAATAAGTGTTATTTTGTCATTTGCTTTGCTGTGTCTGGGTGAATTTCAGTTCTAGATGTGGTAGCTAGAGAGCTGAGGGGGTTAATGTTCTCTTGTCATTTCTTTATAATTACTGGCAGAGGATTTATTGGGAATATGACTGGATAAGCAATAATAACTCCAACAACTCCATTAGGTCCACCCAAGAACCAACCAAACTCAAGGGGGTGCTCTCATCTCAGTATCATACCACCTCTTCCTCTTCTGCTGAAACAAACCTTTTTTGTTATACACTTCCATTATATAGCAATAACACGTTTAAAGGCTCTTTACAGTTGGTCTTCATTTTCGTTTGGTTGCTGGTTTAGAGCTTTGTTCTGTGATTCTCCAGTCTGGCATTTGCCCTTTTATCTGTCTTTTAGAATCACATTTCCCTAGCTAAAAGGAATAGAAATATAAAATAATGAAGCCTTTCTTGTTACTGGGGGACAGTAACCTTAGCAACCATTGTACATTTCAGAATAGTAATATTAAAGCACACACGGAAAAGCAATTGGAACCTAACAGTGCTCATAGTTTGCTAGATGCTAGCTATTGATTTTCCTTTAAAAAAACACATTTTCCTTTTTAATGAATGCATCCCATAAGCGCATAAAACTTCCAGCCACCCAAGCTGCATTAGAACTCCAAGACTTATTCCTTATACAACTCACAGCCTTTGAGATGCTCAGAGTTGCTTGGTTACCATGGGATTCTGGGATTTGTAGTCCAGCACGAGTAAGAGAGTCCAGTATTCTGACTATATCCCTTCCCATGTTCACATGCCTTATCCCATTGTCTGTGCATGATTCTCTCAGCAGTTGCACAAGCAGAGGAAACATGATGTGAATTCTAATGAGTTTTATCTTTCTGCCCACTCCCAGCCAATCACAATCACTCTCAACCAGGTCTTCAGGACACTGTTACTGGGTAAGACATTAATATGCTTGCTGGTACCCAAGTGCATGGTGGGGAGTCAGCTCTTGTACCTGTCACTCTGGGTTTGTTTTCTCCCTAATCCCCTAGAAAATGACAATGTCACACACACAATGCTGGGCTGGGGACAAGCTCATAGCGCTGTGGTAGGTTCTACATTATTCATCGTCCTCTGACTGTCTGCATGCAGGAGGTCTCATACTGATCTTGTATTCCTGATAAAGGATTATTGTCATAGCTCTTCCCACTAAATATCTAACAGCGCATACCTGAGGTTCTATAAAGTTGGGGGACATCATGATTATGAGGGGGGAGGGCATTTGTAGGATTTATAAAGGGCAAGTTACATCTCTCTGCCTGTGAATGATAATTTCTTACTTCTTAACCTCCTAGTCCTTGTCTCTATTAGTTGGTCAGAACTAATTACATTGGCAGTGGGGGTCCTACCCAGACTGTTGCACATGGACAAATGGCCATAAATATAGATCATATAAATGGCATAAAGATACAGTTCAGTATAAGGGTAGACCATGCTCCCTCCTTATATATATAGACTCTGCCTTTCCAACACTGGTAACTGGGAGGCTTCAGTGCTGCATTCATGCACAACAGCTTCTAAATAACAAGCACCTTTATTTCTCTTATTGACACAAAGAGGCATGAAGCCCCCATGGTCATAATAATAATGAGAGAGACTCAAGGATACAGTATAATTTGTGCCATTTGCACATGTGTGTACCAAACAAACACATCCCCACACAGTATATTTCCATAAGTCCCAATATAAAGGGGAATGTTTTGGGAGATACATCTAATGTGGGGTGCAGAGATTTCAGCACAGCCCTGCACAGCATATTTGCATAAGTCTCTATATAAAGGGGAATAAAAAAGGACTTCCGGACCTTTTGTAAGTCCCTGCACCCTCAGAAAGATACTGCCAATCAGGGTGTCAGACAGAATGGGATTAAATGAGATAACGAGATGAAATTGTACTGCTGCCAAAGATTTTTATCCCAGGAACTGACTAAGTTCAGACCCGATTCTCTCACATCCATTTGCTGTGCTCGGAGAGAAATACCCAATATTTGGGCAGGAGGCAGCGATGCCATTAGTCAGTTTGATGCAGCGTTAGGCTATTGATTTCCATTCTTACTTGCCTGTATCTTGTAACACAACAGATTTCTTCTATGCCTCATGTCAGCACTGCTACAGTGAGCGATACCCTGTCCCTTCTCATTAATAATAAGTCCAATTACATGGAAACACTGGGAGACTCTCTAATTTCATTCAGAAAAATCTGATAAATCCAGTTCAAATGTCTTTAAACTGAAGTGAAATCATAATGAGTCTGTTTGAGCCTTTTTTCAGATGAGAATTGATTTTCTCCTCTGTTTTCATAAAAAAATACTGTTGCTGGAGAGAAACGCATCTCTGTTCTCCACATGGCACTGTAACTGACGCTTCCTACTGTTTTTATTGCTTACATGGGAATAGGAAGAGGAAAAATAATACAGGTATAACAATTGGGCAAACTGGCGAATTTATACTTACCTTCCTTCCTGCTTTCTTTCTAGGAATCTATTCTTTCCATCTGCTTGCTAGGAAAAGATTAACTTTTGCTTTCTTTCTATGAATCTATACTTTATGTCTGCTTGCTAAGAAAAGTTTCCTTCCTGCTTCTTTTCTAAGAATTTATACTTCATATCTGTTTGCTGATACAAGCTTCCTTTCTGCTTTCTTTCTTGGAATCTATATTTCCTTTCTGCTTGTTAATAAAAACTTCCTTTCTTGGAATCTGTACTTCCTGTCTGCTTGCTGATAAAAGCTTTCTTTCTGCTTCCTTTCTATGGATCTTTACTTCCTGTCTGCTTGCTGATAAAAGCTTCTTTTCTGCTTCCTTTCTAAGGAATCTGTACTTCCTGTCTGCTTGCTGATAAAAGCTTCTTTTCTGGTTCCTTTCTAGCAATATATACTTCCTGCCTGTTGAGAAAAATGTCCTTCCTTTCTATAAATCTATTATTAGAAAAAGTGCTGCTTCGTACAGAGCAAATTGCTGAGTAAACACAAGGCTTACAAGAACTTATTCTTCATTTCTGCTTGCTGTAAAAACTTCCTTCCTGCTTCCTATATTGGATGTTTCTACTTACTTTATGGTTACAGTGTGAAGCATTCTTACTCCTTTATTTCTGGTAATATGTACTTTTTTTGCTGGTTAAAGGGATACTGTCATGGAAAAAAAAATGTTTTCAAAATGAATCAGTTAATAGTGCTGCTCCAGCAGAATTCTGCACTGAAATCCATTTCTCAAAAGAGCACAGATTTTTTTGTATTCAATTTTGAAATCTGACATGGGGCCAGGCCCGGACTGACAATCTGTGGGTTCTGGCAAATGCCAGAGGGGCTGCTATAAGGTCCCATAAAAAGTCAGTATTTAGTGGGCTGGTGGGGGCTGTTTGGGCCTCTGTGTGGGCTGATTGGGCCTCTGTGTACCTGAAATGCCAGGGCCTATTTTAATTCTCAGTCCGGACCAGCATGGGGCTAGACATATTGTCAATTTCCCAGCTGCCCCAAGTCATGTGACTTGTGCTCTGATAAACTTCAATCACTCTTTACTGCTGTACTGCAAGTTGGAGTGATATCTACCCCTCCCTCCCCCCCCCCAGCAGCCAAACAAAAGAACAATAGGAAGGTAACCAAATAACAGCTCCCTAACACAAGATAACAGCTGCCTGGCAGATCTAAGAACAACACTCAATAGTAAAAACTCATGTCCCACTGCAACTCCTTCAGTTACATTGAGAAGGAAAAACAGCAGCCTGCCAGAAAGCATTTCTCTCCTAAAGTGCAGCCACAATTCACATGACCAGGGGCAGCTGGGAAATTGACAAAATGTCTAGCCCCATGTCAGATTTCAAAATTGAATATAAAAATATCTGTTTGCTCTTTTGAGAAATGGATTTCAGTGCAGAAGTCTTCTGGAGTAGCACTATTGACTGATGCGTTTTGAAAAAAACATGTTTTCCGATGACAGGATCCCTTTAAGAACTCCCTTACTAATTTATATCTACTTTATGCTTGCTGGGAAAAGCTTTCTTCTCGCTTCCTTCCATGAGGTTTATACTTGCTTTCTATGTGCCAGGAGATACTTCCTAAAGGAAGTATGCTTCTTTTCTAGAGCATTTATATTATTTATATGTTCTGCTTGCTTGGAGAAGCCTATTTCCTGCTTCCTTTCTAAGAAGTGCATACCTGATTTGTCCTATGCAGATTTCAATTTATGTATATACTGTACGTAGCTGCTCAGCAACATAAATAATATCAATAACATCATGTCTTTGAGGTAAATCCATTCTGCCATTCAGCAAACAGGAAATAACACATCAATCAAAAGAACAAGATTAAAATTCCTTTTATTTTGGAGGAAACTTGAGCAAATGGGAAAGAGGAATTTTTTCTGTGCCAGGAGATTTCTGGTGAGGAGAAGATTCCTGCTTGGGGTAAGGGAGAGTAATAAAATGAGCTGAATGACCGAGGCAGGGGTAACATAAACAGTGCTTATAAGATGATAGGCCGGAGATTAGCAGTTTCATTTGGATCTTTTAATAATATGCTGTAAGAATTATTTTGTTGGGTTGGGGCTATGGAATTAGCCCTGTGAAACTGTGATGCATTTCTTGACTGCCGGTGGCATATCTTGGTGTTACTGATCCAACAACAACAACCTCATTTAAGGGCCCCTCTGCTCGCTTCAATAAGGTGCTGGCAGGGAGTTTGAGTTAAATCAGAAGTAGCAATCAAAGCCTTTCATAACTGATCCACTGAACTCTAATCGGCTTCCTAATGATCTCCTTTCCTTTCCCTTTCTACTCTTTCCAACTGTTTGGCCTTACTCTCCCTCATCCTTCTATTTTCTCCCCTCTATATTTCTCCTCTCCTCCTCATGTGTCTCTCTACTCCCTAACCCCATTTCTCTTCTCCTTTCTCCTTCTGTCTCTCATTCCCTCTCCCTTCCTTTTCTCTTCTACCCCAATTGTTTGGCTTTACTCTCTCCCCATCCTCCCTCTTCTCTCCCCTTCTATATTTCTCATCTCCATTGTCTTTCTACTCCCTAACCCCCTTTCCCTTCTTCTCTTTCCTTCTGTGTCTTCTGTGTCCCCTTTCCTTTTCTATTCTAGTCCCCCCTGTTTGTCCTGTCTCCCATCCTCCCGTTTCTCTCTCCTTCTTTTTCTTCTTTCCTCTACATTGTTCTCTTTACTGCCTAACCCCCATTTAGCACTGTATATGTTGATATTTATGGTTCCCTACATAGTTCTTGTAGAACAGGGATCCCAATGATTGGCCCCTGAGAAACATGTTGATTCTCACCTCTTTGATTTTGTCTTGGAAGTACATAAATAGGCTGCTGTAGGCTTGTGGTCTATGGGGGGGGGGGGGGTACCTGGAAATCACAGCACTTATTTGCCTCCAGGAACTGTATTGCTACTTAACATTTGAATGTGACTCACAGTTGCCATGATGGAGGAACAGAGACATCTAATGGCCAATTACAGTAGTGCAGGTAGTTATTTATACACCTCACATCTGCCACCTGGAACACAGTGAAATGCTGCCACCTAGAGAACATTACTGCGCAGTGAACTATATATGTAAATAAGGGTTTTTTGTTGGTATTCATTGTGCATTTTGTTTTAATAAAAACTGACTGTTGCTTTCTTCGTTTTATATTTTAAAGCAAAGAGAAAATCACAGTGACCTGGAAACCACTTTGACTTTATGCACAATCCTATTTCTTTGTTTCTTCAGAGTATTTGTGGGAAGAGTAAACGTTATTTAGTTACCTAGAGAAGAGACAGTTGAGGGGGAATATGATCACTATCCGCCATCCACATCCACTGCCACCTCTCATCTTAAACCTTTCTATTTTGCAGCTCACTTCTCTGAATTCCCTGAATTTCCCCGTAAGGAGCACTCTATCAATCTCTTCAAGCAAAAAAGATTCAACCATTTGAAGCACTAGAACATTAGTGTAGTCCTGGGACAATACCATAACCTTGTGCATGTTTGCCCTTCAATTTGTGCCTGTATATTATCCACCCACTTAGACCTTAAGCTCTATGGGACAGAGTCTCTCTCAGCACTTATCACTTAAGCTCTGTGTACTTCTAAATATTTATTGCTCATTATGTAATCGTCTTCCTTGTGCACTTTTCATATATTGTGTGATAGTACAGTGCTGCATATCCTTACAGTGCTTTATCAATAAAGTTAGAAATACATTCATATAAATATCTTAGGGGCAGTAATGAAAGTACAGAGAAGATCGACTGAGCTAATAAAGGGAAATGAAGGGCTCAGCTATGGGGAAAGGCTGGGATTGGTTACACTGCAGAAAAGGCAGTTAAGGGGGATATGATCAAATATAAATATATAAAGAGCAGTAATGAAATAAAGTACAGAGAAGAATGACTTAGCTGAGAAAGGGAATAGAAGGGCTTGGTTATGGGGAAAGGCTGGCCAAATTGGGATTGGTTACTCTGGAGAAGAGGCAGTTCGGGGGAGGGGGTTATGATCACTATTTATAAATATCATATCACATTTTTTATCTCTCTAATGCCTTATTTACCAGCATGTCCTTCCAGCAGGCACGAGGGAATCAATTCTGAAAGGAGGTTCCATCTTAATATCTGGAAAGTGTTATTACAGGTAGAGCTGGGAAGTCGTGGGATTCTATCAGTGAATCAGTTGAAAATATAAATTGGCTGAAATTAACTTGTGGTGAAAATTTGATCCTGGGAGCGGTCCAATTGCTTTCTCAGAGTCCGGAAGAAATCTCCCTCGGCCAACCAATTACTATGTATAACCAGATCCTCTTTCCTTTAAATAATAAACTCATCTAAATCTGTAAATGTGAGGCATCGAGGTTTCCTATTTCTTTTTAAAGACTGCAAGTTACTCAGATCATGCAGAATCGATTTTAAGAGAAGTTCCCCCTTTGCAAAACCAGTTGCTGCACATGATAGTACCCATGGGAGTAAAGGTGAATCCAGGTGCCACATGGGTTTGTTTTACTGCTGGAGTGTCGGACTGGCCACCATAAAACCTTAGACAGTGGGACAACTTTCCAAACTATTTTTCCTCCTTTACTCACTCAACCTATTTAGGCTCCTAGTCTTTTATATCTACTTACTATTCTCTTCCATTATTAAGCATTTTTTCCCATAAAAAATAGGAAATTACCATAAAATAGGCTAAATGTTAGAAGCAAAAGGGCTTACTGATGCCTGGGCCCACCAGGAGTTTTCCTGGTATCCCGGTGGGCTGGAGAGATCTGGAAACTCTATGGGTTTGGGAAGACCTAGATGTCTATATATATGTATATGTATATATACAATACCCCAGCACTGGGATATTGTACAGTAGAACCTCAGTGGCTCCTGAAGGCAGGGAATGATACCTTACTATTAATATGTTAATAGTAAAAAAATGAAGCAGGAAGGGGTGGGACCCTTACTATCAGAGGGGGGGTCAGCTGGTTGTTGAAAACAAAATAAAAGCGCAGATTCTGAACTCATATTTTTCATCTGTCTACACAAATGAGGAACCAGTAAGTGAAGGTTTCCTTCTTAACAGTCCCAATTCTAGTAATACAACTAATGATGCATGGTTCACACATGAGGAAATTCAAAAGAGACTAGAATATGTTAAGATTAACAAAGGTCCAGGGCCAGATGGTATTCATCCCAGGGTAATTGAAAACAAAATAAAAGCGCAGATTCTGAACTCATATTTTTCATCTGTCTACACAAATGAGGAACCAGTAAGTGAAGGTTTCCTTCTTAACAGTCCCAATTCTAGTAATACAACTAATGATGCATGGTTCACACATGAGGAAATTCAAAAGAGACTAGAATATGTTAAGATTAACAAAGGTCCAGGGCCAGATGGTATTCATCCCAGGGTAATTGGCGAGCTTAGCTCTGTGATTGCCAAACCTCTTTACTTAATTTTTCAGGATTCATTGAGATCTGGCATAGTGCCGAGAGACTGGCGAATTGCTAATGTGGTGCCTCTATTCAAAAAAGGATCCTGTTCTCAGCCTCAAAACTATAGGCCAGTTAGTCTGACGTCAGTGGTAGGAAAGCTTTTCGAAGGGTTAATAAAGGATAAGATACTGGACTTCATAGCAAATCATAATACTATGAGTTTGTGCCAGCATGGTTTTATGCGTAATAGATCTTGCCAGACTAACTTAATTTCTTTTATTGAGAATGTAAGTAGAGACCTCGATTCTGGGATGGCAGTGGATGTGACTTTGCTAAAGCATTTGATACAGTGCCACACAAAAGGTTACTGGTTAAATTAAGGAATGTTGGCCTGGAACATAGTATTTGTACCTGGATAGAGAACTGGCTAAAAGATAGACTACAAAGAGTGGTGGTGAATGGAACATTTTCTAATTGGACCAGTGTTGTTAGTGGAGTACCGCAGGGCTCTGTACTAGGTCCCTTGCTTTTCAACTTGTTTATTAATGACCTGGAGGTGGGCATTGAAAGTACTGTTTCTATTTTTGCAGATGATACTAAATTGTGCAGAACTATAGGTTCCATGCAGGATGCTGCCACTTTGCAGAGTGATTTGTCTAAACTGGAAAACTGGGCAGCAAACTGGAAAATGAGGTTCAATGTTGATAAATGCAAGGTTATGCACTTTGGCAAAAATAATATAAATGCAAGTTATACACTAAATGGCAGTGTGTTGGGAGTTTCCTTAAATGAGAAGGATCTTGGGGTCTTTGTAGATAACACGTTGTCTAATTCTGGGCAGTGTCATTCTGTGGCTACTAAAGCAAATAAAGTTCTGTCTTGTATAAAAAAGGGCATTAACTCAAGGGATGAAAACATAATTATGCCTCTTTATAGGTCCCTGGTGAGGCCTCATCTGGAGTATGCAGTTCAGTTTTGGACTCCAGTCCTTAAGAGGGATATAAATGAGCTGGAGAGAGTGCAGAGACGTGCAACTAAATTGGTTAGAGGGACGGAAGACTTAAATTATGAGGGGAGACTGTCAAGGTTGGGGTTGTTTTCTCTGGAAAAAAGGCGCGTGCGAGGGGACATGATTACACTTTACAAGTACATTAGAGGACATTATAGACAAATGGCAGGGGACCTTTTTACCCATAAAGTGGATCACCGTACCAGAGGCCTCCCCTTTAGACTAGAAGAAAAGAACTTTCATTTGAAGCAACGTAGGGGGTTCTTCACAGTCAGGACAGTGAGGTTGTGGAATGCACTGCCGGGTGATGTTGTGATGGCAGATTCAGTTAATGATTATAAGAGTGGCTTGGATGATTTTTTGGACAGACATAATATCAAAGGCTATTGTGATACTAAGCTCTATAGTTAGTATAGGTATGGGTATATAGAATTTAATTAAAAGTAGGGAGGGGTGTGTGTATGGATGCTGGGTTTTCATTTGGAGGGGTTGAACTTGATGGACTTTGTCTTTTTTCAACCCAATTTAACTATGTAACTATGTAACTAACGGGCAAGATATGGTGGCGTTATACAATTATGTACCAGTAGATGTCCCTGTAAGACCCCTCCCTCTTCACCAGCTGGCCAGTGTAGATATGAAGAATCCAGTGACTGTAGTTTTAGGGTGGTTGCAGACGTGGCTACTGGGGGAGATTAGTCGCGCATCGACAAATCGCCTCTTCTTCGAGCGACTAATTTCCCCTAAATGCCTTCCCGCCAGCTAGAATGTAAATCGCCGGCAGGATGGAACTCGGATCGCTTTGGCTTTCAGAAGTCGCCTGAAGTTTCCTTGTGAGGCGACTTCGGGCGACCTCAGAAAACGCTGGCCCGCTGGCAATTTACATTCTAGCCGGGAACGCATTTAGGCATTAGTCGTCTGAAGAAAAGGCGCTAGGCAACTAATCTCCCCCTGTAGCCACGTCTGCCAACACCCTAATGGTCACTAGAAAGTTTCTCAGCAGCGAGACTCTACTTTCCTTAAATACCCAGTACTGGTCAGATCTTCTCAATCCCCAGCCACTCCCTGTAGGCCCGGGGCGAAACCCTCTTCATTCACTTTACCTACACATTTATTCTCTCATACAGAAATAAGGAATGACCATGGTACAGGCTTTCCAGCTGAGTAGAGAAGCCTGTGGGACTGCTGGTAATTTTCCTGGTGCCATAAACATTTTATCAAGCCTAATAACCTGTATTTGTTATGAGAATCCTGTCACTCTCATGTCCATCCTCCTTGTTCTCCATCATCCTGGGGTGAGACATACATAATGAGAATGTATGGAGGAGCTGGATAGAGAGATGAATACCCCTGAGTGACAGAAGGGTAAATAACTCTTTGCTGCCTCCAGTGTTTATTACAAATCAGCGACATGTTTCCTACAGAAGCTCAAGGCGCCTGTCACTGCACCCAGACAGGAATTCAATTTATAGTTATTGACGGTGTCCTTGCAGCCTGGGTAGCTGTGATATAATGGAGGGACTAAATGAGATGTGAGTTATTCTTTTGCCTGTATGCTGCAATAAATAATCCCATAGCACATACAGACAGGAGCAGAACATGGGCTGTTGTTTTATAAGAGACAAACATAAGGGTTGCTTGGCCTCCCATTGCAGAGATCTTTAAATAGTGTCTAGAAAAAATATCCAATGGCACACAGAACTGCTGCAAGCAAGGAACACCTTGCACGTTTAATGAGGAATAGTTCCTTACTTGCAGTAGTTCTGTGTGCCTTTGGATATTTTTTTAGCTATTGGATTTGGATTTGAATTAATTTGGATACGGGTGTGCGAGAGCCAGGTTCTTATTGCATTTTAAATAGTGTTACAAGGTAATAATGCCCTCTGCTGGCTGTAGAAATGAGCTGCAGGTAATGAATCTGAATGACTAGTCTCACCAGCTGTATTTTACTATTAAGAAACACAGAACAAGATTTCATCCAAATTCACGGGCACAACCCAACTATACGGCAGTTATGCATCAACTTCACGCATTGGGCAGGCCTCCCACTCAATTTATTGGGTCGTATTAATCTTATAAAAATGGTTGTATTGCCCAAATTACTATATCTATTTCATAATTCCCCAATCCCTCTTCCAGCTCATATGTTTGCCAAGCTAGATTCGATGGCTCGCTCCTTCATATGGGCCAATAAACAACCACGCATAAGCCTCAAGACATTAACTGCCCCCAAAAACAAAGGTGGATTATCAATGCCACACTTTTTCCTGTATTACTTAGCCACACAGCTGGTTTATGTAGCGTGGTGGTTTTCCTCCCCGGCCGACAATGCAGCCTTTTTCATATCAGCGGAGGCAGCTGGATCAATTGAATCACTTGCTAACGTTCCCCTACGGGGGTCCACTCAAAGGGTGTGAACCCCTTCTACTATAAGTATGTTGCCGAAGATATGGGAAACGGCCCTCAAGTATGACACAGAGGCACGAAACCTTGTTTCTCCCTTGACACCTATATGGTGTAACCCCCGCATGGGTCATTTTATGTCCATTCCGGACCCAGCACTGTGGACAAAGTACAAAATTAAATATGTGGGACAACTGTACCAAACCCAAAACTTTAAATCTTACGAAACTTTAGCAACGGAATTTAATCTCCCTAGACATATGTGGTTCAGATACCTACAGCTCCGACATGCAGCAAATAGCCAGTTCCCTGCTCCTCCCAGGGTATCCCTCTCAACACTTGAGGAAGGGCTCAGGGCACCTGTCAAGAAAGGGCTAACCTCCCGGATCTATTCTATTCTCAACAAGCAAAGGGGAAATCCCTTTGCACATAGCTACGCTAAGTGGGTAACTGATATGCCGCAGTTAGACCTAGAAGACTGGGACGACATCACCCACTCATACTTGCCTTCCGTTATTAGTAGTAATGATACACTGATACAGTACCGCACAATACACAGAACTTACCTCACACCGGCAAGGTTGCACTCAATGGGCCTTATGCCAAATAACCTTTGTTTCAAATGTGGAGCCAGTCCGGGCACATTTATACACGCCTTCTGGACCTGTCCGATAATTGATACATTTTGGGCAAAAGTAACAACGTTCATTGAACAAACTCTAGACCTGCCTAAGGTGCGCTCGCCAGAGGCGTGTCTCCTGGGTCTGGTGGAACACATAGAGCCAGACAAGCACAGGTGCTCCCTGTTGACACTTCTGTACTTCTATGCTAGGAAATCCATTATTTTGGCATGGAAGCTACTGTACCTAACCCGCCTACCTTGAAAGGTTGGAAATCTTTGATAAATGAGGCCCTCCCACTCTATAAGCTGACCTATTTGGGTCGAGGCTGTCCAGACAAATTTGATAAAATCTGGGGCCCGTGGGCAGACACTATGGACTCTGCTACAGCACAAAGCAACAGGTAAATTAGCACTCAGGACAGGTATGGCTGAATACACTGGGTAAACTACACGGCCTCTCCCCCCCCCCTATTTGTTGTGTGTTTGTTATAAGTTAAAAGGGTAAAAAAAACGGTTTGTTCATTCATTCACTCTGCCTTGTTGGAATAATGCAAAACTATGGTTCGGTCTCCAGTGTGGAGAAGGAATGTTGTATTGCGCCCATCGGCAAATACCTTGTTGTACAAACCAATAAATAAAACCTTTTAAAAAAAAATTCACGGGCACAGGAAAACTCCTGCTATGTGCCATGTTTAGCATCCATATGGCATCATCTGGTGGGCTTCTGCCTTTTTACTGGTTGTGAGTTAGGCACAAGATCCAGCCACCGCACTATTGGTGGAACAGGGCCATCTGCCTGCAACAAATTCATTTTCTTTTTTTCCCAGGCCCAACAGCTTATGCTGCTAGGGTCACCATCTCCCCCTTAAAATGACACTTATTTTATACACATTCTGCAAGTTGGATGCATGAATCAAGGATTTGTGTTCAGCCATGCATCTAACCTTGCAGCATTTGTATTTCAAGTGTCCTCTTTAATAGGGTGAGACTCTAAGTTCAGCTTTAGCCAATGTTTCTTTTCTGTCCTAGTTGAATGAGACACCAAGTACCGGGCGTTTTAACCTGCACTCCCCTGCGTTGCACTTTCTTCTGTTCAGCCGCAGGGGAGCGCACGGAGTAGATGCAATCAAGCGCAGGTTAGGATGCAGCATGTTGCATTTCACCTGCGTTTGGCCCCCCCACCTACCTGCTGTGTTTGCTTAACATGTGTAAACTTTTAAAGGTATCACTACAGAGATTAACTGGCCCCTGCATTGTTTAAGGGTAGGACTCCACAAACGATTTTGTCATGATCCGACGTGGTGCGACAAAACACATGCAACTTGTTGCATGTGACAAAAATAAGGTAAGATATAGAATTGTTGCATGGTGTCACAGCGTTGATCCTACGCGACTGCCGGATGCAGACAGTGCACGCTGCATCTGCATCTGACAGTCGATCAACACTGCGACACCATGCAACAATTCTATCTCTTTATTTTTGTGGCAGCGCGTCGGATCGCGACAAAATCGTTCATGGAGTCCTACTCTTAACCTCAAATTCAGAATAATCCCTTGCATTGTTCACACTTGTGACACCTTCTATTGTTCACATACTAAAGCCCTGTATTGTTCACACCTGAGACCCAGACTGAAACTGCCCACATTGTTCACCTGTTCACACCTTATAATGTGGCACCAGCACTGTGTCACTGTATGTATTACATTTTAGAGTGGTCCTGATTTTCCTGTCTCCTGCTCTGTTCTGCCTTCCCTATGCTCCCTGTGTGTGCTCTGCCTGTGTGTGCCCTGCTCTGCCTGTGAAACATAAGCCTGGTATTTGTTCTGGGAGTTTGTTAGCGTTGTTAGGGGCCCCTAAGGTGTTTAATCAGGTGCTGTGTTATCCATGGGGAAAAGGAGGCATATGGATTTAAGGGTATGTCTGAATATAACAACTTTTTTCACATTGGAGTGATAGTGATATACCTGCAGAGAGCACCAACCATTTGGTTTTTTGGTGTGCTACCACCATTAATGTGGATATGATCTTGTGGTAACATGGGTGTTGTTTAAAGTGGCTTCCATTATCGGCCCTCCACTATGTAGGCCGGAAAAATTTCGGCCCTCGGGACCACAGAAGTTGGACAGCACTGCTTTAGATAATTAGAAGTTCTGTCTCCTATGAGTAATAGTATCCAAGTTCTGGACCACACACCAAACATATTTTCTTTAAATTAAAATAATAATTTCTCCGAGTATTTATAGGTTGAGAGTTTCAGTTCAGCGTCCTAAACCTTTTGCCTAACCTTGCGCTGGTCCAGCTGAGGAAGGCAGTCTCAGTATAAGCATCTTCTTGTAGGTCAGCAACTGAAGTGGCAGAATGGATTTTATTTGCCCCCTTTTACCCATTACATTGCATTATTTTTCATTTAAAATTGAAAGAGGCAGTGCATCCTCTTGTGCAACATGAGCTCAATGAATAGGGTCGTGCTTTCTGCTAATTGTTTTGATTAAGAATTATTTATGATTTTTTGTTCCTTCTGCCTCACTTCCTGGTTCTCCAGTGAGTCAATGTTTGAGGAGGAAAGTGTAGTAACCAATATTCTAAGCATCAGACTGGGGTCTGAGTGGCCCACTGGGTTACAACGTTAACCCCCTTCCCATCCCCCGCCCACCCTGCACCGCATATCCTTTACCACCTTCCTATTGCTTAACTTGCGACTGCAAGAGGTGAACATCTGCATCATCCACAGGAAGTGGATCTGGGTTTGCAGGGGCACATTAAGGCTGGGGCACACCGGGTTTTTTCCTGGTGTCCTGCCGGCACAGTTTGATCCTCAATATTCTACTATATACCATAATGTGCTGCTCCTTTTCTCAATGCCTAACAAAAGCTGAAGCTATGGGAATGGGAGTAGAGTTCATTATTAGTACTTTAAAGCAGCAAAAATTACAGAAATAGTTTTTCAAATGAAAAGAATAGAACATATTTTCAGCATAAGTCCTATTTGCTGTGCTCATATTGAATATACTCTGCACCTTTAAAAATAATCTGCCCCTGTGTTTCATTTGATGACAGTTTGCTTAACCTTTCCTGCTCCTTCCAGGAGCATCTGGGGTATTAATTACATGTTTGTAGGTGTAACCAACTTACCATGCAGCCAAATTGGCGTCTTTTGACCCTTGTGATGGTGGTGACGGACTGCAGCTTCTTTCCATCCGGCAACAGATGGGAGGTGAGGGTGATTGAATTTGTCAGGGAACTGCGGTGCAGATATGGGAATTATTCATGGGACATGACTTAAGTAGAGGGAACCCACAGCAGCAATCTGTTTTATTGCCTATGAGCAAGAACACAATGTGACTGCTGCAGATGCACATTTACAGGTCCTATGCTTGGGCGATACAATGTACTGCACCCATCAGCCCAAAGGCTTCATATTCCAGTCTGACTTCTCGCCCACTTATCTTCATTATGTTGTAGGACAGGTCAATATGGTGAATTATTATTAACTAGTCCTTTTCTGTACAGTAGAGGGTGCCAAGACACCGGGCTGGCAATCTGTGGGTTCTGGCAAATGCCAGAGGGGCTGCTATAAGGTGCCATAGAAAGTCAGTATTTTGTGGGCTGATTTAGCCTCTGTGTACCTGAAATGCCAGGGCCTATTTTAATTCTCAGTCCGGACCTGCCAGACGCTTAACATTTCCTAATTTCAGCAAGGTGCAACTACATGTAGAAGTAAATGAGTTTATCATGTAAATGTACAGATGCACCATTATTCCCAGACCAATAAAATTACAATAGCTGTCAGACTTCAGTTGAAACCCCATGAGGTACACTTGGTTAGGGGTCCCTTGTAGCAAATGACAATGACAGATACTGTATAGGAAAATATTGGTGTATCAGCAATTAGCCAAACTCTAAGAGACCAAAAAGTGTTCATCCTAAACCATAGCCCAACTGAACTTCAAACTCGACTTTCAGGTGTATCTAGAAAAGAGGCATTATCCCAAATGTTTTATGGACTTTATGACAAACCACTATGTAACCACTCTGGGGAGGTGTCTGTGTGTGTGTGTGTGTGGGGGGGCAACAGTTTTACTGAGCTACCTCATTCTAACTAGTTTAGCTAGATATCTGCATAGGAAACCGGCATAGCCATGCATATCACTCTGGGATAATTCTGGCTACAATGGAGAAGGCAACATTCACTCTGGCTGTTTATTGGGAGCTCCTAAGTCTATATAAACATCATAGCTCAGAATACCTTGAAAACACACGAGAAACATTAGCTCTACCTCAAAAATGAATGAACTAATCATCGCTATTAAAATGGAGAAGGTGAAGAACCAACTTCCCAGCATCCTCAGTTGAGTAATGCCATAAACATTTTGGAAAGAGTTTCCATAGTAATGAACATATTGACATAGTTTATGACAACAGATACTACACTACGAACCAATTGCTGAGAATGGCTGGAGGAATAAATCTAGAGGAGTCTAATAAATACCTTGAGTGTATTGCACATGTCCTATATATACCTAGCAAGTCTTATGACCTGAGATGTATTCACAGCATATAAACTGGTCAACACTCTCTAACCACGTTATATCACCTTAAATTACACAAGAAGTTGGGAATGACCAATGTTGTTATATTGATTTATATTGACTTTCCAGTTCCCAAATGGAGTAATCCCATTGTCTGAAGATAATGTAGTAGATCCAGAACCAACACACAGAACAATGCG
Source organism: Xenopus laevis (assembly GCF_017654675.1). Classification (NCBI taxonomy): domain Eukaryota; kingdom Metazoa; phylum Chordata; class Amphibia; order Anura; family Pipidae; genus Xenopus; species Xenopus laevis. Next base: position 17,027,389 of record NC_054388.1, on the reverse strand, counting down.
ATTTTATGGATGTCCATAACCGAAACTGTATTCAGGCTGGCTTGCACTCCAACAGTTTCCGAAAACTCTTTCTAAAGCTGTCATCCAAAAAGGCATAAAGGAATGGGTTGAGGCAAGAATTGGCATAACTTAAGCTGGTGATAAAGTATGAGATGCCAATGACTAGAGATGTCTCCTGTAAGTCTGTGGTCAAAGAGACAATGGTGGCCAAATGAAAGGGAGTCCAACAGAATAGGCAAACAGCAACCACAACAAAGACCATGACAGTGACCCTTTTCTTTGCCTTGTCCAATGCTTTAGCATTTGAGTTCAGCCTCATATTGCGTAGTTTGTACAACATGACCATGTAGAGGATGCAGATTGTGGATACAGGGATGGCAAAGCCCAATAGCAACGTGTAGATGCGACTTGCTTTAAACCACAACTTCTCTGGTTTGGGGAAATTCAAGCCACAACTTTTAAAGTCCATGTCATCTATGTAGACTCCGGCAAATATGGTAAAAGGCAAAACAATTACTATGACCAGCAGCCACACCAGAAGGCTGATGACTTTGGCAGCTCGATACGTGCGATAAGGCATCCTTTTGGACCTCACAGTGGCCAGGACTACTAAATACCGATCAATACTCATAACAGTCAGGAAATAGATGCTGGAGAATATATTGTACAGATCTATGGACAATATCACTTTGCACAGAACAACACCAAATGGCCAGTAACGGAGAAGGATTTCTGCAATGTTGATCGGAAGAACCAAGGTGAACAAGTCATCGGCTATAGCCAGGTTAAGGATGAAAAGGTTTGTGACTGTCTTCATTTTGGGGGCCTTAAGGATGACGTAGATGACGGCGGTGTTTCCTGTCAACCCCACAACGCAGATGACAGTGTAGATGATAGGGAGGATGATGTAGAAGTCAGGGGACATCTCTTGGCTGCTGGGAAGTGTCATGTTGGGTTGGCAAAAATTTCCTGTGGGGTGGCAGGAAGAGTTGGGGGCACCAAACCATGATATATTCTCCATGGTCTTTTAGATTAGATTTTCATTGGATCACAGACAGAGGACTGAACACAGGTCCAAGGCTCTCAGGTTTACTGTGTATTGTCAGTGATATTATATAAGGAGTGCCATATCCTGATGGAAACATTTTCCACTTCCTAAGCTTCTTTCACTGTAAAAGTCTCTGTTGTGTCCCAAAAAATAATCTTCAGATCCTGAAAGGATAAAAAGGGCAGAATGTTAATAGAAGAGAACTACTTCTCTATGTTTGCCAGCTTTACTTGGGGGCACAATAGTTATTCCAGCAGTGATTTATCTAATGTATCAGCCTGTACAACTGATTCAATAAGAGAATTCCACATCTTCAAAGCTCTCACTGTAAAAAACCCCTTCCGAATATTTAGGCGGAATCTCTTTTCTTGGGTGGTAAATACAGCATTAGAGAGATTATTATATGATCCCCTTATATATTTATACATAGTTATCATATCACCCTTTAAGCGCCTCTTCTCCACCATGAACATCCCCAATTTGGCCAGTCTTTCCTCATAGCTAAGATTTTCCATACCTTTTACCAGCTTAGTTGCCCTTCTCTGGACCCTCTCTAATACAATAATGTCCTGTTTGAGCACTGGAGGCCAAAACTGTACGGCATATTCTAGATGGGGCCTTATCAGTGCTCTATAAAGTGGAAGAATGACCCCTTCCTACCGTGAATCAATGCTCCTGTTAATACAGCTCAAGACCTTATTTGCCCTTGATGCTGCTGACTGGCATTGCTTGCTACAGCCAAGTTTATCATCTACAAGGACTCCAAGGTCCTTTTCCATAAAGGATATGCCTAGTGCAGTCCCATTAAGGGTATAAGTGGCTTGGATATTTTTACATCCCAGGTGCATGACTTTACATTTATCAACATTGAATCTCATTTGCCACTTAGCTGCACAGATTGCCAGTTTGTCAAGATCATGTTGCAAGGATGCCAAATCCTGGATGGAATTATTTGTGCTGGATAGTTTTGTGTCATCTGCAAACACTGATACATTACTTACAATACCCTCCCCTAAGTCATTAATGAACAAGTTAAACAAAAGTGGACCCAATGCCGAGCCCTGAGGGACCCAACTAAGAACCTTAGAGAATGCACCATTAACAACCACCCTCTGTACCCAATCCTGTAGCCAGTTTCCTATCCATGTGCAAACAACTTCATTAAGCCCAACAGACTTTAGTTTAGAAAGCAGTCATTTGTGAGGCACGGTATCAAATGCTTTGGCAAAGTACAAATAGATCACATCTACTGCCCCCCCCCCACTGTACAGCATCTTACTTACCTCATCATAAAAAGCAATCAAATTTGTCTGACATGACCTATCATTCATAAAGCCATGCTGATTGCCGCTCATAATGCCATTCACTAGGACAAAATTTGAATGTGATCCCTTAAAAGCCTTCAAATAATTTGCCCACCACAGATGTCAAACTTACTGGCCTATAATTGCCAGGCTGAGTTAGTAATTCCTTTTTAAATATTGGAATGACGTCAGCTTTTCTCCAATCCATAGGTACCATACCAGATAAAAGTGAAATTCCCCATAACCATTACTTTACCCAAATTAGCAGCCTTTTCTATTTGCATCAGGAGCTTAGCCTCCTCCCCCTACAATTAATTTGCTGGAAAACTCCAGCCATAAGACTGAGACTCAGCCTGCTCCATACATGCCAGTTCAGAGCTTTCCTCCCCAGCATCTTCAGCGAAAATCTGTTGTTTTGGACAAGCTGTAGACCAGCCCCCATACACTTCTGTCTCTTTCTTCCCCTCGTAACTGTAACAAACCTGCCTCCCTCATTAGCCTCCACTACCCCATCTCCACCCCCCACTACACTGGCCCCTGCCAGTGGTTGCTCTGTGAGCCTCCTTTCCTACCCCACGTTTGCTGCTGCCCTCAGTGCTGCAAGTTCCCCCATTAGAGTCTGCAGTTCAGATTCCAAGATGAAAACTCACCAACATCTTTATCTTTCACAAGTAAATACTGCATGGAACTGCTGCTCCAATTCATGAACTGAGAAAGATGTTGCCAGAGGTATCACACTCCCAAGTTTTTAGGCTACTCCAGTCTGTCATGTAAGAAGGGCTGAAGGGCTTCCTTAAGAAATATTGTTTCACTTGGAAGGTTATAGAGGCCACCCAGTTGGACAGTTCCTTCTATTAATATACAATATTCATGGTAATAATCATCATTGTACTACTAAGGAAATGACAGGCAATGCCAGAATAGCTCTTAAAAGAACCAACAATTGTTTGGATGACAGAAGTTTCCCTTTGTTTCTTCGCCTTTGGTTCATTTGTACATTCCATGAAGTTTTGTGGGTAAATTCTCAGCTTCCTTTCCTTTGCATTCATCCACTTTTAGTATAAAATTATTTGTATGGTGCTGGCTTAGGTGATCGACTCCATATAAATGCGTCATGGTGATGACTGGTTAATCTGCAGTCACAAATGATCAGCCTGTTTATTTCCTACGGTGTGTAGGCAAATTTGTGTAACAGCTAAATGCCTGTATCAGAGGTCTCTTTAAGGTGACATTGCCCGGGCCCCACTGTGCCTGGGGCCCTACAGCACATTTATGTAGAAGGAGACTGAAGAAGATCCATTGTGAATAGTAATTGTATCTGTGTTAGATCTAGTCAGCAGAGGAAGATTTAAATAGTGAAACCATGTAAAGTCTGTGAGGGGTTGATGGGAGCTGTAGTGCTAGACATCCCTGCTTTTTAATAAAATAATGGGATTTGAGTGGCAGTCCCTACAACTATACCTGAGATATCAGGTACATACTGTATACACCATGGATTCCGCATTTTCTGGCTAACAGATACTACATGGTAGGTATGTGACACCCCAGATCCCCACTATAGTATCTTGCTGTATGAGGGGCTTTGTGCCCCATAGGGTGCTGATATTCCACTCTTGCTGGATCTGGGGACAAGTGAAGCAGACAGAACTCTGCAAGTACAGGATCATCTGGATCTGTAAGCAGGGAGGGGCAGATGCTAATGTTCCTGTGGGAACACACTAACTTTACAAAATTCTGGTACATATAATAATGTATATCTCCTGCAGTCACTCCCCCCTCTCTCGGAACTCACAGTTCTATTAAAGAGCTCATTAAAGATCATTTCTGCATAGTCGGCCAGAAAAATTACTGGTGATGTTGGCAGACACCCAAATCCTTAACATGAACCCATAAAATAATCTGGGATAACTGTAGAGCACAGACCAGACAGGTACAAAGGCTAAAGTCCAACCTTGTCACCTTGTAAAATTCTTCCACAATTTTGGGCACAGACACATACACACACCCATGGTGCTCTCCTGCCCCATTAACAACCTGCACCACCAAACATTTCTCTTACCTCATCTCCAAGACACCAGGCTGCTTGAGTTTGATGTGCTGAAGGTACAATAAGGTTTTTAGTATATGCTCCAGTGTGCAGTCCCCATCTTTCCAATACTCTGTGCAGCCTCTTCCTACTGTACAATCTTTTCTCTGCAGCCCCTGCCTACTGTATACTCTGTGCTGCGCAGCCTTTATCTACTGTATGCTCTCTGCAGCCCTTTACTACTTTATACTCTGTGATTTACAGCATTTACCTACTGTATACTCTGTGCTGTGTAGCCTTTATCTACTGTATGCTTTCTGCAGCCCTTAACTACTTTATACTCTGCGATTTACAGCATTTACCTACTGTATACTCTGTGCAGAATAAATCTTCTTTATACACTGTGCTATGCCATTCATACCTAATGTATATTGTATGCTGTGTAGAAAATCCTAAAGTTCTGCTTTTGTACCTTTCTGTTGTCCCTGCTCTACTATCTCGTCTCTCTGTGCTGTGCTATATCTTCAACTATGTCTGCTCTCAGTCTGATTTCTGTTCAGCCCCCACTGCTCTCCTCAGGCAAATACCATCCCCTTCTCCCTTCTGTGTCTTCTGCAGCCCCACTAACAACTGTTCAACCTCCTCTCCCTGCTGTACAACCCCCTAAAACTACTGGGCAGCCCACCACTTTACACTTCACCCCTCTTTCTTTACTGCTTTACTAGCAATAAGAATAATAGTCTCTGGGAAGGGAGTGTGACTGTGGATAGCAGGTATAGTAGGGAGAGATGGTGCCTATAGTAACAGTGGGATAATAGTCTCTGGGAAGGGAGTGTGACTGTGGGATAGCAGGTATAGTAGGGAGAGATGGTGCCTATAGTAACAGTGGGATAATAGTCTCTGGGAAGGGAGTGTGACTGTGGAATAGCAGGTATAGTAGGGAGAGATGGTGTCTATAGTAACAGTGGGATAATAGTCTCTGGGAAGGGAGTGTGACTGTGGGATAGCAGGTATAGTAGGGAGAGATGATGCCTATAGTAACAGTGGATAATAGTCTCTGGAAAGGGAGTGTGACTGTGGGATATCAGGTATAGTAGGGAGAGATGGTGCCTATAGTAACAGTGGGATAATAGTCTCTGGGAAGGGAGGGTGACTGTGGGATAGCAGGTATAGTAGGGAGAGATGGTGCCTATAGAAACAGTGGATAATAGTCTCTGGGAAGGGAGTGTGACTGTGGGATAGCAGGTATAGTAGGGAGAGATGGTGTCTATAGTAACAGTGGGATAATAGTCTCTGGGAAGGGAGTGTGACTGTGGGATAGCAGGTATAGTAGGGAGAGATGGTGCCTATAGTAACAGTGGATAATAGTCTCTGGGAAGGGAGTGTGACTGTGGGATAGCAGGTATAGTAGGGAGAGATGGTGCCTATAGTAACAGTGGATAATATTCTCTGGGAAGGGAGTGTGACTGTGGGATAGCAGGTATAGTAGGGAGAGATGGTGCCTATAGTAACAGTGGATAATAGTCTCTGGGAAGGGAGTGTGACTGTGGGATAGCAGGTATAGTAGGGAGAGATGGTGCCTATAGTAACAGTGAGATAATAGTTTCAGGGAAGGGAGTGTGACTGTGGGATAGCAGGTATAGTAAGGAGAGATGGTGCCTAGTACAGATGCATTATCACTTATCCAGAAGCTCAGTATCTGCAAAGCTACAAAATATGGGAAGACCATCACCCATTGAGTCAATTTTAAGGAAATAATTCAATTTTTATTTTTTTTTCTCTATATTAAAAACCAATGTCTCCTACTTGATCCTTATTATGTATGAATCCAATTAGTAGCAAACAATCCTGTTGGGTTTATTTAATGTTTAAATATTTTTTAGCAGTCTTAAAGTATGGAGAGTCAAATGACAGAAAGACTCCTTATCCAAAACCCCCAGGTCCTAAGCATTCTGTGTAATAGATCCAGCACCTATACGGTATATTTCCTATACCGTATACATCTCTGAACATGCAGTAGATAGGGATGGTGCTTTATCTAAGTATATGCAAATATCCTTGTCTGGCCCTTTTCTGGGACATTGCACACTTACTGGACGTTTCCTAATAAATCCTCCCCTAGACAGTTAAAGGCAGTGAGGAGCAGGATCTCACTCAGTGCCCACAGGAAGATGAAACGCTCATTAGCTTCCTAGTTGCCTCTCTTCATGCTCGAAAAGACAACTTAATTTCGTAGCAAATGCTGAGCCATTAAACCTACAAGAAATCTAGGGACTGATGTGTTGTGCCACAATGAGAATAATGTCTCTGTCTGGTATATGGATAGGGATGTTTGTAGTACACAACCCTTTCCTTGAGAGAGTGGGGGTTAAGGGAGAATGAAGAGTTAAAATGGGGGGAGTTTGCACCTCCAACTGATACACTTGTGGCTTGAACCCGTGTGCTGTATGTTGCCATGTCTGATTCATTTCTCAAGTGTGCAGCCCATGGCTGAGATGGGTCAAAGATAGAGAGATTCAAGTCAAATGGGCCATGGGAGGGAATCTGTAGCTTCCTGGTTATAGATTATTTTGTTAAATTCAGCCCCAATACCTCCTAGACCTTTTAGTAACATATCTGATATGAAACCCTGATCCACATCCCCTACAAAAAGGTATTTTTTATCATCTCTCCCGTTGCCATCATTATCTACCCCCTTAGCATCACAAAAGGTAGTTTTGTCTGGTGTCCTACCATATAAAATAGTTACTGATTCAGCCATGTTGCACAGCTCCTCCGTGCGACGGATCCAGTGTCCAGTGTCCAAACCTGCTCAACCAGCTGGCCCGTAAACAAATAAACCAGAGCCATGTGCTCTTGCATGTGCGCAACTCTGGCTTGTTCTCGCATACGCGCACAACGCTGGCATGGTTGAGGGGGCCACCGGGGACTGCCGGGAGGGCCTTTTGTTTGCAGCCCTGGTGGGCCCATAAGGCTCCAGTCTGACCCTGGATGGATCTTCCTAGACAGCTCATCCATCTTGATTTCCAGCTGCTGAATTTGGTAAAGGATTTGAAGAGTCAACTGCTATTTTTGCTTGGAGATCTCACCTAATACCTGCTTCTTTAGGGCTTCCAAATGGTCTCTGATGTCCTTAAAAAAAGGTATTGACTCTCTCTGTCCCACTGACTGCTTTATCTTCCACTTCTCTCCTGTGCTCCTTTAGGCTCTGGACTCTCTTCTCTATTTCATCTCTCTCTGGGATCAGTTTATCCGGATTATGCATTTTTCTTCTGTGCAGTATGGCTGAGATGGGTCATAGACAGAGATATTTGGGGAGAGTCAGATGGACCATGGGAGGGATTTCCAGAGAAGTGACAGCTATAGTGAAGGCATGAATGTGAGTATGGGAGGAGGAGTAAAAATTTAGGAGAATAATAATAATGAGCAGTTTGGTGAGTACTTGGAGAGAAGTTCAGAGGTGTAGAGTGGCGCAGAGTTGGGAAATTCTTATGCTCAATATCTGCTGCACTGTATCCCGGGGCTGCCTTGTTTAGTAAGCAAATATCCCATTGCGCTGCATCTGTGGCCTGTTTAAGTAATCTGCTTAAATTCCATTGCAAGATTCTCTTGCCCTGTTTAGTTTAATATACATTGACCATATAGATTGCTGTTTGGTTTAGAGCATTTTGTACACCGAACATTACGTCAGGGGTAATAAGCATTAACCTACCGCATTGTGTAGCTGGTCTGTTGTAGCCTAGGCAATATACATAACACTCATTGCACCATACTAATATTCCATCTGTGGTCATCTGAACTATGTGGTCATCTGAACTATGAACTTTCAATCCTCTCAACCACAAACCAGGTGGCACTCTGGTATAAAAGGCAGACATTTATTGCAACAGGTTGTTAGACAGTCAGGCCTGACACTTTTTGGGGGTAACTCCCTTAGGCATAGGCTATAATACCAGCATATGAAATTTCCATGTAATGTGATGCTGCTGGGTAAAAAGAGCAGTGAAAATGCTAAATAATGAACATGGCTATGAGATGAAAGCGAAGATTATTTAATTGCCAGTCAGTGCTCACTAGGTCTTTGCTCCTCCCTTAGTGAAGGGAGTGAGAAAATTAAATAAGAAAAATATCAATGGGGAGACAGGAAAGGAGAAAGGAAACAGTGTGGAATGGGGCATGAGACGAGAGTGGGTCAGGAGAAGAGTTTGGGTCAGGAGAAGAACATGGTTCCAGCAAAGAGAGAGGACCACGAGAAGAATGTGGGTAAGGGAGAAAAGTATAGGCAAGAGAAGAGTGTGGGTCAGGAGCAGAGCGTGGGTCAGTAGAAGAGCGTGAGTCAGGAGATGATAATAGGCCAGGAAAAGAGAGTGAGTCAGAAGAGACAGGGAGAGTAGAATAGAAACGACAAAAGCAGAGTGGTAAAGGAAACGGGAAAGGGATGAGAAGCAGCAGAAAAAAATAATTTGCTCTCATCCTCCTATGTGCACCCAGTTGTAAATATGTCTATGAGAGGAAACAGCAGGGCAGAAAAGGAGAGATAAAGTTCAAGGAACAGAGTTAAAAAATAAGAAAAGGCAATACATTACAATGGGAAATAGAAGATGCAAGCAGACAGAAGGTTGAATAATTAGGAGAGGTGTCCAAGAGAGGGAAAAGGTAAAGAGGATTAGAAGAGAAAGGTGAGAGAGAGTGAGATGTTGACAATGGGGAATGAAGAGGAAAGGGGCAAAAGAAAAGCAGTTGAGTTATAGAAGAACAAAGGATATAAAAAAAAAAAAACAGATGAGACAGGGCAGATGAGCAGATTAGAGGGGCTGACATTACCAAAGAGGAGACATTAAAATGAAACAAGTCATACTCTGCATGAGATTCCTTTGTCCTTGGGGCCCCTTAAGATGCCAAGGCTATGCCAACCTCTTCACCTTCTGCTACTACATCAATGACTTTGGTACACCAGTTAATGTAAAATGTTATCTCTTCATATTTGTCCACCATCTCAACTCATGAGGGGGGAGTTTATGGGGAATCTATTTTAGTGTGCAAGGTCAGCCAGTTTTAAATGGTGCCCTACTAATCAAACTAAATAATGATGGCACCGTAAGAAGGATTTTTGGATTGTGTGTAGGAATCCTCTGGGGGCTCCTGTTTGTTCCAAAAATGATAAGATTGCTGCTCACTTACAGAAATATTTTTTCATGTTTTGCCTGGTTTTCTAACGGGGGAAAACACTGGAAAAGGATTTAAAAACATCATAGCAAATTTGCAAACCTCAGATTCCCCTTACCAGATGCCAACAGTGTTTCATGGGATCCTCCTTTTTGACCTTAGTGCCCCAAAATATTTAAAGTCAGGGCAAATAGGTTTAATATACTGTAGAGCACAAAAAAAAAGGGAGCACCAAAGGAGCCGATTATTATAAGGGAAGTGGCCAGTAGCCACGAAAAGGGTAAATTGGGCAGATTACAATATGTTCTGGGCATGCCTTTAACATTTGTAATGATTCTTTAATAAATTTCAACGGACGAATAATCGGCTCCTTTGGTGCTCCATTTTTTCTTGTGCTCTATATGGAACCTGGCTGTGTGGGATCGCAGTGTTTGTGCAGCACGCTGGAGCTGAACTCTGACCGGTAAATGCTCCCACATTTATTCATTGCCAAATAGGTTTAAGAATTACATACAAGATTTAAAAACATCCCACCTACCATTTGTATCCAGTACAGGGATAAACCGAATAGAAGATGCGGGTCCATGTGCCACATTAGAGGAATGATCTCTGGGTTGCAATAAGCAGAATTACAATTTTCCACAGAATTTCAGCATTTTCTGCTATTTCTTTTGATCCAACCCACTTACATCATTCCTGATCCATAATCCTTGGACCAATGATATATGGAAACTGAGCACAGATTATATGAGCAATGAGCTATGTGCATGTTACTTGGGGCTTTGTGCCTAACACACTGTGACTGGAAAGCACCATTATTTCTTTGAAGAAAAAAAACACAGGATAAAATATAGTCATTTTCTGCATCACTGGGATTTTATTACTGGGATTTTATACACCAAACACACTGGTGATTGTTTAACATAACAAAGTGAATTATGCAAACACAGGGTACCATTATAGCATTATAACATTAACCTGTGTGTGTGTGTTTTTATATGGAAATCAGTGTGTGAACTCAAAAATAGAGTAAACAGCTTTAATTTGAAGATCTATTGATATATAGTCACCAATTTAAAACTCTTTTTATAAACACTTTGTAATATTATATTACATGACATCCTTTACACAGGAACTGTATTTATTGGTACTCATGTGACTGTCTCTTCTTCCTTTGTATGTCGAGTGTATTTCCTGATACTCGTGGTACTGTCTTTACTTCCTTTGTATGGGGGCCTTAATTTCCTGGTACTCATGTGACTGTCTCTTCTTCCTTTGTATGGGGAGTGTATTTCCTGATACTCGTGGTACTGTCTTTACTTCCTTTGTATGGGGGCATTAATTAATGTATGTCTACCACCCTCCAGTTTCATTTTCTTCTAAATGAACTGATCAGGCAGTTCATAGCCTTTAAGTACTAACTGCAAGAAAGCTATCATATATATATATATATATATATATATATATATATATATATATATATATATATATATATATATATATATATATATATATATATATATATATATATGTATGTATATGTATATACAGTTATCATATACACTATATATATATATGTATATACAGTTATCATATACACTATATATATATATATATATATATACAGTGTATATGATACCCCAGTTATTCTTCCACTTTGTGTTCTTGTTCCCTGGATACATGGCAAGGCATTAGCATACAAACACATTATATTCAGAGTAGAATAGAATCTTAGCAGAACTGAATAGAATCTTAGCAACCTTTAATCTACCCAAGGACGTCATAGGTAAAGACAATCATTGTCTTAAGGGGGGGGGGTTTAAACCTTTTATTTGTGAGAATGGGACAGTAAAGGCAGAGCTTATCCTCCAAAAAAAATGATTATGTTATATCTCTGGAGCACTGAGACAGGCACACAAACTTGGCAGAGAGTTTGATTTTCTTATGGATGCAGCATGTTAATGTTTCCTGGCTTCTTCCCAGAATGCCCTTGGTGGAAAGAAGGTTTTAGTCAGAAACCTATGTTTAAAGGAGCAGAAAACTATCTGCCATTATAACATTACCTGCAGGGCATTTCCTAATCTCACTGCCCTCACTGTGAAGAACCACCTATACTGTTTCAAATCAAAGTTCAGTTCCTCAAGTCTAAAAAGGGGGCTCTGGTTCTTTCTTCTCTAGAGTAACAACCCTAACCATGAAAGTATTTTCTCATATTTTAGTTCTTCCAGTCCCTTTCCCACTTTAATTGCATGTCTCTGCACTCTCTCCAGATCATTAATATTCTTCTTGAGGGCTGGAGCTGAAAATTGCACTGCATACTCAAGGAGAGGACATATAAAGAGGCAAAATGATGTTTTCCTCTAAGTTAAAGCAATTTAAATGCAACAGTACTTTGCTTTAGTAGTCACTGAATGCCACTGCCTAGAGTTGCACAGTCTGTTATCCATTAAAATCCCTAGATACTTCTCAATTAAGCAAGCCCCCACCATGCTCCCATTTAATGTATGATTCACATTTATGTTATTTCTACCAAATTGCATAACCCTGCATTTATCAACATTGAACTTCATTTACTAGTTTATTGCCCAGTTTTCAATTTAGTCATAATGCTCTGCAAAGTAACAGGATCCATTAGCCATAAGCAATTCGCCAATTTCTCTGCACCATGATACACCTCAAAGAATCCTGAACAATTAAGTAAAGAGGTGTGGGAATCACTTAGATGAGCTCATTACCTGGGATAGATACCATCCAGTCCTGGACCTATGTTTACCTTTACATGTTCTAGTTTCTTCTGAATTTTGAAGTCACCCGTGCATCAATAGTTATAATAGAATTGGGTCTATTAAAAAGGAAGTTCTCATCATCTGCTCTTTCCCCTGCTCTCATCAACCAATTTACCACCCTCTGACACCAAAGTTTCCGCCATTGCAGTTAAAAAAATTGCGCTTTGCTTCAGCATTTTGTACTTTAAACCTATTTAATAATGAAATCCAATGTTTGGTGTGTAACTACTCACGTCTTATTCACTTAGGGGCAGATGTATTCATCCTTGAGCCCCTGGGTTCTATCAATCGGTTATTGAAACCAGGTTTCTGTATCCAATTACCTTGGCTTGAGGCCTAGCACCCCCCCAAGTGGGCTTAAAACATAAATAAATAAAAGGATTAAACCTAAAAAACTTTTTCTTTTTTTAATAAAACCTGCTCAGAAAAAAAACTAGGTATTTGGATATAGAAATAAGCGCCTTATTCTTTACATCTTTACCATTCATCCCAAGCCTCAAATGATGAACATTGTTGGACAGTACATTGCTCATGGCTATTTCATCATCATATTTAGAGATATGAAAGTGCATACAGTATGGGGTAACTAGTTGCCCTGTGCATTAACAATTGTCACAAATTGGGCACCCATTAGCACAATACAGTTTTATTGAAATGTTTATTTGTTAGCTGCTATTTCTTTTTGCAGAATGCTATATTTATAGGGTAACTGTTTCATACAGGAAGCTAATTGCATTAATGATGATTATGATACAGTTTATAGTAGTCATGTATATTTTCAAACATAGTGACATTTTACAGGCATCAAACCGAAAGCTCCATATGAATTTCTAAGAAAATCATAGGTTGTTAAAAACACAATGGTTACTATAGTGTCAAGTGTCCAAGCGCCACACACAATATACTCTGCGTGTGGGATGAGGTAAAACAAGTTTCCTCTGGTTTCCAAGAGAAAGAACGTTTCATGCCTTGTACCGGCTTTCAGTGATGGTGGCTGCTGATCTGAGAGACAACATAACCTGCTCCATTTGCCTAAGCATTTATACTGATCCTGTATCCCTTTCGTGTGGCCATAACTTAGCAATGGCGGCTGCCGATATAAGAGATGAACTGACCTGCTCCATCTGCAAGGAAATTTATACTGATCCAGTATCCCTGCCGTGTGGCCATAACTTCTGCTGGGTCTGCATTGGTAAAGCATGGGATTGGCAGGAGAGTATAGAGGAAGATCCTTCCTGCCCTGAATGCAGACAGAGGTACAGGAGACAACCTGAACTGAAAAGGAACCTAAGGCTGAGTAACATAGCTGAACGATTATATTCTTCTCACCCAGAGCAGGATGGGACTGGGATCTTCTGCACCAACTGTATTTATTTTCCTGTACCTGCTGCAAAATCCTGTCTCTTGTGTGAGGTTTCTCTGTGTGATGCCCATGTGAAGGTGCACAACAAGTCAGCAGAACATGTCTTAACTGAACCCACCACTTCCATGGGGAACAGAAAATGCTCTGTACACAATGAGCTCCTAAAGTATTACTGCTGTGAGGATGGTGTCTGTATCTGTACCTCTTGCTGTCTGGCCGGAGAACACAAGGGACACAGGGTGGAGCCGCTGAATGAGGCCTCTGAGAAGAAGAAAGGGAAATTGAGGAATGTTCTGGAAAAACTGAACCCAGAGATAGAGGAGACTGAGAGAAGAGCCCAGAGGCTGCAGAAGCGAAGGAGAGAAGTGGAAATAAAAGCAGTCAGTGAGACAGAGAGAGTCACTGCCCTGTTTAAGGGCATCAGGGAACATCTTGAAGCCCTAGAGAAGCAACTCCTGTATGACATCTCCAGGCTGAAAGGGGAGCATTCCCAACAACTCTGGGATCAATTTCAGCAGCTTGGAATAAAGAAGGATGAGTTGTCCAAGAAGATCCATCACATTGAGGAGCTATGCAACATGGCAGATCCACTCACTGTCCTACAGGAACAGGAATCAGATGGAACTGTTTTTTATGGGGCTGATGGGGCAGATAATGAGGGCAGAGAGAGTGCTGATATAAAGGTCCCTGCTGTAGAAGGTCTGGATGTAGGACTGATCTCAGAGACATTACTCACTGGCTTAACTGGGATTGTGACTGGGATAAAGAAAAGGTGGATCTATGGACAGGAGGCAACAGACATGTTACTGGATATAAACACTGCTGAGAATCATGTATCTTTATCAGGGGACAGGAAAACTGCTTCCTACTCACATACAGAGCAGTGCCTCTTAAATACCCCAGAAAGGTTTCAGAATTATTCTCAGGTGTTAAGCACCAGGAATTTCCCCTCAGGGCAACATTGCTGGGAAGTGGAGGGTAGTGAATCAGGGGAGTGGTGTATGGGAGTGGCCTACCCCAGTATAGAGAGGGGTGGGAGACAATCCTTTATTGGAGATAATAGCAAGTCTTGGTGTTTGTGTATGGAGAACAATAGCTATTCAGTGAGACATGACAGTAAAGGAAGAGAATTACCCCACTACCCTTCCTGCAGAAGAATCAGGATCTCACTGGACTATGAGGCCGGGTGTCTGTCCTTTTATGAGCTAAGTGAGCCAATCAGACACTTACACACCTTCACTGCCTCCTTCACTGAGCCCCTTCATGCGGCATTCTTGGTATGGTGGGCTGATTCCTTTGTAAAAATTCTCAGTTAGGACTCTGTCCAACAGACAAACCCATACATAGGCATTCAGACACGGAAGCTTGGTACCTGAGGTCTTCCTCACACTTGAGAAAGGGCCAGGTGCCCGAAACATGTTGTGTGGTAATGGAATAAAAAGCCTAATTGCAGTTACTCTGCTTTTGTGAGTGTTTCCAACTGCTACTATAAATCGAATATATAAGGGATGCCAGAGGCGGAGCACCCAAGGAATCACCACAAGAACTGTTTGAATTAACGCTAATCAGTGTAAAAAGCCTTTTTGGAGTCTTCCAGATAAGGGGTCTTTCTGTAATTTAGATCTCCATACTCAGGGGTGATCCTGGCCCCTCAGCCGCCTAAGGCAGCTTGGTGTTGCTGCCACAACCCTCCCCGGTGTGCTCACCTTTTTGTTCTGGGGGGGGGGGTCCATGAGGGCGGTGGAGAGGGCTAGGATGCTAGCGCAGAGAGCATAATTGCGCTCTCTGCACTAGAAGAATTTCCGGTTTGAAAAATGGAAATTTGGCTCTTAAAGTACCAGGAGCACCATTTTTGCTGCCCCTGGCACCTAGTGGGGCACTGCCATCTGAGGCGAGTTACTCAACTCAGTTACCCCTGTCCATACCTTAAGTCTACTAAAAATAATAAAACGTTAATTAAACCTAATAGGATTGTTGTGCATTTAATAAGGATCAATAATATCTTAGATGAGATCAAGTACAAGCTACTGTTTTATTATTACAGAGAAAACAGAAATCGTTTTAAAATTTAAATTATTTGATTAAAATGCAATCCATGGGAGATGGCGATCCTAAATAACTGATCCCGTATCTGTAGAAGCTTGGGACCAAGAAGGATACTTTGTTTGAGCCAGTGTGCTAAAAAGTAAATGTGTTATAACAAATGTAATAGAAACAAGTATAGTTACCAGCTTGCACACCCTGGCTCTCCAAATTGTATATTGCCCGGTGCCCGGCCGAGAAGGCTTCGGAAACCCACAAACTTCAGACAAAGCATGCTTGACAAAGGGGATCACCCCGAAACGTTGCATCACGCAAATAAAATATAGCAAGGGTTGTCCCTGCTTGCAACTAAGACCTGTGTGCCGGTGGAATTATTTACTCTTATTACATATGTAGCCTGTATACTTCTGTGTTGTAAACCTTTGCATCAGACAATAGTGGTCATTTATCAAGACTGGGCAAATTTGCCCATGGGCAATAACCAATGGCAACCAATCAAATTGCCGCATTCATGGTTCTACTTGCAGCTGGCTTTAAAAAGCTAATCACTGATTGGTTGCTATAGGTAACTGCCCAAGGGCAAATTTGCCCAGTGTTGATAAATGAGCCCCACTTTGTGAGTTAATCTCTTTACTGAGCTACATAGTAACATAGTAACACACATAGTAACATAGTCAAGATGAATCATATAGAAAATTATGAGTTATTGCAAGAACAAGATGAAAGACAGTTGCAATTTTGCTCCCATTGCTGCCATGGGCAAGGTGCTGAATGTCAAGGTTAGATGTGGGTGGGTGCTGGGAGCTGCGCAGGACTCTGGCAACAATATCAGGTGACTGATTAAGATAAGAAAAGTTTAAGCCTTGAAGGCTAATTCATTTACTAAAGAGCCACAGTCTTCCCGGACCCAGAAATAAAGTCAGACGTGCCCCTGATGTTAATTCCAGATGTCACAGAAAAGGTCGCATTTAGAAAAACCGAAATCACATGTAAATTTGTGCTCTCCTTGCAAAATGCTAAATTACAGTTGATATTAAAGGCGCCGGAAGGGAATGCTAATTTTGTTATTCTGTTGTTGACAGTTTTTTAATAAATGCCGAGGTACAAATGTCTCACGTTATATCTCACAGACATCCAAGGCAATCCAATCTAACAATACCTAAGAGGAATTTAAAATGAGTGTAACATACGGAAATGCAATCATGTCATGTATCTGAGCGTTCACCGTGTCGCCTCGTTAGAAGATGTCTCAGAGATGCTGCCAGAATATTTTAACCAATTTACAATTGCCTACTGACTGTAAACAGCTTTCTGGTAAATATAAATCGAATTTAATGGTTTTCAGTGTAACGGGGGCAGAGCTGCATGGGGGGGGCAAAGGGGTGTTGGGCAGTTTTCTAGAGAACAGTTAAAACAATATGTTAATTTGGTCTTAGTGGGGCATGAGCTTAAAATAAAATGACACAAACCCATCAAGTTCACATCTACCAAAATTCTCTATGACCAATTCAGAGGAAGGCACTCAAATCTCTGCCATGAAGCGACAGGGATGAGCCCTGAGTAAGTGCCCGGTAGGGGTAGGGTTATCTGTATGTCCTAATAAATGATTTGAACTTAATTATAATTTCTGGCCTTTACTTTCGGAGAAACAACTTTTTGTTGCTTCAGATTTTTGCACCCATGGACTGGGGTGAACTGTGAGTATTTTCTCTCCCGTTATTATTTACTTATTTTTTCTTTTTGATTAACAATGGTACGGTTATTGCTATTGCGTACCATATTTCTAATGTTTGATACAAGGATGAGTCCTCCTAATATGATTGGTCCTTGGTTTAATTACTATTGAACATTTCTTGCTGAAAAGACTTCAGTTCATTCTGAATCCTGAATCCCTCTCTTGTTAAGGAAACCCATAACTGTCCCTACCCTTTCTATTCAAATGGTGAAATCTAATTTCCTTCGCCCAGCAATAAATATCTCATTCCCCCATCTTTTGGTAGGGAATCCCATAACCTGACTGACCTTAAAGTAAAGAGACCCTTTCTATGCTCATAGTGAAATCTCCTCTCCTTCCCACCAATGAATCATTCATTCCCCTGTCTCTTGGCAGGGAATCCCATTCAAGAATAAACCCAGTTTAACGAGACTTTCATTGTTCGTGAGCTTGATCATCCATTCCTAGATCCTGTGGCTACCCTCCAGGGCATAAGGCACTTTTTGGTCTTGATTTGATTGTATCTGTTCTCCTTTCTGTATTAAAGAGGCTGGAATTGGAACTGCACCACGTATTTCTAGAGATTGTCTGCTCTCACAAAAGATGGAAATGTATAATATATTAAGACAGCTTTCAGCTTTTTCATTCAATCAATTAAATATTCTGCCTAAATTGCCTTCTTTGTATCAGTGTACAATAGATGACACATGAGAGAAACAAAATGTAAAAAGGACTAATATCATGCTTAAATAATAGAGTTCTGCCTCGTGTCAGGCTTGCATTTAGAGTGGTCCAAATAAATGCCAATTGCCCAGGGTCCATTATAAATTGTCCTACTGATGCAATCATGCCTTATTGTCTTCCTTTTGATTAAATGTCTCCATCTTTCCTACTGTCACCATCTTAACCTTCTCCACCTAGAGTTTCCACCTTGTACTAATGTCTCCATCTTCCCTACTGTCCTCGTCTTGCACATCTACACAATATCTGCTTAAATTTAAACTACTAACCTACAACCATATTCTGGGCCATAGTATTTTGAGGACCCCAAAGATTTCTTGCCACCGGGAACATAACATTTAGAATTTCTTCCATCTCTTATCTGTTCATTCCTCCTCCCAACATAGCCCATAACACAAGGACAATAAATAAGGATATGACCCTAAGGGAGAGGCAGCCTAGGAATCTTCCATGAATGGCCACACTGCCTGGAACCTGTGAACCAGTGAGTCTTCACTTTTGAAGAAATAACTTTTTTGCCACACATCATGACATGAACCAATGGATAGAATTATATATAGAGTAAGTAGCCATGAGTAATGTGATGTGACATACAGCATTTACTCCAATAGAATTTTGCAACGTGAAGAGTCAGTGTCGGACTGGCCCACCGGGATAACAAGAAAACTCCCGGCGGGCCCAGGCGTCAGTGGGACTCTTGCTTCAAACTATTTGACCTATTTCATGGTCCTATTTCTTTATGGGAACAAAGAGGCTTAAAATGGAAGAGTAGAGTATATTATGTAGAGAAAAGAGACTAGGAGAATAAAGAGGTTGCGTGAGGAGAGGAGGCATAATAGTTTGGAAAGTGGGCCATCAGCCTAAGGTTTTCTGGTGGGCCCCTGGCATCCCAGTCCTACACTGTGAAGAGTTTACAAGTTACCTCACAGACATCAAAGGGCAAATTCCCTAAGTGCCGGAAATGCGCTAGCGATGGCTTTGCCGCACTTCGCCACACCTAGCCAGGCGTAGTTTTGCCAGTGCTGCGCAAATTCACGAAGATCTGAAGTTGCGCACAGGTTACCGAACGGTTGCAAAGTTGCCCTAGTGATAAGACGATAAGCAGTCCGAAGTTACACTAGTGATGCCTAATTAGCATACGATGTGCAGTTAAAGTACAATGGAATGCTGCAGCAACTACATTACACTATACAAGGCCAGGGAAATTTAATAAAATTAAATAGAGGTCTTGTATTGTCCTACAAATGTGCCACTGTATAGTTTAGGTGCCAAATGTAAGGGGGAAGCAGGGTACCCCAAAAAAAAAAATTCTATCTTTTTCAGCCTATCACCCAGTAAAAAGTAAAAAAAAACGCCAGCGTTTTTTGGGCCTTTGAAAATTTTTTTTTTACAAATTCCTATCTACTCTATTGCACTTCGCCTGGTCTGAGCTGGCACAGTAAAGTCTGACGCAAGAGGTAACGTTTAGTAAAATCTGCAACTTGCATAGTTACGTACCTTCGCCAGAGCGCAACATCCTCTGGCGTAAGGGTGCAAAGTACTGCTAGAGTCTGTCTACTTCGCTAACAAATTTACGCCAGGGACCGTAAATCGGCAAAGTGCCAAAATGATGTCACGCTGGCGAATTTTCGCTAGCATTAGCCACTTCGCCCTTTAGTAAATTTGCCCCGAAGGATTCTTGCCCAAAGCAAGATGGTTTTCAGCACCAAGGAGAGCAGCTTCCATAGTAAAACCATTTATCTAATTATAGAAGCCTGGGGAAGTATTTGGGGAATTATTCAGTAACTCCTGATAAACTGACAGAAAGGCATGGCCAATCATAAGCCATTATAAAGAAGTAATTCAATTTTTGTAGAGAAAACTCCACCCACCAAAGAAGAAGAGGAATTAACAACAGGTTTCATACCTACGTGTACCGAGTTCAGTGGGGGCACCTTCCTTTCAAGGAAGAAACAAATAATGGTGTGCAGGGTCAAGTAAATTGACACATAGTTGTAAAGAAAAAAAATAAAAGAATTACCCATTTATAATGCACCCTCCTGTCCTTGTTTATTTATTTAATTAATTAATTAATCTTTTATTGCTACTATAAATAAACAATGTGATTAAAATTCCATAAAGGTTAGAAACGCAAAGGAACGATCGCTATAAGGTTACAAATTAACAGTTCGCACACCGGCTATTTAAATTACAGATATCAAGTCTGCCCGTCCACTTCATATATTTCTGAAGCATTTAAAGGGGAACTCCGGCTTCCAAACCAAAATTTGATAAAGAGGCCCACATAACACAGAGACCCCTAATATACCCATCATCGTTATCGGTTTCTTCAAAAAGTATGAATAAATGCCATTTTCTAATGTCGTTTTCCAGCTGTTTAACAGTTCTTTTCTTTCTGCATCATTTGAAATCCTGGCAGGGAAGAAGGGACTAAAACACTGATGTTACAAATTGTAACAATTTCTCCACAGCATATAGACTACATAACCCACAATGCATTGCACTGCAATGTTTCTTTCCTTATTGAAATCGAGTGTGCAGGGAATTGTGGGGCTTGGATGATGCAGGCTAAGGACAGGTGGCTGTTGATACAAAGTTACTGTAGTCAGTCAACTCAGCAAAGTAGTCAGAGAGATCAGCAGGAGAGCCGGGGGCTAGGCTTAGGGAACTGTTCCAAACTATTACAAATAATGAAAAGTCTGCATATTTTTTAATTGATGTATCTTGCAAAGTTGCTTAAAATTGTGTTTACTTTTCAAAAAGCTCAGGTTATGTTTTTGTGGAGATCCCCTTTACGCATCAAATGGTAGTGTCTATAAGAGTCTCTCTGGCTTTTTTATCTCATAGCCCGGATCCAACACAATTTTTTTGTTCCACCAGGTAGTGTCTATAGGAGTATACCATTCCACACTACCCCAAAATTTGTATAATGTGTCATGTGTACCCATAAGGGTTTTATTGCATATCCAGAATGATTCTGAGTAGTACCTGATGGATACTAACCCTTAGATAAATACATTCATAACAATGCTTTCATTAAGTCCATTAGAGCTAAGAGCAGTCATTATAAAAATCAATTCACTTTCCTTGGTTAGAAGGGCAGTTTCCATGTCTCCTCCCCTGGTATTAAGGGAAACCTTGGCAAGACCCATCACCTTCAGGCCAGTACTCGATTTATTATGGTGTTCGACCAGCATGACTGGTGCCTTTCACTGATTTCACTGCTTTTAAATGCCATAGCTTTCATGAAATTGACTACCATTGCACCAACTGGAGGTTCACTGTGTTTCAGCAGTAGGTTTGTTGCTAAACTATTTCAGTAGAACATTTAGTTGTTACTGTTGTGTAATGTGCCATCAGGGTGGACAAAGGAAAGTGTAGTCAGGGACCTTGAGATATTTTGAAAGTTTGATTTGTAGGCTGCAGGAGGGTTTGGGCCTCTGAGTGGGAGGCGTTTGGGCAGCTTGTTCTGGGGTATAATAGGTATATGGCAGTCTCAATTTAATTGGCCAATCTTCATATTTGGGCTTTATTTACCCCCCCCTCGATTTTGAAGAGAGGTCCAACATGTGTGTGTGGGGGAGGGGGGAGATGTTGGTCCTAGTATCTACCTCCAACCCACTGAGTGTGATATCATTACACTATGAAATGCTCTTTTTTAGCTCGCAAGGCAATGGAGCTTGTCCAATCACAGCCAGAGGTTTAACCGAGTCCCATAATTCCTCTCATGTTTCCAGCTGTAGCAAGCTGACTTTCCTGTCATATTATAATGAATGGCTTGAGTCTGAAGATGATTCTCTTGGGTCGTGTAAGTCTTTAATGAAAGGATTAATACTATCTCCGGGGGCTGTCTATCATCTTGTTTGCTATAAAATAAATGAGATGTGCAAAGAATTGTGAAGGTGCCAATGAATATTACATAGTATTGTCACAGAATTCCTCATTATCTGTTAATCACATTGTCTCATCTTGAAGCCCGGTGTTAGACATGGGCGCCCCAGGCGTGCACTGGCTCTTTATGGGATGATAGGAGTTGCAGTTGAACAACAGCAGACTCTGCCCATAGCCTGTCACTTATACAGTCACATTATCTAAATATTTGAACACTGGGGCACAGGGCAAGTACAGTTAATGCATCACTAAGCCAAGAACAGGACTGCCTTGCACCATCAGTAATACCCCTTAGTGCTGACAGTCTCCTGCCATAACCTCCTGCTTAGATTGATATATAAAGGAACCTTGAGGGCCAAAAAAGGCACCATAGTCTGTGCAGGTTTACAGCAACCTCTCTGGCAGATTGCCAGTCTGACTCAGGTCAGATCCAGACTCCCATAGATACCAATGATGAGTGGGTTCATTGTCACTGTCTGGAGCCATTGCAGCAGTATCATATTCCAAGGATATTAGCTGACAGTTATTATAAGTCATATAAGGAAGAACTTTTAGTGCAAAAACTCACAATTTAACAAAGGATGGCAGAAATGTGTATGGGTATCTCTCTCTGTCTGCCACTTTTATATTCTGTATTAATTCAACTCATAAAATGATTCCACAATGTATATGTGCACAGATATTGGTAGCATCCCAATTTATTTGATGATTGGGGCACTTTCCATCCAATAATCTGCTATTTACCATGGCATACAGGAATACGATGTGTGTCAGAAATGAATATTTACAGGTCAGTGTTGATTCTCCCTTTAATAAAGGGCACGTTGTTCCATTATGCAGACCTTTGACCCTGCTTGTCATTACTCTGGCATTTGTTTATTGAACTAGCCTCTAAAAAGGGTCCAGAAACTCTCTGTATTGTGTGTTTCGTCCCTGGTACCGTAGTAACAGAAGAAATCATAAAGGCATAAATTAGGGACCTACAAAATGTATTTCTCTGGCTGTTATCTAAGATGCAGCTCCCAGCTTGTGGGGGGTGGGGAGATATAGAAGCAGAAGTGCACCAGAGTCCTTTACTTCTGATCAAAGGAAGGTAGTGCCGTTGAGTAGAGGAACATTGTGCCAGGTCTGTTCTGCTTGGGACAACACAAATATGGCATTAGTAGGCAAATCACGAGTCAGTTTTGGACCAGTCAGTCTGGTCCCCCCAATTTACTATATAAGCTCCTCATGCTATCCGTGACTAATCTCTTTCCTCTGCATCAAGGCAAACAACTAGCATAAGCTTATTGAAGGAATTTTCCTTCCGACGCTGTCACTTCTGTTCCACCACATTTTTCATTCCATTCCGTATCACAAGAGGCCGTAATAAAGTGATTTTGTGGATCCTGATCACGCACAAGTCTGTTTATAGCACCCAGGGTCACTTACATCTTATTTCATACATCAACCAAAATTCATACTCTTCTTATAATGAAAACGGAATTTGTTTTATTGTTGAGAGAAGAGAGACAGCTCAGACACTGCGAGTGTTTGGTGGAGGGGGTGATTTGAGGGATAGAAAGACTGTAAGTGAATTTGAGAATGATAAAAGCTGGACATTACTGCCCACGTACTGGGAAGATGAAAGAGAGACTACAAAGTCTCATCCATCAGGGAAGCAATGAAGGGAAATGTACTTAGAGAGGTGATAAGTGGTAGAACAGGAGGCCACGCATGAAAGCTGCAACTTGATGAGTTTGGTTGTTATGGAAGGGACTGCTCAGTGTCTCATTTAAATGGAAACTTTTCTGCAAAAAAAGCTACGCTCCCCCTGCATATTTTAGCTTTTTATTTCTCTATAGGAATGTCCTTTAAGCTGCACAGTACCCTATTATTAATAACCTTCTATTCCCTATAAGGGCCTGCTGTAAGGTCTCACCAAGGACATTAGATCTTAGGCAACAGTGAACCCACATTTTTCATGATATAGCCAACCATACCTCAATGAGATCTAATTCATAATATTGGTTAATATTGGTTATATCTCTGCACCCAGAGATCTATTGCTTTCTCCTCATAGAGTCAGCTCTAAAGCTGTTCCAGTGGAAAAGATGCATTTCACTTTCTGTTAGGAAATAATGTTCAACTCAAGCCCTGATCCTTCCTAATTCAAACTCATCTGTAAACCAGTGTGGCCATTTTACTTTCACTTCTCTAATAAAAGAAATCCAACTATAAATGTGTTCTGACTCAATTCAAACTTCCCCCTCCAGGCCACTCTGGTAAGCTCCATAGAGTCGCTTGCCTGCATCCCATTCCGCAAGCTTTGGGACATTCGCACAGACCATCCAGTCATAATTACACCCTTCAAGGCATGGATGACAGTACTCAAAATCGTTAAGTCTCCTCGTCTCTCACCAAACCTACCACTATGGGGAAACTCCTTTCTCCCGCACCTGCAGAACATAGCGGAATACAAAATCTGGCCGCAATGGGGCATACGAACACTGGGGAATTTGCTCGACGATGGGAAAATTCTCCCCAGGAACGAGATAAAACATACTCAAACTGACCAGGTCCTCCCCTGGTTCTCCTACTTTCAACTGAGACAAGCTCTGCAAACACACCTGCAGGGAAACAATATTCCCCTTATAATTACAAAAATAGAATCAACCCTAAGGGCTGCCTCAACTAAGAAACTAGTCACCATGCTATACGCATGTCTCCAATCTACTATCAAATCCCCATTCAATACAGCAGGGGCCACCTGGACTAGGGACATCCCAGATATGGAGGTGGATGATTGGGAAGAGGCAACAGATAGAGCCTATGATTAGCTGGTCTCTACCAAAGACAAGTTAATCCAATTCAAAATTATACATAGACTCCATCTCACCCCAACCCTGCTGTTCCGCATGAACAGACGCGAATAATCTCAATGCCCCAAGTGCGGCACGGCAGAAGCAAATTATTTGCATCTCATTTGGTCATGCCCTATAATTCAAGCATTCTGGTCACAAGTCCTAACTCATATTCAGGGGAAAACAACACTCCCCAAACTACTGACTCCCAAGGCATGTCTTTTAGGTGTAATAGACAAGGTCACATCAAGGGCAGCAATGAGAATTTTATATTGCACTCTACTGTTCTATGCAAGGAAATGTGTTCTCCTGAATTGGATGTCCCCCCAGCCCCCAACACTCCAAGGCTGGCTTAACCTAATAAGGATAACACTCCCGCTGATACAACTTACCTATGCGGCAAGAGGGTGCCCCCAAAAATATGAAGTGGTGTGGCGGGGCTGGTTAGATGCCACAGAGCAATTAGTACCTCAAGACATGCTAAGCCAATAATACCCAAATATAGTTAAGGGTTTTTTTTAGCAGGGAGAACTTAGTAAGGGCCAGACCAAAAAGAGGTCAATATTTCAATGGATGGGAAACCAAATAGATACACATGGCACTGAAATTTAAATGATTAAGGAAGTAACCATGAAAATTGTATTGTAATGTTTATTGTTGTATTTTTTAAAATGCTAAATAAAAACCTTTAAAAATAAATAAATAAATAAATGTGTTCTAACTGAACCCCAACATATTTTTATCTGCTATTCTGTGACCCAACTTTAATGGTGACCAACTTTAATGGTGATCCAGCTAAAAACCAATTCATGATGACCCCTGTGAAGATGATCCAGTAACATGTATGACACATTTTCATTCCTTGACATGCCAGTGTACACATGATCCAGAGGAACCTCAAAACCCCTGCTGCTTCTTGGTGCAGCGTTGGGCCCCCCACCCCAGCCATAAAGCCGTGCCCAACCCCCTGCCCGAGCCGCAACCCCCTTACCTTTTTTTTTTACAGGCTGCAGAGGGCAAGGGAGGGAGGCTGGAAGCCATGCTAGTAGCTTTATGCAGGAGGCGCATCTGGGTTGGTGTGGCCCACGAGGGCCAGGGCCCACCAGGTTTTTTCCCAGTGTCCAAACAGCCCAGTCCGACCCTGTCAAGGTGGGTCTGATACCAAAGAACCCCAAAGAAATTTACACTTTAGTCCCTTGTCCAGGTTATATACTTGGACCACAACATGAATAGCTTTTCATTGTGTAGTAGAAATAAACTTATCCACGTGGGCCCCCAAACCACCTTATTTTTAGTTAAAATGTCTCCCAGGTACTCTGACTCGCCCCAGATGGATCTCTATTTGTACTTTTTATTTTTGTCTGATAGAACCTGATGTATGGATGGTCCACCCATACCCCAGCTCATTCTAGTCTACTATCCCATGTAAGAACATATATGTATGTTTAGATATACAGCAGGACCTAGTAATACCTGAATACCTACCTGAAGTCTCTATATAACTACTACTGCCTAATATTTAGCTGAAAACTGCTGTATCCCACCATCATTCCAAAAGAGAGAGTACTTGGCTTTTGATAAATTCTAGTGCTTTATCATTAATTTGCTGTTTCTATAAACTCCGCTCCTCTCCAGACAAGCTGCTAAATTCAATTCACTGGAAAAAATAGATTATAAATCACCTCTTTCTTTTCATTTGAGCCAAAACAACACATATTGTATAATCCCAAAACAAGATTAAAAAATGTCAGATCCTTTTGTTGGCAAACCTTTTATACCTCACGGATTTATTGTCTTAGAACAGAAATGTCAACACTAATCTGGGCTCGGCAGCCTAAAGATAAAAAGACAGCAAGCGGCTGCCCCTGTGACTGTGCTGACCTGCGTCATTTCTCTGTATTACAGGTGTGCGCGGTTCAAATGGCAAAAGGCAGCAGAGAGTGCAGCTCAATGAAAGGAATGTGATTTATTTTCTGAAATGAATACGCGGAGGATGTTTGCATTAGGACTATGTAATAACAGGAACGTAGTGCAGGTCACTGTTGTGTCCCCAAACTGTACTCTTTGCAATGCTATTTACTCTTTCCACAGATATATATAATCTTATTGAAAAGACCCGCACTCCATTATGTGCAAAATTCAAAGTTCTTTTATTGTGTACACAAACCTGATGTTTCAGCCCCTATTGGGGCCTTTTTCAAGGATGAAACGTCAGATTTAGGTACACAATAAAATAACTTTGAATTTTGCACATAATGGAGTGCGGGTCTTTTCATAAGATTATATAAGATTATATGCAACACTTTGGACCCTGCACCCAGATTTGATTGAAAGATTCCCGATTGGAGTGCGGCTGCCATAAGTTGACTATATATAGATAGATAGATAGATAGATAGAGAGAGAGAGAGAGAGAGAGAGAGAGAGAGAGAGAGAGAGAGAGATAGATAGATAGATAGATAGATAGATAGATAGATAGATAGATAGATACACAGATATATAGAAACATTAGGGTAACAGTCACCCTGCTATAGTTTCAGGGGTACCCAGGACACAAATAAGCACTCACCCCAAATCTCCTCCTAACTGGCCTTCAGGCTGGGCCCCCTTAGCTCATAACAAGGTTACAGATATATAGAAACATTGGGGTAATAGTCACCCTGCTATAGTTTCAGAGGTACCCAGGACACAAATAAGCACTCACCCCAAATCTCCTCCTAACTGGCCTTCAGGCTGGGCCCCCTTAGCTCATAACAAGGTTACAGATATATAGAAACATTGGGGTAATAGTCACCCTGCTATAGTTCCAGGGGTACCCAGGGCACAAATAAGCACTCACCCCAAATCTCCCTCTAACTGGCCTTCAGGCTGGGCCCCCTTAGCTCATAACAAGGTTACAGATATATAGAAACTTTGAGGTAATAGTCACCCTGCTATAGTTCCAGGGGTACACAGTGCACAAATAAGCTCTCACCCCAAATCTCCACCTAACTGGCCTTCATGCTGGGGTACTTTGTCTCATAACAAGTGACAAATATATACAAATATTGGGGTAACAGTAGTAGTAGTTGTTCCAGGGGTATCTAGGGCACCGATAAGCACCCGTTAACAAGGTTATAGAGGGATGTGCCTAATAAGCGGAGCATAAAGGAGATGACTGTGAGGTGCCCCCATTTGTCATTCACAACTGGGTCAGACATTGATCTCCCGAGTCTGAAGTGGCTTGGCAGGCTAAATGTTTTGGCTGTAGAGATGATCTGGGCTCCACTGGGATCCTGCTATTCTGTAAAATGCCCTCTGACAGGGCTGATACTGGAAATTATTTTGCTAAATTCAAGAAATCTCCGTTCTTACCAATTTTTCCTTCTTGGTGCCCTTTGTTGCTCCCTTTGTAATTGTTAACTTACTCACAGGGCTTTCAAGAAGTCCAACTCTACAGTATTTTTGTTTAACTACCCCCCCTTTACCACCACAAAGGAATGTTGCTTAACCACCCACATCTCTCAGCTCCACAATTTATAACAAGTCTCTGAACCTCTCAACATGCGTGAGGCACCTGCTCCCCTACAATTTCAACCTTGTCCTGCAGCTGCAACGTGTTTATTGTGACATCAAACACTACATTATTTCAGATGTTTCAATTAATGTAATTGAATGCACCTGGTACCCACTGTGGCATTATCTATCTGTCTATCATTGTATCTCCAGTATCTGTCACCTTCTATGATCCATGTACCTGTATCTATCAGGCTGGATAGTGATACACAGCAGGGGGACTGGTTAGTATCAGTAGACACTCTGGATGCTGTACAGGGTGTGGTATATTTGTCCAATATTAGGCACCGAGGTAACACTGCATAATGTTTAGGGGCACAGCTATCACAGTCATATGAATAATGTTACAGACAATGTTATAAGTTGCTAAGACTGTGGTGTTCACACTGGAATGGCTTAACCTATGCACAGAGGCAGATAATTACCTGGATATAATTAAGAAGATTATAAAGGACAGTTACATACTGAATGCTTCTGCAGGCGACTAGTGACTCACTGTAAAATCAATAAGAGACAAATCAACAATCTCTCCCTGCCGGGCCTATAGAGCTCTGGGTCTCACCTCTACACCTCTAATTTCCCTCAACTCTCTGATCCTATAACTTCCCTCCGATCTCTGCTCCTCTAATTCTACTGCCACTCTCTGCTTCTCTTATCTTCCCACTCTCTGCTCCTCTAATCTCCCCCCACTCTCTGCTCCTCTAAATTTTACCCCACTCTCTGCTTCTCTAATTTCCTCCATTCTCTGCTCCTCTAATCTTCATCCCACTCTCTGCTCCTCTAATTTTTACCCCACTCTCTGATCCTCTAATCTCCCCCCCCACTCTCTGCTCCTCTTATCTTTATCCCACTCTCTGCTTCTCTAATCTCCCCCATTCTCTGCTCCTCTAATCTTCATCCCACTCCCTGCTCCTCTAATTTTTACCCCACTCTCTGCTCCTCTAATCTTTACCCCACTCTGCTCCTCTAATCTTCATCCCACTCTCTGCTCCTCTAATTTTTACCCCACACTCTGCTCCTCTAATCTTCACCCCACTCTCTGCTCCTCTAATCTTTATCCCACTCTCTGCTTCTCTAATCTTCACCCCACTCTCTGTTCCTCTAATCTCCCCACTCTCTGCTCCTCTAATCTCCCCCATGCTCTGCTCCTCTAATCTTCACCCCCCTCTCTGCTTCTCTAATCTCCCCCACTCTCTGCTTCTCTAATCTTCACCCCACTCTCTGTTCCTCCAATCTCCCCCATGCTCTGCTCCTCTAATCTTCACCCCACTCTCTGTTTCTCTAATCTGCCCCACACACTGCTCCTCTAATCTTCACCCTACTCTCTGCTCCTCTAATCTTTACCCCGCTCTCTGCTCCTCTAATCTTCACCCACTCTCTGCTCCTCCAATCTCCCCCACTCTCTGCTCCTCTAATCTTCACCCCGCTCTCTGCTCCTCTAATCTTTACCCCACTCTCTGCTCCTCTAATCTTTACCCCACTCTCTGCTCCTCTAATCTACTCCATTCTCCACTTCTCTGATCTCCCCCTCTACTACTCTAATCTCTCCCCGACTCCTTACTCCTCTAACTTCCTTCTACTTTCTACTCTAATCACTCCCATTCTATGCTTCTTTAATATTCCCCCCTGCTCTCTACTCCTCTAATCTTCCCCTCACTCTCTGCTCCTCTTATCTTTATCCCACTCTCTGCTTCTCTAATCTCCCCCATTCTCTGCTCCTCTAATCTTCATCCCACTCCCTGCTCCTCTAATTTTTACCCCACTCTCTGCTCCTCTAATCTTTACCCCACTCTGCTCCTCTAATCTTCATCCCACTCTCTGCTCCTCTAATTTTTACCCCACACTCTGCTCCTCTAATCTTCACCCCACTCTCTGCTCCTCTAATCTTTATCCCACTCTCTGCTTCTCTAATCTTCACCCCACTCTCTGTTCCTCTAATCTCCCCACTCTCTGCTCCTCTAATCTCCCCCATGCTCTGCTCCTCTAATCTTCACCCCCCTCTCTGCTTCTCTAATCTCCCCCACTCTCTGCTTCTCTAATCTTCACCCCACTCTCTGCTCCTCTAATCTTTACCCCACTCTCTGTTCCTCCAATCTCCCCCATGCTCTGCTCCTCTAATCTTCACCCCACTCTCTGTTTCTCTAATCTGCCCCACACACTGCTCCTCTAATCTTCACCCTACTCTCTGCTCCTCTAATCTTTACCCCGCTCTCTGCTCCTCTAATCTTCACCCACTCTCTGCTCCTCCAATCTCCCCCACTCTCTGCTCCTCTAATCTTCACCCCACTCTCTGCTCCTCTAATCTTTACCCCACTCTCTGCTCCTCTAATCTTTACCCCACTCTCTGCTCCTCTAATCTACTCCATTCTCCACTTCTCTGATCTCCCCCTCTACTACTCTAATCTCTCCCCGACTCCTTACTCCTCTAACTTCCTTCTACTTTCTACTCTAATCACTCCCATTCTATGCTTCTTTAATATTCCCCCCTGCTCTCTACTCCTCTAATCTTCCCCTCACTCTTTACTCCTCTAAATTCCCTCCACTTTTTACTCCTTTAATCTCTTCCACTCTCTGCTCCGCTAACTTCCCCCCACTTTCTACTCCTCTAATCAGCCCCATTCTATGCTTCTTTAATATCCCCCCCACTCTCTACTCCTCTAATCTCCCCCCGATCTCTA
This sequence comes from Xenopus laevis, assembly GCF_017654675.1. Lineage (NCBI taxonomy): Eukaryota > Metazoa > Chordata > Amphibia > Anura > Pipidae > Xenopus > Xenopus laevis. Next base: position 16,996,233 of record NC_054388.1, on the reverse strand, counting down.
CTCCTCTAACTTCTCTCCACTTTTTACGTCTTTAATCTCCTCCCACTCTCTGCTCCTCTAACTTCAACCCACTTTCTATTACCCTATCTTTCCAATGCTCTCTGCTCCTCAAACTTCATCTGCATTCTGCGCCCCTAATCTCCCCTTATATTCTGCTACTCTAATCTTCACCCCACTCTCTGATGCCAAAGAGTTGGGGGACAATAGAAAAATAGAGGAGAGGGTGTGATGAACAGAGTGAGAGAGGAGAAGGAAAGGGCAGAGCAGAGAGATAAATGGAGAAGTGATCACAAATATGAATTGTTGTTCAACGCGAAAAGTACTATTGAACAGACTTATATAGAGAATTAATGCTACATTCCATTTATAGTACAAAGACTTTTCTAAGCCTTTGCCCCATAAATCTTTCTTGGACCTGATTTCTTGGATAACAGAAAGGACTTCACTGAGATTTTGCCTCGTGCCCTGGTACCCCTGGTGAACAAGAGAGGTATTACTGACTCCCATACAAAAACAAAAACTTCAGATCAGCCCCACTTTTGTGACTGTTTACTTTGCCTTTCATTTCAATAGATGTAAACTGAATGCAAACAATGTGCTGCTAAATGAGGTGACTCTTTAGCTTGGGCACATATCATTTCTCATGAAAGTAGGATTTCTTCTATATTATTGGAGATAGGGGAAAGATGGGGGTACATCTGTGCCTATATATTATACAATTACATTATGTGCATATATGATATGGGGGTTACACTGTGACAGTGGTTGGGGAAAGATGGGGGTATATCTGTGCCTATATATTATACAGTTAAATTATATGCATATATGATATGGGGGTTACACTGTGACAGTGGTTGGAGGAAAGATGGGGGTATATCTGTGCCTATATATTATACAGTTACATTATGTGCATATATGATATGGGGGTTACACTGTGACAGTGGTTGGGGAAAGATGGGGGTATATCTGTGCCTATATATTATACAGTTACATTATGTGCATATATGATATGGGGGTTACACTGTGACAGTGGTTGGGGAAAGATGGGGGTATATCTGTGCCTATATATTATACAGTTACATTATGTGCATATATGATATGGGGGTTACACTGTGACAGTGGTTGGGGAAAGATGGGGGTATATCTGTGCCTATATATTATACAGTTACATTATGTGCATATATGATATGGGGGTTACACTGTGACAGTGGTTGGAGGAAAGATGGGGTATATCTGTGCCTATATATTATACAGTTACATTATGTGCATATATGATATGGGGGTTACACTGTGACAGTGGTTGGGGAAAGATGGGGGTATATCTGTGCCTATATATTATACAGTTATATTATGTGCATATATGATATGAGGGTTACACTGTGACAGTGGTTGGGGAAAGATGGGGGTATATCTGTGCCTATATATTATACAGTTACATTATGTGCATATATGATATGGGGGTTACACTGTGACAGTGGTTGGAGGAAAAATGGGGGTATATCTGTGCCTATATATTATACAGTTACATTATGTGCATATATGATATGGGGGTTACACTGTGACAGTGGTTGGAGGAAAAATGGGGGTATATCTGTGTCTATATATTATTTACTTATGTACAGAAAGGGAAGGGTTATGGTGGTTATTTGTTACCAAATTAGATTACCATTGAAGCCTTTAAATTGCAGCCAGTTGAATCTGTGATTTAGCAACTAAAAGATTTATCTGATACCATAAAAGATTAATCTGTGCCTGTGGGTGCCACGGGTGAGCAATAGCCTGGGACTAAGTTACATTCTAGGAAGGCAGAAGATCAATTGCTCAACCCTTCAGGCTAATTACTGGAGCCCCTGGCATATTGGGAAACATTGCAGGCTAATAATGTAGCGCATATAAGTGGGTTGTATCTGCTGCCGCTGTATAAATGGCAGGGAGGAAATGATATAAATGATAGTGATGTCCTCCCACTCCTTTTCTAACACTCACTGGGGGTCATTAGAAATATTGAATAAATTAACCCCTTTAGCACTAACTAGATGTTTTAAGGAGATGGTTCTATGTTTCTCTGTTCCTTGCACTTGTCTCTGCTTGGTATATGGTGGGAGAACTCTGTACCCCAATGTACTGTCACAAACAATGGTAAGTCAGGCTTAAAATGAGCCACAAAGGTTTTATATACCCTGAAAATTATACAGAGAATGTTCTGGCCAATAATACAACTGGACAGTATACAAACTTGTTCATTAGAAGAAGCCTCTTTGTTACACAAGTTCAGCTACATCATTACAGGGAAGAACTGTGTGGGAGTTATTAGGGGGTCAGATACACAGTGCAGTATGTTAGGGTCACCTACGCCTTCAGTAGGATATAGGGCCAGGCTAAGTTTGGGGTGACAGTCCAGAAAAAAATATTTACAGAAAAATTCAGACTGTAATATCTTTTGGTGGGGAGGCAGGGAATGTTACCAAACAGGTAAGAAGAGATATCACATAACATGAGCCAGTGTTACTTACTGTTATCACAGTAAAGTCCTCTGGATGGAGTGTGCAGTGTAAGACTAAGTGAGAGTAAATTGGTCCAGCAATGAGATGGCATTATATGTAATTGTCACCAGAGATCAAAACCAATTCACTGACCCCCTGTCTGCCCCCATCACCTGCCTATCACTTTCCATTGTAATATTGCAAGTGCGGTCTTGTACTGGTGGGCCATGCAGGGCTCAGACTGGGAGGTAATGGGTAATTTCACACTCAGTTCCCCTGATCTCAGTTCCTACTGCAGGAATGTATTGAGAACAGGAAGAGTGAGTGGATAAATCTCATGGCTATAAGAAGGCTGATCTTATAAAATAAATATGGAAGGCGCTGTTATCAGAAGTGGCGAGACGAGATTAAAAAAATATATCTTTATGGCATTGCCTGCAATAACTGGTGGGTACAGAGCTGGCACGCTTCATCTGTTACATGGGGGGGGGGTTAAGTATTATGGGATGAATAAAGATGTCGGAGCACATACACAAAATGCTTTGTGCACACGGCTGGTATTTATATATTTTTATATAATGCTTCCAGTTAAGTGTCCAAACCACAGGAGCTTACATTCTGACCAACACTGAGGCCCCTACAGGCTGGGGATATAAAGCTGCCAGGCAAGTGATGTATCTCACAAAAAGGATTCTCTAAAGCAGGGGTCCTCTATTTGGCAGAATACCTTGTTTTATGCAACCGAAACTTGCCTCCAAGCACAGAATTTAAAAATAAGCACCTGCTTTGAGGCCACTGGGAGCAACATCCAAAGGGTTGGGAACATGTTGCGCATGAGCTACTGGATTGGGATCACTGATATAAACTATGTTCTAGATTGTAAGTTCTTGGGAGCCTTACCTTTCTTGCTCTTATCTGCATTTTACCCTAAATAAATGCTGAATGTGTTTCCTTAAATCACGAAATCATATTCAATCAGATTAACACTCGGGTATTGTGTAGGTGGCAAAGTTTTTGAAACCTGCAGGGGCAGTTTTGAACCAGAAAGCCCTTATTTAAAACAGATGGGCAGATCTAGGCAATAGTTAGTATCAGGGTAACAATACATGCAACGGTCTTACTGCTTAGGTAACCAAACTTGCTAAGATCCACTGGTATTGCCCCAGATAAATGATCAGATCAGTGTATTGTGAAGACCCTTAGGGGTCACATTCATAGCCTAGTATGATACTTGCCCGAAGAATTCTGACCAGCTATTGGTTGGGAGGCTCACGGTAAATGTGGCATTTTGACTTTTGACCCGCACATCTTTCCTTTAGTCAAGGTATGGTACCAAACACCATGACAGACCCAAAGAGCCTTGTAAATTCTATTATTTGGATCAGAGAGATATAGACAAATAGACAGACTGTAGGAACAAATCGGTGCTGTAAGACTGTATATATTATTGCTCAGATCAGAGGGAAATCAGGGGGTTAATTTCCTCTGGTGAAAAGGATGAGGCGCGTCTCAGATAGACTCACCCGTGTCATTATGAGCTGGACAGTGGCAGGAGCTTTTAGAGCTAAAGTGATGAGACCGATGGGGAGTAATTGTAGGGCGCAAAGGCCACAAAATCAGCGGCATGGCAAAAAAATATTCCAGTCTCCTCTGCAGTAAGGAAAAGCTCCCCCTCCCCATCTAACAGGACCTGAAAATGTGCTCTTGGTTCCCCCCGGCAGCCAACAATAATATAGGCCCATCCATCTCTACAAAATAGTACAATGCTGCCAAGGGCTGGCCAATATGCTAGGGTACCAGCTATCTCTGATGCACCCCACTCTCTCATCTCCACAACAGAGCAATATATTAAGTATCACTGAGCATGTTTTGCAGTTCTTAAGGTCCCCATAGACCAGGGGTGTCCAAACTAATGTGCCCAAATATTACTGCTACATCTACATGATTCCTGATCGCACTATGCTGGCGGGCCGCATTATTATTAATTTCATGATGGAGGCTGAGGGCCAGTGTAAATTTGATAAAGGGCCTCACTTTGGACATGCCTGCCATAGACGCAAAGATTTCTCTTGCCGAACGACCGTTTTTAGTGAAGTCCGATCAATCCTTCGAAATTATCGTGTGGTTGGCGGGATTCGAATGATCGAACATCGTACGATATTTCGGCCGACATCTGTCAGGAAATTGATCGGCCAGGTTAAAAAATCTTTGTCGGTCCCAGTGCAATCTTATGTTTGCAGGGCCAAGCAGGCAGCTACCCTTTGTTTTCCTGGCAAATTGGTCTTTTTAGTTGATGTACAGTTTGTACGATAGTACGATCTTTCCGAGATAATCGTGGTCTCACTATAATGATGATCGGATCTTTTAAAAATCTCAACATCTATGGCCAGCTTTAGAGAAGACCTGTGTCAGTTACCCTAGTGGCCCCTAGGAGGCTGAGTTCAACATTCATTACACTGCTGTACTATAGAACAGGGGCAGAGTTACATTTGGCACAGAATATGCAGGAACATTTAGTTCTTTATGTGGAAATATTCTGCCATTTCATAAAAAATCAGCCAGAAATGAATCTGATCAGAGCCAGTTGTTTTATTCAGCAATTCAGCAGTTACTCCTGGCCCATTCGTAAAGTGCTGAAATAACACCACTGCCTGCTGGATGGCAGAGGATTTGCTAATTAGTCAAATTCCAGGATTTTAGCCATTTTACTGGAGCCTGGAAAGGAAAATTACCTTTGGGCCCTGTGGTTTCCTCAGGGAAAAAGGCTCAGAAACAAAATACTTCATTGCACATATTGTGGACCAAGTAAGACTTACTAAAGTGTCGGGCTCCCTGGCACCTTATCAGCACAGCTGGCAGATTGGTGCACAGTGCTAAAAGAAATTGGGCTAAATTTTTTCCCTATCACTTATTTTACCCAAATATATATATATATATATATATATATATATATATATATATATATATATATATATATATATATATAATGTTATTTACATCAGTATATAAGGACCCCAATGGGTGAAAGATGCTCTCTGAGCCATGGGGATTATAATTGCTGGCATCGACAGTAACTGCAGCCTCACTGCAAGGGTACAACAACTGTCACATGTACAGTACCCAGGGAGATAGAGGTACATGTATTGTGACCAAGGCCAGGGAGATGGAGGTGCATGTACAGTACCCATGACCAGGGAGATAGAAGTGTATGTACATTAGCCAGGGTCATTAGGAGGGTCAATGTACTGTGGGTAACAGACTGCAAAGACACAACCGTTGTCACATGTAAAGTACCCAGGGTCAAGGAAATAGAGGTCAGGGTTATAGTATACCTCCCAACTGTCCTGTTTTATTGCGGGACAGTCCTGATTTTGACAGCTCAACCCGAGTCCCGGGTTTGTTACTGAAATGTTACTGAAATCCCAACTTTCTCATTTATCTCCTGCACTGAACAGCCAGAAAATGATAAAAAGTGTCTAGCTTAATTGGCTTTTGGCAGAGAGCCCAGAATACGTGACAGGGGCACTTAGATAATTGTGTAACAATTTAAGATAAGCAAAGAAACAATTGTAACAATTTAAGATAAGCAGGTCTCTTGGGGAAACTATGCTTTGCAGCTTAAAGGGAAATTCACCTTCATTAGCAAAACTGTAATAATACAGAAAAACCACAGAAATGTATTCAAGTTTTCATAACCCAACAATTTTTTTAAAATAGAACATAGTAATTAGAGGGTGTGACCACAAAATGGACGTTGTGAAAAAAAAAAATAGCGGCGCTCCGTGCAATTCTTTTTGTCCCTCTTTCTATTTCCAAAATGTTGGTGGGTATGAGGTGCAGGTACAGTACCCAGGGACAGGGAGATAGAGTCACACATGGTTAGGGAGATGGAGGTGCATGCACATTACCCGGTGTCAGAGGTTCCATGTATGTACTGTGGGTAACAGACAAGAAAATATCTCCAAGCTGTGGCCGTCATATGTTACTGTTAAACATACATGGTATATTACTGATTAATCTGATGCAGTGCTGGGCTTATACAGTTTCCAACTTGTCAGGTTTTTATATTAATGAGGTATCAGTTTCCCCTCTGCTTGGCAGGATCAGCTCATTTACTCTCCATTTCCAGAGATTTTTCCCACATGACATAATAATATTTCTTGTTTGTTGGATATGCTGGAACCTAACGATTGGAGACGCCAGGAACTTTCCTCATGTAATGATTCATATTTTATAATCGTGGGAGGTTGAGAGCGTCCATCCCATCATTTATTAATTAGTCAGCACAGGCCAGTCACTCATTGGTATTTAATGCATCTCCAGACCCCAGTATTACATTTCATTAACAATCGATCTATGGGGATCAAGGCTGGGGCTGCTGTGAATTGCAGTTGGGGTGGCTGCAGATTGGACTTTGTGTATATTATAAATATATCATATAATACAGTATAACTGTAACAGCGCTGCGGAATATGCAGTCACTATATGAATGAATGAATGATAATAATAATAATAATAATATAACAGGGTCTTATACAGAACATGGCAAATGCCCTTTATGGCCTATTAACTGCTGCAGAAAACATATTTTCCAAAATCAGCAAATTGAGAGGCAGGAGTATTTTTGATAGTTGCCCTTCCCAAGAGGTTCTGCAGCAGCAATGGGATAAACTTTCCTATGCACCAAGCAGGTGAGTTGGGAGGGGCTAATCCTCCCCGGGGCAGAATGTGGTTTTATACGTCTGTTTGTTCAGAGAAATTCAGTTTCTTCCTGTACATCCTGATATTTCCCTGCTTAGTACTTGAGATTGTATGTTTAAAGGTCACCAATGCATGTAATGCAGGAGTTGCTGGGCGAATATCGTGAGTAGAATTACTGAGCAGGTGGGGCTGAGGGTATTTAACACTACAAGACCTGTGTACCAAAATCCTGATACTGCCAACCTTTAGGACCAGAGCTGGAGACAACTCCCAATCTTTCGTTGAACAGCATCCCAGCCCCACCTTGTTCTTTACAAGACAATAGGGAATCAAGCAGATTGAGTGACATGCTCTAGACGAAAAGCTATAATTATAATGGCTGTGTTGTGTAATAAAATATCCCAATTTGCTGCTCTTACATATGAAGCAAGTTATATGTACATAAAGGGACACAAAGAGGTTACAGTGTATAGAAATGGAGCACAATATGCATATACTCCCTCTTTATCACATCTAAAATACCTGATCATTTTTCCTGCTCATTTTTTAGATCATTGGGTCTCAAAGGAGTTGTTCACCTTTGAGTTCATTTTGACTATGATGTAGAAATTGATAGTCTAAGACAATTTGCAATTGGTTTTCATTTTTTATTATTTGTGGTTTTTGAGTTATTTAGCTTTCTAGTCAGCAGCTCTCCTGTTTGCAATATCGCCAATCTGACTTCGAAGGTCCAAATAACCCTACCATGCATTGATTTAAAGGGGACCCATCACCCAAAAAAACATGTTCAAAATCCTATTTTATCACATTAGTCAAGCGAAATGAACTTTAATTACACAATATAAGTTATTTGAATCTTGTTTGTGCACCAGAATTGGGGACCTGATATCCATCCCCATGCCCTGGCTACACAATTAAACAATAAAGAGAATGGGGGAATGTGGGGAGAGCAGTGACATCCAGGAAGTGCTGAATGGAAAGTGAAAGTAATTGTCTGCCCCACCTCTATGCCTAAGGCATAGAGGAGGGGCAAACAATATTTGATTGACAGCTGAGATTTTTAAATGAGTTTACAACAGCTATGAATGCTTTAATAAAAAAAAAAATTGGATTTCATGTTTCATTTGAAAAGGACTTTTATTATACAACTTTTTATGTCTGGGTGACAGGTCCACTTAAGATATAAGAGACTGGAATATAAATAGAGAGGACCTGAATAGAAAGATGAGTAATATAAAGTAGCAATAACAATAAATGCTTATAAAGCCTTATATAGCCTTGTAAAGCATTTGTTTTTTAGATGGGGACAGTGGCCCTATTTGAAAGTTGGAAAGAGTAAGTAGAAGAAGGCACATAATTAAACAAATATTAAAAAAAAAAAAATGAAGGCCAATTGAAAAGTTGCTTAGAATGGGTTATTGTATAACATATTTAAAGTAAAACCACCCCTTTAAACTATGAGGCTGCAATTGGAGCCGTGGCACAGGGGCTGAGGTATGAGGATGGGGGGGCTGACCAAAGGATGGTCAGGCTTAGCAATCCACAATTCCTAAGACAATGTTCCTCATGGTACATCAGTAAGTTGGGAATCTTTCTTACTGTACCACCTGGTCAACCAGCCCCTAACACCACCATTCAAACTAACTAAGGTCTCTTCTTGCAGCCACGGCAGCCAAAATACTGGGCAACTGAACTTTTATCACTGTAGGCCTCAGTAACTCAGCACAGTGCATGGTCCAAAAACTCCATATTTCCACATATCCTTCCATGTTGCTACCTATTAAGAACAAGAAACAAAGGAACAGCTAGACTGCAGATGTGCAAGCCAAGGGCCAGGGGGTTGGTCTACAAGAAGACGTCCAAGTCAACCTGATGGAGCAAAACTGGGCAAAGATTACTAGATCAGATCAAAACAAAAAACTGCCAAACAAGTTTTATAGGCTCCATTTACCTAGCCCTTCATGCGAGGGTCAAGATTTAAAGAAGAACTAAAGCTTAACTAAAAAGGTTGAATAAAATTGTTGTTCATTATGTTTTTGGCTTCTGTACCAGCCCAAAGCACTTCCAGTCCTTTAGCAGTAAAGATCTGTGTCTCCAAAGATGCCCCAGTAGCTCCCAATCTTTTTTTCTGCTGATTCACAGCACATGCTCTGTGCTGCAGTCACTTACTGAGTTTAGGGACCCACTCACAATATACAGTACACATAGAATAGAAATGTCACAATATAAGGCTGATTAGTAATTAATACAGTTAATTACTAAATGGCAGCACAGAAACCAGTGCAATTAGCATCAGAATTTAATAATCAGCCCTGTAGCATCAGCTTACATTACAGATAAACCTCATTTTCTGCTTAATTTTTTACAATGACCCCGCTAAGCTTCTCAACAGCTGCTCAGAGCCCACTGAGCATGTGAGTGTCACAGACACTTTCCAAGATGGTGACCCCCTGTGACTAGTTTGAAGTCCTGGATCATTGCTGCTATTGAGAAGCTGAAACTTTAGGCTGGTGCAATAAGTTTAGTTTATAAAATATGGCATTTTAGCCATATTCATTTTTAGGGGTTATTTCTCCTTTAAATGTGATTTGTATTAGGAGTTTCCTTTCAATCAACAGATATTCCTTTAAGAATCCTGGGAATACAGACAGCGTCAATAAAAGCAGTCACAGAGCTTTTTTCGATTGAAGAGGTCTAAGTTTTGGAAAGATCAGTGAATACCAAGGTTAAACCAGATGAACGAAAGGTCACTCAGGGTCTCAAAGGAAAATCAGTGTTCTTGGATTGCCCTCATTATTAAACTCTCTCTATAAGTGCTTCCAAGATAATGATGGATGGGCCAATCAATAAAATCTCAGTCTTGCGTCTCTCTCTCTCAGGCAGATTTGGCAACCGCTTCAGATTCCAGCAATTTAATCACTCCGTGATGGGGGGATAACATCACAGTAATAGAGTCAAAATTGTCCATATCATGTCTCTTGTCCATCCTGCTGAGCAGAAGTCAAGGTTATGAGATTTCATTTTATAGACACGTCACACACTATGATGTTACTATCCTAAGTTCTGTGTCATTTGGAATGAATCCTTGGTTTCTGAAGGCATTTATTTCCTTGTATTAAAGGATTAACAGAAAACTCAATAACACAATTAGTTTAGGGTTGTTCCAATTTACCCAACACTAAGAAAACACATTTTAGTTGGCTTAGCCCTTTAATTGTGTACTTGTTATACTGTATTTTCAGGTAGGAGAACTCCCACAATGGGGAAAAACAGTTCGTTACTCTTGCAATGCATTGAGGTTTTAGGAATTCTTTCAGAGAGAAAGCACCACCTAGAGGTGAAGTCAGTCAAACAGGGAGCATTACTAGCGTTACCAACACCAGAATAGACCTAGAAACCTGTATGGATCTAGTTGGCCAGAACCCTACCAGATCCATTCCCAACCCATTTTACCCTTAGAGGCCTGCATTAGTTCTTACCACACCTTCACCTACCTACAATGTAACCTGGAAGTTACATCACTCTAATCCAGAAATAGCATTACTCTAAGGATGAGGTAAGTGGCCCAAATCAGTTCAGATTTATGTTCTTTATTGACCTGATCCACACTTGTCTCCCCAAACATCTGGAAATCAGGGCTTTTTCATTTGAAACCCAACCCGTTTGAGGGTATTCCATTTATGCCCAGCCCAATAGAAGACTAGATATTGCCAAAGTGACTACTAAACATACATATCAATTGTAGTATCATTTATAATTTGAGTTTATAATATGACTAACACTGAGGTGCCAGAAATAATGTCATATCTGCTTGTATTCCAGAGTTGAAGTAATATGCCTTCTGCTCAGCAGGTTGAATCAGAAGATGGAACAGCAAAAAACTGAAATGCAAAGGCAAATTAGCTCCAATAAAAACCCAACAAAAGCAGATTGGGAAGGACGAGTTGTATAGAAATATGGTTTCCAAGCTAAATATCAGCAGCATGTTTGGTTACCAGATGCCTCGCAGATGGTGATATTATCGGTCACTGATCTGTAAATATAAAAGCAACATATTAAGCAACATGTGCTGTAATGAACAAGTATACAATTAACAAGTAATTGGGCCTGTTTGCAAACGGTGCACTAGGACTTGAAGGTTTGTTTAGCAGGGGCGATAACAAGACCCTCTGGGGAGGAATTACAAGTTTCGATTTCTGCAACAATATTTAACTCAGTTTTGCGTGGTTTGTTTATTGGCTTGTGCAACCGAAAAACAGCAATTTATTCACTAATTACATCAGCCATTCAAGTGCATAATTGCAAAATATGGAAAGAAGCTTTTAAGCGCAACAGCTGTCAGACCAATACAGGTAAAAGGACGTTTTGTAGAGCAATTAGGCACATGTAAATATGGAACTCGGTGCATCAAAAAGCGAGTGGGTACAAATGAGAGCAATGGATGCTTATATATTATGTCCAACCAATGTAGTGTGGATTCACACACCCTCCTTAACGATAAATAAAGATCTGCCTGGTGCACGTGGGTGGAGGCTCGACGACCTCCCAATATAGCAATGTAGAAAAGCCGCACGGCACTCAGGTCTGCATAAAATTTCAATTTCATGCAGACCTTAGTGCCGTGTGGCTTTTCTACATTGCTTATATATTTTTCCATAGTCTATTAAGTTATGGTGCCTATAGTAGCAGTGAGCATAATAGCCTCTGGAAAGGGACTGTGGCTGTGGGATAACAGGTATAGTAGGGAGAGATGGTGCCTATAGTAACAGTGTATAATAGTCTCTGGGAAGGGACTGTGGCTGTGGGATAACAGTAGGGAGAGATCGTGCCTATAGTAACAGTGGATAATAGTCTCTGGGAAGGGAGTGTGACTGTGGGATAGCAGGTATAGTAGGGAGAGATCGTGCCTATAGTAACAGTGGATAATAGTCTCTGGGAAGGGAGTGTGACTGTGGGATAGCAGGTATAGTAGGGAGAGATGTTGCCTATAGTAACAGTGGATAATAGTCTCTGGGAAGGGACAGTGGCTGTGGGATAGCAGGTATAGTAGGGAGAGATGGTGCCTAAAGTAGCAGTGGGGATAATAGCCTCTGGGAAGGGACAGTGGCTGTGGGATAGCAGGTATAGTAGGGAGAGATGGTGTCTATAGTAACAGTGGATAATAGTCTCAGGGAAGGGAATGTGACTGTGGGATAGCAGGCACAGTAGGGAGAGATGATGCCTATAGTAACAGTGGATAATAGCCTCTGGGAAGGGACTATGGCTGTGGGATAGCAGGTATAGTAGGGAGAGATGGTGCCTCTAGTAGCAGTGGGACAATAGCCTCTGGGAAGAAACTATGGGTGTGGGATAGCAGGTATAGTAGGGAGAGATGATGTATATAGTAACAGTGGGAAGGGAGTGTGACTGTGGGATAGCAGGTATAGTAGGGAGAGATGGTGTCTATAGTAACAGTGGGAAGTGAGTGTGACTGTGGGATAGCAGGTATAGTAGGGAGAGATGGTGTCTATAGTAACAGTGGGAAGTGAGTGTGACTGTGGGATAGCAGGTATAGTAGGGAGAGATGGTGTCTATAGTAACAGTGGGATAATAGTCTCTGGGAAGGGAGTGTGACTGTGGGATAGCAGGTATAGTAGGGAGAGATGGTGCCTCTAGTAACAGTGGATAATAGTCTCTGGGAAGGGAGTGTGACTATGGGATAGCAGGTATAGTAGGGAGAGATGGTGCCTCTAGTAGCAGTGGGACAATAGCCTCTGGGAAGAAACTGTGGGTGTGGGATAGCAGGTATAGTAGGGAGAGATGATGTAGGAAGGGATTGTGGCTGTGGGGTAGCATGTATAGGAGGGACCCCTGACAGTAATATAGGGTATTTTTTAGACTCACTTTTTAGTGAGTGAGGAACCAGCAAGGGTCCCTAAAGTTCTCTGCTATGTAACTATATCACGGCTCGGAAACTCTGTAAGAGCCATAAAGTGATCACCTTCCTTCTAACATGAGTGCTGGTGTGTAATAGTGACGTTGGTGACCCCCATTTTCTCATAAGCGCAGTGCATTCTCTGTGCAAGCAATGGGGGAAGAGCACTGAATCCCTATTTATATTTGTGTTACTGAAATAGATCAGTACAGAAAGTTCTGTTTATCCACTGATGATTAAAATGACTCGTACATAGAATCACAGGAATGGGAGCTTGTTTTTATGTTCCAGGAAATGTTTATTAGAGTGCCCAGATCTACCCCTCGGAGTGTTTGTTCAGGATTGTGGAGGAGACTTCTGAGCTCACTCTGTGTTCCCTGCGATTCATCTTTAGTGATATTGACAAGTAGAGAAAACACAGTCACAGCTTATTAGAAGCCCCTTCTAGAAACAGCGACTGTCTAATGAGATCCCTTTAGCACCCAGCTCCAGGCAAACACTTGTGAAAGTGACAGATAATCAGCCACTAATTACTGTACTGAGAAATAGGTGCCACTAGGCAAGATGCCATTATGGAAAGTCTAAAGGTGAGAACCAACACTAATATACGCTGAGTAATCAATGAGAAGGGTGTCCTACAGATTGGATACATCTGGATTTTTTGTTATCTAGTTGGCAGTGTTGGTTGGCAGTCAGCTTCCGACTGGGGGGTATGAGGACCATCTACCACCTTAGGGGCCCATACACACCCGGCCCCTCATCCCAGCCACAACCCCCTCTGACCCACGCCTCTAGTCCCAGCTGCAACTCCCTTCTACCCTTAGGTGTTGCAGCTGCGAACGGGGTCAGGGGGAAGCCAGTGCCGGGAGCAGGTCTTGTTCGGTGGAGCCTATGAGGACTGGGGCCCATCAGGTTTTTCCCTGTGTTTTGCTGACCAAGTCTGACCTGTTGGCAGTTAGTGGTTGACAGTGGTGGTTGCCAGTGGTCATTACCTGTGGTGGTTGGCAGTGATGGTTATAAGTGGTGGCTGCCACTGTTTAAGTTGCCTGAAACTACTCAAAGTATCGTTACCTTACAAAGCAAAATTTAGCGGCAATTAATCTGTACAATGCAAAATTGCACTGACCAAAGATCCTGTCCCGTTGGTGGGCACAGTGTTGGGGGAAGGGGTGGCTGCAGCAAGCAAATAGCCCCCCTTACTTGCTTACACTTTTCAACAACTCATCAGCATTTCACTCCCATCTCCGAGCTCCAACCAACTGTGCGTTTAATACAGACTAAGGTGTTTATCATTAATCTGATACTGACCCCCCCCACCCGCCCACATCCCATCAGCGCCACCAGATAATGCAATTTCATCTCAGAATATTAGGAAATGGAGCAGCAGGAGGGCGGCCATTACAATTCTCTGGTGCGGAGAATTAAAGCAAGTTATCTCCTATTATTCAATAATCATTTGTACTTTTTAAGTAGCCAAATTACCAAATCAGGAGTGTTAGCAGTCTCTCAGCCCTTACAGCTGCCTGTTCCACTCTGAAAACACATCTGCTCTGCACGACCCCCCAATTAACCCAAAACAGAGCCCTTTCTTCAATTGTTTTCCTCTTTATGAAATAATTGCTGGCAATTTCCTGTTTCATGTTCTTCAGCTTTGTGTGTTTGCTTAAAAATAGGGAAAGTGGCTGATGTTTCCAGGTGACATATTCAGCACCATATACCCCCCCAACAATATTCCAGCCTTCGCACACCTCTGTGTTTGTTTACAAACATATACAGTATATGGTCAAAAGCATGGGGCCTCTTGCCCCCCAAAATGCCATTCCAAAACCAAGGGGATGTGTAGCACTTTGCTGCTAAAATTGCCACTACACTTCTAGGAAGGTCCCCACTAGATCAGTGGCGTAAGTTGGACTTGTAGGGTCCCCCTGCAGAAATATCCACTGAGGGGGCCTGGTGTGATACAGTCCCTCCTTCCTGGGGTTCACAATTGGGGTTCCAATTCATCCCACAGGGGTTCAGTTGGGTTGAGGTCAGGGGTCTGTTTAGTCAAGTCTAGGGTTGCCACCTTTTCTTATATCTTTTACCTGCTGGTGGGGGGTGGAACAAAAGGGGCGGAGCCGTGACGTCAAAAGGGGCGGACCGCGACGTCAAAGGGGGCGGGCCACATCACAGAGAACCATAGACTGAGGAGAAAAGGTAAGTTACAGGGGATTAGGGGCAGGCCGAGGGCTCTTTTTGAAGGGTATTACAAATTTAGCGGCAGCTACATTGCTGGTAAATTTGTAATACCGGCCCCGGCCTTCGCAGGTGTTTTACCAGCTAGGCCGGTAAAATACCGGCCGGGTGGCAACCCTAGTCAAGTCCTTCCCATGTCAGCAAACCCATTCTGGCTTTGTGCATGGGGGCATTATTGTGCTGAAACAGTAAAGGGCCTTCTCCAAACTATTCCACAAAGTACTGGTTGATACTGATCCCAGTCCAGGGGAAAGCATAGAGTAGATTCACTACTCAAGAGTGCTTAAACTTTTGGCTAACCCATCTTCCACACAATTCTCTCTGCCTCAACCCACCCGTGGCTAGTTCCTCTTCAACCTTAGACATCCTCTCTTTGAAAACATTTACACCGTCATTACTGAGCACATAGTACCACATGCGACTGACTGTGTGTTCAATGGTATATGCCATGTAGCCAGAGCAGTTTGTTGCCCAGTATTTTGATTCCCATGGTTGGAGTAGTGTCTTTAAATGTCTATGGGTGAGGGAGTTGGCTGTTGTTTAAGGTTTGGCTGGAGAACTTGGAAGGCCTAGTTTTCTGATACTTTGATTTTACCGGAGATGCCCAACATGCCAATGATTTAAAATAAAGAATGGCTAAGGGGTCAAGTGCTCCTCAACCATGATGTCCATCCCCCATGTCCTGGTGCTGAATGCATGTGGAACAAACTCTGAATCTGGTATTAATTACGAATCAAAGGAGTGAGAAAACAGTACCATAAACTCCATTCCAACTGGACCATCACATTAAAGGGCATCTACTTCCTCACTGGTTTGCCCAGCCATCTATCTTATCTCTAGACCTCGACCAGGCTTTTACTATTGCTTTATCAACAACTTGCTCTGATCTAAAGGATGAATGTGTGGACTGAAACATTTTTACCTTTTTTTGATTGTGAGTTCTTTGGGAAATAGACTCTACTTTGTTCTTCTCAACGTCCATTATGTACAACACATGCACGTATATATTGCACAGGGCTACAGCTATCTATGTCTATGTCTACGCCCATATACACACTAATTGTACCACAAAGAGCGCACATGCATATGGGAACATTATGTGTTCTTTCTTGGAACTTAAGTCAATATGAAACATAAAATGTACTATTGGTTAATAAGATTTATGCAGAAGTTTTGCCCAGTGATGAATATAAATTCCCTATGCTAATGGACACAAAAGTGATGAAATTACTTTAAAGAATGATAATGAGTTCAGTTCTGCTGCAGCCTAATTCATCTGTTTTGTGTCTGACAATCCTGAGAAATGAACTGATAGAAGTGAAAAGCTGGTCATACTCCACACTGATTTATTCTTATACAATTTACCTTTCTGAATGCACTCTAAATCTCGACTGGTCTGAAGGGTAAATGCAGTAAATGAAGTAAATGCCATGGGCTGTGGCACAAATCCATCGTCCAGTTAATCACATAAACCCTAGGAATGATCTGGGCACACAATAAGCTGTACCCTTTGTGTGGTGGGTGCTACAAAGTGTGGGGTTGTGTTTGGTTTTTGTTTGTTTGAGTGTTTGTTTTGTTGGTTTTTATCCTTGATCACTTCTGCCATTTTCACCTTTATTCCTATTTCTCCCAAAATTATTCCTAACCCCTCAAAATTATGATGGAGGCCTTAGACTATGTGGGTCAAGTTCCAAGGACCTGGCTGGATTCTGGAAAATGGACAACCATGCCTAAACTTAGGAGGTTCTGTTGTAGACAATGGGTAGAGTTCCATACAACTAAAGTGCCTGGAGAAGTCACTGTTAAAGCAGTGGTTCACCTTTAAGTACATTTTTAATATGTTATAGAGTGACCAATTATAAAAATCTTTTAAATTGGTTTTCATTTTTTTTTTTTTTATAAATTTTCAATTACTTCTGAGTCTTTCCAGCTTTCAAATAGGGGTCACTGGTCCCATCTTAAAAGCAAATGCTCAGGAAGGCTAGAAATGTATTGTTACTGCTACTTTTTACTACTCTTCTTTCTATTCAGGCCTCTCCTATTCATATTCCAGTCTCTTATTCAAACCAATGCATGGTTGCTAGGGTAATTTTGACCACAGCAACCAGATTGCTGAAACTGCAAACTTTAGAGTTGCTGAATAAAAAGCTAAATTATTCAAAAACTACAATTAATAAAATCAATTGCAAATTGTCTCAGAACTTCACTCTCTACATTACACTTAAAGTTAATTTAAAGGTGAACAACCCCTTTAATGAGTCTATAGGGAGCTGTGGATCTGGGAGCCCAGGGAGGAATAAGTGGCATCTGGCACGGTGCTGCTTTGGTTGGCAGTGATGCTGAATTCAGCCCCAGTGGTGCTCTATAGTTTTCACCCTGGGGAAAGCTAAATATCCCCTAGTCTCTGCATTATGGTGACTGAGGTGCAAAGGAAAAGAAGAAAGTATGTGTCATGGAGAAATATATATGTATATTCATTAAGGAAATGTCTTATTGTGTCTGTTTCTCATTCTTGTGAGTCTAGGAATGGCTTTCCTTATTATTTTATTGTAATTTTGTACCTGCAAACTACAATGGCTTTTATCCCACTAACATTCCCACCCATTTATATGTAGAGATGGGGGAAGGAATGCACTGGGAGCAGGTTATTCTCATACGCTAGGAATATTTTTGGGAAAATATCTAGAAGAAAAATCTGCTTGGAACAGAAATAGAGAGGGATTATTAAGAAGACATTAATGGGCAGCTCACAGAGCCAAAAGCCAGACTATTACATATTAGACTGCCCCCAGCCTCTTATGTTGAGAGCTTCAATAGGGCAAATCAGAAGCCGGTACCAGCAGAGTAGATGAAATATTCACTGGTAACGTGTCTTCTCTGTACGGATCCATGTTGCACTCAGGGGCCCAACGCCACTACATTCAAACTTTATGACTTGCGTGTGATTACAGAAAACAAGATGTTTTTCATGATTTCCCAGTGAAAGGAGCTCTGGTTGCTACGTTACACAATGGCGTAGGAGAAGAGACCCATTAACATAAAAAAGGGGAAAAAAATAAAAGGTTTTTGTTTCTGAAGTATTATCTGCAACAGAGACATTTAGATCTCAGCCGTCACATGAAACCAGCGCTGACTCCCAATTATCCCATTCAGCCCCCCAATAAACAGGATAATTCGTGCAGGACTCTGACATTGTGTGGGAGAAATGATATTCAGGGAACAAATCCATTCCCCAAACCGACAGATTTATCACTTATTCTTCAGCCCTGATCTTTCATGTGCAGTATCAGTAAATACTCACTTGACTGTGCATGGAGCATTGTAACTTATTGGGGGACATTCATCTTATTGGAGGGGCATTTTAGAGGGGCTTTGTATCTTATTGAGGGGTATAGTATCACATTGCTTACTCTAAATTGAATTGTTTTACAGCTAAGGCTGATGGCACAAGGGGTGTATTCTACTCCAGCACATTTCAGCTTATTTAGAAGCACCCATGCTTGGTTGAAGATGTGAATATATATACTAGATACTAGAGCTGGAAAAAAGCTTGCAATTCATTGTAGAAACTGGAGTCTTGAAGCATGCAGAGAACTACATTCTGCTACTGCTACATTGATTCAGTACACAAAACCAGCAGTGCAGAGAATAGCAAGGGATAGACAATTCCTGATTTCAGTGGCAATTACATTTATATATAACATTAAAACGTTTCAAAGTGTACAATTAATTATTGGGATGTCACATACAATTATTTTTTCTTTAATTTTGCAACATACTGTTTTTTTTTTAATTGCAAGCTGTGTGGATCAGTACCTCTATCAACTGGACATCAATCCCCCAGTTTTTTGCAAGCTCTGTGGGTCAGCACCTCTCTCTTTCTGGTGAAATTCAGCCACTAACTCTGCGGGTACCACATACAGCTGTAGTGAAAAGTTTGAGCTCTGTGGGTCAGGTTCTACAGTGCCTGTATGCAAGTGAATTCAGATGAAGTGCTGATGTTAATGGAAATATAGAATGTACCTGGGCAATTAGTTCCAGTCGTTGCTTTCCTTCCCTCGCCGTGCTCCAGCTAATCAGCGCTAAAAGCCTACTAATAGTGGCATGTGCTCTCCCACGTGAGGAATACTCATATTGTTTAATCGCCTATAAACCACTAGTCGTTTCCTTGCACAGAAAATTATGTTTTTTCAGAACTTTACTGAAGGAAAGAAATGTTATATTTTGTCCATAGGGAAATTAAGCACAGAACAAATGGCGTGTGACAGAGCACTGCATTCCCAGTGCCAAGTTTGGGGATGGAAATGGAATTAACTCTATCTTTCACTGTTTATGGACAGTGAAAGAAAGAGTCCTCATCGCTCTAGGGACTTGTTTAGTTGTGGCCTAAGGAAAATCTCTTTGTGGTGCCCTAATAATTTAAAAAAATAGTGCTGTCTAATATTAGCGCTCATTTGCCAGTGATACAGCTAGGCCCATACAATAAACACATGATGCTTACCATTCACAGGTACTAAAATCCCTGCCCAAAGTTGCAGAGTACAACTCACAAATGAACCCCAAAGCAAGCAGTAAGCTCTGGCTCTCCAGCACCTTACCTCCACAGCACTATTCCTTAGCCTGCATATTGTGAATGGTGAGATGTTTTAGGGTACACCTCCCATCCCTCCTGTATGCAGCGCAACCTAGTGCAAGCAGCATGGCATACAGAGTGAAGTGCAGTCAATGTGTTGTATTCTATAGTGACTAAGACCACAACACACAAGTTTAACTGGGGCAAGGTGCAAAAAAAAAAAAAACTGTTGAACTTTGCTCCTTGAAACATTTTTTTTTATAAATGATCCCTAAACGGCTTAGCAACACTGATGTAACTTTTCATATTGGCCTACTGCCACTACTACTCTTCATAAGTTCTAGTTTCTTTCCATCTCTCCATCCCTCTGTCTCCATCTTCTTCTACTGGTGCTGTCTTGCCCTACTGTCTTTGGCTTGTCCAATTGCCATTGTTTTTTTCCTACTATTGTCATCTTGGCTTAATAAAATATCTAGCCATTATGCCACCATGTTACCCTACTATCACCATTAAACCCTACTGTTACCATATTTTCCTACAGCCCTACTGTCCACATATTTTCATACTCTCACTTTCTGTCTTATTGTTTTCAGAATAATAATTTCCTTGCTGCCACTGTTCTGCCTGCTGCTGCCATTTTGGTTGTCTACCCCTGTCTTGAACGTTTCTCAACAATATTCATCATTTTGCCTGCCTTCAGCTCTATGTCTAATGTTCACCATTCCTCTAGCTTCTGCTTTACAGAACCCAGTATATGAAAGGAACAGGGCAGTTGCTTCTATTGGACCTCACATATAGACCTTCTAAAGCCACATACTATGGGGCCCTAGGTCCATTGGTGCCAACATACTACAAAGTGGTAAAACATAATGTTCTTCTCAGGTTTATATGTTGTCTATGCTACATCCCTACAATATCTGATAGACCCTGTTATGACCTAAACCCGTGGTCCCCAACTAGAGGCACATAAGCAAAATGTTGCTCTCCAACCCCCTTGGCTGTTGCTCCCAGTGACCTCAAAGCCTTGGGGGCTGCACTTCAGAGCAATTATTGGGACTTTAAGTTTTCAGCTAAAAACACAGAACAGAAATGGTTGCCATTTAAAATTATATTAAATCAATACTTTTCTCAATTTATTCCCTTAAAGGGATACTGTCATGGGAAAAAAATTTTTTTCAAAATGAATCAGTTAATAGTGCTGCTCCATCAGAATTCTGCACTGAAATCCATTTCTCAAAAGAGCAAACAGATTTTTTTATATTCAATTTTGAAATCTGACATGGGGCTAGACATATTGTCAATTTCCCAGCTGCCCCAAGCCATGTGACTTGTGCTCTGATAAACTTCAATCACTCTTTACTGCTGTACTGCAAGTTAGAGTGATATCACCCTCCTCTCTTTTCCCCGTCAGCAGCTCCCTAACACAAGATAACAGCTGCCTGGTAGATCTAAGAACAACACTCAATAGTAAAAACCCATGTCCCACTGAGACACAGTTACATTGAGAAAGAAAAACAGCAGCCTGCCAGAAAGCATTTCTCTCCTAAAGTGCAGGCACAAGTCACATGACTGGGGGCAGCTGGGAAATTGACAAAATGTCTAGCCCCATGTCAGATTTCAAAATTGAATATAAAAAAATCTGTTTGCTCTTTTGAGAAATGGATTGTAGTGCAGAATTCTGCTGGAGCAGCACTATTAACTGATGCATTTTGAAAAAAACATGTTTTCCGATGACAGTATCCCTTTAAGGAGTACATGTAGAAGCTCTAAGAATCACCCTATGTGGCTTAATATAGAAGTAAAATAGGAAAGAAGGGAAAGAAGAGAAATGCATTTAAAAAAAAGTCTGTTGGGACAGAAGCTGCTCAGCAATCCGGAAGGCAAAGAAAGGAAATGAAGAGTGCATTGCGGCGGAGGTTATAACTAACCCCAAAAAGTTTGCAGGTTGAGAGTGTTGCTCCATTAAATAATGGTACCAGTATGGTTGTAACAGATACAGAAAAGGCAAATGTGCTAAATCAGTTCTTATCTTCAGTGTATACAATAGAGGAGTCTGAGCTCACAAGCTCACTTCATAGCTGCACTAATGGCTCAGCTCAATCTAGTCAGTGGCTGACTCAGGATATGATTCATAAAGCTTTAATAAAAATTAATGTAAACAAGGCTCCAGGGCCTGATGGCATACACCCCCGGGTTCTAAGAGAGCTTAGTTCAGTTTAAAACCATTATTTTCTCAGATTCATTTTCATCTGGTATGGTACCTATGGATTGGAGAAAAGATGATGTCATTACAAAATTTAAAAAGGGATTATTATCTCAGCCTGGCAATTATAGGCCAGTAAATTTGACATCTGCGGTGGGCAAATTATTTGAAGGCTTGTTACGGTATCACATGTCCTAGTGAATGACATAATGAGCAGCAATCAGCATGGCTTTATGAAGGATAGGTCATGTCAGACAAATTTGATTGCTTTTTATGATGAAGTAAGTAAGATGCTGTACAGTGGGGGGGGACAGTAGATGCTTTCTAAACTAATGTCTTTTGGGCTTAATGAAGTTGTTTGCACATGGATAGGAAACTGGCTACAGGAACGGGCACAGAGGGTGGTTGTTAATGGTACAGTCTCTACTTGGAGTAAGGTTCTTAGTGGGCTCCCTCAGGGCTCGGTATTGGGTCCACTGTTATTTAACTTGTTCATTAATGACTTAGGGGAGGGTATTACACAGTAACATAGTAAGTAAGGTTGAAAAAAAGACACATGTCCATCGAGTTCAACCTTTTTTTTTTTTTCATTAACTACCTATCTGCCAGTTGATCCAGAGGAAGGCAAAAAACCCATCTGAAGCCTCTCCAATTTGCCTTAGAGGGGGAAAAATTCCTTCCTGACTCCAAAATGGCAATCGGACTAGTCCCTGGATCAACTTGGACTATGAGCTATTTAACATAACCCTGTATTCCCTCACTTGCTTAAAAGCTATCCAACCCCTTCTTAAAGCTATCTAATGTATCAGCCTGTACAAATGATTCAGGGAGAGAATTCCACATCTTCACAGCTCTCACTGTAAAAACCCCTTCCGAATATTTAGCTGGAACCTCTTTTCTTCTAATCGGAATGGGTGACCTTGTGTCAGCTGGAAAGACCTACTGGTAAATAAAGCATTAGAGAGATTATTATATGATCCCCTTATATATTCATACATAGTCATCATATCACCCCTTAAGCACCTCTTCTCCAGCGTGAACATCCCTAATTTGGCCAGTCTTTCCTCAAAGCTAAGATTTTCAATACCTTTTACCAGCTTAGTTGCCCTTCTCTGTACCCTCTCTAATTCAATAATGTCCTGTTTGAGTGATGGAGACCAAAACTGTATGGCAAATTCTAGATGGGGCCTTACAAGTGCTCTATACAGTGGAAGAATGACCCCCCTCCTCCCTTGACTCTATGCCCCTTTTAATACAGCTCAAGACCTTATTTGCCCTTGATGCTGCTGTCTGGCATTGCTTGCTACAGCCAAATTTATCATCTACAAGGACTCCAAGGTCCTTTTCCATAATGGATTTGCCTAGTGCAGTCCCATTAAGGGTATAAGTGGCTTGGATATTTTTACATCCCAGGTGCATGACTTCACATTTATTTTATTGTTTTTTATTACTTTACATTGAACCTCGTTTGCCACTTAGCTGCCCAGATTGCCAGTTTGTCAAGATCATGTTGCAAGGATGCCACACCCTGGATGGAATTAATTGGGCTGGATAATTTTGTGTCATCTGCAAACACTGATACATTACTTACAACACCCTCCCCTAAGTCATTAATGAACAAGTTAAATAAAAGTGGACCCAATACTGAGCCCTGGGGGACCCCACTAAGAACCTTACTCCAAGTAGAGAATGTCCCATTAACAACCACCCTCTGTACCCAATCCTGTAGCCAGTTTCCCATCCATGTGCAAACGACTTCATTAAACCGAACAGACCTTAGTTTAGAAAGCAGTCATTTGTGGGGCACAGTAGCAAACTCTTTGGCAAAATCCAAAAAGATCACATCTACTGCCCCCCCCCCACTGTCCAGAATCTTACTTACCACATCATAAAATGCAATCAAATTCGTCTGACATGACCTATCCTTAATAAAGCCATGCTGATTGTTGCTCATAATACCATTCATTAGGACAAAATTTTGAATGTGATCCCTTAACAAGCCTTCAAATAACTTGCCCACCACAGATGTCATTCTTCCACTGTATAGAGCACTTGTAAGGCCCCATCTAGAATATGCCGTTCAGTTTTAGTCTCCATCACTCAAACAGGACATTATTGTATAAGAGAGGGTACAGAGAAGTGCAATAAGCTGTGTGGGGATTTGCTCAATCGGTGGCTGCAGTGCTTGCATAACATGAAGGGAACAGCAAGTGGAGTTGTAAACAGGACTGGGCCTGCTCGTTTATTCAGCAAAAATAACACAGTTCAAGTGTAAAATGAAACAGCTTACTTCAGCATGGCATAAATCCAAACAGTCAGGAACTTTCAATGCCTCCTTACAAGCCCCAGTACCTCTCTCAATGAGTGTGGCTGGCTTGGTTTTAGGGAGTCTGATCTCTCCTCTCAGTGCTTCCCCCTTCTCACTGTTCTGAATTGTAACACTCCTTTTACCATTCAGTCAGCTGAATATGCTCCTGGCACAAAACCCGTAATGGACCTAGGAATGGAAGCTTCATCCCACCCAATGCTCTACAAAGCCTCCGGACTCCAGGACCCAGACCAGAAATTCAAAACAACTCCGAGAAAACCCATAAGCTGGTTTTCTCCCTATATCTATTCCCTGGAGCCCCTCACCATGTATAGGTAAGAAACCTAGGTGAAATATAGACACCATTTATAACTTTTTCAGCTGGTGTCTCACAGCTGGTAAAAGGTATGGAAAATCTTAGCTATGAGGAAAGACTGGCCAAATTGGGGATGTTCACGCTGGAGAAGAGGCATTTAAGGGGTGATATGATAACTATGTATAAATATATAAGGGGATCATATAATAATCTCTCTAATGCTTTATTTACCAGTAGGTCTTTCCAGCTGACATGAGGTCACCCATTACGATTAGAAGAAAAGAGGTTCTGCCTAAATATTCAGAAGTGGTTTTTTACAGTGAGAGCTGTGAAGATGTGGAATTCTCTCCCTTAATCAGTTGTACCGGTTGATAAATTAGATAGCTTTAAGAAGGGGTTGGATGGCTTTTTAGCAAGTAAGGGAAAACAGGGTTATGAAAGATAGCTCATAGTACAAGTTGATCCATGGACTAGTCCGATTGACATTTTGAAGTCAGGAAAGAGTTTTTTCCCCTCTGAGGCAAATTGGAGAGGCTTCAGATGGGGTTTTTTTTTGCCTTCCTCTGGATCAACTGGCAGTTAGGCAGGTTAAAAAAAAAGTCAAAAGGTTGAACTTGATGGGTGTGTGTCTTTTTGCAACCTACTATGTATGTTACCTCAACAAAACTCTAGAATCCAGAGCCTCAACAAGGACTCAAGTAGGATCTGGTCAAGCAGTCATGAACCTAGGTCTGCATCCACCACTCAAGGTCCCTCATCCACAAGCAGCACTCTATGCACCTGACCATCAGCAAGGACTCATGAACATAAGATGTCATCAGGAACCAAGGACCTCAGAAAACACTCAATAACTCAATTACTCAGCCTGTACAGAAGAACCCAGGAAATATTCCAGAACCCTAACTCATAGCATGCACTCAAGAAACCAGGGCAGAACTCAGTGCTGAACAGTAGATCTTTTGACCAAGCAAGAAATCCATATAACTGACTCTTAAAGGAAAACTATACCTCCCCAAACAATGTAGGTCTCTATCAAAATATATTGCATAAAACAGCTCATGTAAAACCCTGCTTTATGTAAACAAACCATTTTCATAATAATATACTTTTCTTTTATTATGTGCCATTGGGTAATCATAAATAGAAAATTGCCTATTTTAAAAAATAAGGGCCGCCCCTGGGATCGTATGATTCACTGTGCGCACAAACATACAAAACAAACCATACATCAGTTGCTTAAGAATTCATTTTGGGGGTAAAGTTTTCCTTTAAATTGTT
Source organism: Xenopus laevis (assembly GCF_017654675.1). Taxonomy (NCBI): domain Eukaryota; kingdom Metazoa; phylum Chordata; class Amphibia; order Anura; family Pipidae; genus Xenopus; species Xenopus laevis. The sequence continues at coordinate 16,970,222 of NC_054388.1, read as the reverse complement.
CTACAACTGTTGGTGTCAGATTCTGAAAAGTTAGTCTAGGAGACAAGGGAAGTAGGCATATGTATATACTGTGAGTAGGGATGCAGCAAATCCACTATTTTGGATTCAGACAAACCCCTGAATCCTTCGCGAAAGATTTGTCCGACTCTGAATCCTAATTTGCATATGCAAATTAGGGGTGGGAAAGGGAGAAAATTTGACTTGCTTGTTTTGTGACAAAAAGGCACGAGGTTTCAAATCCCGCCCGGAATTTGCATATGCAAATTAGGATTCAGATTCTGTTCGGCTGGGCAAAAGGATTCGGGTGAATCCGAATCCTGCTGAAAAAGGCCGAATCCTGGCTGAATCCCAAACCGAATCCTGGATTCGGTGCATCCCTAACTGTAAGTATTATTATATAGATTTATTATATATAAATGTATTGGATACATACTATGCATGCAATATACTATGGCATTCAGCTGCAGTGAGTTTAGGAGGCATAAAGCTAAGCTTTTCCTTGCACAAATCAGACCACATATCTACAGACCCAAGAAAATGATATTCTCAAGAGACTCAGATGGCCCCCAGGCGCCTTGTTGTTAGCGCGCAAGCTGAGGAACACCTCATTTTTTCTGGTTTACAACTGATTGTATGACAGAAAGAGCCTCAATTTCCCATTAGCAGAAATGGCTTTTCATTCAGATAATAATAACCTACCCTGGCTTCCATCACCTGCTGGCTGCTTAATCCATAGAAGAACAGTCGCCCCGTGACACCATCATTTCCCTGGGCATCTCTGCTGTTTATGGAGCCGGTAGAAGCTGGTGGAAGGTGCCAGAACAGCTTAGTCACTATGTATTAAGTCATTATCTGGGTCCTCCATTTATTCTGGGGGAAATAGATACAGGGTCAGGAGGGGGTTATGTGTTTCAACATCTATTACACGTGATATATCGGCCTCTGTTATAGGAGAAGAACCCATCTTTGTGAACTATTGCTGCCATGTGGGTCATAACACAATAGGTGATTTATTGTAACTGGGCTGAGACATTTTATTATTATTTCTGAAGCTTATTTTACTGTGGGTCCATCTGCAAACACAAGGGCAAATGTATCAATGGGCGTAGTTAAATATTAGTGTCTGAAACAGAAGGAAAAATTGCAAAACATAACAATAGTTTGACTTTGTTTTAGTTTCTAAGCCTAAACACTAAGGGCACAACTAGTAGTAACAACTGATTACTATATTCTGGTAAGTATCTACTGTATCTCATGCAGGGAAGATGGGGGATTTATAGTTATCCAGAAGATTAGATTTGGTTGCTTTTCTTATTGTGTTATTTCCTTTCTCTCCACTTTTTGTTCTCTCTGTTTCTGTGTTCTCTGTTCTCCTCTCTCACCATTGCCATAGTGGGCTCATACTGCCATCTAGTGAGTAATATCATTTAGTAGAAACTAAATATTCTTGTATCCAACATTTATGGGACTCTTGCCCTGGTAACTGATATTTCTTGTAACTTAAAGTTTATTTGGTTTTAAATGAATTTTTTTCCATGCAAAACACTCTTTGGTCCTTTGTCTCCACTTGGGTGCAGACAGACGTGATGAATTTCGGGGCAGAAATGCAACATTTCGCACTGAAATCTGCCCTGCCTGAAGAAGAGGAGCAGAATCTCCACCTGCAGAGAATCCATAACGTCTGGCCCTAGACTATGGTTACCATTACCATATAAGGGCCAATGAGCTGTTCTCTTGAGCTGACATATGATATATAACTCCAGTACAACGGCTTAATGATCAGTCCACAAGTTGGGGAGAATAGGGGAGGCAGCTGTGGTCATGAGGAGATTCTAAACTGGTATAAAGAGGTTGAATTTATGGATCAGTTCACAGAATTTTTTTGAGTAAGCAGAGACCTCTTTATGCAGAGGGAGGGGGATGAGTACTGTTTCGTTCAGAAAGCAGGGGCGATCCTGGCCCCTTTGCCACTTGAGGCACCTTGCTGCTGCCGCCCCCACTCCCCCACGTGTTCACCTTTTTGTGCCAGAGGGGGTCCACAAGGGGGTAAGTGGGGCCCAGGAACCTGAATTTCTGAAAATAATATCGAAACTTATGCAGTAAGGTTAAATTAGGCCATCCACAGCCTATTTGGGGGCGTGCTGGAGGCTCCTGGCTCACTCAAGCAAAATGGTGAATAATTTGCAAAACACATTAAAGGCGTCAAAACTATTTTTACGCACGTCAAGTTTGACGCCCACGACAATTTTTATATGCATGCCTATTTTGTCCAAATGCATTAAAGTCAACGGGAGCCCAAATAATTCTGAGGAGCGTCAAGTTTGAAGTTTGCGTCAATTTTTATACGCACGCCTATTTTGGCAAATGCATTAAAGTCAATGGGCGCCCCAAATTTTTTGATGCGGTGGATTATTTTTGCCGGCAAATTTTCACCGCAGTTTCACGAATTTATTCGCTGGCGGCGAAACATGGAAATTTGCCACGAATTCTCAAATGGCGAATTTATTCACCCATCACTAGTTGTGACCTCTATCCAGGTCCTCAGTGTAATTTTTCCCACAGAGTAGTTTTGCTGTTCTCCAGGATATTGTGCCTTAGTATGAGATCATCTGAAGTCAAGTTTATCAGTTCCTTTTCTAGCTGTTGGGGCAGAACTTTCACTGTTACCGTGTCTTCTGGGATGGGTTGATACACTTGCTACGGGGTTGTAGGTTCACCAGCAGCGCCACCATCTTAACTGGGATGTGCAGGCCACTGAGCTAGGCTGTCGCTCTGCATCTGACTAATCTGCAGCATCTTGGATTCCCTGTTTTTTTTTTTTTTTTTTAGAGGAATGGAGAAATAGTGCCCACCTATTCTATGTTCCTGCACTTGCCCAATGATCTGGATGGCATCCCATGGCTACAGTTATGCCCGGTGAGGTGAGTTTGGCTTTGGAAGCAAATGGTCGGGTGAACTTTCTCCAACAACATGGAGCTCCATTTATATGTGTCCATTCTACCCCATGCCATCCGACAACTAGTATTAAGCCGGCACCCTCATTGCTTTATTGTAACACGTCCCTAAAATATCATTTGAGTAGCATAGCCTAGTAGCATAGAGTGGAACCTGCTGCAACTACTATTCCTGTTTGTGTCAGAGACACTATTAACTCACAATTCTTTTTTTTTTTTTTTTTTTTACCACCAGCCATTCTCACCTATTCAGTGACTTTTCATGGGAGAAACTTAGGGTTGGCCATCATGTCTGTGCTCACTGCAATTCCCTCCAACGTATTTATTTAGTCATTTTATCTCTTACCAGTACCACTATTCAAAAAAGGATCCCATTATCAGCCTGAACACTGTAGGCCTGTTTGACAACGGAGGCAAAAAAGAAAGCCACAAGGGCAATAAAGGAGGGGAAGTTGAATATATTTGCAAATCACTATACTATGAGTTTGTGCCAGTATAGTTTTATAGTCAAAGATCTTGCCAGTCTAATTTATTGCCTTCTATGAGGAGGTGAGTAACTACAGCAGAAGACAAAATAAGCAGCTCAAAGAAGACTGAGGGGTAGAGAAAGTGTTATTAGAACCTTGGCTGTATCCTCCAGTGAAATAGGGGATCACCATTCTCATTGCCAATCAAAAATTAAATATTCAAGTGTTTAACTCAAGCCAGAAATGTGGATTGTTTATTTAATCTAGGTTCCAAAGAATACAGAAAATGTGATGAGATGTACAGTATACTGGATAAAAGACAATAGTAGAAACCATTAATCTACTGTTTAAATGTATAGTGTAAATGTCCTACAAATATCAAGCCAACTAAATTGTCTTTTAACTGTACAGAAGACTGGATCAATGTTTCTGAAAAATGGGTTTATAAATTCCCTGTGAAATAAATTAAGAATTCCAACATGGTTTCTTTCCTTATCATGCTTGAAAGGCTAAGAACATAAGAAAGTCTACATGAGGGAATGAGTTTTTCAAATGAAACATTTAAGGTCAATGAAAAAAATGTACTAGGCCGGCGGGACACCGGGAAAAACCCAGCCCCGCCAGCCCAGACCTGCCACCGACCTCCCTTTCTAGCCCCAATCTCAGCTGTAAGAAAGAAAAAGGTACGCATGGGGGGGCTTTGCTCCTGGAGTGGGGAGCCTGGCAGGAGTGTGGGGGCCCCTATTTATGGACATTTATGAACATAAACCCTTGTGGCTTCTTTTATTTTTGGGCTGGGCGAACTGCAACATAGATACCATAGAAGCTTTTTTTCCATAAAGCATCAGCATTCTAAGCCCCAAAGTCAGGGTCAGGTTGATATTCTGCCCCCTCACCAAATTCCTAGAATAAGAAGTAGGGCATGAGTCTTTGGGTTTTTTTTATAATCTTTTTTTATTGCTTTTAGCATAAACCAAAAGAAAAAACATAACATTATTATATAATACAGAATAGAAAAGAAAAATTAGGTAGATGCACATGATACGGTGTCTTTGTTAATTACAGTCTTTTTACATATATGGTCCGTATACATACAGAGGCAAATACAAGGTATTTCTTTATGATACCAACAAACAAAATGATAATGTTAGGAGAGACTGTCCCCAAGGTCCGGTGAGTCTAGCCAAGGTTGCGGACCTCTTTGGTTTAAAGCCAGTTATACAAGTGCAGAATGTGCAGACACATGTAATAGGTTACAAACAATCTCTCATTGGGATTATTGACAAATGAGAGGCCATATATCATCTTAGCTGGCCATTAATTATTAAGCATATTGATACTGTTCCGGATGTTACAGGGGCTCTAAGCATGAGTTCATAAATTATTAAATTGCAGCTCAGAGTATTTCAATATGGCCACATGGTGGTGCTATAACCTGTGGGCATAAAAGGCAGGAAAAATCACCTCTTCTTTGGGGCGACTAATCTCCCAGAACATTCTCCCGCCAGCTAGAATGTAGATCACCTGCGGGGTGGCACTCGGAGTGCTTCATTTTCCGAAGTTGTCTGAAGTTTTCTTGTGAGGCAACTTCGGGCACTTTGTAAAACAAGCATTCCGAGTGCCATCCCACTGGCGATTTACATTCTAGCCGGCGGGAGGCAGTTCGGGAGATTAGTCGCCCTGAAGAAGAGGAGATTTGTCACCTGGCGACTAATCTCTACAAATCTGAGTGTGTGCCCTGACCCATAAAGTAATGGTAGCGTAATATAGTGTTGTGCTGCACTGGTACAACTGGTGGGTTTGCTTTAGAAAGACTACTACTATAGTTTATATAAACAAGCTGATGCGTAGCCATAGGGGCAGCCATTCAAAGCTGAAAAAGGAGAAAAGGCACAGGATTCACAGCAGATAACAGATACACTCTGTTGCATACAATAGGATTGTTATCTACTGTGTGTCCTGTGCTTGAATGGCTGCCCCCATGGCTACACAGCAGCTTGTTTATATAAACTATAGTAGAGTTTCTGAAGCAAACAGACCAGCTTTACTAGTGCAGGGCAACAGTACATTATATTGTCATAACTTTAAAACACTTTTATTGTTTGGTGTAACTGTTCCTGAGAAAGACTGCTGCCCTTGATGTGAAGATAAAGGCTAATTACCTATTTTGCTATTGTGCAACCCCGTGTGTGTATTTTTCACTGACATTTTGGAGAATTGTGCAGAGAAATGCATGCTGCCTGTATGCAAGTCTTGACATTCCAACTAGTGACAGAGGCAGGATAAAAATCTCCCAACATCGGAGATGCAAGAATTGGAAAAATGTACTCTTACTCTGCCCAATTTCCAGTAAGCCCTCTTTCAGGTCCACGTTTAGGAAGGCTCCATGAATACAGGGATACATGGGAGGAATGTGGATTTACTGGTCCTGATAATTAAATGGCAAAGTCTGTTATATCAGAAGGCTTATGGACTGGAGTTACAGCACAAGTACAGACAGTGTCGGACTGGGACGCCAGGGGCCCACCAAAAAACCTTAGACCAGGGGCCCACCAAAAAACTTCAAACTAGGGGTCCACTCTCAGTACAATTATTCTTCCTCTCCTCACTCAACCTCTATTCTCCTAGTCTCTTTTCTTTACATACTATAATCTATTATTCCATCTATTAAGCCTTTTTTTCTCATAGAAATAAGGAACGACCATTAAATAGTCCAAATGTTTAGCAGCATGAGGGCCCACTGACACCTGGGCCCACCGGGAGTTTTCCTGGTATCCCTGTTGGTCAGTCACAGATATGGTTACTTTGGCACTATGGCGTGGGCCATTCATTTGGCAACATCACACCTAGGGGCCGATTCACTAACTTCGAGTGAAGGATTCAAAGTAAAAAAACTTTGAATTTCGAAGTGTTTTTTGGGCTACTTCGACCATCGAATGGGCTACTTCGACCTTCGACTTCACTATGACTTCGAATCGAAGGATTCGAACTACAAATCGTTCGACTATTCGACTATTCGACTATTCGATAGTCGAAGTACTGTCTCTTTAAGAAAAAACTTCGACCCCCTAGTTCGCCATCTAAAACCTACCGAACTCAATGTTAGCCTATGGGGAAGGTCCCCATAGGCTTGCCTAAGTTTTTT